>NC_090200.1:8725000-9360000 GCF_033026475.1 Channa argus | reverse complement strand
AGGTCACTATCGTCCAGCTCCAGCGCATTGAACTTCATGGCAAACTGGAACTTTGGCTCCATCATTTCACTAAACGGTCTCCGCAGGCTCTTGAGGAATTCCCGGGTGATGAAGCCTGAGCCGTATGCTACAAGAAGCCCGTCCTTGTTCATACTGGAGGCGAGCATAGCAAAAAGGGCCTCGTACACTCCGTATTTCAAAAGAGTCACCTGATCGTTGAGGTCCAGGGTCGAGAACCCGGGGACGGACTTTGCAAACTCTGTGAGTTCAGTGACGGTTTCCACTGATGTGCACTGGCAGCAGTGGAAAATCCGAACTTCTGCTTCTTTCTCCTTCAGCGCTCCTGCAGAACTCACCATCTTGGCCACTAGTGTCTGCTCTGCCAGCTGGAGGGTCTCCATGTCATGGATGACAAAAGGCTGTGGAGACATTAACAGACTAATGGGCTTTGTGCAAGCTATTACAATGGGTTTGAATTAAAAAGCAACACAATGGCTTACGTACATAAACCTGACCTGACTTCACTCCATAAATATGGAAAAAGGTGAGTCAGCAAACCACTCCACACGAAAAACTGTAGTGAATGTAGTGTTTACACATAATCTTTTCTGAACGGAGGGGCTAACCCCAGGGCCATTATTGACACTTATTTCCATGACACAATTAGTGGAATTCTTCCTCAGACTGCAGTTATAAGAGAGATTTAAGATGCAAAATGTTTCCATAGAAATGGCAAATAGAATGCAACAAGGAACTACATGGAAAAGGAAAAATGTAAAAATAATAAGAAACCTCTAAGTAGCAGGAATTAATCATCTGGTTGTTGTTTTGTTTTGTTTTTTTTAAATCTGTGTCACTGTTCTCATAGTGAAGGAATTACAGCCTCTGATGACCAGTTACACCTGCTGCTGCACATTATATCAGAGATGTGACTCATGAATACTGTGCTAAATGTGGGCTAGAGTAACAAGGGAAGGGATGAGGGACGTGCACTGAGCTGTTTTGAGGTTCTTCTACGTCAACACAACACATGATCATATGACATCTAACAGGGTGCAATAAATAATTTGATATCATTATCAATGATGTGATTATAAAATTGCACTGTGAGAGGAGGTAACGGCTTGAATCGAGACCAAGTGATCCTGCAGAAGTATAGAAGACCAAATCATAATTTTGTCGTTAACATAACCTTGTGGAAAACTTTGCACCTTGTGGTACATGTGTGGGTAGAAAGGTAGAAAGCCTACAGCCCTGGCTGGCTCTTAATCTTTCCATGATCACATAGTTACTCGCCTCGGCTCAGTGTGGGCTGTAAACCAAATTCTTTTTGAAAAATAAATAGTTTAGAGACAATCTTTTTGAGCATTTTCTTTCAATGAATTGCCTCATAGAAGTCAATAGAGTAGTTTGAGAGACCAAACGTTAACATTAAAATAAACTGCATTGAGGACCTGCTGTCATTTGGCTGTTTGATTTTAGGGGTTTGAGTTATTTTAATAATTATGTGGAATGTTTTTATATACCAACTGCCGTCTTACAACAGGATCGATTTAAAAGACTATCATTCAAAATATTTAAATATTTAAAATTTGTACGCAGAGCTCTTGCAAACTGCAAAATATATTTTCATGGGAAAAAAATGAATCACTGTTGGATATTATATTCCTAAATGGACCATGACTAAACTCTAATAATTAAATTAAAAGTGGATAAAATAAAACAGTGCCTTGCAAAATTATTCATAACCCTTCAACATTTTGTCACATTACAACCACAAATGTTTTTCACTGGGATTTTATGTTATAGACTAATACAAAGTGGCACATAATTGTGAAGTGACAGGAAAATGAGAAACGTGTTTCATAATGTTTTACTAATAAATATCTGAAAAGTGTGGCGTGCATTTGTATTTAGCCCATCTGAGTCAATACTTTGTCAAGACACCTGTTCTGTGAAGCCCTCAGACTGGTGAGGAAAATTGCTGTTCACAGACGCTCTCCTTCCAATCCGACTAAGCTTGAGCTATTTTGCAAAAAAGAACGGGCAACATTTCATTTTCTATACAGTATGTGCAAAGCTGGTAGAGACATGTGCCCCAAAAAGACTTGCAGCTGTAATTGGTTTTACAAAGTTTTGACTCAGGGGGGCTGAATCCAAACACACGCCACACTTTTCAGATACTGTATTTAGTTGGAAAGACATGTGAAAACCATTTCTCATTTTCCTTTCACTTCGCAATTACGTACCACTTTGTGTTGGTGTCTCACATAAAATCCCAATCAAATCCATTTACATTGGTGGTTGTAACATGACAAAATGGGATACAATTTCAAGGGGCGTGAATACTTTTGCAAAGCACTGTATTTGCATTTCCAAATGACTGCTTTCCCACGGCTGCAGATCCCTAAAGATAGACTTTAATGGACACATTTGCAAGTTTTGAAGCTTCAAAGCAGCAGTAAAGGTCTGTGTTTAAACAAGGATGTGCACTTGGACTCTTGACCTATTTCACACCTACATCCATCCATCCATGGAATGCACAATAACTGTGGGCTGCAGACCCTGACCCTGACCACTTTCTATTTTGATCAAAAGAAAGCAAAGGAAAGAAGGCTGCAAGGGGATTTTTTTTGGGGGGGATGTATGGTGATAAGAGCTCAGGAATGGAGGGAAACAACAGGAGGTGCTGGGCTGATACACTGTTTTTGTACACCGTTTCTGTGCAGACAGATATTTCCTTGTCTACTGGCGTGTTGGCCAGCACTATTGCCTGAGCAAGTCATTTCTTTCACTGGATGGCTGCACATATTCTCTGAGCTACTGTCTGCCAGGTCCTATTGAGACACAAGTTTGATTGCAAATGTTCAGTGTGGTCAGGGTGAGATTAAAAGTCCCTCCCGTGAAGAAGAAATAAATTCAAAAGTTGCACGACAGCATGACCCTGACCTGTGAGGAAACTTTGGTAAAGACAAGAGCGGCGAACATGCAGCCCACTCACACACAGGCAACACCTTTCACTCACCAACCTACTACTCTTAGTCAACATACAGGGGTGCTGGTCTTGCCGGTGAGGACAGTTCGAGCCTTGGCCTTGTTCATGTTGAAATTCTTGAGGTAGGCCTCATAAATCTGCCTGGCTAGCGTCTTCTGGTCAGCTATCTGGGGATCTTCCACCTCCCTCTCCCCTGTCACCATCTCCGCCTTCAGCTTTAGCTTCTCCGACTGGGGCATTCGACCAAAACGGATGGCTGTGGAGAGCAGACAGAAAGTCAGACTGAAAGTGCAGAATTTATCTGGATTATGCAGAATCAAACAGCAAAATGCAATGCAAAAGAATACTGGTTAAAGTACTGTATAAGAATACAGTGAGAGCTTGAGAACAAACCCAGTTATGGAAAACGTGAAAGAACTCAAGCCCCGCAAGATAATAACTCATCCATATGAAATGTATCCAAAAAGTAGTAAATCTATCCAAACAAGAATGGTGGAGGCGTAGCAATTACAAGATCAAAAATAGCACCACTGAAGATGCCGAAAGCTCAGTGCTCAGGATATTCACCTTATTGTACTCTATGTTTTTTAAACACACGGTGCCAAAACCTTATTTCTCCGAGTCAATGGATCCAACAATATTCCTTTGTATTCTTAACAAAGGAGTCTTCTATTTACTCAACAAGCACAATATCATAATCAGTCTGACTGGCTTTACACACACACACACACCCCTTAGATAGACCACATACCAAGTTAGCTACAACGCTGCGCCAAAAACAACAAAAGAGAAAACAACATAATTATTTTGTTGTTTTTAATTGAGTGATTTCTAAGGCCTGATGTCCACAGTGGCCCGTAAAGTTACTTTGGTCCCCTTAGCATCAGTATAAATGAATGAATATGATAACTGGAAGAGCAGAGCCAGTACAAGGCGCCACTTTCCTTTTCATGCATTAAATCTATGGAAGGAATAAACAACTCAGGTGTGTTACCAGTGGACATCAGCTGTGTTTAGAGTTGTTTTTTTTTACAATAGAACATGTCTCTCAATTGGTCCAATCCCATTTGAGTAATAAGATTAGAGATGAACTGTCTTTAACCCCTCCTCACCATTTTAAATTGGCAAACGTTGGTGAACACACATACCGCCATCTCTGAGAACCCAACGTCCAGCTGCACCAACCGATTGCATTATTTAGACTATAAAAGCATGAAAGCAAATCCGATTTTCCTGTTTTCCATCCACCCTCTGCAAAAACAAATCCAGACTTATTGTGCAGGACTGAGCACAAGGGCCCATTAGATTACTGCTCATTAAGTGGATGGATCATCTGAAGCTGGTAAAGCTCCACGGCGAGCACCTGGGCAGGAGCCAAGTCTAATTAAGAGGAGAGGAAGTGAGTGATGTTAAGCTGAGCATAAGTCCATTTCCTATGAGCCGGTGTGGGGGCCTGAGTCTGCTACTCAAGTGGTGAGGTAGGCCAAAAGTGGGAGTGTGACAGTCTGTCACTCAGTTGAGTCACCAGACAGCTAATTTATGGACCCCTCCAATAAACACTTCCTTAAATAATTATTTCCCTGTATGTGTTTTTTTCTTTTAAACGATGTGTAATAACATATCTGTTGTAATGCATCTTCACAGTGCATAAGGTCTTCTTTTTCTTCATATTCATATTTCCTGTTCGTAGTAGCAGTTGTAGTAGCGTCTGTTGCACTGAAAAGCAGGAGATGTTTTAATATAAACTTCTCCTGAACTTGCATCTCTTGAAACAGCAGCACTTCTTCTTATAGCACTTTGCTCTAATGTTTTTCTCCTTGGCTTAGACTTTTTCTTGCCTTGTGCCTCGCTTGTAAGTCAGGGCCCCTCCAGGGCCAATGGCACAGTGCCTGCACAACCATCGTCCTGCTCCCCACATCACATTTTTTCTACTCTGTATGCATTGTCAAAAACATCTGTACATGTAACTGCAGTAACTATAGTGCCTCTAGTGTGCATTGCCTTTTTATGCAAATATAACATGGAAAACACCTTTTTTTTTCCCCCCTCCCTCAAATGTCTGACTTTGTCTGAATGTTTGTTATAACACTGCTCAACTATTTTAGGAACATCTAGTATGATCAGATTTAATTAGAAAATCAATTTACAGTCAATACAAACAAAATCAGAAGTGCCGTGGACCTGTAGTAAGACCACTAGACCAGAAAATATTAGGTTGCACTTGCACCTCAGATCAACTCTTCCCCCTCTACACTTGCATTTAGGCCCGTGAAACCCAATACACACATGCCGTAAGAGGAAGTGCAGCTAACAGATGTAAGGCACTATCATCACTCAAACTAGGCTATGCCTTAAGAATGAACTGGGAGTGCCATAAACTCAATAACCCCAGGAGACAAAATAAAGAAACACAGCCCGGCCTTTACATCTACAAGTTTACTCCCACCACTGTGTAATAGCTGTGTGTGTTTGCTCAGTCTATATAAAAACCCATTGATTACATTGACCTTTTGGTTCCTTTTAGTAGAAATACACAGAGAAGTAAAAGCAAGTACCTGAACGCCCACACAGACACACATCATCTCCGAAGTCTGTTTTAGAGCCTTTTTTTAAACAGGACATTGACCTTGACCAGTGGGTAACATGCTATATTGTATGTTTACACAGCACACACACAGCTACAGCATTCAACAGAAATATCTGACTTCAATATTCCTGTATCCCAAATAAAGATAAGTACTACTGAAGATGCAGGCTTTAAAGAAAGACAATATTGTGTTTAGGGATCTCACAGATGTGATCAGATCCAAAGACAATTTTCAAATCCAATGCTCTTGAAACCCAAAAAGGCGTTGTTCTTATTATGAGACCGTAAGATTAAACAAGCAGCCATAAAACAAACACATGTCAGTATTGGTTCTCAGTATTAAGACCCTTATTTCGGTAGGGGGACACAACGCTATCAAAATAATTGGAATAAAAGTCATACTGTTACAAGAATAGTCACAATGCTTCATTAAAAGCATTAGGTGGACAGGACAGAAATAATGTAACATCTTGGATTATTTTTTTAGTCTAAAAAGTGCTTTTTTTGATTTTCCGATCCATCTGTACATTAGTGCGGGCTCTCCTGTGCCCTCCGTGTTTTTTTGCAGGTTGGAAATCACTCAGTCAGGTGAACACATAAACTAAGTCTTGTGATTTCTCTTCCTGTTCACATACGGTATATGCAGCAGTAAGGTCAAGTGGGTTCAGTGATTACAGCGCAATATGACTCTCCAGCAGTCTGCAGTACACAACTAACTAAGTGCTGAAATTCATGGGTTGCAGATCCAACTGGTCTATTTCTAAAAAAAGAAATACAAATTGTCGCAATGTTTTAACTGGTTAATTTGGAGAAGACACTGAGCTGCATAGTCACCTGGATTAGTTTGTAATTTGTGGCCTGTCCCAACATAAAAACCTACAACTTAACTGTTTGTTAATTTCTGCTAATTATGTGTGTGCATGCAACTTCAACCTTTCTTGGCAACACAGCTGTTTTACTCTGTTAAGTAGTGTGTTTTTATAAGCAGTGTGTGTGTGTGTGTGTCTGGGTGTGTGTCGGTTGCTGTTCCTGCTGAGCTTGAAGACCTGGCCAGACAAGCCATCCGCTGTAGGACTCACCGTTGTGGGACATGCCCACTGACAGGCACTTCTGGAAGCGGCAGTATTGGCACTTGTTGCGGTTCTTCTTTTGGATTTTGCAGCGACGTTCGCACTTGTCATACTCCAGCTTCAAGCGAATGGTTCGCCGGAAAAAACCCTGGAGGAAAAAGAAAGATGACAAATGCAAATGTGAGCACTAACACTAGCATTTGTAAAACACACAGTCTCATAAAAACAGAAGAGTAACAGATAAAAGTAGCCATCAGAAAAGCAGCAATTTTATTCCCATATGAATCGTGTGTTTCAGTGTTCACATAGTAGCTTCATAGTTTCTCCTTGTGTACACAGCTTTTTCAAAAAGAAGTAAGCTTGGGGAGCAATAGACACACCAATTGTCATGGTTGCAGCTAGTGGTGGATGAGGTAAACAAAATCTGTACTTAAGTACAAATAAACAAGCAAGTAAAAGTATAAGTACTTGCTGAAATTTCTACTTAAGTAATTAGGTACATGATTTCTATTTTACTAAAAAGTAAGAAAAGTACTTTGCTATTTTTTTTTTTTTATCTGTCCCTTTCTGTGGACCAGTGCTGCTTCAGGTTTGGACATTACCTAAATTATGGTAATGAACATAAATGAGGAGTCGAAGCTGTTGTTAATGCAAAGTAGTCAAAAGTAAATCTACGTAAGTAAAGTACAAGTACACGAAAAATGTACTTAAATACGGTAACAAAATACTTGTACTTCGTTACTGTCCACCACTATTAATAACATATAAAGCCATGCTAATGGCAGGTTTCTCCATAGCTGTCCCGCAGTGTGCACACAACACACACAAATAGTCATACAAGACAGTATTACACAAGCATTCAACCATCATGTGAGTATTATATAACACTGACTGTCTCTCACCCACTAACCCCCAGTGCGACACGTGCGCATGCACACATGTACACACATTAAATAGGATGGCACGATGCCAGGACAAAACTGGAGTTGAGGCCAAATGGGCTTTGCGCCAACACTGTGTGGGTCAGCGTATAAGCAGGTCAGCCTCCTCCAATTACTAATCCAGGGCGTGTGTATGTATATATGCTATATACTGTACATGTGATGTGCTGGTCCCCAGCTCGGATAAAATGGGTTGTGGCAGGAAGGGCATACGGCGTAAAAACACATGCCAAATCAACATGTGGACGGGGACAACGCCTCAGGTGGTAGAGTGGGTCGGAGGATCGAAACACGCTGTACCCCCAACAGCCGATCCCCATCCCCAGCCGTGCAGTGCTGGGCCCAAGGCCGGTAGAAATTCGGGAGGGTTGTGTCAGGAAATGCATCTGGCGCCAAACTGTGCCAAATCAACATGTGGACTAATGATCCGGTGTGGCGACCCTGAACTCACAGGATAAGCCGAAAGGACAAAAAAAAAAAAAAAAAAAAAGTTTTTCTGCCAATTATTCGACATTACACATAAAAATGTTACGGTTTTTCCTACATGCCTGGTAAATAACAAGTGGTTGGAAACAAATTCTAATTTAAACAGCTGATATGTTTCACTGTCAGCTCAAAGCAATTATCAGTACACAGTGATGAATAAAATCCTAAGAACTGCAAGGAACACAACGTACCTTAAACTGGGGAAACAGATGGCAAAATTTGAAATTTTAAAGGTTTTTTGATTGATAAGCTGAGGCTTCACCGACATTTTCTGGCACCCTACAGGTCACTTTTGATAGATGCACATTTAAAGGATAACTTCAGCCATTTTCTAAATTGATTTTTAAAATGGAATTTTCAACAATTCTCATAAAGATAGAGAAAAATTGTCTCTACTCGTGGAAAAGAGTAGAGACAATTTTTCTCTTTCTTTTTTCTCTGTTTTTTAAAAAAAACAAAAACAAATTTAAAACAAATCAGCCCAACACAGCTCTTCTGGGCTACAAGCGTCATCATTCTAAAGCACTTGGTTGAAAAATGTTTTAAAACATCATTACTGTTTTACAGAGGTCTGAAGTAGCCAATCATTAATAGTGGAGGTCTAAAGCACAGATGAAGAAGGCTGGACACGGACAGATTTATTTTGAGCATCAGTGTTTGCATGGGGGTTGTTGAAAATATGACTAATTTAGAAAACAACTAAATCATCCTTAAATGACCTCCCCCCCTAAACGTAGATGATAAGCTTAACAAATTCACCTTGACTTGGGTGATAACCTGTTGGTTTATACCAACGCAAGACATGGTTCAGTATTGCTACATGTATACACAATATATTCGCAACTGCTTGAATGTTGAGTGAGACATAATTATATTACAACAGCACACACTTGCATAAATATTGACATTGGAGGATTGGTTCACTAAAATTTAACAGCATGTTTACATGATGGACTGATTTTACACATCACTTGCTGGCATTCATACTCACTGATATCTCGGTGCATTTAAATCAACTGAGTGCATTTACGGCACGGAGGGGGCTGAGGGGTTTCCTGGTTCAGTCGCTACATCTTCAGCAAAAGAGTGAGAATGCTGACACACCAACATAGGTTGGTTACGCTATCTTTGTCCTCTGGTGCCTCTTAGAAAACGGCCTTGGGTTGTTCTTCAACATGACTGGTAAACAATTAACTGAAAGATTAGTGAGAGACCACTTGTGAAGGACGAGTCTGGTTATTCTGATGTTTATTGGATGTTTATCAGTGGTCACAAGACACACTCCCTTTTGGATTTCTGGCCCGGTCCTTCTTGTGTTATGTGTTATGCTATTTTCTTTAAATTGGTTAATGTTTATTCAGTCAGCCCTCACAATAATGTCCTTCAACAACTGTCGGTCCAACTGCGTATTCATAAATCCTTGCATTGGCCTCGGAATCTCCACCTTCTAACATCGCATTTATTAAAATAAAACTTAAACATAGAACCTCTTGCTCGACTATATTTAACATGTTTAACCTTTGTCTCACCTTGCAGCCCTCGCAGGCATGGACTCCGTAGTGGTAGCCCGAGGCGCGGTCAGCACACACTCGACACTCCAGACTGAGCGATGAGGAGGAAGACGAGAAGTCTTCCTGACTCGATACCACCCCATATACAACCGACGACGGGCTGGATGCTGGCGTCAGAGCATCTACAAAGCACAAGCGTGTGTTTGGTTAAGCATGTTGACAGCCAATCTGAGGCCATTTTCTACAGTTATGCACAGATAAACATAAAGGGTCTTTAACCTCAAAAGTTGTGGAAAGGATCATGTGCTTGCTCAGACTTTGCCAACTAGTTCAGTGCACATCCAATAAGATGAGATCATGGCTCTGATTGGCCTAGACTGTGTATGATCATATTTGAAAAGCATTCATTCAGGGAGATTACCAATATCTGTAATAAAGTTGATATCTCTAATTTCCATTATACCTGCAATCCTAATCTTATGCAGGATTCTGTATTTAGAGAACATGCCCGATCGCGTGAGAACAGCCTTTGTTTGTTGTGCTAAAGTTGCTCTCTACAAAACCATGATGTAAGAACATTACATCATAAATATGATGCTCGTGTATGTTGTGGGAATTTTCATCAACCCAACAAACAGCATAGTTCTCAAGTGCAAAACAATCAAGCCTTTGAGAAGACTGGCTAAAAGTGTTTATAATGTCTAATGTGACCATTCAAACACAAACTAATTAACTAATAAACTAATTTCCATTTCTGGGGGAGATAGAATCTGTGGACAACAGAAACGGACACCGTCTTCACAATCAGTAAAAAACAAAAAAAACACAGGGTCCATATTTTGAATAACTGAAGTCAAATGCAGAGTAGCAAGCATAACTGCCCTTTTGAACATTTCTCATCTCCCTGCGGCAGAGAGCTAATGGAATTCAAGAACAGTTTGACCTCTTTGCTCAACAAAAACAGCCTGTTCCATCACAGTGCCATTTCTTTCCCCAGCAAAATGAGAATGCTGTCTGGGGTGTGTTGACTGTCACAAGCATAGCACCATGGAGTAGTATTACTGATCTTCCTTATGGAAGAATGGCCATGTGGTTTACCATGGGCTGCCAACAGTTTTCTATTTCCACCTTTTAAAGGGATCAGGGTTTGTGAGAATGTGCTTGGTACACAGACAGCACGGAAGAAATGACACAAAACAGTGGCACTAAGTCAAGCCACATGAGTCGGTCAAGAGGTGCCAGACGAGGGATAAGCGGCATTTGGCAGTAGAGCTGGAGCTGTGTTTTGTTGTGGAAAGTTTTCCTTATGTTGGAGAACTGATAGTTGAACGGATTATTGACAGATGAAAAATCATGCACTGCTGATGAAGTTTAGGTTCAGTAATAAATGCACACTCCAGCTGCTGAGCATTTAATCCATAAATGCCTGTGCCCCCGTGACCTACCTATAATCCCAAACACTTCTTCCTCCTATTTCGAGCCAAAAGTAGTACCTCCATCTCTTTTTATCATCATATATAACAAAGGCTTTCAAAAATCAATAGATCAGAACAATGTTCATTTCACATATTTCCACATGATGTAGCTGTATGGTCTATAATTCTGACTCTCATTGCTAGTATCTCCTTTCTGTCCTGTTTTTGCACTTAAACCCTCTGTGTTCCATTATATGTTTATTTTAAGACACTATTCATTGCTTCTTCACTTGATGTGTGATTTGGTAGTAGCATAAATTTACCACATGACGATTCAAAAGGGAAACATAGCAGCAAAGTGGATGTTTTCTGAGAGGTGTTGCATGGTGGCTGAAGAATATGTGAATTCCTTATGTATATGTGTGTGTGTGTGTGTGTTTGTGTGTGTGTGGGGGGGGGCATGGAAGTGAAAACAGGTAAATCCAGAACATAAAAGGTAAATAAGGCTTGCAAGAAAGGAGAAAGATGACAGAAAATGGCAAACTGATCAAGAGACACTGGCATGAATAAATGGTTCAGTCAGATAAATTGAGTAAAATAGACCCTTTTCAGATGGCTGTAGCAAAGTCTTGTGTAGGTCAAGGCAAGAAATTAAAGTGCATGCACATTCAGTTTGAGCAAAGTAGGAATTAAGGGGCTAAAATTACCCCTTTTCTGACAATAACTGCAGCAACGTTGCAAGGAGAGTACAGTGAACTGCTGGCGACAAGCAAATTCGATATTATTATCTCACCATGTTATTAATGGCCTAAAGGGACATTTCAATTCAATCCCTATAAGGCCTTTTTACCTAGTACAGTGGAACCTTCGGAGCCGTTGCTGGAACACTGATATTCGGGGACATCAAAGGAGCTGAGGCCATCATTGTCAATGGACTGGGAGATGTTGCGGAGCTCCTCCATGCCACCGATGAAGTTGTCATCGGCGCAAAGGGGGCTGCCCAGCACCGAGTCCTCCAGCGGAGATGGGGGATGACGGTGGCTCTCCATGTCGACCATTGCGGTGGAGGAGCGGGCTGCTGGCACTTTCACTCATCAGACTGGAGACACAGGAAAGGGGGAGGATGGACAGCAATAAGACAGAGGACAAAAAGGTCAGATGGAATTTCAAGCAGCCAGACAGAGGAAAACAAGATAATAACTCATTTGAAGGTCACCTATGTTTTTATTTTTAGTGTCTCCATCAATGGTAGCAGCTCTGTGAGGCAGTGTTCAGATACAGCAGTACAGTGTGCTGAACAGTAACGGCAAGTTGGGATTTCAAACAAAAGCACAAATGTCAACCTTATGATGACACTAGAGGAAAAGTAAAAGGATCTACACAGTAATTAATTAATTTATCAACTGGGAAAATGAGCATTTGTACAATTGTTTTATGGGTCCACTGAGTAAATTAACTGTAGATACATTCAATTAGTTCAAATCCTTCTAGTGGCGGTGAGGAAATATTTCAGTGATAGACAGACTGATCAAATATACATATCCATGCATTTAGACACATGGTGCACACAATAATATTGCATTATCTTTCAGAGCACATAATTATAAACAGCAATGGCTAATGCATTTAGGATTGATCGGTAGTGATGATGCAGTATGTGGTTGTTCACACGAACAGGTGACATACAGTGCTATAGTGGGTCAGAGGGCAAGAGGACACAAAGGACCAAGAGTATGTTATGACACAACACAAGCCCCTCCAGTCCTACGAGCTGAGCTCACCAAATGCAGTAACCATATCCTCACAAACCTCATAAGGCTACAAAAAGAACAAGGCAGAGAACAGAGAGCGCGTAAGGTACAGAGACATGTAAAATAATGAATGTAGGTCAATGGGCTGGCTTGGGCTGAGGGGGTTGATAGGATGGTTGGGTCTGAGTGTGGCTAGAAGAGACGTGACAGACCGGCTTCAACTATAGACATGTGAGACTTTGCTGAATTGCACAGTGGGAATTGGGAGGTGCAATGAAATAAACCCATGAAACACATGGGCTTGCCTCATTGGCTTAACTTAAGACTCACAAACCAAACAGACCTTACACTGCATATTAAAACTTCATACATCCGCATGTAAACTGGGTCAATCTTCAATAAACCCTTTTATCAGGCCCCATTAAGAACACCAAAGGAGGGGGGGCAATCGGGGTGAGAGTGGTCATATGACAATAGGACAGCCACTGTTGGCTGTCAGTCATTCCCACCTTTCTACACGACTGCATTCACTTAGACCTTTGCTTTCCCTGTACTATGTAAAATAAGTGTAGGCTATTTTAAACCACACACTGACCACATGGTCAGAACAGTTCTAGCCTTAGTCCCCGACTTAGTCTATTTACAGGCTGGTATGACAATAATCATTGATATTCCACTGAAACAGCTAGGGAAAGTACACTACAGCTCATGTGCATGTACTTTCACCAAGAGTGCAAAGGGCAAATACTGTAAAATTAGGTATCTCTGATTGCAACTCATAAGTGGTATGTGAGTGTTGATAATACACTTACCTGTCTTTTACTTGATTAATATTCCTTGAAATAAAAAGCAAAGGGGGAACAGGTGCAGCATGAGCAAGAACCGGTAAAACACCAACAACAAGAACAACAACAATACGCGGCTCAAAGTCCAGCCGAGTGGGATGCTACAGTTGATTGTGCGTATAGATAAGCAGTGAGCTAATCACATAAGTACACACCGCTGTAAGTTTATGTCACTCTTGTTTGTTGCCCAATTCAGACCCAACTTAAATGCACAAAGCAATCACCATCTGCACTTCTGTACTGAAACATGTATAAGTAGAATAAGGCTCATGGAAACTTAATGTGCATGTTCTAACACATGGGACTATTAAATGCTTTGTATCCATTTAAGACCTCAGTAATGTAACAGGGTCTTTATCTCAAGGTTTACAGGTGTAATATGCTGTCAAAAGGCAAGAGAAAAACATATGCATGTGATATAATACGTCATAATACTGTAAAGACCCTGGAGATTCCCACCTGTTAAAAGCGTTACTTCACGTATTAAGTAGCCCAGCATGTGAACAGGCGCTGAGCTACTCACTCTACAATGCACTTGTGATTCTGTATGGAGACGGTGTTCTGATCTCTGCTAGGATAAAGCAAGGCTCTTTAGCATTCAGCTGCTAGCTCCCAACCCTCAGGTCTTTCCTTAGAGGACACTCATAAACTCACTTCACCAGGCACTGTCTCATTAGGATACTACTTCCTGAGGAGAACTACAGAAGCTTCTTGGCTACAGCTCGACCAACACATATGCTGTCTATTAATTATATGTTAGTTACACTTGCAAATAAATGTATATGGAACTTTATTCCCCTCGGGTCAGTAAAAACGACATATGTTTCTAGACACTACTGTCTATTTAAATAACATACATGACGCTAGTCCATTCCTGAACTCATGACCAGCAGCTATGAAGTAATAGACCAGGCGAACCTTGTGTTGGCACCAACATAAAACTTGAGAATGTAAACACGCCAAGCTGCTTAGCTGCAAACTGTAGAGTTCCACTGGATTAAGACAGGGAATGACAGACAGAAAAAGAGAAAGGGTGGAGAGGGACATCAGTTGAGCTACACTGCAGAGTCCTCATCAGCAAAGTGTGAGATAGAGTGAGCCAAAGACGCAGGGAAAGAAAGAAACAGCAGCCCCTGCTTTAAAGGCAAGTCTTTGTCCCGTAGGTCAAGACCTCTCTTGAGCTCACTCAACCGAGTCTGCTGAGGGCTCTGCACACTGAGCGGAAGATGAGCAAGGTCATACATGTTTGTGTGTGCTTTAGAGTTGGGCTTAGTCTAAAGATGGAGTACTGGGGGAGGGGAGGGGGTGGTACAATGACAAAAGACCTCTAGTCAAGAACCACCACGGATCACCATGACGATGCCATGGCAATGTCGACACACAGATCAGGTTTTACAATCAGCAGCGCCGGGCAGCAGGCATGTGAAAACAGCTACAGAGTAGAATAACTCTCACTTCACTCAGTGGAGCTTTGTTGCAAAGTAGGTTAAATGTGTATTAGCAAGTATGCATACCATAGATCACAAGGACAGACGTGCGAGTGGAGCATACATAATGCATACAGTCCAGTGGATTTCTACACAGGGTGGCCTCCCAGCCCCCCATGTTACACACATCAACTGCAGCCAAGGCCCACATTAAACAGACACACAAAGAAGCAGCTAGAAAGAGGCTGGGCCAGATAAACATGCTCTGAACATGACACAGGCTTGTAGACAGATCTCTCCAACAGGGAAGAGCACAGAACTGGATGAAGTTCAACTAAACAGGTGTCTGAGGTCTTCTACACTGCTATCAATGTAAAGTGACAGACTCAGTAATGATATCGATCAACAAAAAGTAAGAGACTTAAAAGGGGATCATCATATGTAATCCTGCGACATATATTCATATAGCCAGATTATAGGCATCTGGCCACAGCTGACTGCTGAGAGGGTTTAAATATCTCAGCCTCTATGACACAACCATTGACTCTGCGGCTTTAAATAAGGCTTTATGCTGTCCACAACAAGGGTCAGCAAAGAGTTTGATCACAACACACACACGCAAAGAAGGAGGAAGACCAACACATGAGGTGTGTAAAGAAAAAAGAAAAACTGGAAATACTGTATTTCCAAGTAGAGAACATACATGGCTGAAGAAACACATGCTGATGGAGCTGCTGTGTCGGAACAAAACCCATATTACTACCATCTACCATCTATATACTACGGTTGGTAAACATAATAAACAGAATATGAACACATGATAATAACAACTTACATAAACAAAACTCTCCCACTCTACCATCCTCATCCACAAAGTCTTCGTGCACATGTGATCCCTGACAACGAGACATCCAGCTCTTTCCAAGATTTTGCGTGATCATTTAATGTGTGTGTTTGTGTGTGGTGGAGAGAGAGAGAGGGACCAGATCAGGGGTTAATGTTTAATCCACTGATCCTGTGGCCTGAGTGCTGACAGGCCTGTAAGACATAGGGTCTCAGGGGCATAACACTGGTCTCGGAGCATGAATATGGGCTGATGGGGCTGTCCCGCCTGCTCTGGCTGTCCATTTGTTTGAGGAGCGAACTCTATGAGCTCAGCCATGCCCGCAGTGTAAACACTTAAGTGAACCCTTATCACTCAGGACTGATACCTTGGCCGGCACCCTTTTATCGTTATGGAGATTGACCAAAGTACAGGCCAGGGAAGTGATTGACATTGGACTTTAGTAATAGTCTGTGACAGATGAGCCACATGATAGCCAGCAGTTCAATCATCCTGTTATCAGGTAATGTACCTTGTCATGTCAGGGTCAGTGACAGTTAAATGAACAGCACATGGTCAATTTTGGGTGCTATATTTAGAGTTGAAGATCCAAATCAGTGACTCTGCAAATGTTCGCTTATTAACTATTAGTTGCATACATTGTATATTTTTTAAATAAGATTTGTTTTTTTCTGTGATTGCTTCTCACCTTTCCAGAACCTGATTTATTTCCACTGATTTTTATGCAATATGCACACTCTTGTTTAAAATAAACAAATACATTTAAAAAAAACTTATGAATTTGCAAAACCGATAGCTGTGATGTAAAGTACACTAATGATTAGAGGTTCGAAGTTCATTCTTGTCCTTGGAAACAACAACAACAACAAAAAAGCACTCAGCTGTGCTAAAGTTTTCAATGTACTGTACTTTCATCAGCATGACCAATAAAAATGTTCACTGTCTGTTTATTTCATCGTTTCAGAAAACTGTAAGAACTTCTTATCTATGATAGATTCAATTTAGTATATTCACATATTATTTGCAGTAAATATGCCAAATATATGTGTCTGGTCCCTTTAATGTTGTATAATATGTTAAGATATTTTATCGCATATTATCTTATATGAATTAACATAACATTGGCAAGTTAAAGAACATGATCAGGAAGTCGTGAACAGGTACACCCTTTTCTTTTGTCTCAGGACTATGTTTTATGATAGACGAAAACTTTATTAATCATAGGGGGAAGGGAAGTTCCAGTGTTTAACTGGCCATTACACAAAACACCTATTCACACAAAACGCACAATGAGGTAGTCAGACAATTTTGCTGCTTAGAGGTTAAGGTTAAACAATGCTAGAGTTTATTAAATAAAGCTAGAATGAAGGATATGGCACTGAGTGTTCAGGCAAGTCGGATGTGCAATTCAAAGAAATGTACAGTGAGATTTGAGACTGTGCCTGGAATGTGCTCACATATAGTGCATGTATATACATAAACACTGTATGTGCTGTATGTATATGCCCCTACCAGGATCATATGGTGCATGTACATACATACATTTGGTGGAGGGTCAGCCCATTCAGAATGGAACAAATTAGTCCATAACAAAAAAAAAATAAAAATGCAGCATGATCTTCTTTAGAAACTGAATGGAAAAACAGCAGTTGCCACTTTAGTCAGAATAGACTATGTGCAGGAAACACACATATAGATTAACCACCCGACTTCCCCTTAAGTTCTAATAAAAATAAGTCTTAAATAAAGTTACTTGAGCACTGTCAATTAAACCACTGAGTTACAGATAAGGCTACTTATCTCTGAATGGCTCATGATTTTCCAAATAGCGGGGTTCTCTAGTCCACTCGTAAAGGAAATGTGCATGTTTCTCAATCATTCTAGTTCTACTTGGACAGGACTTGTGATTTTTATGAAGTGTTACTCAAGAGGAGCTGAAGCTTTGGATGCTGGCCCACTCAACACCCACTTTCAGCATTGAATTGGGAAATAAAGCAGTGAGTTATATAAAGCCCAGTGGAAACTAACGTTGGACACAGCGTTTTTGGTGTCAAAATAACAATTAGGTTGTTCACCCACGCTTATAAAAGCCCATCCAATCCCACAACAAAACACGACAGGAGGTGCAACGTGTAACTGTTTCACATTACCTCAAAAAGGTCTATAGTGACATGACCCCCTTACACTGGCACGGGAAAAGTGTGCTTGTCTGTTGTGGAGTCAAAACAGCCATGAGACAATTTATCCATTTAGACTCATGGATTATGGAGAGCTGGCAGCATGCCAGACTGACTACCTGTTTTCATGTCCTCCAAAACAAACTAGGTGTGATCTGGCTCATATTTGAATGAGTTTAAGGTTATTGGCTTACACATTACTATACTGAGTTTGTTCAACTTCACCAGCTTCCATCCATGTTTTGTTTCGCATAAAATTGCAAAGGGACACATTGAGCTTTTACAACATAAGTCTTTGATAAATATTAAGTTTGCAATAAATTTGTAGACACTGAAAGACGGTATGCTCACATGTGGAAGAACCGTTATTAATCATTAAGGTATTATATTCATATTTCTGTGGAGAACCAATATAGTACCAATATTTTAATGCACTATTCATTAATGCATTAATGAACTATTCCTCACATAGAAATATCACAAATGGACATTATCTAGGGCACTTAAAACCATAAAGAACCCTTCTTGTTTCTAGACGGTAAAAGTCCGATTTTTGCAAAAAGCTTTTGAATCTCCTGCTTCCTGACTTATTACATGTTAATTAAATGATGTGGAGCACATTAAAAAAATGGATATGAAAATTGGTACTTTTGGATAAATATTAGATCAACATGTGGTTATTTATTTGACACGTAACTGATGTATTTTGCATAGTGAGATGCGCAGAAAGGAGTTACAGTTACCTCTATTACTATGCTATAACTATTCTACCATTTGTTGTATAGCACAGACAAGCTGTAGCACAGCTACAAGGCTTATGTCACACAATGTCTAAAGGGGTGGTGCAGTAGATTTTACTTAGGTACCACTGTGCCATGGTCAATCTGTAACTCTCCACAAGGCACAGGTCAGTACTGCGAGCAGTGATATGTCAGTGGGGAGAAGATGATTTCAACACTCAATATCTGATTAGAACCAGGAACAGCCCTGGATCCGGTGGCAGCTACCTCAACCTCCTGAGCGACACTCGCCCCTATAAGCTTATACCAGGAAGACATTGGGTGCACTAGATGAATATATGGCAAACTGATGCAAATGCAAAGAATTCAGTAGTTTTACCACAACTACTGTCACACATGCCAACAATGCAAACTGTCTATGTAGCAACTGTGGTGTGGAAGAGCACGTAACAATAAAAGCCATCATCCATAACAAAGGTAAAGTCTACATTAATGTTCCAACTTCACCTCAGTTTTAAATGATAGGTGGAGCAATAAAAACAAATATAAATATAAATACATAAAGCATCATTATAACAATCAGACGAAGGATATGACACAGCTGCTGTGTAACCGTGACCTGCTGTACAGCCTCAAACAGCTACCTGAGTGAGCTAGATATATTTAGAGCTGAACCAAAGGCAGTGTTTCCAGCTGCTAATATTGTCAACAGCCAAACCTTAAGCAACACCTCCATTCTGTGCCAAATGTTGGCCCCTGGCTGCCACTTTGTACTTATTTCCAAATCAGAGACAGGGATCGAGAAGGCCACCATTACAAAACCTCTCTGCAGTACATTTAAACTGTAAATTTCAGAGTGGGGAAAGTGCTGCAATGTTTTCCAGCTGTGTTTATCACTTGACAGATGTGGGGTTGGGGTAACAAGACAGCAAGCAGTGCTTGCACATGGTCTGGACAAGAAACACCAGAAAGTGCCTTTATGAGTGAACTGTATGACCTGTACAAGTCACATGACCCTAAACTTTTTTTATTTGCTGGGTTTATTGAGTTTCTTTCATTTTACATAGACTGCAATACTGGAAGACTACAATATTAGGCATTTTTGGTAAATATGCAATGAAAGACATGTGGATATGGCTTTGCCTCTATAATAAGGTGCATATGCAGTGCTTTTTGTAGTAAAAGATGTCAAATTCTAGTGCTCAGGTATTTCTATATTTGTACAGAAGCAATGCAAGTACAGTGTTCTACACATAATCTATTTAGGAAGTCCTTGGGTGCACATTCCCACTACAAAAAAATAAAGTAAAATAAATAAATATAATAATAATAATAATAGCGATTCTGTCCTTTGTGGCTATGCCTAAATATAATAACTTCTTCTATTAGCCCAAGGGACACAAGGGCAGCAGACAAAGTCCTCAGTATGAACTTGCCTGACCACCTGAGTGCAGTGCTACCAACACATGTGAAGCATTTTCAATGATGTGCCTTGATTTAGGATGACAGAACGTGCTGTACATCAAGCCTCACTGTGGGAAAACACTTCTAGTTGTTGTTGTGGTAACTTGTGATCAGTGACGATGTTTATGAAGCAAAAATGCCAAATTTTAGCTCCACCTTTATACAGTCCTCCCTAAAACTATTACAATGGCAATGCTTTTGCTGTACACAGAAGACATGAGTCTAAGGTAAAAAGCAGCTTTTGTGTCAGACCACCCACGTTTTATTCTTTCTCCTATAGTATTGATTTTTCAGTCCAACAGTACATTTATTTAAATGACTACTATTGGATTTAGCTCTGGGGTTTATATATGAGGACTGTTTTTGTTGCTAAGAAAAGATAAATCAACATGAAAAGCAGTGAGGTGTCTAGAGGAGAAAAGCAAGCCATTTTGAATCTGAGAAAAGCAGGGGAAACAAGCTGAGGTTTCACACTAAAACTGGTGCATGGCCAATTTGTCATGTCTTGAAAACGAAAGAAACCGCTGATGCACTAAATAACATACACAGAGCAGGTTGGCCAAGGAACAACAATGAGAACAGAAACATTGTGAGAGCCGTGAAACAGAAAACAATAAAAAAAAAAAAAAAAACTATAAGTAGAATCACAACACAACCACCTCCACAGAGCAGGAGTGAAGGTATTACAGTTCACCATTTGAAGGAAACATCATGAACAGAACTCAGTGGTAAGAATCAGGAAGCTGGGTTGGAATTTGCAAAAATGAACAATGATGATCCACAGAAGATTTGGAAGAATGTTTTGTGGACTGACAAGACCAAGACCAAACTGATGGAAAGACCAAAGCATGGAGGAATAAAGATCTGCTCATGAACCAAACCAATGCAAGAGCCTCTGTGAAGCACAGTTGAAATACTGTCATGCCTGCTTCTGGAACAGGTTCACGGGACTTTATTAATAATTTAACTCATCATGGCAGCAAAGGGAATTCAAAGGTGTACACAAACATTTTCTCAGCAAGTTTAGAGACATGCATCAAAAGCAATTGAGAGGAGCTTAATCATGCAGCATAACAATGGTCCAAAACATGCTGCCAACTCAGTATTGCCCTCTGATCAAGCACTGATCAGGCCTCCTAAACCAAACAGCAACAGAAGTAGGCTGCAGTGGAAGCCCAGAAAACCATATCCAAAGAAGAACCCAACATTTTGGTGATGTCAGTAAGTCACATGCTTGATGCAGTTACTGCAAACAAGGGATCTGCAACCAAATATTAGGTTTTAATTACCTCAATTGACTTCAAACATTCCAATTCTTTTGGAAGAGAAGTAAATTTGGTAAATTGAATGTCATTTCCATAATCGGTAAGACTTTAAATTTGTTAATGCAGCCTTTAAGTTTCTGTCATGCCATGTTCAACAGTGGCCAAAACAAGCTTTGAGGAATGCTTAAAAACTGTCCAACTGAAATTCTTTATTCGGGAGGTCCTGTATTCCTGAGAAACAATCGAGTGGAGCATGCCAGAGTGCAGAAATCACAGAAACTGAGAAGAGAATAAGACCAAACTCCAGGCATTCCTTTCTGTTCTGACAGCTGTGTGTATCTAATTTAAGTTTAAAACATGACGCCGGAGTCCCGAGTTCCCCTTTTCTGGCTGCCAAACCAGCCTGCATGTTTGTGGGGAGGCATGCAGCACATGGGCCTGGTCACAGAACACCACTAATTTGCTACTGTAGTAAGATCAGTGAATATAAGACCAAATGTTTTCCTTTACGTTCTACTTGCAGTTATTAAAATAGTGGCTGCAATCAGAAAAATCATTTTGTAGTCTAAGAGCCTATTTATTAATTTCATATTTACTGTATACACGCATTCTTCAGGTCATAAAATATTCCCAATTTTTATTTAAATAACTAAAACTGTACAGTTATTCTAAAGTCGCTTTGTTATATTAAAAAATTTTGCTTCTCAATATGTTTCAAGAGGTGAGAGAGCCTGTTCAACTCACTCCAGCAGAAATAGCAACGTTAATCCCAAACAATCGTTGCCCTACCTCGACCTTTGGCATCTGTCATGCCAATAAAGACGGCCAGTTTCCATACTAGTGTCAAAGACAGTAGAGGTGAAAGACAGTGGGCTTTGCCCGTAAGAGAATTAGATGGGAGAGCAGGACAAAACCAGGGATGTGTCATTGATGAGGATTGCTCAGGATCAGGCCTCAGGATCAGACACCTCAGGTGCACACACTGACGAGAAAGAGCTTATTTTTACAATGATTTGGCCGTGAAAACAGGCAGTGAAAAAAAAATGTGACAAAGTAGTGAGAAGTGGGAAAAATATTTCTTGAGGAGATGAGTTAAGCCCCCTCCTGTTCACCATACATATTCTGCATACTTCACAGATCAGTAGTACAGACAATCTCCTGTGCAGAGCTGCTTACGGTTAAGTCTGGCTAGAGGGTCCCAATCCTATTCAACCCAGGAGAACTATAGCCTAAGAAAGGCTCAAAGACGTAAGGACCCAACCAAGATGAAGGTCAAACTTGGCTGAGAAAAACAAACAGACCACACCAGCAGTAACTACTGTAACTGACAGAGCAGCTATTGTTATGCTAAGACGACGTTTGACTTGAAAAATAGCTCCACGTCCAACAATCTGCACTTGTGTGGGTGTGTTACCTCCCAAACTGGTGAAATGTTGAAACCTGATCCTGGAAGCTCATTGCCAAGAGCACATCAATGACTTTGAAGGCTCGTCAGATGCCAGAATGCTGGTAACCTGTTCCTAATGCAAGTAGTGATGTATCAACTTTGGAAAATCAGTGGCAATTTTTCATTTTTTTATTTTTACCCTCCATCTCACTGACTGTGAAATAAACATTGAGCTTCTCTACAGTGAATTAGAACGTAGCGTTTTATGAAGGTTTTTGGCAGTCTGAATGCAGCCTCAGTTAAATCCTTGCTGTCTGAAACTCCACTCTCTACATCTTTGGGATGTCCGAATTTTTTGATGAGGAGTGCAGCACAGTGAATTCCTTTGAAGTGAGGTCGACTAAAGCGAACCCAATTATTCCCATTTCTTAAACGTCTGTCAAATTAGGCCCCCGAGCTTGTCAGCCACCTTTAGGACAGTCTCGAAAGGCCAGAAAAAAAAAACAACTTGATTCTAAATGCAGCTGGAAGTTAAATGGTACAGAAAGGTTTGCTTTACCCATCCTCCAGCCCACCATCCTTAACAATAAACCCACCACCTGTAGAGAGAGTAAAACAAATACCTGTCATGCAGACACAACCATCCGGAATGACGACAAAACAAGCACCAAGACCCCGACTTGTCTTACACATGCTCAGTAAACTCTGCACAGTGCTAACATTTTTACCGCTGCTCTTCCACCTTTGGCGATGCAGAAACTTGAAAAACAGGTCAGTGGTGCAACACATACTTATAATACATAACTTTTCTGGGCCCACAACCGATAAACTCACAACTTTCAAGCTGAGAGGAGAACCTGAAAGTCCTGTTTGGAGAACAGAGAGTAGAAAGCTCTGCCTCTCACACTCTGCAGGCCGTCAATGCAGCCAGACAGCAGAGGATTACAGGTCTCAGGTTCCTGGAGACAAAACTGCGAGCATGCTACAGCACAACTGGACAGACACCAGCTACAAGAAAAACAACAGCGGTGTAATATTTGTCGTGCATAACTAAACACGGTCCTTCTTATTCGTTTGAATGGAGAAAATTCATCTAAGCAGCATGGACGTGCACCACTACTCACATTAGGACTGACACGGCCATAGACGGTTGCCACCGAGCCAACTCTCCAAAGTTGTACAATCCTGACTGTCAGTATTAGAAATCACCGTGGTGTGTTTTGGCATCTAAGAAGCTACAAAATCTGGATTTCCCAGATCCTATGTCTCACTAGTACAAGAAACAACACAGGCACAGTAATGGAGCACATTGCATTGCTTTAAATGGGGATTAATGTGTCTCTGAGTGTAGCCTCAATGAGATCCACATCCTCCTCAGGGTTCAGTTAAGCCTGCACACATAAAAGTAAGCAGAGGTGAAAAGAAAAAAAAACAACTTCTCCATATTGAACTGGGGGCAATATCTGCTAACTGCAACCACTTGGCGCTCACTGATTAAAAACAGATAAAAACCAACCTTGTCTGCAGTTTGATCAGTGTAGGTGGTTTTGATATCATCAAATGGAAGATTTTTATAGCAAGTGAAACTATTTACTCATCTTTGCAGGTGGGCGAGGGCGGATTGACAACATAATGTTTTCCAATATCAAATAATACCCCGGTCCCTTTAACACCACAGTCACAATTCTGACTTCATTTTTAACCACACTCACTAGGTTAAAGATTTGTTCTGATTGAAGACCACCGATCTAAATGCCACTTTATGTTCTGTCCCAGTTTGTGTAAAAAAAAAAAAAAAAAAAAAAGGCACAGCAGAATGGAGCATCGGAGTGTTACTTTCAGGAAACATGTCAGCATAAATAACTGACCTCCACATGAACGTTTCCAGTCATAACTGTCATAACTCTCTTCTAGCCAAGCGTGCATTTAAAAACAAACTTTCAGCCAGCACTACATATGCACGTTATAAAATCACCCTAGAATTAATGCAAAAAGACTAAACAAGTGAAATTGCATGTGGGACATTGCTACTGGTGGAAAGGAAAGGTGGCATTCCCATATTGCTTAGTGGAAAGGTACAGGTAGATAAGCCTTTAGGTCAAATTACACTTTCGCTGAAAAACAGTGTTAATCTGGGGTCTGACAAACATCTTTGTCACTTGAAGGTTTGTTCAGCAACAGGAAGAGTAGCCTCCGAGATACCTCCGAGATACCTCAGGCACATTTCTTCAGTTGCTCCACATCCCCTGCAGTTACACATTGACCACTGCTTCGCCCAGTCATCCGTCTCTTGAACGCATCACTGCCAAGTATTCGTGCTGCAAAAGCACCTAACGCCGGTCACGTGCGGTATGATTTCCAGGCAATATTTCGAGCCAGGCCCGAGGGTCTACGATTCTGACTCCAAGCAGCATTGCTGGCCAAAGGAACCCCATCAACACCCCTCACATGAAGCTCCTTGACATGCATGTGTTGTGCAGATCATCTGCAAACTTCACTTATCACAACAGCGCTGACTGGTGCATCAGACACTAACAAGCAATCAGACACTATTAGAGTAATAGGGCGTAAGACACCAACAAGTCCTGTCTGTCCTGAGGACACGGCTCATTACGGAACAGCTTACATCACAAGAGCCAGCGGCACTTTGGATGCGCAGGCGTGCAAACTGAAATCAGATTAGCCTGCCACCACACAATAACAGTGGCATTTTAATCCTTGAAGGCGTTATGAATATGCCCAGGCTGCTAACGAACAATACTGTGCAGGTTATGGATTACAGACCAAGGGATTCTAAAATGAGAAACCATGCGCTGGTTCTAGGCTGCAACCATCTCTGCTTTGAACGAAATTCCCTTACAGTCTCTCAGCTGCTGCTGGGTATCGTGATTAAAATGCAAAATGAAGATGTCTAGTACCTTACAATAAGCAGCCCGGACCGAAACCGACATACCACCAGAAATGTCGCTGGGTTTTGAAGTGCTCGGTGCAGGATCGAGAGGAGAAGCGGCGAGAGGAAAAGAGAAAAACAGTCCCCTACCCCGACCACGTCCTTGTTTGTTTCCCCAGCAGCGCTGCCGCTGTCAAAAATCCCCCACCACGTCCATACAATGCACTGCCGTGAGCTCACACCCGCAGGATGTGACGTCATGAGCGACAGCTCAAGGAGAACTGGCGCACACTCCCCGCCCCCCCCCGACACACCTATGGTTTCAGCGAATAGGAAGAGAGCGGTAGTTTCTTTACAGAAGGACGCCCCCTCACCCCGCACATGGCTCCTTTGCGCCTCGGCCTGCGCGGACCCCGGTCCTCTGTCGACTATATCATCACGGACGGAAGTAGTTAAGTCTTCTGGATTCATGTTGACTGTAACCTGTGTCACAGCAGTAATGTACTACAGAGTTTAATAGATCATTTTTCTATCAGGTCGAAAATGCTTCTCTGTCAGTTTAGAAATAATATGTTAGTTGAAATATTTACACAAGTGTCATAAAAAACTGGAAAACTGATTTACAAACAGCATTTTAATAAATGCAAACGTCTGTGCACTAACTTCGATCTCAATACAAATGGGATTTTGATCAAGGTGCAGATTGTACCAAACTGTTAAACATGCAGAGATATTACACAGTCACTTTCTGTCATTATTATATTATTATTGGTGTGATATGAAGAAAGGAAGCTGAACGGCAGATGCGAACCTGCTAAGTCTGCCGATGGATAGCTTAATCCCACACAAGGAACTGCAAAAAAAAAAAAAAAAAATGCAATGGGTTCAGACCCAATACCCCATTTTTAAGACGCCAACACAGGGAATTTATGAGATAGTGTAGGATGGGAAACAATATGTTTGTGTGTTTCACCAGTATATCTTATAATAATATAATAATTTTATCTTATTAAAAAATATTTTTAGCACTTTTTTTCAAATTTGCTGAGGCCACTCCAGCCCCACAAACTTCAAAACCAAGTGTTTATCCTTCATAGTTTGTAGTGTTCATATATTTTAAATATTAAATTTTAAGTAAAGAAGTAAAGTACCTCAATTTTGTACTTACTGTAAGTATTTGACATTAAGGATTTAAATTTGGGAAGAACTTAATTCTATTTTTTTCGTATCATGTTAATAAATTGACCTCAGTGTCATCACAAACGTTTAATTAAAAAGCATCAAGATGCATTTTAAGAAATAAAGAAATTTATAAACAGTATATCTGTTGCACATCTTACATATTGGACTTGCAGTTGGCCTCCAAAGTAAAAGTGACTGCAAAAGACTGGCAATTCCACAAAATCTGAGGAAAAACTGACACCATAGTTGGCACCATGGTGTAGTTAATGAGACCCTGACCGTTGTCCTGCCATTTCTGCACAGAAAATGATATGGTGTTCAGGAGAATCACGTGGCAGCTGGGGAAAACATCTTGTCCCACACTGACATCAGGCCAAGTTGTGAAGGTTTCCAGTCAAACTGTTGCAACAAAGTGCCCATTAATGAAGCAGCTCGATTTTCTCAGCTCATGCCAGATGCCGAGTGTGCAACCCCCCTTCGCCTGTTGCATCTCTCTGCTCTCTTCTTTCCTCATCATGTTCTCTGTGTCCCAGCTCCCTATATCACATTCTGTCCACGTTTTTGGCAACGAAATGTGGGTGTTGCTGCAGAGTTTGGCTCTGGGCCTGGCTGCTCTCCGTGAGTCCTTGGGCCGCGGTGGAGCCCTGAAGACTTCCATGCACACTCAGCACTTAACATGCATAATGGTGGAGGACATGTTCAGACCTTCTACCAAAGTAGATTTAGAAATCAAACTATATAAAAAGATTTATTTGAACATTTACCCATTATTAAACTGATTCCTAATAATTTAAGCAGCCCTTTATTGCTGTTGATAGTGTGAGAATGGTTGGTGTATTACTGTTAAATTATTCATCAGTCAGCTACAAAAGTAGCACCCCATGATGGTTTTATTATAAAAAATATGACATGGTTTTTATAAAAAAAATATTTTGAACTAATAAATGCTGAAGTATCATCATGGGTCAATTGCCTGTCCCCACTTAAAGTCATTAAGATCATTAAGACCCCACCTTCTCCAATAGTGACCCTTGACCCTTATTCATAATAAATACTGCACATTTTTTGCTATAACTATAGGGTCCCTCCGACCACACTCCGAAGTGTCCCTGGCCGAGACACTCAACCCCCAGTAACCAGCAGTGCCGGCCCCATGCCCAGTATAATTTAGGGAGGATTGCGTCAGGATCTGTCATCCGGCATAAAAACAGTGCCAAATGATCCACTGTGGTGACCCTGAACTTACAGGATAAGCCAAAAGGACAAAAAACAAAAAACCTCCACTTCATGTTTTCAATGCTATACAGTGCACTCAGAAAGCATTCAGATTGCACTTTTTTCACCTTTGTTGTGTTGCAGCCTGATATAATTGTTCAAATTCATTTTTTTCCTCATTAATTTACACTTAATGTCCCATGATGACAGTGAAAGCAATGAGTCAGGAAATGTCAGACCCTTTACGCGGGGGGGGGGGTGTCTTCAAGCCATTCTTTTTTCGCAAATCCTTTCAAGCTCAGTCAGGTTAGATGGGGATAGTCAGTGGACAGCTATTATCAGGTCTCTCCAGAGTTGTTCAATAGGGTTCAAGTCTGGCTGGACCACTCTAGGTCATTTACAGAGTTGTCTCTAAGCCACTCCTGTATTGTTTAGGCTGTGTGCTTAGGATGGTTCTCATGTTGGAAAGTGAACCTTCGGGCCAGTCTGAGGGCCTGAGCTCTGTGAAACCGCATATCTCAGCTTCTGCTTTTCCTCAACCCTAAAAAAGTCTCCTAGTTCCTGCTTCTGAAAACACCCCCACAGCAAGATGCTGCCATCACCATGCTTCAGCGTAGGGAGGGTATTGGGCAGCTGATGAGCCTAGTTTCCTCAAGGGAAGCTTTGATTTGAGACTAAACAGTTCAATGGTGGTTTCATCAGACCAGAAAATCTTGTTCCTCATACTGAGAGTCCTTCAGGCGCTTTTGTTTTTGCAAACTCCAGGCTGCCTTTTGTGTGTTTGGACTGGGGAGTGTCTGTCAAGCCACTCTCGTCCGTCTTAAACTTTGTCCCATCTTCACACTGCATCTATGGAGTTCAGTCAGAGTAACCATCAGGTACTTGGTCACCTCTCTTACTAAGGCCCTTCGCCCGCAATTGTTCGGTATATCCAGGGAACCAGCTCTTGGAAGAGTCCTGGTTGTGTCAAACTTCAACATTCAAGAATTATAGGGGCCACTGGGCTCTTGCGAATCTGCAGTGCAGCAGATATTTTTTATATATCATAATCAAACTAAACTTGAGGCAGAGGGAAATTGATACGAGTACCTAATACAGGGAGCAGGATAAAAACAGGGGGGTAGGTAAACTAAGGCAAGAACGTAACAAAGGAGTAACCAAACCACAGACCAAAACTTGACAGTGTCCAAAATGGGGAACAGGCAGAGCAGGGACATAAGTGTCCAAAAGGGGAAGATCCAGGCGCGTAAGCAACAGGATGCTACAAACCAAGAACACAGAATGCTGAATCTTGAGGGTACAGAGTACAAACGAATTGGCAGAGAACAGTGGGGAGAGCGGGGTCTCAAAGAACAGGGGACCAGTTGAAACAAATCAGGACAAATTAGGAAGGTAAAAAGAAACCAAACAGACTAATGGGAAGAAGCACAGGACGAGCAATAAAATAAAAGCCAAGAACAGGAAATAAAGCTGGACAACTAAACACGGAAACATATTTTCTCAAAGCACAGACCAGAGCACGTGTCTCCTTGGTATTGACTAAGTGCAGCTACAGCTTAGAGTGGCATAAAATTAAAAGTTCAGTAAATGTAAATACAAGTAAAGCACACGTGCCTGAAATTTTGAGTAAATGTATATTACTTGGGAACAGTGCACTACAGCAGGAGAAGTATTATAACACCTCTCCGAGCTCCACTTTACATACGAATGTGAAATCCTGCAGTAATACCTAATGATCAAATACACACCCACGCAAATTTCAGCAACGGCGCCCGGAGATTCTCCAAGGCCACTGGCGATTTCTCCATGTGAGGAGAACATGGAGAAACACTGGACTCAGACAGACATGGCTCGTTGCAACACAGCTCACGGCAGCAGACCGAAACTGAGTCAGGAGTAAAAGGCTATGGTCAAGACTCTCTGTCTGGACAACAGCTGGTCTTCGAGTTAATGGGAGACTCCAAATGGTTTCTACATCAAGATAATGTAATGACAAATGCCCCATTCACTTACAACATGTCCCTGAACTGACCCTAGCTGCAATAATATATAAGATTCTGAAGATGCAAAATCGAAAAAGAAAAGTTTAATTATGAAATAAAGCTTAGGTGCAGACTAAACTTTATGTTCAACTGTTTTTACAATATGTTGTTTTGCAATTAAGAAGAATTCAAAAATGGTTATACCAGTGTAAGCCTCTGCTAACATTATGGATGCACACGGATGGTGTATGATATTTTCCCCAGCTAAATAAACAAATCAAAGGGAAAGAACTCGAGTGTTATTCTCAGCCACTGCAGTGTTTTCTTTAACACATATAAGAAGGTTGTAGCTTTAGGGGGAACTAGAATACACTTCTTTTTAAGGGTTACCATGCTGACCTGCTGACTGACAGTTAGGCAGACGATGTGGAGGTGTAAGAGCAGACAGACCTCTGCTGCCGCCTGCTGCTGAAAAACTGCAGATGGCTGAAAGGTTATTGGTTTTAATCCAGTTTTTCTCCCACTGCAATTTTGGTTTTTCATTTACAAAATGATTCTAATTTAAGGACTTATGACTCTTATCTAATTTAATGCCTACAAAAAAATATGTGTTTGATTTGGTTAAAAGGCAAAAAAAGGGTAGAAACGCCTGGAAGAGCATGAAAGGATGTAAACCCCCGGTGAATATCATCTATCACAGAGATCAGGTGGGGCCTGAAATATTAGTTGACTGTAGGAAAAATTAGGAGCAATTCTTCTGATCATTGTGGAATTGTTATTTTTTTAAGCAAAAAAAACATGAGCTTCATTGAATCAAGGCAGGTTTCACTGCAGTTAAAAGAAATAAAATAAATAAATAACTCACCAAGAAATTAATGTCACAAATAACAATAGCAAAATTAGAATTTAGTCCAAAAAATACAATAGTACAATTTTACTGCGTATAAAGGAAAATCAACTCATTGTCCACTAGGTGTCACTTTTGCCAAGTCTATAACAGAGTGAATGAGGCCTTCACTGCTGTTTGTGAAAACAGAGCCCTTTCAGGGGTCACCACAGCGAATGTGTCTCCATCTAACCCTGTCCTCTCCATCCTCTTCTCTCACACCAACTAACTTCATGTACTCCCTCACTACATCCATAAATCTCCTCTTTGTTCTTCCTCTAGACCTCCTGCCTGGCAGGTCCAACCTCAGCATCCTTCTACCAATATATTCACAGTTTCTCCTCTGAACATGTCCAAACCACCTCAATCTGGCCTCTTTGACTTTATCTCCAACACATCTAACACGAGCTGTCCCTCGTTCCTGATCCTGTCCCTCCTCGTCACTCCCTCAACATCTTAAGTTCTGCTGTCTTTTCTTCAGTGCCACTGTCTCTAAGCCCAACAACATCTCTGGTCTCACCACCGTCTCACACCTTTGCTTTCATTCTTGCTGATGCTCTTTTATCACACAACACACCTGACACTTTTCTCCACCGGTTCCAACCTGCTTGCACTCGCCTCTTCACCTCTTTTCCACACTCTCAGTTGCTCTGTTGACCCTAAGTACTTAAAGTCCTGCACCTTCTTCACTTCTGCTCCGTGTAACCTCACCGTTCCACCTGGGTCCCTCTCATTCACACACATGTATTCTGTCTTGCTGCGGCTAAGCTTCATTCCTCTGATTTGCAGAGCAGAAAAAACATCCACTTCTCTAGATTTTCCTCCACCTGCTCTCTGCTCTCACTACAAATCACAGTGTCATCTGCAAACATCATAGTCCATGGAGATTCCTGTCTAACCTCATCTGTCAGCCTGTCCATCACCAGAGCAAACAAGACAGGGCTCAGAGCCTCCACCTTGAACTCCTCTGTCACACCTACAGCTCACCTCACCACGGTCTTACAGTTCTCATACATGTCCTGCACCACTCTAACATACTTCTCTGCCACTCCAGACGTCCTCATACAATACCACAGCTCCTCTCTCGGCACCCTGTCATACGTTTTCTCTAAATCTACCAAGACACAATGCAACTCCCTATGACCCTCTCTTTACTTCTCCATCAGCATCCTCAAAGCAAATACTGCATCTGTTGGCCTCTTTCTAGGCATGAAACCATATTGCTGCTCACAAATGTTCACCTCTGCCCTTAGCCGAGCTTCCACTACTCTTCCCCACAACTTCATTGTTTGGCTAATAACCTTAATTTCTCTGTAGTTGCCACGGCTCTGCACATCTCCCTTGTTCTTAAAAAAGGTCTGACACTGCCTGATACTCTTTTCACCTCTAGAACATTCCTCACAAATCCCTCTTTCGAATAACTCCTACTCCATTTCTCTTTCTATCTGACCCATGGTAGAACAACTTGAACCCTGCTCCTAAGATTCTAGCCTTGCTACCTTTCCTCCTGGTCTCCTGGACACACAGTATGTCCAGCTTCCTTCTCTGCATCATGTCAATCAACTCTATAACTTTCCCTGTCATAGTCCCAACATTCAAAGTCCCTACTTTCAGCCCTACACTCTTGGTTTTCCTCTTCTCTCTCTGACTATAACCACGCCTTCCTCCTCTCCTCCTTCGACCAACAGTAGCCCAATTTACACCGGCGCCCTGTAGGTCAACAGCACCGGTGGTGGTCGTTGTTAAACCAGGCCCCGACCGGTCCGGTATGGAAGTCATATTCTGTGATTTCATGATTTGCATGTTTAATTTGGGATGTGTTTTACTTCGGATGCCCTTCCCGACACAACCCTCTGTCCCAGACTTTGGACTGGCACAAGAACCCACTGGCTTGTGCCCCCTTGTGGTTGCACTGAAAATCTAAATAAGAATATGGAATAAATATAATTGCTACAGAAAGACAATAATTTCCATGCCTCAAATTTCGGACTGAATATTACATCTTACAATCACTGTGGCACAAATTTCTGTTGCTGCTGAATACATGCAGGTTTGGCTTTTCTTAATATGAGCACACTCAGTGCTTTATTTTTTGCCCACACAGAGCCATTAACCCTATCCACTTACGGTGGATCAATAACACTGATACATTGATGCAGTTATGACATCATACAAAGGCTTAGAAAAGCAACACTGTTTATTTTTCACCCTCAAATTTATGGCAACTTTGGATACAACAACAGTATATTATTGAAATCTGACTCATGTGTTTCAGAGTCTCAAAAGCTTTTCATTAGTTCCTTATTTTATGGTAAAATGATATCCCGGGGTAAATGTCAAGGCTTTTTGCAATGTTTTCAGTGAAGCAGCAAGGCAGGAGATGAAGGATGGAGGATGGCCTTTAGAGACACAACCCCAGAGACAGGAGGCACACAGAGTCATTGTCTCATCAGGCTTGGTATTCAGCGCACTTTGCTCTATCACCGAGGCCGAGGCTCAAATCAATTCAATATGGTGGCTGGCAAAGACAGCTACACAGTGGGTGCAGCCCACATACAAGTACACTTAACACTGGTCTAGACACATGGGATACAGAGCAGGGGTGTACTTTTTTTTTTTCCCACGCTGCAATATTTCAGCTCTGTGCTGCGCTACTCTTCTGATGTACTGTATGTGAAAATAGCATAAGATGTCTGACAAGATTTACACTGGGCAGCCACAGCATTAAATCCACCTGGTGGTTCTAATCTTGTGGTGGACAGGGATCAAGCATGGGAATAATTTATTTGTTGGCTATGATCGACAGGTGTCAGGACACACAGTGCATTGCAGCGTGGTGTGTGTGTGTGGGGGGAGCTTCCTAGCCACACACAAGTCCGAGTGGGTGTGCTGTTCAACACAAAGTTAACGCCATCAGGTAGTCTTAATGTTGTGGCTTATGGGTGGTCTATTAAACTGTGACGTACCAAATATGTGCAAGCTCAAATGCATATTAATAAGTAAATATGTCTGACAGAGTTTATCACTGGCTATGTGACACAAGGTCAAGTGAGGGCTCTCGCTGTGAATGACAACCCCAAGACTGACCTTGATATAAGATATGGGTTAAAGTCTTAGACAGTGAGGAATGTCTGATGCTCAAGTTGGCCTGATACCGACTGGCAGTCACCTCGTCATCTACAGTATCCTGTACGAGTGTGTATTTATGTGTGCCGTTGGCCAGAGATAGAACGTTGTAACCATCATCTTTTGCCATGTGACTCATGCTGTAGCCCAGGAGGGGAGACTGTGCCATGGCTCTTCTTTCCATGTGCTCTGGGGCTTTAAGATGTGTCTGGGCCGCTGGATAATCCCAGAAATGAATGGCGCTAGTCAAAAGGCAGTTCAAATAGTTTCCCAACAAATCTACAGACAATGATAAATGTGTCCATGCATGATATGAGATAGTAGAGTGGGTGAACTCATCAGAACTACTCAGAAGAGTTAACACGATTTGGTGGCTGATGAGCTGTCGATTGGTATGTTGAGTTCTGACTTACACCTAAAAGTAAATAACACTCACAGCCTTATAGGGGTAAAAATGTAAAGGTTTTAAACGTGTAGATGTAATCAATGTAAGAACAAAACATCAACGACAAACCAATTCATCATTTTATTTGTATCATTTTTAATGGCTGAAGCAGAAAATCCAAATCAAGATTCAACAATCCCACAGTGAACAGACTTTACCTGATGGTCCTCTGTGCTGCTGCGAATGGCTGTGGATGTCAGGTAGGTGACAAGACAGTGACTAAGGGTCTGAGAGTTTTCTTATTTGGTGTTGTGCACTTGACAAGCTTGTTTTTCCTGTTGAAGTATTGCTGCCCTTCAGGGAAGGCAGTAGGTTGTATAGTTATCTCCTGATTGGGCAAAATCACTACCCTGAAACCACACAACCTACTACCTCACCCCGTACGAACATCAGAAAGGCCCCACAGCTTGGGGATAACCTGTGGTACTGTGGTACTGGAGAGCATTGTGGTACAGTGACAAATAAATATTTGCATTTTATTATACAAAATGATGCAAAAACATGCTTTATAATAGCAAAAGCATCTCACAATAATTTGACTTTATCATAACATTAACACCAGAAGACACGTGAAATAAAATAATTAGAACCAGAACGTTTTATAAGAAACTGTGATGACCAAGTAGGAGAAACAAAAATTTTAAAGATAGCAAAAGGTTAAATAAAATTTAATTGGCTATATTGACCACAAAGTCTTAAAATGCAATCAGGAAAATTATCAAATGGTTATCTAAAGTAAGTACAATATTAGATGACCTATGAATACCAAATGTATTAAACGAGTTCCAGTATAGTTTTAGCAGTCAGGATCATGCATATTCAGTGTTGGTCCAGATCCAGGAGCTCCAACAATGGCCTCTGATGACATTACAGCCACTTCAGGAAAGACAGTAAGTTGTATAGTTATCTGATAGGAAGGGTGTGACCCTAAAACTATACAACCTACTACCTCACCCCAAAGGACAGTCTTTAAAAAAAAACTAAGTCCCCGGTCATGAAGGTAATCGGCTTTGACACACATCAGTGAGTATAAAACAAGCACATATGAATCAGAGGAACACAAATACAAATGTCACTCTCCTCTGGGACACCTCAGGGGTGTGACTGGAATCTGAGTGTTCAGAACTCAGTGTGACAGCTGGGTCACAAAGTTCATGGCTTGAGCTGAGGCTGAATTATTCAAACGATCCAACAAGGTACACATGTCTCAAACAAATTGCATAGCCAAGACATTTCCATATTCAAACTTGACAAGGTCTATCATTTATACCTTGACAATTATGGTGAGGATTTTAGTGAAAATCATTGCACATCAAAAATATCACAATGCAATCTATGTTTTCGAGGTTGTTTGCTTGAGGTTCTTGAAGATGTTCTAGTTGTTCTAGTAGCTGATTTTATGTCAAAAGCCATTTATGTCCTTTCTAGCCCTACTAACTTTGTTTTTCACCTTTAACTGTGCCGCCAACATTAGCTGAACAACCAAATGGGGGATTGGGCATAAACACATTTTGGATTTAGTCAGAAAACAATGAAGTTGTTCTGACAGATCCTGTTTTAGTGAAGAACATCTCAGGCCTCAGTGTTGATTTTGTGGGGCAGCACCACGGATAGTGCTCCTAGGTATCCATGACTTAATCACTCCACAGAGTTTAAATCCTCCTCGCCTTGATTTTTTAGATGAGACAATGAAACATCTTAAAGAGCCTCAAGCAAGTGCAGTTGCCACTGAAAAGCACCTCTGGCAGGATCATATACAATGTTCAATGTTCATGATTGAATTGATATGAGCAGTGCTGAAAGGTGATGGCCACAGAATTAGTTCTCAACCTGGTGTGAGAGGCTGGTAGCTCAGAAGAAGTAAAGTAATGGTTTAAAAAGACAGAACATTACAAAAAAAATTCTATTTATTTTTCATTTGGCGCTAATCTTTGCTGTTTTATTGTGAAACACAAAGTTCATCCAATCATTAAATTTAATAAAGTATGACAGGTTGACAATTTGAACTGTGTGCTCCCTTTTTTCCTAATAGTACTGTTTTCTGTGCAGAGAGGAGTGTGTTAACATTAGCGAACAGTGTCGAGAGTGGGCGAACTCGAGCTAGCTCATATCCTGGCCCACATGTGCGAAGCAGAGGGCCACAGCTGCTGCTGCTGTTAATGTATCTCACCTGCTCTGTAACACGCAGCAAAATAAGCTGGGGGGAGGGAGGGTGGGGGGTGGGACACTGGCCTATCACCTTCTTCTTCCATCATGGTTTCCGCAGCATGTCAGGTAGCCTCCATCTGTAAATCCCCAAGTGGGAAAAAATCAGTTACTTCTGCAACAAAGGAAATAGAGAAATACTTCAACACAATGACTTTTAGATTTGACTTCTGGGAGATCAATTGCAAACACCCCAGTGGCCGTCAGCCTGTACAAGTGTGTTTTTGAGTCTTGTGAGAAAGCACGCTGTGTGGGTTTGCTTGAAATTTGTGAATGTGGTTATTTGCATTCGAAGTTCACTTGTCTTAAAGTCTGTATAGTGTTCAGTGAGAAAACCACATCATGCTGCATGTTTAACTGTCACAATCTGCCGAAACAAGGTCACACCAGGGTAATCTTTGTCAGCACATACCTCTCCTGTAATATTATTGGATCTGTGAAGGCACAAACACAGCGCAGCACAATACAGAATGGTATGTCTCGAGCTGAGAGGCCCCATTCTGTCTGCTCAGTGGTGAGTCGGAGGCTCTCTACATTATTCAACACTGTCTTACTTACACCATAGCACTGGATGAGTGGATTTTAAGTATGCAAAGACACACACCCTTACAGGGTAGCAGACACAAACAAGACGCACAAAGACACTTTAGAGACAGAGACACGCTGACACAAGAAAAGGCAGTGTACATGTAAGGTACATACGTTGAAACGTGCACGCAGAAGACACAGGACATGCAGAGTCACTTAACAGGATACTGTTAATTCTGTGTTTTCAAAAAGCAAGTCATTTTTAAGGTTTATGTCATTTTCTTATGATATTAAACAATAATGTCAACACGTACAGGAACCCAATTGCTCTGCATAAAGCATATCAGCATTCATGTCACAGCCCATCCTCATTATGCAGCCTTGCAAAAAGCTCAACGGCGTGGGGCCCAGACTTCTTAAGGTAAGGTCAAGGCACACTGTCCTCTTAGTCTGCTGACTGGACATGCTTCACACTGATATAGTAGATGGCTCTGGGGTCCTGACCAACAGAGAGCATGTCTGAGATAGCTATTGCTTTCAAGTGAAGCCAGCTGCTATCATCCAGTGACAGGGAAATATTCACACTTACACCCACCCACTCACACACACACACACACACACACACACACACACACTGCAGAGGACCAGTATCCACGCACAGACAAGTACTCTTACACAGTTATGCAATACAATCTAAAACAGATTGTTTGCTAAGAGCTTGTCCACCTGGAAATTCTGCCTTCTTAAAAGTGTGCAAACTCAGCAAGCACTCCTTCACTTGAAAGCTCAGCGTCTGTAACTGATACACTGCTTTAGCCTTGCACCTCCATTAGCTGTATAGAGGGGCTAGGGTGCAAAGTCCTGCTTTCTACACCTCATAATGTCACACCAACAACACACACTGTGTGGGGCATGCACACACACAAATGCATAAACAAATGCACACAACCACACACACACACACACGCGGACACAGTTTCAAAAGCAAAGCCATGTGCACACACATTAAGCCACACACATGTAAAACTACCCTTTGGAGGGTATATAGCAAAACATGATTTTCATTTATATTATCACATTTTCACACAGTGCTCACAGCAAAGCAACGCACTGCTTAAAAAGCCACTTTAATTTAATCACACTTCAGCCCAAGTGCTACAGTACCTTTCAATCAATACTGAAGCTTGGTTTACTGAAGTGAAAGTGTGGTGAAGTGTAATCTGACCTTTGGGGTTCTGGTGGTCTGTGGTCAGCCAGTAGCTGGACATACACACAATATGTACCCCCAATCTTTGTTTTGGTATGCAGATTTCCTTTCATCAACTACAATTACATTAGAATTAATTTGTGTGTGTTTACGAGGTCTCATGAGTCAAGGTTTTAGATTATCTAACTGGAATTTGCTGTTTTAACATTTTCTTAATCTAATATTTTATTTCAGCAGAAACTATTTCAGAATATGCTATGAGAATCCTAGACAGGAGGAATCCAAATACACAAGGTGGAATGTTTATAAAGAGGAGCATAGCTTCCCCCCCCCCCCCAAAAGACCCCTCAGGGTAGCACAGCAGGCATGGCCCATCTATTTATACCAGGGCCAGGGGGGAGGAGGGGAAGGATAAGAGTGGGGGTAGAGAAGAGGCTGCATGGGCAGGTCCTGTTACACATGCCAGGGGGGATGGCTGGGGCAAGCCACAGGGGGATTCTGCTCAAAGTCAGACAGGCTGACCTCCCCCTCACCTCTGTGCAAGGCAGATATTGAGCTTGCAAACAATGGCTGAGTGAAGAGACTTAAAGAATAAACTTAAATAAACCGAGTCCCTATCGAGCTGTCTGAATATGTTTGTGCATGTAGAGTTTTGTATAATGGATTAATGTCTGTGTGGTGATTGTGTGTGTGTGTGTGTGTGTGTATCAACATGTGTATGTATACATGTGTGATGGAGTGTGCATGTACTCACGCCTATGTGCACAGTGTGTGTCTGCCTGTCAGAGTGTGAGATGAACCGGCCCCAGTCCCGTACCACCACCCCTCCCTCCACCTCCAAGCAGAGCCATAAACAATCCAGGTGAAGAGGGCTGGATTAGGCAGAGTTAGCTGATCCCAGTGTGGCCCCCTGGCCCCATCTTTAGAGTTAAAAAACGACCCCAATCATTGCAATGACAGGGCACGCAGCAGGGGTCGCCCAGACCACTCAGTCCAACGTTGCCACCTGCTTCTCATCTCTCAAATACGTACACAGGGAAACATACACACATGTGCATGTGTGTGCCCACAGACATGGTAAGGCAGCAGGGTGCACAGCAGGAGGCAGGCCTATAGAAAGGTCTGCACAGAAACAACTTGTTCACGAAGGATTGGCAGGTGTGTATTACAATGGCATATCAGGACAGCTGAACCATGATGCCTTTTAACAGCTTCAATAAAAATGTCCATTAGTGCGCGTGAAAAGACGCAAATTCTGATGTTTTGAATTACAATAGCAGCTAAGGACATTTGCCGCAATAATCAGATGATTTTTAAAACTGGATTTTTGTTTTTGCACATCTCTGCTGCAAAATAGCACAAAAGGAGTCTTTTGCCTTCACCCTGTTCAGGGATTTTATCAGGAGATCTTTCCACATGCTCGAATTGTATAACCATAGGGAAGAAAACAAATCTGTGTCTGGATCGAATTTATGCAGTGGAATCAGCCTGCAACCCATGGCTCTTGTTCCTACATTAGGGTGAGAAGGTTCAAATGTCTTGTATAAGGTTTTGATCCAACTGATATTTTGTCTCAATCAAATTCAAGCCTAAATAAATCACTGAAATGTCATTTTTCAACAGATTTTTCGTCACAGGGCAGACTGTGATATTTTCCTACAATCTAATATTTTAAAATCCATCTCACTGAAACGCACCAAACATCTATTGCAGTCTTTTTGCCGGCTTTCTAATAGAATAGAAGTGACTGCTGGTAACTTGTGTTTTAGAGGAAGTCTATAGCCCTCACACGTTCCCAGCTCTGCTTTGGTCTGCCTGCAGAGCCCCTTTCAGCTTGGGCAGTGCCCCATCGAGCTGCATCTGTTGCCAGCTATATTTAGAGGGTGGGACAAATACCTTTACTCCCTGGATATGAACTTCAGCTGACAGACGGAGGGCCAGAGTAGGCTGACAGGGATCTGTACAGTTTGTAACCTTGAAGAGCTTGTTGCCCCCAGGTTACAGCTGACTGTAGTCAGACTCACTACAGAGGTTATTAGCTACGACTGAAAGATAAGGCTGTAAACACAGCACAGTTAACATTGGAAATTTCTGATTTGGCAGTGCTTATAGTTCCAGGATTGCTGACAATATACAGTTATACACACTGCTTAGGAGATTTAATAGTCCTCCCTCTGTGGGTTAAAAAAGAGTAACTAATAGATTTCTGTGGATTCGATTCCTGTTCAAATAGTCCTACAGTTCTGCATATAAGCATTTGTTTGTGTGGCAATGCCAGCAAGGCAGCCAGTGTGTGATATGTGACCATGTTGCAAGGCCATCTGCTCTATATAACCATAAACAAATGCAGGCAGGCCAGCTTCACAATATCATATCCAAGAGGTCCGGGTCGGGTAAATGTATTCATGCTTTGGTCTCTGGGTAGACGCTGTAGAGATATGCCCTAGAAACAGGCCGCAGTTATGCAATAGCATTCATAATTCATTCCACAAACACAATATGGAGGCCACTCTGTCCCATATGCAAACACATGGCCAGATTAAGGAGTGGGGAGCCAAAGGGGACAGAGTGCATTCTGAACTGTTAGCAAAGCCACGGACTGACTGTCTCAATGACAGCTGGTCTGTGACAGGCCTAAATAGGCCAGGTTTTACTGCCGGAGGGACCTCCGCTATATTTTGCACCTAGAGTGAGATGCCAGCCAAGACCCACACAGATACAGTATGGGGGTTTATACAGTAGCACTTCAGGCCATAAACACACTGAGGACCCAGAAGTACACTTATCTGCTGTTGTTCTAAGACAGCAACAAGGTATTTTTGCATGTTTATGATGTGTACATATTGATATTTTTAACAATTCTTAAAAGGAAAGGATTCATTGTTTGAGGAGGTTGGCACGCAGGTCAACTGATGGTGGTGCCAATAAGCAAAGAACATCGTGAGAAACGTGAGAACATTTGCAACTAAAGACAGCAATCTGTTTTCACCACTTCGAGGTTAAATGCATAAACCGAGCATAAGTAAGTAATGGAGGAAAAACACTGTGCAACATGAATATTGTCAGTTCCGAAATCCGATCGATTAAATAAATATTTTTTGACCAAATGACAAAAAAACCCCAGTCACATAAACACTTCCTGAAATACTTGTGCTCTTTCCAACAAATCTTCTATCTTTCCACCTAGTGCGTGCTGACACACTGGGTTTTGTCACGTAAGAGTAGTTATCTGCCAATCAAGAAGAAAGCAGCATCAGACACCTACCAAAAGCTTGATATAGTATCTGTGGTCTTAAGGTCAGATGAGAGGAGGACTTTAATAACATCTGCACATGTAATCAAATGCCTGACGCATACAAAATTCCTGAATGGTGGGCAGCTAGCTACTGCTGCTGGAGGTTGTAGGGTGCGGCCTGGGGTTACTGAGTTCATATGATACAGGCACAGTGGGGTTTGAAGCTACAGCTAACAGTTTGCTGTGGTTAGGGTGGAGACAGATACATAGGCAGAAGTTAAAGCTTTATCCATGCGCAACGGCTCTGGAGTACTGCAAGTCGACAGGTTGTTTTATTACTTGTGCGGCTCTGTTAGAGAGTCTGCGTGGTGTGAAGGAGAGCGAGAGGACTGATGGAGGGTGGAAGAGGGTCATACAGGTGTGGACCATGCTGTTACATTTGCCTAAATTAAAAAAAATAGTTCATGGCATCTGCCGAAGGTCAGTTCTTTGAGAAGAAGAGCTTGGAAGGATCAGGAGAGGAGGCTGCTCGTTTCTATGCAGTCAACCTGCAACAATTACTAACCTCTCTCCAAAAGAAAAACATGTTAAATATTACTTTCATTGAACACTGGTGCCTCTCTTTTCCCCAGTTCCCACCACTCCGCTGTTTACTTGAATTTGATCCTTAACCCAGCATTCAGTTGCACCCACTTTTTCTCCCCTACTTTACTCTGTCCCTCTCATCCTGCTACCTGACTACTTTGGCAGCGCTACACAAAATGGCGGCAGGGAGCTGAGAGCTGGAAGGCAGAGCGGAGGCCATTTTCTAACAGATCCAGGCCCCGGCTCCAAAAGAGACAAGACTCTCAATTACAATGGACAATTAAGATTACAATCTGAGTGTTTTCGAAGCAACGTACAAAATGTTGTTTGTGTTTTGTTCTTTTTAATCTACTGCACTAAGAGGCCACTGGGACCACTTGGCCTTTCAAATGGGATAAAGGCATATTATCCAGCTTTTCTGATTTAATGCAGGCTCACATGTCTCAGAAAAAAAAAAAAGACAATAAATGTAGACAGAACAGTTCAATGCCATGCATATAACAAATGACACTAAAACATCTAATTACAGGCTTGATCTCATTATATGAAATTCAAGACAATACAAGAACATTACATCATTAAATAACAACATATTACACTGGAAATTATTATGCTACTTACAATGCTGCTGCGATAGCCCGTCTGCGTGTCTGTCTGTGATTTCACTTTTTGGCCAAGTTGTTTGTGCCTTTGGCTGAAGTCAAAACCAATATTACTTCCTACGAGAAAGAAAGAGAGAGGGAGAGAGAGACAAAGAGAGAGAGAGACAGAGACAGAGAGAAAGAGAGAGAGACAGAGAGTGAGAGAGAGACACACACAGACAGACAGACAGAGAGAGACAGAGAGAGAGAGAGAGTGAGAGAAAGACAGGCAGACAGACAGACCGAGAGAGACAGAGAGAGAGACAGACAGAGATCAGTTGGAGTGGAGCAGCAGCAGCAGCAGCAGCAGCAGCAGCAGCAGCAGCAGCAGCAGCAGCAGCAGCAGCAGAGGGCTGTGGGGGCTCCTCTCTGTAGCCTGTTTACTAATAAGCTTGCCCCACGGTCTTGCCTGGCTAAGGAAACTCATTAGTAGAACATGTAACACACCGCACCCTCTATCTGCCGGCCTGTACATGGGCCAACTCTCAACTGCCGCGTGCTCACCCAACACCAACACACAAGCTCTGCCGTGGCCTTGGCCTTGCCCAGTACCCACTCACTGCATACATGCACACACACACACACACACTTTGGCTTGCTGTATTACTCAAAGTCTACGGTGTCATGTGCGTGGGTGAAGTGGTGCATATGCCTGTACTTGTGAGCATAATAAGCCATGGGGCACAGTGTGTTCATATTCATACATGAGGGCATGTACAGGCTGCACAGCCCTAATGTATGAGGCGGCTGTTGACGCGTTATCCCCTGCGTACAAAGGTGTGCGATGCCAGCGCCGTTGTGCGGAGGGGAAATAGGACAAAGGACAACAGAGGTAGATAGTCATCGTTAAAAAATATCTAACACAGCAGAAAAATAGAGAGTGACTGAGATAAAGGAAGATGTGATGCTTGTCCTCTGCAGCGCAAGGAGGACACTGCCAATTAAAGGCCTCCACTCAGTGCGGCGACGGCTGCTGAAGGGTGATAATTCTGCACAAGGACGCTAATTGCAGCGTGGGACATGGCCTTGCTGGGGAAGGGTCTTTTATATATTGTTTCTAACGTTTGTAATTACAGTATAGTGCCTTGGACCACAGCCAGCACATGTTTATGGGCTCATGAGTAACCCTACTCCTACAGCCCTCGGAGAAAGATTCATGTCGGGAGCTGTGCACTCGCTGCACTGTGTGTGAGTGTGTTGTTTGTGTGAATGCAGGCTGGTGACTCATGAAGCCTAAAGCACATAGATGCCTGAAAAGAACACCATATTATATAGATATTACACACACACAAACACACACTCACACACACACACACACACACACACACAGTGGAGTACATATTTAAAAGCTCTCTTTATTGCTCCTGTTAGGGTGACTTGTGTCTTTGACATTAAATCCTGAAATGTTTGTTCATCCTATCATTAAACAGCAGCATAAGTATATATTTTTGAAGTGCTGAGTACACAGTAGAAACCAGTACTACAGTAGAGGTAAACTGGAGTCAGATGTCAAATCAGTAAAATAAAACAATGTGGTGATACATTAAACAACACAGTGTACTGAATACTCATTTTTCTGTGCTGAAATGAGTACAGCTAGAGCCAGCGTATTTGTTTTTCATCGTTAAATAAGGTCAACATAATTCAGCTCAGCACTGAGGAACAGTAAGAAAGCGATAAAGTGAAGGTTGAGGTGAGGGTAGGGATTAACAGTATTTTGATAGTCTAAGAGTTGCAGGCGAGGTCTTTCAGCACTTCCAGCTTTACCTCCAAGTGGAACAATTTTGCTGATTCCGCAGTTTTGCTTCAACTAAATTGCCTTGGCGACAGCGGAGGCCAAAAAGCTGAAGAAATATATGAGCGTTGGAAAAGAAAAGTTGAGTGGGCGCAGCTCAGTGTTATCTGGAATATCGCTTAGTCTGGCAGGTACATAAAACAAGTATCAGTCCTGACGATGTGTGCTGAGAGAAACTCACATGTGACACTGAGACTAAAGGGTCTCTGAAGCACATACTGAACACAAGGCAAAGTAAACGTTTAGCTTTATGGTAATGACTGTAAATATTAATCTGGCCGGGTGAAAAGAAATGTGCCTGTTGAACCTCTTGACAAATTCCCTTGAGAAAGTTGTTTAAATCCTCAGTTTTCAACAGCTCCACTCCGGTTGCACTGCAAGTGTGTAGGAAAATTACTCTTGGGTAAATAAACTCCAGGAAAAAAAAAAAAAAAAAAAAAAAAAAAAAAAAAAAAAAAAATATATATATATATATATATATATATATATATATATATATATATATATATATATATATATATATATATACCTTGACCTCAGCCAAAGGGTCCATGATGTAAAGCAAGTTAAAAGTTGCACAGGTCTCATTTCAGGATGTCTACAGGAAAAGAGGGGAGGTAAAAGGAGAGGAAAATCTACATCATCTGTCGCCCCCAAAACTCTCCCCCAGTCCAGAATTATGTCATTATAACTGTGCTCACCGTCTCTGTGGAGTTGCTGTGGTTTTGAGGATAAATTACATGTGACACTCCCAGCTGACATCCTGATTAACACAGGGAGAATAAAATGGCTCCCAATTCTCAGCAGTCAACTGGGTAATGGACTAATGGCTTCCATGTAAGGCGAAAAAAGTGAGGACGAGTACATTTACAGACTTTGGTGTGTACAGCAATGTACATATGTGTGATATATGCAGGTAATCAGCACATGTGACTAATTAGTTTGCCTTTATAGACTTGTAGTTTTTTGTGCTTTTGTGCAATAACTAACATTTGCACACCTGCACTTGGATGTGCTAATGCTTTTAGGTTCTATCTTCCCTCCTCTCTTTTTAGGCCTGGCCTACTTCCTCATTTACAGTACGGCTGATTGTGCATGAGTGCGCTGCAGCCTGTAGTGGCCACTGTACATCCACTCATCTTCTATCCCACATTCCCAGTACAGCAGGGGAACAGGGAGCAAGGCCAGCCTTCTGCGGCACAGATTAGATCACACTAAACTAGTCGTTTACCTTGAGGAGACTCGACCAGTTGTTTCTGCTGACTGACAACCGCAAAATAAAGCCCGGAGCAGATGTTACTATGATCGAGATACTTACCTGTAAAAAGTACGCAGCCTCTCAAAGTTTCTGCACAATGCACTGTGACGTTTAAACATGCATGTCTGTCAAAGCACCAAAAATTAAATCCATTTCCACAACGTGCTGCATAGTGTTACTTGCACAGCACTATAGCTCACAGTCTGTAACTGAAAATACTGGAACTAAATCTAATGAACTGCTGAACTGCATTAGACTATTTCCTTTATTTCCTGCAGCTTCTAATGCAACTAGAATGTATAAGTTTGTATCCTAGTGGCTTATATACTAATGATATTTTGCTCAGATGATAAAAACAAAAACAACTTTAAATTAAATAATAATAGTAATGTTAATAAATGAATATGTAGTTTTATAATTCCCAAACACTAATACTATTAACCATTGCTATTAATTATGTACAAAAAAACATTACAGTGAATAGTGGAAGACATAAAATCCTCTACACACAGGCAGCCCAGGCAGTATTGTACTGTATGCCAATCAAATCCCCAATGCTGACAGTCCTCCAGAGAGCTTAGACATACAATATAATTTCCATTATGCAGGGTTTCTCCGTTTTATTGTGCTTAAAACAGCACAGTGAAACTGTTTTACTGAGAGAAATAAAAGAGGCTTCATTATTACCGCTGAAAAATATATTTATAGTGAGTGCTCACTTGGCCCCCATTCACCACACCAATCTGTATTTCATATTAGCCAGGAGGAAATTGGATGGAATTCACAACATCACAGCAAGTACATAAATGAAACAAAATCACATAATCTTAAATACCAATTTATCCACTTAACAGACGAAACTGTGTTTTGCTGGTGTGTTGCTGTGTTGTACTGGTGAATGACTCATTTCCACTGTGTTGCACTGGTAAGAATACACCGAGTACTGGCACATGAGCTAAACCACATACTCAACACTTGAAAAGTATCTGGCAGAAATACTAAAAGAGACACACAGTAGTCTAAACCGTGCTGACACACACACACACACACACACACACACACACACTCTCTACCATAAAAAAAAAAGAAAAAAGAAAAAGCAAAAAAGTTCTTTGGAGATGAAAATCATCTTTTATCTGTATTCATATTAAACAACTAAACAATAATACTACACCCCCAGATTTTCTTGTTCCAAACTGTTAATTCTGTGCGTTAATGTTGTGTGAAATAAGATTTATAATATTAAATATGCTTAACTCAGACATGTGGCAGTGCCTCAGGCTGGCAGTTTGTGAGAGGAGGCTGCTCTAATTTCTACATGGATAGACTCTTTATTTTCACTAACACTATTGAGAATAGTGAAAAAAAAAAGGAAAATAATTTTGCACAAACTGGGACAACGCAAAATTAAATAAAGGGTGTAAAGTTTATACTCTATTTTTTCCGCACTAGTTTAAAATGCATAGGTACAAAATTTTAGGAAAAAGTAAAGGCTTTACTTTGGACTGAAAAAAAATCTCCCTGAACCTTCAAAAGCAAATGAACAACAACAAGACACTTCATAAGCTTTGATATACAAGATTTAAAAAACAGGAAATACTACAATTAGCAAAACATTAGGCTTTTCAAAAAAAAATTACAAAAATCAAAGATTCAACAAAAAAGTGGAGGACAAACCAAAGAGCACATACAGGCATGCATGGTCTTCCTACACTCTCTCTCCCTCTCTCTCTCTCTCACACACACACACACACACCAAAATATATTAATGCTGTGTATATTTGATAGTTTCTACACACGAAAAACAAAGCTCTAAAAACACAGTTGTCTTATCATTTACAGTCTTTTTTTTTTTTTTTGGCTCTCCAGTGTATTTTCCGCTGTATGCTTTTAGAAAAACTACTTTTTCTGCAGGTATTGCCTCTTCGTAATTGTTAAATAATTCATCCTTTATATAAAAAGTAATAGAATGTATTATTTTGTGACATTTATGCATTTCCTCTGTATATAATCTATAGGTTAATGCAAAGCACTATTCACAAATTAAGCAAAGAACCTTAAAGGTAACCTGTTAACGATTCAAATATTTTTCTAAAAAGGTTGAATTACATCAATTACTTACAGGTATTCTCAATACTTTACAGCAACAATTCTACACAACACATAATTTCTGTCCACGGTGTTCGTATTTTTTTAATTTAGCTTTTTTGTTCATGCCTATAAAGTTTTAATGTGTGTCAGTTAGATTTTTTTTTTGCACTGTTTTACAATTTTACAAATATAGCACTTAGCAGGAACTAGTATATGGTTAGAAAAATCTAGATTTAAAGAACATTTTCTATAAAAAAAAAAAATAAAAATGCAGAATTTTTCATTCAAGTTCAAGTTTTCATTCAAGGCCACAGTCAAGTTCAAGTTTGGGAACTTGTTGTTCTAGCTGTGGCATGCAGCTTGCTTTAATTCTAATTTTGCAGTACATTCATGAATCAGTGTTAAGCTTGTAGAAATGTAAAACTATATGAAATGTACTGACTGAAAATGTATGAAAAGGCCATTTGTGACATACATGTAAAGCAATAAATACATTGAACGCAGAATTTCATCAATCCTGCACATTAAAAGCAAAAAACAAAAAAACAAAAAAAAAAACAAAACAGAAAAGACTAGAAGATTATTTAACAATTGTTAAAAAGCACTTTCACCCAACACTACACATTAGAAAATATTAAATTGTACCTAAGTACATACATGTCTCATTGTGTATCTGTATGTGTGATTGTTTCCTCATTATTGGCTTTGCTGTGTTGCAATAAGGCTACAAAGATGATTCTCATTGTGAGCTGTACCAGGCTGTTGGATTGGTCAGGGATACTTTGACAAAATACAAATAAAAAAAAAAAAAAATACTGCAAACCCTCACCAACCTGCCATCTGCCTCTCAACATGCAACCCTTCCCTGGACTCCTGCCATCCATTGCCAAAAGGCCTTAGGGGTACAGTAGTGCGATTTTCTGCCAGCCAAAACCATGTGTCCATCTGAACATTGTTAACTAGAGACAATATTCATCAGATTGAACATAGTAACCTATGCATGGACAAGCTAAATAAGATGTCATAAATCACCAGAAAGCGTTGACTAATACTGCACTGCACCTGAAAAAGTGCCCTTTTAAATAAACGCAGATAAGCAGCCCAACATTTGATCACACCTCAGAAACCCAAAGCACAAAACAGGCCGGTGATGAAAGATTACTACAACTCAACAGCTGTTATATGAGATTTAAAAAAAGATGAAAACAAGTGTTGCTATGTATGAACTTCTATCAAATACCACACAAAGAGCCATTTGATATAACTCTAAAAGTCTAACTCTCCATTTCCTCATCGTTTTTGTGGAACTGCTTTGCAACCGCTTACAAAGACTTAATGCTCATTGAGGATTGTTCTTCCTTGAAATAAAAACAAGGAAATGTGTCTCTGTGCAATTATTAAAACATTTTGAGGAGGGGTCTTTGCCACAAATTTAGTCCTACTAAACCCTGTTTTTAAAAAAGTAAGGTTATACACACACACACACACACACACACACACACACGCATAAAATATCAGAAACTGATGTGATTGAAATAACAGTATAGTGTATATGGGTAAATAACTTGCAAATGGGTACGTGATTGTTTCATTGTGTTCTCTGTTGTAGCTGGATTACTACAACCACTACAACTTTACTGTGCTCTTACACAAAAGCTCAGCAAATACTAAACGACAAACTTCAAGCTCGAACAAATGCAGAGAATTCTCATTAAATTTAGCTGACAGGCTTTGGGAAGCATTAAAACAATCAAAATCAATCAAATCACTACACCACGTACCTCTGTTCAGACATCACACACTAAGCCCGGGCCACATCATTCAAATGAAATTCCTCCACAACCAGGACCTTCCACTCAATCAGTGAATAACAGGAATTAGAATTATCCTGGGCAGGAATCAAAGTACTGCTAATGCATTCAGTTTCTTCCATTACTGTTTTTCAGCTGGGTTTGATGAAAAGTTACAGAGAAGCGTTTTCAAAGTAAAAAGAGCAGCTCTGGCATCCTCATATATGCTACTGTACGCTGATACGTCCTGAACTTACGTGAGCATGTAGGGTTTTATAATCTGTTGCATAAATGTGCACCCATGTAAAAGACATTGTGTGGGAACCTCACAAGTGTATCAAATGTTTATTCGAATCGGGGGCTTATTAAAAGCCTAAAATGTAAAAAGGTGGTTAAACTTCCATTGAAACTTTGCAAGCGTGCATATATTTAAACAGATCACTCACCAGTAATTCAGAGCAAAGATGGTAAATGTCCGGTCGGGGTGCAACATTCGGCTGCTCTTCCCGCTTTGATCCACATCTCTGTCGAGAAGAGGAGATAGCCATAAGCGCCAGTTAGGTGTTTCTTGCAAGAGCCGGTGATTTCCCTCAGACTGTCTCCTTCGGAGCTGTGCATCAGCCGCAGCTCAATGAGACCCAGCATCAAGCTCATCTCCAGGCTCACTCCTTCACTTAGCCATCGTCTGTACCCCAGCTCATGGTCGCATGGCTCGCCTACCAGTGGCTGGGTCCCAGCCTGGTGAGGCCTGAAACAATAGGAGGCCACGAGGCTGTCTGCAAGGCTTCAGCTAAGCCCGTTTGCATAGTTAACAAGTCTCTGAATGAGGAATGTTAGCAAACAGACAAACAGCATGTCTGATGCATGCAAATAGCACAGCCAGTCCAGTCACAGCCTTGGCTGGGCACATGAATAATTCAGCAGCCTATATGCTGCTCTCCCACATTACTCCCTCCCTCTTCCCGAATGAAATGCCTTCACTAGAATAAGTGTGGCAAAGTATTCAAACCTCAACAGCCTCGGCCACTAAACCAGTTTTAATTTTTCATACAAACATGCAAAAATAGCACCAATTGGCCATGGAGAGGCACAGCATGCAGATCTACCTCTGACATTTCGCTGCAACAATTTAACATTTTGCAAAAACATTTTTCTCTTATTGCCTTTTAATGTCTTCTGTTTGCAGTTGGCACCTGTCCCAGAAAGAGCTCCGGCTCAGCACACCACTCTTTCCCGTTAGGAGAGCGAGTTGGTGTGAAAGAGGGAGAGCAAGGGTGAGCGCAAGACACAGAGACATAGAGACGGAGAGAGAAAGATAGAGAGAGAGAGGGAGAGAGAGAAAGAGAGAGAGGGAGACGGCATGGGGAGGATATAGAAGGGGATACAGAGAGTAAAGACGAAGGAGGTGTAGCACTTCTTGCCTGATGCGGGTGATGATGAAGGTCATTTCTTTAAAAAGCAGATGTGTACCAGACTCAGACACTGGTCACATTCTCGGCCTGTCATCCACAGTGGTCATCCAGACCACAGACCCACTTTGAGCAGGTTACCCGTCAGAAATGGCGCCCCGGCACTCCAGGTGGAACAAGGCCCATCACGTGGCGAAACACCACCTTCACGAATTTCCATCCCAAAAAAAAAAAAAAAAAAAAAAAAAAAAAAAGAGTAACCAGACAATAACTACTAGAAACCCATCGGCAGAAAGTAAAAAAAATAAAAGATCGAAAGAAACAGCGCCGAAGTCCAAAGTGATGCAAAAATGAATGCGCCAAAAGTGAGAAAAGGCCCCTAAAAAAACCAACTTGTTGCCAGGTTTTGCAGAGCTGCTCTGCTGTTAGTTGGAGGCAGAGGGTTAAAATCCAGCTAGTAGTGAGTGAAAAAAAAAAAGCTCTGTCTATGGAAGGGCGGGCTGTGGGGAGGCCCTGACTGTAGAAATAGCAGCAGACTTTTTTCTTTTTTTCTCCCTCGCAGAGCTTAAGTCTCCCCCTTGCGTGTGGCTGGAGCAGAAAGAGGGAAGCAACCGAAACAGGGATAGAAAAAGAACAGAGAGCGGGGAAGAGAGGAGGAGACAGCGAGCGCACAGTGAAGGGGAGAAAAAGCTCTGCTGATGATGAAATAGGAGGTGCAGCAGAGCGCGCGAACCAGTCACTTTTTCATCACATGTCCAACACGACGAGGAACTGTACTCGCACTGGAGACAGCAGAACAGGAGGGAGGAAGGGAGGGAGATGGAGACACACAAGGAGGGAGAGAGAGAGAGAGAGAGAGAGAGAGAGTCGGAGGGTGGAAAGCACTGTGGGAGGGGTGTAGGAGGAAGAATGACACAGAAATCCACTCCTCCAGTAGTGCGCAGACGCAGTGCACACACTCACACGCCATACTGAGATACATTATACAGTACCTCAGCTACCAAATCACCTAGTGAAAAGAAAGGCAAAGAAAAATAGAGAATATCCGTCAGAATGGACTGGGCCCCAGCGGAAGGATCCTTGAAATATGCAACACTTCTGAGAGCTGGCTGAATTATTTACCTCGTCTCTTTCTGTAGCGGGGTTTGTGCTGGTGTAACGGTCTTGGGAGCACACTCTGAAAGGAGCACACACTCTCTCGCATTAAGTCTTTAGCATGCCACAGTGACTAGCATGAATGCACAGCGTAGACCAGATGCACACACACACACACACACACACACACACTCGCACACACTCAGGAAAAAGATAAGCTGGCCGAGTGTTTTTTTCAGTAATGGGTGGCAAGGAACGCATGGCTACGAGCCTCCTCTCTGCCTGGGCTCTGTCACTAAGTGAGCTGAACCCTTGCAGCTATTTTGGCACAAAGTCAAAAGGCTGATAAGCATTTTTTTTTTTTTTGTGTGGGGGGGGGGGGGGGGGGGGGGGGAGACTTCTATTTTTCCTCGAGGAAAAACAGCTGCCACTCGCCTTGTAAAGCCCATTCAACAGTTCAGAGACAATTTTGAGAGAACTCCCCCCCCCCCCCAGTTCCCACCCAATAGATGCTGCTTTATCTTGTTTAAAATGGAAGAGGTGTTAAAAACGGGAATTCGATGGTCGAAATTATTTTTTCTTAGTGAGTCCATGAAAGGGAACAGAAACCTAAAGAGCCAGAGTATTTCCACCATCTTAGACTGTATTGATTATCCTTTGCTGTCTGTCGCTCTCACACATGCTGGCTCTTTCTCTCCGTTCTGTCCCTCCCTCCCTCCCTCTTTCTGCCTGTGTTCTGCCACCTTCTCCGCTCGGTGATCAGCATTTGGCTTTTTCCATTTGTGGCAGATTACTGTAACACTATTGTACAACAACTTCCTGCCTCTTTTGGCTCTGGTTCTAAAAACTGCAAAGGCAGAGCTCGTGGCTTTAACTTTTTACATTCGGCCACGAACTACAGGAGCTCAATAAGGAAAGAAAAGGAGGAAGGGGATATGTAAAGTGTATCTGTTACTGAGGAACTATTTTGGTTGCATTTCTGCTTTATATACTGCTGAGAATTAAAGAGGGCAAGAGGGGACTACATGCCTAGCAGAGACAATGAGAGCAAAAAAGGTGGGGGTTAAACTTTTCTTACTTTTACTCTGTGAAAACCTACTGTTGGTGTTGGAGGGCACAGCGTTATTAGTGGGGGCTCAAACTCACGCAGATTTGTCTAACATGGCTGCTGCTGCTTCAGGCTGCACAATTTTTCGAGGGCTGCTTTCATGGCACGGCCACCACCCTGTTCCTCGGCGGCAGTCTTCCTCACTTGCAGCAGCACAGAGACTGGACTCTCCACAAGAACTATTCTGTCCCCTCTGCGCTGCTCTTTGCTCGACAGGTTTCATTAAAAAACACAGGTGGCCAAACACAGGCTATGTGCAGACAGCCAGAGCTAAATGCTACCAGTATTTACACTTGGTACAGAAAACGCTCGCTCGCAATTTATTTATTCTCTGGTCCGTTTCCCCAAAAGAGGCTGAAGCCTGCTGGTTTGGGCGTCTAGGTTGGCATGAGATATAGACTCCTATTAGAAAAAGAGGCGCAGCTGTACGTCACATCTCGCCATACGTTTTAACCAATCGAGAAACCCATGACTTCAACGAGGCTTTAATGTACAAGGATGTCGTGCGTATATGTTAAAAGGTCGTATGTGGGAATGAAACAGAATATGTCAGAACACGTCTGACATAACATAGCTGCTGTTGAGAGGCACACTTGGGTGTTTTATGCTACGGGGGCATGCTGCAGTTTGCATTACATAAAGTTCATTCGAGGATACAGTTTTGGTTTTGGGTCGTGTGCCAGCTCTCCCCTCTGTGCTCCTCTACATTGTTTCTCTGTTGCGTTTCCCTTTTTTTTTTTTTTTTTAAATCTAGTTTTAATTTTACAGTCATAATTAATCATGTTTTAGCAACTAATACAGACTTTTTAAAGCGACTAAATTAATCTTACTCTAATGAAATTAATTTATTAGGCTGCTTTAACACCTCGATAGTATTTTAACTTTTTTGTACTACTAATGTTTTTAGACACAAATATTAAATAGGAGCATTTTTGTTTTCATTTCAGCAATGACACAACAATATGTCGGCTCATCGATTTACGTGCTTGAAGAAATTAAGCAGAGAAATACAACAGCTCATTTTCTTGACTACATGACTACATCTGTGTGATACACAGTCACTCAGGCCTATTGATGAAACAATGTAGAACAAAATGGCAGCCGCCGCCATGTTATGGACTGTCTGACATATTCACCAAAATTTTTAGGAACGTTTTTCGGTGGATTTTATAAAAAGCATTAGATGACTACTGCAATGGGAAAAGAAAAAGTCTGTTATTAAATGAAATGCACAGAAAGTATTTTGAAAATGTTTCACATAGGTATAAATACATTTAAAGGATAACGTATTAAATTAAATAGCAACATAAATATTTTATATATGAGCAGTGTCAAACATCTGTAAATTAATAAGGTTTATTGTCCCTTCACTCTCACAATGATTAGGCTCTTGTTCTGTTATGTGCTAGGGTCTCCTGCAGGCAGGAAGCACACTAAGCACTTATTTAAGGGTCTTAAAAGACAATTGTCAGTCAAGTCGAACACTTGAGGAGAGCTGGAGGAACATGAACTTGCAGCAGGCGGGGGATCCACACAGACAAACAATGTTTGCATCTTTTTAGACATCAGGGATGGATTAGGTGGTGGTCATATGGGGGCTAAAAAAAAATAAAATAAAATAAAAAGAGGTGTTTCTTTGCTTGGTCAGCAACCACTACTACGTCAACAAATTAGAAATGATATGTGGGACATAAAAACATAAATATTCTAATGGACGTATGCGAGGGGATAAAAGCTAACCACAAAAGCATCCCCACACTCCGAGGGAAGACTTTATACTCTCCAGGACCAGGAGCAGAGTCCATCAGGTGGTCCTGCTTAAGCCCTGCACGTGTCTAAACAACTTCTCTATTACACCCGAGACCTCTGAGGGCACTCTCCATCGAGCGGGGAACAAAGGCCATGACCCCAAGGTCAAAAGTGTTACAAGGGAGGCCAAGCGGGCCCATTGACTCTTCCATTGCTGTTTGCTTTAAGGACGTAAAGATTACCAACACATTAACTAATGTCGATTAGAGGGTTTTCCCTCATGGGACTGAGGTCCCAGGGCAGCACATCACATCTTATTAACACAGTCTAACCTTTGACCCCACCAGTCACCTCAGGCAGCCGTCTGTGACCACCACTTTCAGCTCTCAGTTTGACACACACACACACACACACACACACACTGAGGTGTGGCACAGCATAAAAAAATTAAATTATCTGGACAAATATGAATAAATGATATGTTATTATCACTGCTGGCTTTTACTAGTAATATTGCAGACCCACACTACTGTTTAAAAATGAAGGATGTTTGACTTGCATTAGCAGGCTGCATCATCTGTGCATCTCAGAATTATCTGAATAATATTTCCAATACACACAACTTCCTAATTAAACATGATTGACTGAAATAAGTTGCTCTCAAAGCCTACAACTTCAAAGTGGGTGTTCCACCGAAGTTCATAAAATGGAAGCATGTGCAATAAAGTTCTCATCACAAAATGGTGGACACAAGACATGCGCAGTATTGATGTTCCACATATATCATATGATAACAGTAATATGATAAAAAGGCAAAAGAGGGAGAATGTCTTCACAATGTCTTCCTGCCATGCTGTTCAAATGTTACTTTTGCAGCAGCAGAGAGATGAACGTCACTGTCGGGATGAGCTCTCTTAACCCTGCGTGTCCACAAATACACAATTCAATAACAACTTCTGCTCATCATCTTCAATATCACGGTTTGTGATTAGATTACTTGTGGTTGTTTCATCTAAAATAAAATAGCATATTAATATGGACTTTTTCTTTTAATACAAAAATGCACAAGTTAGTTTTTCTTCCGAGGTCAAGTTCATGTCTATGCAAAGAATGTAAAACCTAAAAAGTTTTACCTATTTCGCAGCTGAATTAGCATATGAAAACTGCATAGGTATGTTTTACACAATTAATAAATGTAGTTCATTTTATAAAATATAATTATAGATACGTTTTCAATTTAAAAAGCTGATTACAACAACAAACAGCTAACAGTCTGCTCTAAATGTAACACAAGATTAAAACCATTACCAAAGAATAATTTATTAGAAGTATATAATGGAATAAAAAAATGCAGCATGGAAAATGTGTAAAATTTTTTGTTTAATTAATTTCTGTGAAACAGGCTTTTCCTTCCTATCAGCTTTATTGTTGGTGAATGTAAATAATGTAAATAATGTATGAAACTTCTTTTTGCTATTGTTTTTAATTTTGTATATGCAAGAAATTCAGTCATCAGCCTGTGTAAGATATACATCTCGCTTAAAAATCTGTCAGTCAAATTAGGCTGTATCTTTTGAAACCTGAGAATACACACTGGAATTTAATAAGAACTGAGGAAAACAAAACTGTGCCTAAATGACTAACCCAAGTTTGCTGATATTTAAATTTGATAGCAAATAGATTTCAGCCACATCACACATATAAAGAAACTTCAGACTAAATAAAATGCTATGTGTAACACGACCATTTGTATTTAGATTTATATTAATACACTTTGTTAATCAAATTGAAAGTTTAGCACTTGAAGTTTGTTTCTTTATAAGGAAACAATATGATAATTTTAAGAACACATTTAAAAATGAATTCATTGCTTGTAAAGTTAGTTTGATTTAATTTTTTGCCATTTATGCCAGTGGACTTTGACTAAAATGTTTTACACTGTGCCCTGCTAGGCTCCTCTGTCAAAGCCCAATGCAGAGCCCTGATTTTTACATGTGCCAAACAACTATCAGTTACTTTTTGATTTGATGCCTTCATATCTACTGTGACAAATCAAAAATGCACAATCGGTGTTAATTAATTAACCCGTGGTATGAACCGTATCGAATTTGATCCGTCCGATAAACAAAATTTGTGGAAATTTCACCTACACCGGTACGAATAATAGGAGCAAGAAAATAGACTAATACTTTTGATAGCAGCATTGAACTCACCTTGCTGTTTCTCACAGGATTCTCAAAGAAGAGGAGGATAAGAGACACAGACAGAAAGAGCAAACGAGAGCTTCTCCTGGGAACAAGCTGGAAATTATGGACCTATTCGATATCAGACCTCAGAGTGGACAACCTATCCAAAGAGGGACGCACCCTAAGTGTAACTAACAGCTACTTCTGGCAGCCCCACAACAGCCAGACATATTGTCCTGGATAAGGGCAGCTTTCGTAGGGCAGCATCAAACTGGGGCAGCTTAGGCAAGAAATTAACATCAAACGACTGAATCAATAATTATAATAAAATGTTGAAAACATTAATGCATTAAAAAAAAAGAATGTTTGTCTTTAGTCTGTAGACTGAGCTGTGATCCCCATAGGGTTTTACAGGGTATGCCAGACAGGTTATTCACACCTTGTGCCACCTGAGATAAAAGAAGAAAGAAATAAAATAAAAAAAAGGGAACAATAGCGAAGGCTATTTCTGGGCAATTTTTGAATGAAATATGATGTAGTACATTAACGTTTCTGTATACTCCTCTTCGCCCTGTGAAATCACAACTTCAAAAAATTAAACACTGATAAAGCAAAGCACACTAATGCAACATGTGACATGAGATGAATTATCATGCTGGATCTAATGATTAAAAAAATGATATATTTTTCTCCTAAATAATTAAAGTTTTCTATTAATTTGTATACCCACACGGTAATCACAAGTTATTTTTTTTTTTTAACATTACTGCAGATAAGCACTACGTCTATTAATGTACCAGAACAAATTTTCAGAGTCACAGACACGAGATAATAAGAAAGTAAATCCTCCGTTTCTCTTCACTTCACCAGCCTGCACTGGGCTTGTACATACCTGAGCTCTCCTCTTGCAGTTTTCCCCCGAGGACTCCTAATGCTTACTTTCAACAGCCTTGGTCATTCTGTTTTATTCTTACTCACAACTAAGCCAGGAGCACACAGGCCTGGCAGTTTGGGGGCCACGTCGCGATGCTCCGAGGAATCCAACAGCCGAACCGTACGGCCTCAGCGGCTCACTGCCCCGACAAACACTTTAAATGTGCTGTTTTGTTATCTTCACACTCTCTCCAGCATCCTCGCTCCACTGAGAACAGCAAAACATGCACCTAATATGCTTTATCCATTTCATAAATATGCTCTGCTTCTCCAGCACAGAACCACTGAGCCTTTAGCCCCTGCATCACTTCACAGCACTCTCTCTCTCCTGATAACCACAGCACGGTTAACTCAGTCACAAAATAGCTTTAATGACAGGCAACAAGTGAAGCAGGAAATTTTCTAAACGCTGATCCAGTTTTCAAATTAGTAATGCCTTTTAATGAGCTTAATAATCGCTTCTAACTTTCTGCACAGTTAAAGGAAGACGCAGGCCTGATATTGACTTTAACAGACGCAAACACTGATGAGGTAAATTCCACAAAGGCAGAAATGCAGTAATTAATGTGCATAAAATTATTAGCAGGAAGATTTGTATCTATGTGGGAGAAAAGGAGTGTTTAGCAGGACAGCTGCACAAACAGAGGCTTTATTACTCCATGGGGTATTTATGCACATTGTGTAGCTCTTTCAAATGCAGTAAATTATTATTATTTTTTTTATGAACAAGTGTTTAAGAAATGCTTCAATTTTCAAAGAAAACTGTTGTGGCACCAACAAGTAAAGTGTAATGCACATGTTTTTAAAAATTGTATTGTATTTATTTGCTCGACCTCGACTTTCGCTTCCTGCGATTGTCCATCCTTTGGAGTATGTAAGCATTGCCCTTTACGGTGCAGTGCACACAGGTTGTTCCCCGTGTTTTGAGATCGTACAGGCTGACGGTTCCACCACTCTTCTTTGTCATGTCTGAGCACATGTAAGTTTCATTTAAGTAAATAAACGCACTGAAGAGCACACGCACGTGTAAACCTAAACCTCTGGTGCACCGGAGTTTATTTCTGTATGTTGGTATGTTTATAATTCAGTCAGTTGTTGTGTTCGATACATGTATTGCGACAAAATATATACTGGGCTACTATGTAAATCAACTGAATATATTATTAATATAAGAATTTTTTTTGCTGCCTTTTTGAATGCGAAGCCAATTTAGCCTGCGCTTACTGCAATTAAATATATTATTGTTGTTATCAGTTGGTTTCAGGTTATTAAAATGCTTTTTCGGTCCTGGGCCTCAAGATTCTCACATTAAGTTCTGTAATTCCCAGTCTCTAAATTATATACACTCCCTATGCTCCACCCAGTCTCATCATCATCATCATCACTATCGCCATCACCATCAGGCTACAGATGTGTACAGCACGTGGCAAAGTGCGATATGAGCGCCTCTGACCTCTCACACCAGTGTAGCGAGGCAGAGGGTCACGCAGAGGACATTGCCGTGGAGGGAGAAGCCAATCTTATCCTTCCCTTACGCCACAGGCCTGTGTGCAGCGACAGCAAGAGGAGCTAGAGGGCTTTCCAAAATCCACACTCATTTGGCTGGGAGCGAGGCATCAGGGCCGTGTGTGTTTCAAAGGAAATGCTGAAGAAAGCGTTTCTGTGGCAGCACCTGTGCACTTGACAGTACAGTATGTATGAGCCTGCTTCTGTGTCTTTGCCGTGACTTAATATCCCTCAACACCAATATCTGTCATCTTTAGTAACCAAAATTACATGCAACCCTTTTGTCTCAAAATGGTGGCGAATTCTACCTTGTCTCATCTTGATACGGTTATCATGTGCACAGGCAATTTTTTTTCATTATCTCTACACATTACAAATACCTCTGTCTCTGCTATGCAGCGTAGGGTTGAGGGGTTAGGAAGCAGAAGGCAAAGAAATGAGGAGAGAAAAGCATCAGCTCTCAGACTGCTGTCAATTGAGCCTGTGCCTCTGTAATAAGAGGGCAATAACCTGGCACAGAACCAACCACTAATGCCCCTTAAATGTCAGAGACTGCAGAAAGGAAGGGAGACAGCAAAAACGAGAGCACATTCATATTTCAGTATGGCAGATGCTATAATGCGCCGATGCCTCCCAGTGAGTGCACACAAGGACACCAGGAGAGAGGAAAAGAAAAGGCAGACATGAAAAATAGAGAAAAGAGGAGTTTGCAGCAGTGATGGAAGCAACCCCATCTGATGATTGTCTCTATTCTGCAAAGTTCAGAGCGGATCAGTCTCTGTCTCTCTCCACAGACAAAAATCTGGCAGGGTGGGGGTGAGGTACGAGGGTTGAGTCTGGTGTTGGGGGTGGGGCTGGATTGCTAGAGAGAGTGATCTTTTTTTCCAGCGGGGTGAAAGGCGGACGGTCATGTGTGCAGACCTCATGACAAAAGGCCCTTTTATGTGCAGCGTATGCAGATAGAGGAGGCTCCTTTGTGCACAGATGGAGATCCCATGCCTGGGTCTGCCTGCGGCGGAGAGGGAAGGGAGGGAGGAGAGAAGAGTGTTGGTGAAGGCAAAGGAGGCGAGGGAGGGGTGTCTCTGGCACTGAGTGCCATCACTGTGTCTGGTGGGGGAGGGGTCATGGAAAACGAGAACCAAGCCGTCCTCGTCCTACCAGATTCATACATTAGGGAGGAGGGTTCACAACGGGCTGGTACCCCCACAGTGGGATCAGAGATAGAGCCCCATCTACTGTCTATCAAGTGGATCAGGGTCAAATTTTATATGCAAATAGCACAAATACTAGTCCCAGAAAGTTAAAAGAAGGAGAGGAAAGGACTTTTTTAATAATTTTCCAAACTGGTTAAACAATCAAACATAAGCTTCACTTAACCACGTGCGTATGTCTGACCAGTACCAGCATGTGAAGCATAAAAGTGGAAAAAAATAAAATAAAAAGGGCATCAGATGTCATGTTCACCGAATTGATTCGGTCACAGGCTGTAACAGTACTGTCTCGGTGCTGCTCCTGTGAACCCCGTCCTGTCTCTGTTATAACTGCAACCTATTAATCTCTGGTGTCAGCTGTTGTAAATGTTGAAAGTGTCCACGCTGTCCTGGTGCCACCTCTCCCCCCTGAGAGTCGAGGTGACTCCCACTGACATCCCGTCTGCTGAGAAGACGTCACATCCTTTAAAACGGCCTCCTCCCACTCAAAACTCAGACCAGATCCTATCCTGCCAGAGCACCAACTCATATGGCCCTTTGCACCGGTGGACAGATGGACACCCCCACAGTCAGGAGTCATGTTAACTTCTTTACATTATGCTGAAGGTGTTGATAGATTGGATCTAAGCTGACAGTTGTTAAAACCTGATCGTAGGAAAGTCAAAGACAAGTGCAAACTTTGGCCACAGTTAATGTTTGACTGCAGGTGAGTTCATTATCTCACTATAACACGCTTTTTAGCAATGACACGGTTTGATTTCCCCACCGTAATACAATTTTGTTGCCTTCAAAGGAAAATCACTAAAACAAAAAAATGGACTTTTTTTTTTTTTTACATGCCGTTATGTGAAAGAAGTTTGGGGGGGTGTTAAGTCGGTCGTTTAGCTTGTTAGCGAATGGAAAAACTAGTAGCCAACTCCATCATAAACTAACACAATTCCATGTCTATTGGCCAAACTGCCAAAACCCACATTTATACAAACCTATATATACACTTTACCTGCCCAGTTGGATTTGTGGCATTTGAGAGCTGAAAGATAAATTAGCTTTTTTTTTTTTTTTTTTTTTTTTCTAGAAAGCCAAGCCTTTAATTTAACGTACCAAGTAGTACACAGGCCAACACTGCAAAAAAAATAAAAAATAAATTAAAAAGGGACGGAGCTAAAACAACACAACACAGACGAAACAACCCTAAGGAATTCCCCAAATTCTCATCGTTTGAGTTATTTCTGGTATCTGGAATTCTTAGTGAAGGCCTCGGCCTAGAGCTGCACTGCATAACTTTTTAAATACTTTTAGTAAAAGTATGATCCATAACTTATCGTACTGTGGAGAAGTACCGAGCGTCTATGGCAGACACTTACAGAACAGCAGTAGGGGCTCACTCTTCTAGCCAATCAGAGACGGTCATACACTGATGCGTGTCCCTATGAGACGCATCGATTTTAAGACAGGGGCAACCTTTGAGGCCCTGGGTGAATTAATATTCAGCCTTATGCTACTTTTCCCCCCGAATGTTGCATATTGCAGCTTAAAAAAAACTGTACCTGAATGCACATTTCATGGCTCTGTATTTCTCACACGCATGCACATGAGAAGGCAAACCTGATGGCAAGCCAACAAGGTAGGCTTAGGCTAATTAAAGTGATTAAACGTTTTTGTCTGAGTCCTGTCTTGGTTTGCTGGCTCTGGCCTAACCCGTGCCCAGCCCGCCTGCAGTCTGCCTGTGAGGAGGCAAGGACTCAAAGGCTGGCGCTTAGTCCTCTTTCCTCTATCTGGTCTTCTGTTGCTACCCTAGATGCCAACAAAGGTATTACTGCCCCTAATCAGACAGTGAGAGCGAGAGTGATGGGGACGTAACAGGTCTTAAATACACGATGCTTTAAGAATTAGGGCAACTAATTAGATTTCTTGAGGGAAATAAGTGCTTTGTTTAACTATCTTCATCCAGCCTTCCATCTCCAAGTTAAATCAGTGCTTGATTGTATCTTCTTCTGGATCTGGATTCCTTTCACAAAGCAGTTCAGTGAATGAAGTGCAGTAACACAATAATACAATTTGTGAACACAGCATGAGCCACTGGGTGAATAAAACAAAGACAAGAGGATGATGAAGATTGGGATGAAGAGGAAAAGTCTTTTTGGCATGTTCGATATCTGCCTGTCTCAATTGACCTGTGAAATCTTCGAGGCTGGAACAAATGCAAATAGCCCTGACTTGCTCACACACACACACACACACAAAAAAAAAAACTCCTAAAGGCTTTTTAAACGAGCTCGCTCTCACAATGGCGGGCGCCCTGAGCACGGTGAATGTGCAGTCTAGGCTCCGAGTGGCACAACGTGTGAGAGCCAAACAGCGAGCTGTAAAATGAAGACTCAGGACCCTCCAGGCTGCGTGCCACGGCGTCGAGCTGAGCTCCGGCTGCTCCTATGGCACAAAGCTGACCAGCACCAGCACCACTGCACTCTTCTGATCTATTCTGCCACACTCACTACACTGCAGGCTAGTGTTCAAGTCAAAAAATGATCTAAGTGCAATTCAAAATAAAATAAAAAAAATCACTAAGGATTTTCACAATAGGAAGAAAAGTAATGAGTGCATGGCTGGGAGCAAGCCACACAGGAAATAAGAAAGTTTTTTGTATGTAAATGTGTAAATCTTAAAACTATAAAGCTGTTAAATCATAAAGTTTAGTTGACTTTACTGTCTTATGGTTACACGACTAATCTGACAGCTAAGAGGTGAAATGTCCCCACAACAGTGAGTAGCATTCATCATCAGCGCAGCACGTCGAAGGTTACTCGTTAGCAGAGAAGCTAAATGGAAACGAGAAAAATCGAAGGCAAGTCTTATTTTAGTTATCACACACAATTTAAGGAACATGGTCTGGAAGTGGGAGTTTTCCGTTTACAAGTTTAACTGTTTAGCGCCTTAATGCTTTATTAGCATTTGGGATCCAGCTGTAATTCTCTGAAGCTGCATTTTTTTTTTACAAACCATTATTATCGCAAATTAGTATTAGCATTTACTGTTAACACTGAAGAAAAAAAAAATCTTTTTCATCTTCTTTGCCTTTCGATTCTGTCTGGTGCAAAAGAAATGGGCCATTTTTTCAAAACATCCCACGCTAACTTTTTAAAATCTAAATTTAAATAATACTTTCTAACGGTAGTCACAAGTTTAGTAGAACTTTGCATTTCAACAGGACTCCAGTGTCCACGACTAAGGAATGTTTATGTCATATCTCTTTAAGAGAAGACTGCGCTTACAGCTGTGAGAGCTCTCTGCTTTGTTGCTCCTCTTATTTCTACTTTCAAACTTCATTTGCAGCCCTTGCAGAGACTTTCAGAGCTGCTCTCTGGACACTGGCAGGCACTTTCACCAGCAGCCAAACTTCCCAGCATTCCTTGTGGCGGGGCTGGCTTTGTTCACAAAGTTAACTGTGAAGTTGCTCTGCACAACTTCTGATACAGACCCTGCTTTGCTTGAGATAAAACATGCAAGTTTGTCATAGATTTGTACATATTGTCAGATGTTGTATTATACTTAATGTAGTATAATTATATCATAATGTCATTATATCATATATAATATTCCCCAAGACTCTTACAACTTTTGGCTATGACTATAAATAAAGCTGCTCATAAAGCTATTGATCAAACTTCTTCCTTTATTATCTCTCCAGACAGATGAGTTAAACCACTGGACTGGACACTTCTTCAGGCACATTACCCTCCGTTTACTTTCTGTAACGGATGCATCATCAAAGCTTCTTAATAGCACGAAATGGAACATGGTTTTTATGATGCACATCTAAATTACATTTAATCCTAACACCATGGAAACACTTCCAAACCTTTGCTCCAAAGTACATGTTTTTTGTCTGTACTGGATGACATGCAGGGGACAGTACAGGATGTCTGCAGCATCTGGTGGACACCTGTAACACTGCAAGTCAACTGGAGGGAATGAGAGAGGTCTTTGTGATCCAGCTAAGTCACCACAAATCTGGCCAGAGTGTTCTGAACCTCAGTGGACCGGCCAGTTCCTGAGCATCACATGAATTTAACGTGGGTGTGTTTGATCACTAAATCAAAGGCCACTTTAAGAACAATGAGCGGCCGGCAAGTGGAAATAAACATATCAACATCTGGCTAATCAAGTCCTGCCACCATCTGCAGTTGTTTCCAAAGTCAATGACACAGGAGGAAACAGCTAGAATGACCATTGACCAGTTTATTTTACTCTGCAACTACTTGGAATGAGGTGTAAAAGGGGCAGAGATTCCGATCTGCTTCTGTACACGAGTCAGGCCTTTGAAATTAAGTTAATAACATGTTTCAGGGAAAATAAATGTTTCAGAAACAAGTAGGCTGCTCGACTGTTAAAAGATTGCCTAAAGATGTCCAGGCGTTCGACTTGTGAGTGTAGTAAAAAAGTGCTCACGAGAAAAAAAACAAAAAGATGTGTGTGAGAAAAACGTTGTACGGTGACAAAATCTTCAGCTGTCCAAGACAAAGAAAATTGATTCAACATGTGTTTGAGCTCGAGCACTTCAGACCTGTATGCGTGAGCTCTCTTCCACTTATGAGAGCTAATCACTACAAGTGAACCAGATCACAAAGGGACGGTCACTGACACCACAGCAATTACGTTGTACAGGTCTAATCCTTTACACAGCACTTAGAACATTTTTAAAGGCCACCAGGGCACAGTGCAGAGCTCCCTAAACTGTTAGGGTGCAGTTTGGTCCATTTTATTGCCACTGGGGCACAGGCCTGATTGTTAAGACCAGGGAAAGTAATCCCTGGAGTCAGGCCACTAAACCTGCTCTGTCCCAGTAACCATGGCAGCAGACAGGTAGTGTCTGGGTCACAGGGCAAACACGTCCAAGCTTCAGGGCTGACCGCTGGTTAATAACAAGGTAGCCTGGTGTGAATGCTTGCACGTACGCATGTGTGCAAATACGAATGTACGTGCACACAAGGTAAACAAAACACGCGCTTACAAATGCAAACCAACACACACACTCAAGACAAAGTTGCCAGTTGACCTGAAGAGTGATACGACTACAGAGCGATGCTGGGTGTCAGTTAATGAACGACGCTCCAGGATGTTTAAGATGCTTAACCATCACCGGGTTAAGCCACAGCAAGCCAAGTGGCAGGTGAATGAAAAAAAAACAGAATTTAATGAATTACTGTCACCAGATAAGTCTTTCACTCACTACTTTTAATAATCCTACAGTCTCAACAGATAACTCCTCTACATTACAAGTGCAGTCTAGACGGTCGTATCTTTCTAAAGAGCAGAAACATTCCATTGAACACGCTCCCAGGCTCCAAAACGCTGTCATTTGAAATAAAGGTAATAAATAATGATGTGCCAGTTACGAGATGGATCGTCCAGTTTGATTTTTTTTTTTCACTCTCTCCTCTTGACAAAATGCCCAAACGATGGTATGGTCTGTCTTGCCCTTTTGAAAGAAACACATGATCTCCCCCTGGCCCATTCTCCATTTGCCAGCTCTCCTTCTCTCTTTTCAGTTGCTATGAGACACTTCAGCTGAAGCCAAGGCTTCCACAATTCATTACTGGAGGAACAAAAGCCAAAGCACTGGACAAAGCAGGGCAGACCAACTCAAACCAGCTCCCACTTAACACACACATCACACCTCTGAGTGCTCTGCTGACATACAAATGGCCAATTCAAGACCTCTCCTTTTTGCTTTTCTATTTACATTTTTACAATGCGAGAGGATAGATGAGGACAGAAAATGCTCAAGCAATATGCCTGTAAAATGTCAACAGGTTGAAGATTTGACATATTTAGGGGCCAGTTTCCTGTCTCTTATATGTGATGCTTATCGGAGGCCAAAACGTTTTAAAAAGACTGTAGGCAACAGAGCATTTCTAAACAATGTTTAATGTGCGTTTCGTGGCACAACGCACAGCTTTTGTGAGAATTTTGTGCCAAAGACAGAATAGGCTACACTGCACCATCAGTGCCACATCACCTGTCTCTGGCTTTCTACCAGTTCTGCCTCGCCAAATCATGAAACATCTCTTCTCTCCCCAACCAATCAGGTCTCAATCTCTGGTTGTTCTCATGCAAAGAAAGAGAGGGGAAGGCCAATGAGAAATGAGCCTCCTCCTTCCCCTCGTATCCTACACACGCGACAATCACCGTCTGAGAAATGCCAACGGACGGGCAATCAGTCATTGTAATTAGGCTGGCTGCCATTCCCGAGCCTTCATAATTCACACTGGAGCTGGAGGACATGGGTGAGGGCCCAGCTGCCGGCTGCCACAGCCCACCACTGGCTCACCCAAACCTCAAGGCAGACCACTCCCTCTCCCCTCTCCACACCCCGCACCCTGTGATGAGGGGGTGGGGGGGGGGCAGCAGAATTATAAGGGGACTGGCTTACTGCAAAATTAAAAACTCCCCCCTCTTTCCCTCCCTTCCTCCTTGTCTACATCCCAAAACCGCTCCCACTCACACTTTCTTTTCACTGCACTGCAGAGTTTTGTTCTCCAAACTGCATGAGTGCAAGAGCAGGCACCTTGTGCTGAGAAAATGGCTTTTAAAATAAATCAGCCAGGGTCCTAACCCAATCGCATTAAACATGTGTGTAAAAAGTTGGACGGTATCATTCTCCCTGTACAATTGTATTTGAAGGTGTAAAGCCTCCAGAGGAGTATTCTCAATGCAGTTTCGAGCTGTTGGGAACATTGGATTTACAGTACAGACATGGCTCACTCCTCACTCTTTGGAATTCACAACTAAACAGGAAGCTATAGCAGTTTTCTGCAGAGATTTATTTTATTTGCTTACAGGCCGCAGTTGACTCAGAAACTGGCTTTGCCTGTTGTATAGGACCTGAAGTTTTCTTGGCAGTGAAATGAAGAACTGCAAGTTCAGCCAAAATAGACAATAAAGCAGAATGGAGAAACATGCCAAATTGCTGGGGCAATTCAGTCCAGAGGCTCATTTTTCCAAAATGATTCACACTGGAAAGAAAAGCACTTCCCTGTCCTTAGATGAACTTGTGTGTGCTCTCTGTCGGCTTTACAAGGAAGCAACGGGGGAGGGAGGGAGGATACGTGCGCGCACTCAATAGCTCACACACGCGCGTGCGCACACATACACATGACCACACGGCCATCACTGCAGAATCTTTTCTCACTGTGGAATTAGGTCATGCACATAAAAGCCCCAAACACAGATACAAATACTAACATGCACTATTTAAAAAAAAAAGAAAAAAAAAAGGACATCTTCAAAGTCACAGGGGAAAACCACATACATGGATTCTTTGCAAGAAAACCCTAAATAAGAACAGCCAGCTGGGTAAGTGCTTTCTTAAATGTACTGTACTCTGCACTGTAATGCGAACAGCTACTACCATAATGGGACTAATGGTGTTTTCTAGCATGGACTCAGGTTTTAGTGCAGCAGCAGTTGAAGAATAAGGGGGGGCCTAAGGACAAGTTTTGCATCAGTCAGCAGTGTCCTGAGGGCGGTTTATTGGCTTGTCTGGCTCAGCTGCCTGACAGTGTTCACCTGTTCCTTCTTCCTACTGCAAGATGACAGTCCACAGTTTGGTGCAGCACAAGATGCTCAAACTTATTTTTCATCATTTGCTCATCACAAAAACCAACAACAAAAAATTAAAAACCAGACGCTAAAAAAATTACATGTTGAAAAGGACATGGAACAAAGTGACACAGACCTTTTGCAACCGAGACAATTTATTACGTTTACAAAGGTGGTCGACCTTTGAATGTCAGCATAAAATGATATTTACAGCTTGCGATGCAGGAGTGCATCTGACTTTGTAAATATCCACTCATTAAGTCTCGCAAATTAAATTTAAGTATGCACGGAATAAACATCAAGCATTAGGCTGCATAAAAAAGATAAAAGCCTCTGCATGGTTTTGCCAGGGGCTTTTATATCTCATAACTATGTTGCTACAAATGACAGTAAATATTTGTGCAGCTGTTGTTGTAGTGCAGATATAACATTAGATCAAAAGAAGGATCAGTGCAAAATGAGAGGGATTGAGGACCAAAAATATGCGCTCACCACAATCTGTTGCACGGAAGTTATCACATTGTTGGTTATTTTATTGTCAGACTAAATCATTATCATTTCACTGTCACTGCTGAGCCTCTGCTTACTCATCAGATTATGTCCAGAAATCTTTAATAGCTGCTTTAATACAATTAATGGTTGCTCTACAAGCAATAAAGAACTGGAGAGGAGAATGCAGCAACCTCAAGGGAAATACACACACACACACACACACACACACACACACATAAAAGAATGGGTAGTTGCAAGTGAGAATAAGCAGACTGTGTCATATCATCTACCCTCCACTGTTGGGGCACAAAACAGAAATTCTTTGATTTAGACTAAATATAGTCAACTGTATAAAGATGAAGACAATAGTCAGTTGAATCCACTCAGAATCACACAAGAGTTAAAAGGCAGCAAAAATCCTTTTGGCAAAGCGTCGTTCTATTTGAGGGTATGACACATAATTTAACGTTTTTCTAAATGTCGTTCCAGATGTTGCTGCTCTAGTTTAGCTACTCTACAGTTTAACTGAAGTTAAACTGTAGAGTTGCTGAAGGGTCTTTGAGTAACGCATTAAAACGAGTGACCTCTGACCACCGTGGAGGGACATGGGGCAGGCCTTATGCCAGCAAAAAAAATAAAAACAGAAAAAAACAAAGAACAAATAAAGAAACAAACCAGAAGAGGTTGATCGTATTGTTGTAATATATACTTTTGCTAAGAAAAAGCTTTGAGACCTTTGAGGTTAGTGTCCAGTCCACAAACACGACTCGAGGCTGTCTGACATGAAAACTCACTTCAGGCTTCACTTCATGTCGAACTGAGAAATGTTCAATTTCCTAATTCCACAGGCACAGAAAAAAAAGAAAAAAAATAGCCATGCAAAGGCACCAGCGACAGGTTATAAAATTTTAGTGACTTATTTTACCCTGGTACAGGGTAAAAAAACTTATAGCAGCAACAAATCTTACAGTGTATCTGGTGTCATCAAGCTGAATTAAGAAAAGAGTGTTTATTAATATGTTTTATCCTAAAAGTCCACACTTTTTGGAGCCATGTCTCTATGCAAATATGCAGTGTACTGTAACGACTAATTCGCCCTAAATATTTAATGAACCCTAGATTATTCTTGAAAATCATTTGAAACTATATACTGAACAAATACTCTTGTGTTTCTGTTAAATGTCCCATTATAGTCTCAATTAATTAACACTACACCACTGCATCTCTTTTAAACAGATGTCAAACTGCAGCAGCGCATGAAACTACTCTGCTTTTGATAATGCTTCTACTCACCAGCTGCACAAACTACACTAGACCTTAGGTTTTTATTTCCACGACACCCTGAACTCACGTGAGTGGAGCTGCACCCAACTACAGGAAATAAACGAAAAAGACAAGAAATACAACAAATAAAGTTTACACCGTTCGCCCCCGAGCAAATTCAAAATGGATACTAGTTATTGTGATAAAATGCAGAATAATCTAACTTCATTTTGTGCTTTTATAGGAAAGTTTGCATCAGGGAAACGTTGCACTAAAGGCAAAGTCAGTGGAAAGTTCCTAATGTGCGCAATTAATGGACGCACTTCAAATCGCACTAAACGTCCCAAGAATATTCGAATATTTTTCCACCCAGCTCCTAAACAGAGTCATCTGAGGCTGCGGTAAATTTAAAGTCACACCTTATCAAGCACACGTCTCAGTACAAAGAAAAGTTGCAGTCAACTCACCATAACAACGCACCATGTGCTTGTTTTGCTTGTCAGCTGTGCGTCCACGGTGGGACAGCGGGGACGCGTTCTCTCCGGCAGCGTCTGCGGCGCGTTGTTTTGCTGCCGCTGATTATAATCTACGAGGTGGTCTGACGACTGTCGTGAGCACGGGATTATACACGTCCCAGTGAAAGCTTTTGATCAGTGTTATCCGCTGCGCAGGCTGTCCCCAATATCTCCGCACGGCTGCGTGGCGAATCTGAGTCACTCCACTGTGCACGAAGGCTGGACTGGAAGCTATTATCACAACCCACTGGGGTTTCGACTGGTGATATTCGACGGGAAGCGAACTATTTATTGGGCCTCGTTTCGATTTTGAGAATTGTTTCTGTTGTGCATGTGACTGCAGAGCCTTTGCAGCTGGGACGCAGTGACTGCAGAGTTTGCGCTTCATGCTATGGACACATGATGCGTCTCACACACACACACACACAGAAGTGATCAATACCACAATGCATCATGTAGTTGCATGGTTTGGTAATAACCCCAGTGAGGAGGCCGAGAAGTTCATCGACGTTGACATTTTGCTTTAATGCAGACAAATCACTATCACATTTAATAAATGTAACATAATTAAAATGCATATATGTTAAATGCTGCGGGCAGATTTGGAAAATGGAAATCAATACACACTATATGTGGCTGGTAAATGATTTATGTTTGAATTAAAAAGTCAGAAAAGCTGGAATAGTCAAATGTTTATTTTGATGAGACAAAATCACTGTCAATCATCTGTGATCATCTCAAACTTTGGCCTTGGTCTTGGCACACACCACATTATTCTGAATATAAACCTATTATACTTTCAAATCCTTTCAGTGTCCCCTTCTGAAAATAAGTATGTTGAGAGCATTAAACAATTCAAGCAAATGGTTTGTGGACAGAAAACAACTACTTGCATTTTTTTGGTGTTTTTATTTATTTATTTATTTTTATTTTTTTGTTCCATCACATTCAGGCAGTTGTTTAAATGCAAATGTTTCTGCCAGAGACATTTTGGAATAAACACCCACATTTGTAAGATTATCAAGCACCAAACATATTCTCTTCAAAGTGCACTTCAGCACTCAAGTTACTCACCCTGCAATCCTCAGGACACACCGAGTGGTCTCTGGGATGTTTTCATGCTAACTGTCTCTCAGAATAACTCTCACTGTATCTTAAGTTGCACCTGTTGCACAAACTGTTCGAAAATACCAGACTTGACAGACGGTAAACACAGGCTGCACTGACTTTTCATCTTGGGCACACAATCAACTTTTACCCAGCAACATGTTTTACTTTGAAGTCAGGCCACTTAGGCCTCTTGATAGTCGCTATTAATACAAGCCACCTCGCGTTCTGAGGCGAGTCATATTTCTGGGAAGCCTTCCTGAAATTTGTGATCATTTTGATCCTGATGCACTGCAGTTGCACATGCAACGCAACCCTGTTGACCCCATGCTGCATAGAGACAAGGGTAATGAGATTAGCTGTGCATGAGTGTGACCGTTGTTTGTGACGTGTCCTCTCCAGATTGAGCGTGCACAGCTTTCAGGCGCTGAACTGTCATGTGACAAATCACTGCAGTTAAGAGAGTGAGGATTACTGGGAGGGGTGAATGGGTTCACGGTGGTGAGCTCAGGGCAAGAGTTAGGCGCCGCAAGCTCATGACAAAGGAAATGACATAAAATGTCCGGGATTTCCAACTGTTTACTGTAAAAAAAAAAAAAAAAAAAAATCCCGAACTTGGTGATATTTGTTTAGTCCACTGTTCACACACTGGGACGAAGGCTTTTAGGCCATGTAATTCCCAGCGCTTTTAGTTTTTGCACATTCTTGCTTTGCTGTTGCTAGTCCAAGTTTTAAATGTAGTCTTAAAGCTGGAGTATTTAACTTTTTTACAAAATATTATATTTTTACATAATACGATTTTTATTATGAAATATGTTCCAAAACTAAGGTAAAGTGAGTCTGCCGACGCCTCTCGCAAAGAAGAGCTTTGCAGCAGAGCAGAGGCAGAGGCTTGCCCTTCTAACTGGACACAGATAAGTTCAATTATTTCGGCTTAATCAGGAAGTTTTGTTGCATTTTTATTTATTGTAATTTGATAATGACTAGTATCTGTAGGTCTCTGCAAAGCATGACAGCACACGGCAGAAGAAGACTGCAAAACAGGGAGAAGGAAGGATTGAGTTTGAGTCTTACGCTCAGGCTGTAAGCTGTATTTTACTGATGCATGAATGCATTGGTTTGATGTTTGACTAATCTGTTTCCTTTACTGAATTTTTACAATCCCTGGAACATCATTAGGCTTCAGTGAAGGTCATGGACACGGGTATATCAGTACATCAGCCACTGTGGCAGCTCTTTATAAACGCTGTGCTGTGTCTATCATTTACTCGAACTGCAGAATGTGTGGTTGCTGCAATGCTGCTGGTGTATTGGACTTTCAGTGCCTTTGTGCCTTATTTTAGGTGACAGATTTGGCTGTGTAGGCTCGTATAAAATAGCTCCTGCCTTGTTTTCAGCAGTTATCAAACTCAGACATGTTGAATAATACATTAGTCAGTTAACAATCAGCTACCGGTTTGATCATTTTTCAAGCCAAAGTTCTAACTTTCTATTGATTTTCTATTTCCAACTTCCCACCTTCTATTTCCAACTTGTCAAGGTTAAGAATTTACCAAGGGAACCTCGTTGCAGAGAAAAATGTTGTACTACCGACCCCCACAGGGAGTAGTTAATATGAGGCTGATGTTGTTAATCTCGGCTGAAGATGGAAGTAAGGAGAAAGAAGGTTAGCCAAAAAGGTTGAGGGGTGGGGTTAGAAAAAGCCATTGGTCAAGGCAATAAACCCCAGAAATATTCAAAGAAGAAGTATTTCTGGAAAATTGTAACATCTGGCCAAGTTGCACAAGTTGCCAGTCTTTCTAGTTCTTCCTTTTCATTTTTTTTTCTATTTTTACCATAAAGTAAACTGAATACAGTTGGATTTTGGAAACTCCGTTGAACAGAACCAGCAACTCTGTAAGTCTTATGCTGCTGTTTAGGGGATTTTAATTTGAATATTTTTAGCAAGACAATAAATATTTATTTTATGAAAACATTAATGTTCATATAGGGTACAAAATATTCACTGGTTGCTTACTTAGATGTGATGCATGATTAAAATTTCATATGTGACAACATGTTAGGACACTGATACATTTAATTAAAAAAAATACTAAAAAATACTTGAAGAAGAAAAATATACTGCAAGAAGAACGGTGGATGAGACTAACAGAGAATTTCTTTTTAGGACCTGAAAACTCATTGTAAGAGTGTGTGCAAAGCAGTGAACCTACAATAAAAGATATTCGAACAGCATCATGTTTTTTTTTCCTGTTAAAATGCATTTTTAGTTTACTTATTTTTTAGTTAAGGATCTATAATAAAAACCCACATGATGCCCAACATTCATCTCCGTGGCAGCTCTACACAGACACACGACACGGGACAAACGACTACGATTCTTCTTGTCAAGTCTAATCAGTAACTTGACCTGATGTTAGCTTTTTATGCTGCTGGGCCTCAATACTTTAATTAATCACATGTTGACCACTGGACCAGCGAGGTTGTACCAGGCTGTCATTAACTTTGATATTTTACTTTAGTATTTAACTTAGTTTCATCAGTGAGCATGTTTGTCCGTGTTGTGTCAGTCAGTCAGACCTTACTGCATCATAGGGGCATTTCCTGAGGGAGTGTATACATGAAAAGGGCCACAGTTTGCAGCATTACATGCATGAGATGCTTTTCTGTTTGCACTCTAAATACCTTATGTTCATGTTCTAATCCATGTCAGTGCTCTTGGAATGTGCGCTCTTTGTTTTGGTTGAGTCATGTCCTCATTTTCAGCACTAAATAAGCAAAATATGCTACTGTACACACCCAGTTTCCAGAAAAGTTAGGGCTTTTTCTAAAAAGAAAAACAAAAATGTGATCGTTTGGACCTTTATCTGAGCTATCTGACAAAAGAAAGACTTCTTACTGACTAACCTATCTGTGTTTGTAAATTTGAGTTTCATGCCTACGACGGACATCACCTGTTCTGGTATTTAGACTTTTTAATTGTTTAGGAAACTGGGACGCTCGTTGTTGGAGTTTGACAAGTGGATATTTTTCCTTCATGTCGTTTGCCATCGTCTCTTCTTTATGATGTGCCATACAGTACCGTTTCAATAGGAGACTGATGTGGACAGCAGGCTGCACGTGGACTGGGGTAACTCTGCCACGCTGTTTGCAGAATGACGCCGGACATTGTCTCTCTAAAACCTTCACATATTTACATTTTGTAATTTAGCAGACGCAGCATGGCCACCCATTCTGTGGGCACACATGTACCCCCATACCATCGAATAAGCCGGCATTTGCACGATTCAACAGTCTAAATGCTCTGACAACGTGACAAATTGTCTGACCATAGCACACCAGAGAACTCAACAGAGTTTCCGCACAGAATTGACATACGGGTCCCTTCTTGCATGTTAGAGTTTCAGGTTGTATTTCTGGATGCAGCAGTGGTAAGTGACAATGGTTTTTGCAAAGTACTGCTTAGCTCATTCTCATCACTGCAACATGTGGATGTATCATGCAATACCACCTGAGGGCTCGAGCAGAACAAACGTTTAACAGTGTTTGCTGCTTTTCACCCTCAGTGTTTTCGCAACAATATGTACTGTAGACGGTCAAATCCCAAACAGTTTTGTCAAAATGTTACTTGAAAGTCTTATTGTATATTCTATATTTTCTAATACACAATTAAGTTGGTCAATGACAACACTGAATCTTTTTTTTTTTTTTTTGTACTTTAAACAGATAAATAAAGGTTAAAGCAAATTAATAAAAATTGCAGATTTTACTTTCTTTGGCATTTCAGTAAATGCCCCACTTTTTCTGGAGATTGAGTTTGTGTGATATAATTCTTTAAAAAAACTCCAGCCCAGTTTTTCTTCAATTGCTATGATAAATAAACTTATAGCATTGTGATATTTATGTGTAAAATACTGTCTATTGGAATATGTGTAAATGATAGATTCTGCACACATGCTGCATGTACAAATCAATACTGACCTTGAAATAATGAAATATTAATTTTTCTCCCTAGGGTTGCTGCTTGTGATCTCCCCCCACTCCGGCACTACACAAAGTAAAAAAAAAGAAAAAAAAGAATCAAAATCAGAATCACTCCATCTTTTGTGCCACAGACCCCTGAATGCACACATCCTTATCGTGTTTCTATACTTTTCTTAATACAATGAGTCTCTTATGCTCACCTACCACAAGAGTCCAGACACAGCAATCTTGCAAATGCAAAACCACTTGATATTTAGATTAAGGATTACAACGTACTTACAACGTCTCGTTGCTTTCTCTCAAATTCAGTGCAGTTTGCCACCACCCATACGCTTGTGAATGAAAGTGGTGAGCTGACTGTGCTGAGATGCTTTGCTTGAATGCTTCTTGACCTCAGACTGTCTGGAGGCCCTTTGCACTTTAAGCCATGCTTTTTTGTAAACAGAGCGTTTATCTGACGTTGTCTCCGCTCACCCTCCAGCTTCTTAATAAGGTCATTTTGCACAAAGAGATCATTCTCTCTGGTGTTTGAACCTCTTTTGTGCTTTCTATATTCTCCTATATTTTTGGTTCAGGCCTTCGTGCGCTTTTGGTTTAGAAAATGTGACTACATTTTCGCATAAAGCAATAAGGACATTGAGCATTGCAGATTGAAAGTCAATGACTTGAATATGATTTACAATCTGACTAGTGTTATGGTGTCCAGATCAGCAACCTGACACTGTACCCGCTAAAATGGAGCATGAAATTAAACAAGGCTATAAACCAAAACTGGCACTGGACCTCAAACTCTTGGCTGTCACCAACTTTCTCACATTCTCCTTCGCGCTAGCCTGTTAACTTTCCGAGCTACCTCTCTACGAAAACATGTTCATTAAATTGCCAGCAGGAGTTCCTACATGGGCTTCAGCCTGTCATTGACAGATGCATGAATGACTCAATATGCGTCTGGATTTGTAACCTATGAGAGCTTAAGAAAAGCCTGGGAGACAATGGCAACTGAGGGAAAGCTGCAGCGCCTTCAGTCCAAACAAAATAGCATTGTTCCTGTTTTCCACAGTGAAGGGATAAGGCATTCCCTCAACTAGCCTCCCCCACCCCCCCCAAACGACATAAGACTGCCAGAACCTCAGTCCGCTGTCCCACCCCAGTCTCTGTACTCCGCCAGCTCTGAGTGTTGTTAGTGGGGCTAGTAATTAAACAGGGCTGCTTCTCAGTTTCCGCAGCTCCATGGGGGGGAGTCCTTCCATGAAATGCACTCCTCATTCTGAGCCCAGATGGCAGCTGATGAGGGATTATCTGATAGCAGAGGCACGACATACTCCCCACTATAATCTTCAATTAGTATAGTTCATGGTGATGGGTTGGGTGGACCTGCCACTACCTTTCCCACGGCTCCTTATAAACACAACACCATTGCACTGACTACGCCACCGGTGTTGCTTTACTGTACTATACTGTAGTAGCTCAGGATAGGTTTATATCTAAGATGGTTGATTCAAGTAATGATGCTTAATGCGTAATGACAGCTATGTAAATCAAAATGTGCATGCGAAAAGTTTTTAGATTTTGTTTTTTGTCCTCCATCAGATTATTATTTTGATTTCATAACATAAATTCTTTCGGTGTCACACGTCATTCATCTTTTTTAATTTTCCCTGTTGGAACAATAAAGTAGTCTCATTCTGTCCAGTTTCAACACCCAACTGTTGTACATTTTAATTTAAAGTATGACAAAGAGACAAAATCTGACATTGTTGCATGGTTCATACTGAACCTGTAATTTTCTTACAGGTGTGTGCTGCAAGTTATAACACTGTGTCACTGAGATCATACTGAATGTGGACACTTTCTTAACATTTATTTAAAGGAAGACGGCACAGACACTGCTTTTAGGATCAAAATGCAAATGGAAACACCCAAAATACAAAATGCAACTAAATATACCCAATCAAGAACAACCCCAATCCAAAAAAAAGTTGGGAGGATGTGTAAAACATAAATTAAAACACAATGTAATGATTTGTTAACCTCATCAACCCATATTTTATTCACAACATATCAGATGTTGAAACTGAGATATTTTGGCAGCAACACGTCTCAAAAAAGTAGGAAGAGGGGCAACAAAAGGCTGAAAAAGTAATTACTGCAAATCAAAAACAATGGAGGAGCATTTGACAACTAATTAGGTTAATTGCAATGGGTCAGTAATATGACTGGATACAAAAGGAGCATTTCAGGGAGCCAGAACAACTCGAATGTAAAGATGGGCAGGGGTTCACCAATCTGGGATAAACTGCAACAAAAATTGTAAAAGATTTAGAAAATTGTTTCTCAACAGAAAATTGCAAAGACTTTGAAGATCCCAGGATCTACAGTATATAATATCATCAAAAGATTCGGAGAATCGGGAGAAATCTCTGTGCGCAAGGGACATAGCTGAAGGTCAAAACTGGATGCATGTCGTCTTTGGGCCCTCATGCCGCACTGCATTGAAAACAGGCAGGATTCGCTACTGGACATCACTACATGGGCTCAGGAACACTTCCAGAAATCACTGTCTGTGAACAAAGTTGACTTTGCGATCCACAAATGTAAGTTAAAGCTGCATCATGCAAAGAAGAAGCCATATGTGAGCATGATCCAGAATCACCGCCGTGTTCTCCGTGCCAAAGCTCATTTAAAATGGTCTGAGGCAAAATGAAAAACTGTTCTGTGGTCCGATGAATCCAAATTTGAAATTATTTTTGGAAACCTTGGACTTCATGCCCTGTGGACTAAAGAGGAGAGAGACCATCCATCTTGTTATCACCAGACATTTCAAAAGCCTGCATCTCTGATGGTATGGGGGGGCATCAGTGCTTATGGCGTGGGCAGCTTACACATCTGGAAAGGCACCACCAATCCTGAAAAGTACATAGAGGTTTAGAGCAACATATGCATCCATCCAGTCAACGTCTCTTTCAGAGACGGCCTTGCATATTTCAACAAGACAAAGCTAAACCACATACTGCATCCAACAGCATGGCATCGCAGGAGAAGAGTCTGGATGCTGAACTGCAGTCCAGACCTTTCACCAATGGAAAACCTCATAAAACAAAACATCCAACAACAAAGGCTCAGGACTGTTGAGCAGCTAGAATCCTGCACCAGACAAGAATGGGACAACTTTAATCTTCTTAAACTCCAGCAACTGGTGTCCTCACTTCCCAGACGTTTACAGACAGTTGTTAAAAGAAGAGGGGTTTGCTACGCAGTGGTAAACATCCCCCTGTTCCAGCTTTTTTGATATGTGCTGCTGCCATAAAATTCAAAATGAGGTAATATTTTCCATGAAATGGTAAAATGTCTCAGTTTCAACATCTGATATGTTGTTTATGTTCTATTGTGAGTAATATATGGGTTGATGAGATTTGCAAATCATTGCATTGTGTTTTTATTTAGGTTTTACACATCGCCCCACCTTTCTTGGAATTTGGGCTGTATACTAATATGTCTCATGTTACTTCCCAGCATAGACATTTCGCTGTTTGAGGTTAAGACTTATAACACACTTTGTAGTCATCCGAGGCTCTGTTCCTTACAGTTTTGGTTCACTGACAGTTTAAACAACTGAGACTTCAGAAGGTGTGCCTCAGATTGCAAGAGAGAAAACCTATTAATTGCTCTTACTGAAAGATGTTTTTAAAAGCTCAACTTGAAATTTTGAAAACAAGGTTCAGTGACGGAGTGAAATAATATTCATGCGAGTAGACAACTCAATGATAGCAGCTTAATAAAAGGGTTTTAAGAGCGTACAATTACATCCAATACATGTTAAACAAATTTGCAGCTATTTTCTCGGCCTAATCAGCTGTAAAATTACTTTCATCCCCTGCTGAAACTGTCTAATATCTTGATACTCTTTAGTTTGCAAAACCTCCAAGAGACTATTTTCTTATAGTTCTGCACCACCTCGAACTGCTCCAATCTTAGCCATTTACCAAGTTTACCTTTCACCAAGAATCTCAATTTGCACATGGAGGTAAAACTGGGTTTATGTTGAGTGGAAAGCAGTGTTTAGAAAGGAATACAATCTTTTGTTCAACCAGTTCTTAGTGCTCCAACGCCTGAGCTGATGTTGAAATAATAACTCAGATACTGTATGTCATCTATGACATTTGACTGCATGTCCCAGTCTAATGCCAAGAGACTTTTAAACTGTGAGTTCGGTCCGTTGGTACATAAAAATAATATGATAGGGATCTATAATGCCACCCCGTCAGTCAGAAGGTTATCTGATCCATTGCTCAAAATGCCAAATGACTGATGCCTAAATTCCGGATAGGTTGAACAAGGATATGGTGAAATGAACCCCACAGCAACTTCTTTGATCAGCTTATTTTCTATGGGAAGCCAGCAAAAAAATGTCTGGGAAACCTGGAAACTACCTTGCATATGAAAAAGCCAATCCCAAGTTCTTGGGCTTATTATTATTCTTAATAATATTCTTGAAAGCATTAACACTGACATGGACTTGTAAAAACATAGCACATGCTGTGTCATACTTGCAAAGCTTCATTCAAAATGAAAACCCGTGGGAATTATTTTTATAGCTTTCGGTACGATTGCATTCAATAGCTCTCGGGAGTGTTATAGTAGTAGGTGTTCCCGAATGTTTCTAAAGTCCTCAATTAGATGATGGTATTTATGGAACCAGTGAGACAGGTCGCACAGATGTTTCTAAAAGATATGTTATCCCCACGTTTGTTATAGATAGGTGGAGACTGTCCTTGTGTTGGTCATGTGAGACGGTAGCTGGTTGGTAGGCTTCACCTGATGTGTCCAATCAGTGTAACATTATCATGTACTTATCAGCCCATACATATGTTTCAGTGGGTAGCCTTCTACCTTCCAGACGTGTTATAACAAGGCGACATCAAGCGGGCGTGGTAAGTTTGGCAGTTTGGATTCACCACAGTGCCTGATAAGGACCTACTGAACTACTGAAACTAGGAGGTAGAATGTTGCCCAATGAACCATAATTCTGGGCTGGTACAAGCTGAGCCCAATTGGGTGCAGTGTTTCTGCGGTGAAGACATAATGTAGTTTACAAAATCAGGACTGATCAACAAGTGTTAATTATTCATATTTACTTTAAAACGTACCGACATTTTTATCTTTAATCATTAAGTCACACTTGATTAATAAGAACTCCATGATCTTTGCAATGGACATGAGGTCTTTCTATGAAATGATTCAATCGATACATTGTTGCAGAGGCAAAGGATGTCAACATATTACTACATGTTCCCTGCTCCCACACAGGTAAAAGAAGTGCACCCACATGAAGGAGTGGTTTTAAATGAATTTTCCATTTCTTTTTCCATACGGTCAATTTTAGTCATGACATGAAAAAAAAATAACAAAAAAAACAGCACAACTAATAACTATCTTTACGCGCTCTAGTGCAAATCATTCAGCTGGTGGTTTAGTCTAAGGTGCACAGCAGGTCATGTTACATTATTACAGGAGGCACTAAAACCGCAGCAACACCCGTAGGGTGAGTCACATTCATCTGGAAAAGGGTCATCTCAGGTAGACTGATCACGTGGGGTTTTCATGGCACCTAAAGTCTGGTACTTCATCCTATTATTTTTTGACAAAAGGTGGCCCATATGCTGTGTTCTGCAAGAAAGTCAGCCTGATGCTGACACAAAGCCAGAAATGCTCTGACACAAACAAGGCATGGGACTCCCCTCAATTTACCTGTGCCCTGCTTTTTAAGGACAAGTCTGAAAGGATGAGCACCCATGCTGCCAAGTGTTTTTGTAGGTGTGTGTGTGTGTGTATGTGGATCTTGTTTGTTTTCCCTCGGAGCACAGTGATAGGCTTAGATAGGCTGGCAGACGTGCCTTAACAAGATGTGGGGCAGACCTAGATAAAACACTCAGATGAACTGTCTATTTTCGGTCATGGGACTTCATGGACTCGCTCACCCCAGCCCTTGTAAATGAAAAACAGTTGGCTGCAGATTCAAGAAGCAAACTATAGCAGGATTCTTGTTTTGTTGCTGTATTCATACATGCAGCCTGAATAAAATTGTGGCTCCAGGACATGTACATGTCAGTGTTGGATTCACTGTAACTTTCATTATTTGCATGCATTTCTCTGTGCGTTGTGTTTGCACATGTCAGTGCACAAGTGATTTTTGCATGTGGCATCATAGGTTTACTTCACGTGGTCTGGCCCTGTTGTTAGTCGGGGGCATTGCCGTATGTGATCTCTGTCAATGCTCCTCAGTGTTCTCCATTTGAGGGTTTGATCCCTACAGCTGACCCGGAAGAGCCGATTCTGACGTTTGGGCCATCCCCACAACTCCGCTGCGGTTCTCTTACTCAACACCGCATGTGTTATTCATCACATGTTGTCAGGAGCTGTCAAACGCAGCCATGACAAATACTGCTTTTCTGCTTATGAAACGATCATGTTGGCCTCACACTTCAAACAACCATTATCATCCACAGTTGACTGCACTGCACTTGCAAAATCTGTTTTGTGGGCACGCAGTGCCATACGTCAAAGGCAGGGGGACGTTTCATTTGCAAAGTTAATAAAATACAACAATTACAACAATTATTCACTACATGCCAGCGCTGTAAAAAGACAAAAAAGCCGAGACAACAACAGAAAAGTCATTAGTATAATTAATGCTCACACTTGTGGATTTTTCACAGAACAACATACTTTTTTCCCTAACAGTAAGTGACCTCAAAGAACTTGAAGAACATGAAGCAATCAACGTTCGCTTTTGCACAATATGATTCCACATGCACACACACCTCCAGCCATGGCTCCCCAAGATGACAAACATGCGTTGTCCAGGGCCAAAAAAAATGACCTTCCTTTTTGTGGTGGAATGCTCAAAGGTCAGGGAAGGTCAAGAGCAGCTGCACGGTAAAAATGCATAAATGTGTGGAAAAGGAAAATAGGGCATAATTAGAAGAAGGCTATTTATAGAAACACGTTACCGTACCACTAGATGTAATCAAAGTTTTTGCTTCTCAAATGCTTGCATGTCTGGTGAGCCCTCTGTCACAGGGCTGTGTTCCTCATGTTTAGGCAGCTACATGGAGACACTTTTTCCCCTCTCTGCATCACTCCTTGTTTTTCTTCATCCCTCCTTCTCAAGGCTGAATCAGCACGCCGGGCCCCCCAGTGTTGCTTTGCAGTGGCATCACCACAGTTTTGCTTTGGTGAGCATGCCCATGCATCAGTGACAGGGACCTGTCTCCCCCGATGACAGAACTAGAAGGGGAAGGGGGAGTTGGAAAAGAGCTTGGAACAGCCAAGATGGCTCAAGTGAGTGACTTCTCTCAAATGGGATTTGAGGGGAAATCAAAAGGAGCTTTTCTGTCATTTTGTTTTGGGGTTAGGGTTATCATATTTTAAGATTTACATAAATGACCGGTTTATTTTAACCCTGCATAATAACTAATCGGAGCAAAGGGAGCAGACCGGTGTAAATTGGCACAAATGTTAATATTATTCATCGAACTTCCATTTGACCCGTATGATTAGAAGGGAGCTCGAGCAGTGGATTTTAAACATGCACATAGCGTCAGAGTCGAGCAGCTGTTTATGACTACAGGCTTTGACTTTGCTTTGTTAAAAGGTGTAAATTGGTCTAGATGCACATTGCGTTCTAGCAGGAAATTTGGTGTACGTTAAGTCAGTTTAACTTACTGGGTTAGTTGAACTTGATTTTAGGCTTCTTTGTAATCTTTGACTCATTTCAGTGGAAAGGTAATCGCATAAGTAGCAATATAGATTCTCACCCGAAGCCGTCCATCATGTAGAAAAATCAGAAGGAAAAATCTAAGACTGCAGTAAATAAAATGCGATGAAACAGTTATCGTTTCATGTTTCTAATAAAGAATATTTTCAACTTAGTCGTTTTGTTATTGCAAATAACATCGACTGATTCTCTGTCATTGTACGCACATTTGCTGGAAGTTTTCACATTGAAGATGATTAAAGTCTCTTGAGGGAAGGAAGACTGCAAACAACAGCGGAGTAATTACTGCATTGGACAACTAAAGACTGCCCATATACAATATATTGTTAGTGGTTTTCTTCCAAACGGTGCTGTACTATCTCAGTCTCAAGCACATTTATTTCTTCTGAAGTAGTGAATTTTAAAGAATTAGTCATTAAAAAAGATATAGGCAAACGTTTTCGCCTATTTCCTGGACCTGGACATTACAGCTTTTCGATGACGATAAAACAAAAAAAATAAAGGTTTCATTTTCAGATTTGATGCACTGGTAGCGGCACCAGTATATTAAAGACGTAAAGTGTCAGTGGGATACATAAAGGAGGTAGCAGTAGTATAATCAACAAATTTGTGGTTCTTGTTTTTTCATGGTAATTGTTAACAATAAAAAAATATAGTGTTTAATAAAGGACCACCAGATCCATCAATGTTGGCCACAAAAATCCCACTAATGAAAGGTAAATATTCTTCATACTAATGTTCCTGAGTCTGAATTTGGTGACCAAAAGACTGTGGCTGTACTGGGCAGGTCCCAAAAGCAATTGACAGAAACCATACTGTTCTGCAAGGTTTTAAAAAGTTTCCGTCACGCAATCACTGACATGAATGACACTTCCTCACAGGGGAATAATCAGATCAATGACTGCATTTATGCGTATGAGTCAGGTTGAGTAAGTCACGTCTACCAGTATATATTCCAGATTTTAAACGTCCATCGGTGTACTATGAGAGGAGACAGATTTGACAATTCATTCCGGTCGAAATCAGCCAGAGACTGAGCGAATAATCGGTGCATTTACATATGTTTGATATTTCAGCGCATTGTGCTATAGGATAAAACAGAACCCAGTGTTATAATGCACTTTGACTGGGACAAGGGGGCACAATATGTATCTTTAATCAAACAGTTTTTGAATCTTTATAAGGGTACTATTACTGTACAGCCCAGTGGGACTGGGAGCACGGGGTATCTAAGCCTGACACTGTTTCAATCACATGGCAACAGTGGAATTGGAGGAGATGTGTTCCACTGAATTTAGAAAGCAGAGTGCAATCAGGAGTGAAGAGGACCCCCTCCCCTTACACACTCACTTACACACATGGACACATACAATCCACTTGGCAATTCAATACACTATAGTGTTGGCTGAGGTCAGGAAGTGCTAATGAAGTTATTAATGATATTCATGTGTGCAGTGGTGTGCAAGCAAGGACTGGGTCTCCATTAGCCAGCTGGTAGATCTGTCTCAACTTTAGTTCATGGTCATTAATAAAGTAAAGAGGAAAAGAAAGAAAGAGAGTTTTACTTTGGGTCTTGTCAAGTAAAATGAGCGGAAATAGGATGCAGAAAAACAGATGATAGAGGCGAAAAGAGAACTAAAACGGGTGCTCAAGCAGTAAGGGAAACGCTGTATGATTAAGAGATTAGTGGTAAATCTGAAACATCATGTGCTCGCACTAAAGGCTCTTTGAATGTTTGACACGTTTTTCCAGTTGTTTAAATGTCTGAGAATCATGACCACTTTTGTTTGACATGAGCAAACACACATATTCTGTAATAATTCACTGTATTACTAATGTTCACCTGGTTCCACACAGGCCTTAAGCCCGGCGTCAGATTGGTCCGTTATCACGGGGATAGTTATCAGCTGTGAGTCACTCCTACAAAGATGGCAGCAATTAAGATGGCGGAGGGATTGGGGTACAGTCAAACCTCAGCTCCATGTGGGCCTGATGCGTTGGCTTCGCTGCTGGGACTGCTTAAAGCAAGGACCTCCTTCCCACTGCTGGCTCAGTGCTTATCCAACAACTCCCTCTGCTGGGTGTCCACCGACCTGAGTGACGGACCAGCACGGTTTTATCAACACCTCTCTCGGGCTTTTCCTCTCTTGTTCTGTTTTTGCTTGTATTTCCTGTAAGCTTGTGTCTTGTGCAGGTTAAAATTACTCATAGTTGATAAAATAATTGTAACACTTTGTCGTAAAGTTACATAAAATTATGAATTCGTGCACAATTTTAAGGATAAAAACATCTTTCTATGCATCTACATGTGTAGATGGACTCTACAAATGTTCTGATGCATGTGTTATTGCAAGAAGCATCCATTAATTAATGCTACAACTAAAGTAGCATGTTGTAGTGTGTTGTTTTTATTTGTGAATAATTCAATTCAATTCAACTCAATTCAATTAAATTCAATTCGATTTTCAACTCAATTCAACTTTATTTATACAGAGCCAATTTACAACAAAGTCACGTCACTTTAGATAATAGAGTCCAGACTACACAAGTATAATGCAAATATAAAAAGGACTTACAGTATAAATCAGCAGCACATGTTGTGAACAACCATCTGGATGATCAAATAATGTTCGTGACATTATAAATCATGGCATTTATCAGTGGTAAATTCTTTATCATGAAATCCACGTTGAGTTTATTAAAAGGGTGTCATACATGTAACTTCACAGTTGTGCCACCATAAACCCCGTGACATGTAATGTATCTGGGTTAAAGAAGGAGCACATCAGTGCTTTATTTTGAGGGCCACAACCATGTCATTAAAAAGTGCTTTTTCTAATTATTCTTGGAATCCAGCTGAGTACATGTGCACAACTGTGAGCGTTTTTATTCCATGTTTATTTCTATAGCACAAACCAAAAGCAACTCAAAGTGCTGTACACTCATAAAACCTCAAATAAAACAAGAGCAAACCACAGCACACAACATAACAACAACAGTAAATGATAAAGAAGATTTGCGAAGGCATATTGATTACATATATATCCAGAAAGTATTCGATTAACTTTTTACAGATTTTGTTATGTTACAGCCTTATTTCAAAAGGAATCAAATTCATCATTTTCCCCACAATTCTACAAACAATACCTCATAATGACAACATGAAAGACGTTTGTTTGAAATCTTGGCACATTTATTAGAATAAAAAATGAAACAAATCACACGTACAGTGACTATTCACAGTCTTTGCTTAATACTTTGTTAAAGCACCTTTAGCACCAATTACAGCCTCAAGTCTTTTTGAGTTCGATGCTACAAGTTGGCACACGCCTATTTTTGGGCAGTTTCTCCCATTCTGAAATTCTAAGACAAACTGGGAGCCAGCGAAGGGCATTTAAAGGGAAATCTGTTCTCCGTGTTTGGTTTTATTGAAAAAGCCTGCAGCTGCATTTTGAATCATCTGTAATTTACTCAAGCCTCTCTAAGAGAGGCCTGAAAAATTAAGTCACAATAGCCCAACCTGTTTGCAATAAAAGCATGAATAAGTCTTTCTAAATCTTTCTTAAGGAGAAAATGTGGTACACGGACAGTACTTCTACCACTTCAAATCATTTTCTGAAGTACTGTGCAGATTATCTCCATTTTACTTTTGTATTATAAACAATATGGATTGTGGTAAAACATGTAGATCTATTCATCATCTGTAACCACCTTTCCTGTTCAGGGTCTTGGGGGGCTGGAGACTATCCCAGCTGTCACAGGATGGCATGCGGGCTACACCCTGGACAGGTCACCAGTCTATTCCAGAGCCAACACAGAGAAACATACACAAAAGGCTCAAACTTCCACCTCAACTCACCTGGAGGAAACCCACCCAAGCACAGAGAAAACCTTCTAGCTGTGAAGGGGGGGCGCTAACCACTCCACCACTGTGCTGCCTCATGACATGTACAGTAACTCAACAGTGGCTCAAAGGTCACTGTTGGTAAAGATGGAGCTTTAACCACTTTTTGTTCTGACAGGTGGTTAATAACGTGGTGATACATCAGCATTTGTTAGTTAGTTATTAGTAATAATTGTGTTTGAAAAACATAGAATGTTTTAATATTAAAACCACCAGATTCTGTTAATGTTGCGTTAATGTTCATTTGTGTATTTGTCTTCCACAGGCTCATGTGGTGAATGCAGCAAGATACAGAAGTTCATCAATTTGTCCCACAATACCAGAGGCAAATGAGATACACAACTGTTTGCCATCAGTGTGACTATGAAAATCCATTTGATGTCTGATAATGCTTCCCAGTAGCAGCATGCAAAGATCAAAAAGTTTTGGTCCTAAAATCAAATCCTGGGGGACTATATATAGATGACTTCTATATTTGGGAACATCAACTCACCAAAGGACAAAACTTCGAGTTGCCAGAAAAGCTGGCAAAATATTTTGATCCACTGTCTCAAATGCAGCACTTAAGTACAAGAACCGATCTTTTACCTTTCTCTAGATTTCTTCTAAGATCAGTTATTATTTTGACTAGTGCTGTGTCTTTGCTGTGTTGTGAGTGAAAACCAGAAAACCATTTAACTGTGTAAGCACAGCTTCTCTAAAACTTTGCTCAAGACTTATCGATCCCTCCAAATTTTGCCAGACCTGTTTGCGATTGTTACATCCTATATTTTATATACTGTGCAGAACATATTTGTCCCTGACACTTTGAAACATAATTTTTTTCTAATTTGGACTGGAGCTTAAAGATTTAAAGTGTCCCTCTATTTGATATTAAGGTTGTTTGTCAAGGTTTTACTAATAATGGGGCAGGAACAAGGGTTGCACCTGCTGACGTAAGCATTAAAGTTGTCGACTACTTTACAAGTGAGAGAGCTCAAAATAGCTGTTGTCTCATGTTAAACATTCATCATATATTCATTTATATTCATCATCAGTGCCACAGCAACTGCTGTGCTTGTGGTTTTAGTTACTGGAAGCTATGGTTGATTAAAAAAAAAACTTGCATTACATTTCATAGATTTACTGTGCGTGTGACATATGCTGGTTTCTCCCTGGTGGTGATCAGAGTGGGAATAGCTCACGTCTGGATACTACATGAGAAATCTAATTTATTAGGGGGAAGTTCCCATGTCTGTCCTTGTCATTGTTGCTGGAGACTGCAGTCATTTGAAGCAGATAATTAGGATTGGACGAGCTCGACTTTGATCTGGCACTTGTCCAATCTGTTATTAATTATAACTGGAAGGTTACTTAGGCAGTTCGGGCAGTAGGGGGTGCTGGTGGTGCAGCCGGGAGCAGGGGAGGTTACTATGGGCAACAGGGGAGCAATCGGGTTCAGCTGTATTTTCCAGGGCTGATCTCAAATAAGTAGAATCAATAACAACTAAGCTGGAGCTTAGAGAGGCAGTAAATACTAGTTTAGGAACGTGAGAAGAAAAGGAGGTGGAGTAATTAATGATGTGGACGGTATTTTGAAATAGTTGAGTGAATAGAAGTTCTGATTCCATGGGTGAAGAGTGGAGCTTGTCCATTTACCGCAGACTAAACTATGAAAAAGACATGAACATGATTAATAACTCAGTATTCACAGTAAATCAAATACCTAAGCTGCAGCATGAATAAATGCCTTGATCTTGAATTAATACTGTTAAACTTGAAGAATTGTGCTAGTTCATGTAGTTTCACATGCATGAAATAATGCAGAATTCATGTACAGTTACAATACAGTGTTACTAAAATAATACATTATAATGATAAAGTATGGCTTAATGTGTTTCCTGCATGTTCACTATCTGCCAGTCTACTGAGGCGGACAGAATAGAGACTGTTCAAAAAGGTACAATATGTCTCCATCTACTGGGTACATTCAGTTGTCTCCGTATTTTTCATGTTTACCTTTATGTAAATCAATGGCCATGCAGCCTGTGGCTATTTTACAATAACTGGGCTATTTCAGTACTATTTAGGACTGAGACACGTGTTAGCTTTTTTAATGTCAGAACAAAAAAGTAGTCTGTCCGTGACCCTGATGAAGGGATTCGCGTGTAAATCACACCACACGCAATAAACACTTGTTTGAAGTGAATGTTTCAGACTCGTCACATATAGAAGTAAGCTTATCCTTTGACATACTGCATTAATTTATTATACCACACACAGAGGGGCAGTGGTTCCCAAAGACGTTATCATTCGAACGGGCTCCTGATGACAGCGGTCATGTCTGAATTTCATATCCGAATGCCAGGATCCAACCACCCATTAACCACCAATATATCCCTCAATATATTTAATCACTTGGGTATGAATGATTTATCTGTCCGACAGCATGCGGCGCCAGTGCTGTACACGTTTGGGACCCATTATCCTGTTCGGGCTAAATAAAGATGAAGAAAAGACATATTTACTGCCCTTGTGCACCATTGGTCGAAAAACAAAAATTGCATTATTCACTTTTGCTATCTGCCACTTTCTGTGCGCTTTTCGTGCATCCGCATTTCTGCCAGCAAGCCTTTGCTACAAATTCCACTAGGTTCCAGTAAGTGGTGTCAGACAGCTTTCCTAGGCTTAACGGGAAATCTGTCTTTGGGGTGCAAGATTATAACCTCTGCAAACCACTGGTCAATGGAAAAGTCTTAATCCAGTCATAGGCCAGCCGCCCCTGAGTGTAATACTGGCTCGAGCAGATATGGATATGTGGTCGATTTTGACCAAAAATAAATAAATTCAGTGAAATAAAATAAATACACAGGAGAGCAGCATGTGAGGAACAGAAGAACATTTTGCTCTCTGTTTTCTTATTGTCACTTTTGGTTATGTTACGACCGAATTCGAAGACTAAGAAATGCTGCTCTGAAAATGTGGGCCTAGTCTGTGTGATTAGCCTAATATAAGTGCACCATGCTGAAACATTCGCTCATTTACTAATTAGCAAAATGACAGCATCATTTGGGAATTCTTTAGTCACGTCTTCTAGGTAAATGCCTTTTAAATGGCCATTACAGAACTTTGCCATTCCGCACGCGCAACGGCCTCTCGTCACAAGCTGATGATGACTTTTTCTCTTGCACTGGGACTTATTGTTTTAAGACAGTCCAAACAAAGAAGATGTTCTTTTAATTCTCGGAGAGAATGCATGCAGTAAAAAAGTGTTGCACCGCAGCAAGAATAAAACCAAATGGGAAGCCTTTCATGTCTCTGGAGCTTTGGTTTATAACAGGGTTTACGCCGTGGCTGAAAATATCATTGTCATGCTGGTGGCAGCTGAGGTAATGGATCCAGCCTCCATGTGGAGGATGGCTTTGTTTCTGTGTCCACTGGCCACTGTTTTTTACTGAAAACCCCGACACCGGACGAAGCAGGAACTGATATGGACATGAAGAAAACAGGAAGAAGGGAAGAAGAGTGGGCCACACTACTAGTTCAGTAGAACTAGGAGTGCCCTTTGACCTTTGCTGTCAAGCAGCCCAGAATGCTCTCTGTTTGCAGATCCAGTGGAGTTCAGGCCGCCAGTAGGGAGGCTCTGGGTTTGGCAACACTGGTTGTCACTTTTCTGTCTCTGCGGAAATGTCTTCTTCCTCTATGCGCCGAGGGGAAGCTTGAGGGCAGACACCCAGACCGACAGACAGACAAACCACAGGCAGCCCAGCGCTCTGGAGTTGAAATAGCAGTCACTTCTCACAGGAAGTCATTGCTCACTGGGATGCTTCACTGCATAGACACAACAAAGTGGGCTTTTACAGACACAAACGCACAGGGAGAAGAGTGTGGGTTTAACCGGAGGCCAGTGAGGAAAGTGTGAGCGGAAATGGGGTGTGTTGACTATGCATGCAAATCATGTAAGACTTGTGTCCTTATACCAGCTTGGAAAGAGATGGAGTTAAAAAAATCCCAATTGAAAATCAACCTCAGATGAAGTATTCATCAGGATTTAATTTGTATTTTGGAAAAAAAACGACTGATACAGTACAGGTCTCTTGCCTGGTTCCACTCTGCAAACTCAGTGTTTCTACATCAGGGCGATACTTGGGACACTTATTGTGCTTGACAATTTAAGCAATTCTGACTGTGACCCTTTGTTAGGTGTCTCTCTAGCGTTTCCTTTTCTTCTGGCGGCCTTTATACCTCTGTCCAGTGCTACAAGAACCCCCTCTACCCCCCCGGACCAAATTTAGATGGCAAATTACTTCTGTGGAGTCAAACAGGCAAACGAGCTGTGTGTGTTGCTGTGTAATGGATCCATCCAAACATTCTTTTTTGTGCATGAGGCCCCTGCAAGGTCCGGTGTGTGGCTGACACAACAAAGAGAACCTGTGTTCGACGAGCAGCCCAATGCCAGGCACAACCTGAGGCTGCCAGAGAAGGCCAGGACACTGTGAACCCATCTGAGGCCGGATAGCCGGCTCATAGGTCAAACACAGATACAGAATTCACAATACATTGAAATTCATGTGAGCACACGTTATAGTTATACTGGCATTAGTTTACTTTTACATTATTTCATAGTTTGTAGCTCCTTGTCGCCACAGGAATATTGAGATGGGATAAATAAATTAATGGGCTGTGATCAAAGGAAACTATTTGTTTATGTGTTCAATGAGTTACTTTCAAACTATAAAGAGTTGCCAGAAAAAGTAGGTTGGTGAGAGATAAGTGGTCTAATCTCATCTGAAGTAGGTCAAAATCATGTACATTTAATAAAACCTGCATTACAGAACTTTATGTTTTAACTCTTTAACGTTTATGCACCCAGCTGAGATCTAGTGTTCTAACTCTTGATGTTGGCACTGGACAGTATGACAAGAAAGATGGTAAAATCCAAAGTACACATACAGTAGAATATACAGTAAGCTTCCTTCTAATACTTGGGAGCTTTTGTTAATTTGTTGGTTATATAAAGCCATAAAAATCTACAAAAAGATGCATATCTTGTGTTTGGCAACATCAAGCAGCTGTAGTTAGCGTAACACTGTCACATAATATTTAGTGGCTTAAAAGTTTCTCAGGAGGAGGCTATGGGTGGTTGGATGGGTCACAAAACACAGGATTTTCCCACAGGAGGCTGGAGTTCAAGTTCAGTGTGAAACTGTTGTTATTGCTGCTGTTTGTTGTAATCAGGCCTTGTTATATGACAATAGCAGTGATTTTTGTTTTAAGCAAATAGCTCGAATTATGTTTTATTAGCACCTACAGCTACAACTGTCTTTGTCCCCAACCAAACCACTATGTTTTTACCATTGTAAGCCAGCACTGTTGACTGTTTAGGGCAAAAAAATTGTCTTATACCAGCTGCCATTTTGGTGCCATTTTAAAAGACTTCCAAGATATTGTTGTATTGGTCCAACAGTACCAGGAGGTACGATCTGCGTAAAGGGTGGAAGACTTGTTAACCAGTGGATATCACAGCATCTACAACATTTACAAGCTTTGTGCAAAGACAGGTGCACGTCTAACCAAAGTTGGATTCAGGTGCAGGCAACGAACAAATACTATGCAGAAGAAGCACAAAATGACCAAAACTAGACATGAGATGACTGAAAACAAACATGTAAACCCTAAATATACACCAGAGTTCACTAAGAATAGACACAAAACACAACTTAAAGTAGAAATAAACTGACTTAAAATAGACACAAAACAACAAAAAACAGACAGAAAAAATATCTACAAATGTAAAATTAGGTTGCCTTTCTCTTGGCTGTGCCCAGAGGATTATTTTCTCATCTTTTATCCACGAGTGAAATAAGTGATTTAGGATAAAGAGGGAAATAAGAAAGGTCCCAAAGGTTCAACCACCACGAAAGTCGTCAGGCCAAACACCCCGTTGATGCTGTCGGATCTTGTAATCTCACATGTGACGGGCACCGTGTTTATCATGACGTGTAAATAAAAATGAACTACAATTGGTTTTTCTGCTTGTTAATCTCGGCCGGAGCACTCTTATTATAAACTTTCACGTTCAATTGAAGGACCATCCAAAAAAACAAAGTGTCAAGAAAAAAAAACATTCAACGGCTGATTTTAGCTGGTAAAATGTAAAATAAAACAACAAAACACAGCAGCTTTTTTTTTTTTTTTCTGAGCTTTAAACCTGCAGGGAGAAATCTAACCATTGAATAACATGAAAACTTGGCATGTGCTACGATACAATTTGAAGGATGATTGGTCAAGCTAATTGCTCCCTTATATCAACAGCAAATCTAACTTGAATATCATTTCACATGAGCCCTCATGAAAAAGACAGCACTGTAAAGAAACATTTTTGTGCCGTTGCTTTTTACCGCAGTCTATCAGGCCGGTGTTATTAGGCCTCACCATACGGCTGCCAAGCCATCAGTGAGCAGGAGTGAATGCCACAGATGGCCTTTGCATATTACATAGCCAGTGTTTGATGTCAGGATGGTATATGAAAAGACAGTCAGACAGTGCCAAAGCAGGAAAACCGCATTCTTATATCCAAACATATCAGGCCATTGGTATGGAAACCTCAATCTGCCAAACGCAATGTTGAAGATAAACAGCATGGATGGATTGAGGGGAATGGCATATGCAGAGGCAAAGTGGACCGAGAATAGCCCAAACCCTTTTTTCTAAAAGTGCGTTCCACTGATGCACTTATTTAGAGTGATTCAAGCTCGGTTCATCAGCAGAATAATGAAATTCGGAGAAGTTTACAAGCAAATAGTAGGGCTTGCTCTTTTTGAAATCCATCTGATGTCAACATAGTGTCATTGTGCCACTAAGGTGTGATGTGAAATGGTTTTTGTTCATTTTTGCAAAGACATACTGGAGTTCATTGTCCATCCACGTTTCTTGTTAACCTCTCTGTGACTGACACAGAGGAACAGAAGGACAACATGCTTCCACTGCCTTTGTGAACAAGGTGTATCAGCTTCTTCCTGACAGCGGGCTTGTCTTTGTGACTGCCACGACTGAAATGAGATGGTGCAAGAGCAATATCTTTGTGACCCTGATGAAAATGCCACAACACTATCAACTGCTGGAGGAGAACATAAGGCAATAGGGCAAATTTATCAGGAGCATTTCTGAAATTCTAGAGGATTTCTCAATGAACGTGGCCCCCTGGTTTGTGTGCCTTGACAAAAGTGAGCCTCAGAGCGTGCTTGAATGGCAAAGGGAACGGAAACATGCGCTGTTTGAGCTAGGTGCAGTGCAAACACAGACAGTGCATGGGTCATTGTGTGAGACAGAGAGGAGAATGAATGACCCACTCACACTGCAAACACTCCCAGCTGTTCAGAAAGAGGTCTGCATTGGGTGTGTGTGTGTGTGTGCGCGCGCGCACGTGTCCACGCGCTTGTGCCCGTCCAAAGCTGCGGTCAGATACAAATATGGCGCCACACCTTAAGTCAATGCTCACTGTTTAGCTTTCGCAGGTATGTAAACTCCAACGCCAAAGCAGGCATTTGATGTATCCCTAACTATTACCCAAAAAGGGAGGAAAGTTAATATCTGGTTCAGTTTTGCAACGTTATCTCATCCTTATCCCTGCCCATTGAGGCAAAACACACTCAAAACATTCACTAATAGCTCACAACCACTAAGGCCTATATGTGCAAGATGGTTATTCAAAGTACTCACATACACCATGTAGGTGTCATAAAGCAAACCTCAAAGTACTGTTTTATGTCATTTATGTTTTAATAAAGCCTTCTTTTCCTAGTCAAGCTGCCCTTCTGAAAACAAAACGGCAATTGTCTAGTTGAATTGTTGCTTCTGGATATAGAGAGCATGTCATAATATTAATATTTCAGCTGAAAGCCCATCCAAAGTGCCAAATAGACATGGATTCTGTCTGCTCTCAGACCTTCTTTCATATCCTCAAGCTTATTAGAGGGCAACAGAGAATATGGCTTGTACTTGCTCCACTGCACACATGGTCTGGGGCCTTTGCTACAGACACAAGCCATATGTCTGTCAGATTTTATTGTGAATGTAAATGCTTGGGTTCCATTCTGTAACCAAGAAAAACGATTGTGGTTTATGTTTCTTTTAAAATCAGGCTTTTTTTGGTTGTTGTTTCTTTACTAATGAAATTCATTGTTCCCGCATTTAGTGTATCCATCCTCAGCTTCGCTTCTAATCTGCTGTGAAGTCAAAGTGAACTGTATCAATAAGCACGCAGCAACATAAGCAAGAAAGTAACTTTTTCTGCACTGCACTGATTGCTGCATGTACCTAAAACACAGCACATAGGATCGTTAGCTGGTATCCCATTCCCATTCCAACTGACTGGCCCATCTGTTTGAAGATATCCTCTTGTCCATGTGATTTCCATTCTAGCATCTTTATATAAATGGATTATTAAGAGCAGACAGGCCAGCTAAATCATAAATAGGTAGCACTGATGCTATTTGATGCTCTCAGAGGAATTCATAGAATTTGTAGAAAGTGGACATGTGGACAACCACAAACATCCTCTCTGTAGTCACTGATCTGGTTTTCTTGACATTTATTTCTGACATCTGCAAAGAAAAAAGTGGGAGAGATTATTCTAAACAGACTGTAAATGTGTTTCTGGCTCATTATCAAACAAACAAACTGCTTGTTTGTTAGAGACAAACAAACTGCATATTATGTCGTCTTGTATAGCAAGCGTTGCTGACGGAGCAGTAGCAAAATGTGTCACTGCGAAACATATACGTATTCGGGACGTACAGATCACACACATACATCCATAAGCCAGGTCTCGACAGATGGCACAGTAGCAGCAAATCCTAATCTCACTCATTCTCAGGTCTCTCCAATTTGAAACAGGACTCTTTTCTTTCCTCTAAGTCATTTTTTCAGTCATTGAGTGTGCTCCTGAATGGAGGCTACAGGTTTGGCGTGGTGTCCCAGACTGTCAGATTCGAGTAAACTGATCCTGCCTCCCTGTTCTCCTTCGGAATTCTGGCCCGATCCCGAAAACAGCCATGACAGTTTGGCCGGTGGCCTTGCTAAGAAGTGAACCCTATTTAAAATAGCAACATTGCAAATTAGTGTTTGAAGGGTTTAACATGAGAAAAAACACTGCTCTGCCTTTAAGCTTCAGTTCAAACTTTAAACAAGCTCCCCTAGTGGTATTGGACACGAGTGAGAGGGGCCAACCCTCAGAAAACCTGCTTTCCATTGAGAGGGCATGGTGCAGCATTTCAGCCTGGGCTAATCAGCCAATAAGAAGCAGGCTGGGATGCATGCGGACCCAGTCTGGCAGATCTGCTTGCATACACACACACAAACACACACACACACACACACAAATGAGGCTCTGAGGATCTGATATATCAGTGAGCATGGTGAGGAATTAATCAGGCGACACCTTTTTTCCTTGTCCATAGCTGTGTCTGAACAAGGGAGTGGTAAAGGTCAAGCGCACTGGTCGGGATGGGAGGACTGGTAGGGATGATTTAAGCTTTCAACGAGCTACATGTATGAAGAGACATCTGGCATCCAGGTCTAAAAGGTCACTTACTGTCTTGATGTAAAGCGGCTCCCTTTTACTGCGTCATGGTCTCACACTAAGTGCTCAGTTAAACGAGGGGAGTGTTAAGATCAGCGGGAACAGAGAGCTGGAGGGAGATGGCTGATGGAGATGAAGAGGGGGGACTTTGCGAGTTTATAAAAGCCGTTTCCCCCCTCTTGCCTGGGGCCCAGTGTAGATGCGGTGGACCCAGCCTCAGACGCCACTCCATGGTTTGGCACGCTCTGCATTTCAGCCCTCTCACTGTTTCCAGCTGAACCAGCTCCCATGCAAACACATGGGCAACCAGTGGGTTTTCTTATTTAGTTGTCGGTCAAGAGTACTTAATAATATTCAAAAAGACAGTGCGACCTATCATCCCACGCTTGCCAAAATATGATCCCCTTCTTTTTTTTCTTGTCTTCCCAGCATTTTTCCGCTCTAGAGTTTGGGGAGAGTACACGCAGATGAAAAGGAACAGATACACAATGGTGCAATCTTGAAAAAAACTTTGGCTGACGGTCATTGAATGATAAAGCCGATTGAGAGGGGGACTAGTGCAGAGCAAGGACGACTGTCTTTTAGGAGACGGAAGAGGAAATATTTCAACAACAATGGCCTGCAATGCAGCATAAAGCACAAGCAGTGATGTGGCACATGACTTACTCCGACTGATATGTCCTTGCTGACCCAAATGCTCTCATCTCTGCCTCAGCTCTCTGAAGTTAAATAAACAGTGTGTCACCGTATCCTCGACATACCACCCAAGTGCTGCAGTGTGTGCGAGATTCTCCGCGTGTGTCTGCACCACTTGTGTCTACGGTTTGATTTGCGGACCTGTAGGCACGACTGCTGTATGCGTGGACACACGGAGTCAGATAATGTGTATTGGCGTGCACAAGGAATGCGTGTGCCGACAACAAGCGAGCATGGATGTGTGTGTGACATGTCTGTAATGACAATGGCGGGTGACAAATAACGCTGACGCACACTGTCCCTGGTCTTGATCCCGCTTTAATAAAAAATTCTTGGTCCTTTGAACATTTTAATTAAACTAAACAGGACCATCCCCACCCAGGCCTCAGCGATGAGCTATGTACATTTGAAGACAAACAAGACCATCTTTTACAGGGTAGACATCAAATGCATGTCTTTTTTATGTCACCCTGGGCCCGAGTGTTGACTTTCATTATTTCTGAAAATCCATCTGGAATTGTGATGGGCATGTTTTGAAGGAAAAGGCCTTGAAACCACAATGCAGAGATGTCTTGAAACAAAGGTCTCTGCGGTTTTGTCTGTTTCTCGTGGTCAACAACAGACCAGAAGTCTCTGCGCTCAGAAAGCTCATGTCTGTAATTTTAGTTTATGCCATCATTATTACAACACGTTAACTGTTTTTCATGCAGTTTCTTGGAAATACACTGAATTGATGGTTTATGTGTTGCCTTAAGAAAATGGACAAAGACTATTACATTTGGAGAGAGGGGAAAGCGGTTTCTTACGTTTATGCAGCCAGAGGAGAGATGGCTTCTTTGCTGCAGAAAAACGATCAAATGTACAGTTGTGTCAATAGAAAATATAAATGTTGAAAACCTAAGAACAGAGAGTCTTGTCAAAATAGCAATAACATCCCCTTCTACTGGATCCTACACACAATATTAGACGTCCTTACCAGCATCTCTGCAGATTTTAAATTAAAAAATGTTAAATTCTATGGCATTCTTTACACAATTTTAGACTTTTTGCCTATTAACTCAAGACATTTTCTTAGAATAAATCCACCGCTTCCACTGTGTCTGTCTTTTACTTTATGAACCTTCTGTAAACGCCACACAACTAAATAAGAAGCTGTTGGGAAAAGCCAAATGCACTGCAAAATGTCAAACTGGGGATTTTATTTCAGAACATCACGATGAACAAAAAAATTCCTCTGTATTATCTACTTCTGAAATGTTTACAGTAAGGCGCGGACACACACACAGCATTTAAAAATATATATTTTTATATTAAAGCTGTCTGCACTGTAATTTAGTTTTATGTTGGCGTCACATACTAGCGAGTAGGTTTATTTCTGTCATGTTTAATCTGGTCAGTCCTGCAGGGTCTCACTGCCACCAGAGGGAGTCATCTCTGTCAAATAATAGCTCCCCAAAGACATGACTCTGTATTCTGAACATCTGCTGAAAATTCACATCACCCTGACTCAGGCCCAAGTAATGGAAATATTGATGTTTTGTTTATGTTGTTTAGTGCATGCATTGTGCTGTTAATCAAAGTGACTGACACATATTTATCATGACGCCAATTTATTATTATTAGTCATTATTAGTCATGCAATGGCAATTTTTATTCAAGCAGCTGGAAAGCCATTCCACCCCCACCCCCCCCTCCCTCCACCCCCGTCTGTTTGTCTTTATAGAGCTTACTGTTGTGGTGTAGCCCGTCCGGGGAGCTCACAATAGTGGGGGAAATAATACCCAATGTTGCAAGCGACGAGCACCAGCCTAGCCTGGGCCACAAGCCTATAAAAGGCCATTTCACTTCGATTCTTTTAGTTTTCGCTACAGCAGCTACACGTGTTGTGCTCAGTCTGGAAGCCCGTCCCATTCCCTGCATATCCATGCTGCAGCAGAAAGAGGCGTGTAGCCAGCTTCTTTTTTTTTTTTTTTACCTGTATTAGAGCACCTGGCTGTTGAAAGGTAGCCAACATGGACTGGGTTTAAGATGCGTCTTGCGGGCGGTGAGCAAAGGCTTAAAATTACGCAAAACCGCACAATGTTGGCAGAGAACTACAGCAAGTGCAACTCGTTTTTTTTTCTTCCCCTACCTGCAAGGCGCAGCAGCAAAGGGGAATAGCTAATTAGGCTTCACCGTGAAAGTAAGGACGAATAGGAGCCACTTCCTCCAAGAACTCATTCACCTTTAAAGTCCGACCCTCTCCCGAGTTTCATTTTGGAGTTCTCAGACACCTTTGAGGTCGTCCTCAGCATCTCACCTGTACTGCCGGACCATGGATTTCACACGGTCCAAGATTTCACAGTCGCTTCAGTTTGCCGTCGCGGGAAACCGGCGCTATACGTGCATCTGGAAGGGCTAGAAAACCTGCCAATGTGAACGGAAAAGTGTGACCACTTTGTGTTACAGTGAATGGCCTCTGAACGAAGTGGGAACGATCATGCACAAACCCCTCCGAAAGCGGAGTCTCTACGTGCTGCTGTGTTTTGGCATCATTTACCTCAGACTTGGGTGAGTTTTTATAACCTTCATTCCTGCGTCGACTGCTCTGTTCACATGCGCGAATCTGAAAGACACTGTAACACCGTGACACTTTCTTGGCTGCCCTCTGACCTTATGGCTTAAGGACGGTGTGACCAGCTTTTTTTTTTTTTTAGCAGGTGCATTTCGAGCTCTATTCTCAAACCCTTGTACCTGGGGGAAGTCGTTGTGCGTAAAAGTTGCCGATCTCATGCCAAGCGACAGTAAGATCGATTCGTATTCGCTGTCACACAGTTGTAAAGTTCACCTCGTGAGACTCCTGCTCCTTTTGTCGCGCAAGATTAATTTGAGCCGCTGTCTCTGCTCCAGAGCGAGTTCACCCCTGCATACCTTCATTAATAGCGGCAGACTGAGTTGTATTTCCACATTCCATTGCCCAGACGGAGTTTTTACCTGTTTTGCAATACCTCACCTTGATGCATAAACACAGAAGGACTTCTTTCCTTCTCTGTTTTCTCTTCACCGTATTATGCCGGATTAAACACAAATTGCGTGTCATGAAACTCATCCAGGAAGAAGCTTTAGCTCTGGCCACAGAGCTTTCAGGGGAGTGTGAACGTTTTATTCTATAGAAATGTGCTGAAGAGAACATTTAAAACAAGGTTAATGAACAGCCCCTGACGCTTATACTACTAGATATAATGAAACCATGGAGGCCAAAAGATTATTAGAACTTTTAAGACGCTATAGAAAACTTTTATGATGAATTTATTTTTTATTCACTTGGGCATGAAATAATGCCAAGGTATTAACTGAAATAAAAGATGACACGCAAAATGGTTCTCAGAGAAGTGTCAGCCCTCCCGGTGAGAACCTCATGTGGAGTGAAGCGTGTAACTTCCACAGATGCTCATATCACATGACAGTGACTCCGATATCAGTTGAAGTCAAGTACACCCCCCCCCTCCCCCCGCCTCCCCCGTGTTTACTAAACCTGAGCAGTTGCAGCTCATTCCTTCCTTCCTTTTACTCCGGTTCAATCTTTCACGGCACCCTCCTCATTTGCAACGACTGGAGCCTGCAGGTGTTGAGTGAGAGTCACGATGCTGAGGCGATAAAAGCCCTGCACTCACTGAGCTCCGCCACAAAATCTCCCCGAGTATTTTATTTCTCTGCTCGGATTCAATCTGGAGCATCCAATGTGCTTTTTTTCCTTTTTTTTTCTTTTTAAATCTTCCCTCTTACGTATCCTACACTCTGGGGGAACTATTACACACGTTTACAGCGGAGTGTTACAATTAGTGTTTGAATGATGTTCTATAGGATGAGGGACGTCAGATAAAATGAGAGCAGACGGCAGAAATACTACAGACGCCTATAGAAATATTATAGTTACCACAGGGAATAATAATGTCATATTTGAGGACCACAGAATGCATTTATGTCTCCAAGGAAATGTTATAGGAACACTTGCTACCACAGGATATAATCCTGAATAGATCACAACAGTGTTATAACAATATTACAGTTTATGGAAAATTATTTTCCCAATGGCTCCGTACATTTATACTTAAATCCTTTGTAAATCATATGTGTTATATAACAATTTAACACCAAGTTGTTGATTCAGAATGACGAATCCTGCACTTTGTGCACACAGAGCTCAGAGCTGTGATGATGATGATGATGATGTGGGACTCGGGCAGCCAGCGTCAATGTTTGTTTATTTTCGGCTGGATGGTGGGATGGGCTGGTGTTAGAGGAGGAGAGGTTTGGGGGGGGCGGGGGGCGAATGATGAATGAAACCTCCTGCGCGTCCAGCCAGGATCGGATCAGTGTCACCCTATTGTCCCGTCGTGGCAAAGTGGGCGGATAGAAGTGTCTCTCCCTGCCCAATGGCAGGCACGACTCTCATGAGAGTGGAGAAAGGCACTTTTCTGCCATGCAAAATCCCTAAAACCATCACCATTCCGGCTCGGGAACCCGCAGTACTGTGTAACAGCCTCCGCCGCTGAGAGATGACAGAGCCAATCTCGGCGCACACACGGCGCTGGGAGCTTGAAGCTGCGTAGAGTCCCCGCACCAACGATACGGAGACGCAAGGCACCTCGTTTCGATTTTGTGCGGAGGGGACTTTAAGCCGGGAATTAAGGGAGTGTTTTTTTCATCCTGTCTGCGTCGTCTTACTCAGTCCGAACGTGGCCATTTGCTCAATGTCATCATGATCATCTTCTCGTCGCGCAGTGTACTGCTGTCAGTCTACTATCCGCAGATCTTCCTGATCCTGACGAGTGGCAGCTACCTGTAAGTTTGAGCCAATTAAGTCTCCTTAATTAAGTTCCAAGAGTGCACGAGCTCATCCTCCGCAACACGGGGTTGGGTTCGCACATCTGCAGCCTTCTTGGACTATACGGGCTAAATTTCCTTTTCCCTAATGATTGAACGCCGGTTGTGATGTGAATTTCTTTAGTTTTCCGCGACTGCAGACTGGAGATAAACTTGAAGTTGTTTAGATTATGTCATCAAGCGGCGCGGGGAGGGGGTGTAACTAAAGTGCAATTTAGTTTAGATCTAGGACAGTTTTTACACGCTTCCCACTGTTAACCAAGCGTAAAATCCCAAAGAGAAAGCTCATCAGTGGAAGCGTCGCCGGGAAAACGATCCACGTGGGAATGAAGTAATTAGGCGCAAACTTGAACGCGCTAAAGTCCAGTAAACGCAGGCGGAGCAGCACGTGTTGTGAAGAAGCACCGATGGCTTGTATGTCGCATTACCAGCAGTTTTTTGCGTTAACAGTAAAACACAACATCTTGGTAGCTGCTACACGGATTCGTTTTGGCCACAGAGTGGCAGAGATGTTCCAGACAATCGGATCCGCAGAGTGTGTCTTTTCCCCGCTGGGGAGAATTTAACACAATGTGGGCAGTTTTTCTTTTACGCATGCGAGCACCGTTAACCTGTCAGAGCGTGTGAGGGATTATCTCCGTGCATTACCTCATCTCTGGTTAATTCTCAGAATCTCGATGTTATCATATGGACCCGCATCTTAAAACGGCTTCCTGCAACACGCACGTGATTGACACTATAATACGCTGCGGCTTTGAATTAATGGAGAATCACTCTTGCATGAGGATACTGGCCTTTTAAAGCTTCCAAAATAATTACCCAACCATGCTCCCTCGCTCTTTCTTTTGCTGCCCGGAGACCCCAAACCTGATGCTGAAATAGATGTGGTTTTTGGTTTTCAGTTAAAAGTGGCCTACACTGGTAAGAATAGTGATGGCTTCCACATTAATTCCACATACCATTGTTTGTTTTGATTATTTAGGTGTGTTTTCTGTTGGGCATTAAGCACAAAGAAGGTTTCAAGGTGCACATTAAAAAAATGATTCAAATAAATGCAAGGCTACTTCCTCAAAACTGTAAAACCAAGGTTTTGGGATGTTAAATTGTTAATCTGTGGCAAACGGGCCGCCAGCAAAAAGGATTTGTCTATAAAGGCCCTAGAGCTTTTCAGTCTTTTCACACCTCACAGTTAAAAAAAAATGGCAAAAATCGAACCATTTTGTTGTTATAGCTTCAGCTTAACTGGTAATGTAATAATGGATTGTTAATTTTTTTAATGAATCCACTGTTGTGCACTTAAACGCTTATATGTGCAAATGGAAATAACATATTCAACTTAAATAACTTAATTGCCTACTCTTGGGGAAAATAGGAGCATTTATTCACTTGACTTATTTCATTTGTGTCTCGGGCATTTTCAGTGAGTGCATTCCGCAGTGGAAGATGCATAACTGGGAGCTTAACAGGATGGCAACTAGGTTCAAAGTGTCCCATGTGATGGAGTAGGTGGCTGTGAACACACTCTATGCCACGATATAGTAGCTCATCTAGGCCACATACTCTGCCATTAAGAATCTGCGAGCTCCTCGCTTCTGACACCAGTTCAGAGTAAAGTTTATCGAAATAAATTATATCGCGGTCAAGTCTCACTGCAGAGGTATGTGTTTGTCTGAGATTTCATGTTAAATGCAAGACGTCGTTATGTTTTGACATGAACCTCAATTCTTTAAGAATATTCAATGTTGTCACCTCGGACTGAAGAGGTGTTGCTGTGCATGTCAGAGCACTCATTTATTTATGATTGGTCGACTTTAAATTGTAATTTGGCATTCACTGCAAAAAACTGCAACAACACTCAAAATGTGATGTTTACTTAGAGGATGCACTTTACAGTATGTGTGCAAAGCTGCTCTACCTGTTGCCCAGCAATTACCACAGAAATGCACATTGCAAAACTTGACGGCGTGTTTCAAATGTAGATTTCTGACAGTGGTTTCATCTGGTAGAATGTGTGTGTGACTGTGGGTGAGCTGTGTCCCCAAAGCCACTGCTGTACACACAGAGCACACGCTAAGCAAACAGAATTGCATTTGTGCACTTTGATGATGCAGGGATTTAAAAGCTTAGCTGTGGAATTCTCTGTTTGGTGTTGTCTGAGGGTTTGGGTTGCTCACGGCAGACTGTGATTCTGTGAATTAGCAGGTGAATGACATGAGAAAAATGAAGAGGGAAGCTTGTTACCGTAGGAGTTGAAAATATCATGTGATGCTTTATTAGTTTCGAGGCAGTGGCAGATTGATTTTATTGCTGTTGGATTTACACAGAGTTCTGTTCGAGCAAAGTGAATTTCTCCTCTCTGCTGTTGCACATTACGTGTCTCATTGAGGCTGACCTTTTAGTTTGTGCCGACTAGATGTCATTGTTGCCATGAACAACCACATATACGGCAGGAGGGTCGCGCAGGGTCAGAGGAGTTCAAACCCGTTTAACAGCACAGAGAGCAAAGAGGGTTTGAAAGCAGCAGCAGGTCTGAGTGTTTACCGTGTATATTGAGCCCACCTGACGAATGTCCTGTCTTTTTAAAGCAGTTCTCATTTTTATATATGGTTATATTTGATGCCGTGGTGAATCACAGGATTTGCTAAGAAAAAGGAAATGTGCTCTTTTTCTAAACAGCATCTTGCTTACGCCTTTTTGCCAAACAGCCATCTTAACATGTTTACTGCAGATAAAAATAAAATCTGCGCAGTTGGTTCTAGTGCAAGTTTTGTTAAATTAACTGTATATACACTGGCACCTACTCTTTTTTATGCTGCAATAGGCTTCACTGAGGATGTGTACAGTCCCTAGTGTGGTGTCTAAAGCTGCTGCTGCTATGAGTTATTTGAACTTGAGATTTATGTTTTTCTGTCTTTGTGGAGAAAATTAAGCAAGCAGCGCCAAGGGAACGTGATTGTCTGAGAGCAATTTCTAATTAATGATCATGTCTTTGTTCCCAGTCAGGGGTCTCCTACCAAGATCACTATGAACTAGACTCCCCAGAAATCAGTGTCTCTCTTTCTCTTCTTCCCTGCGTCTCCCCCACACCCCGCACTCCTTTTCACCCCTCTACCACCGCCGCCGCATTTCAATGACACACAACTTGCCTGCATTAGTTAGCTCCGTCTGTGGTGAAGCCTTTGGAGGTCGACGTCATACTTCAAAGCCGGCGTTTGCCTCCACACTCAGTTATGGCTCCCTGTCGTTGACATGTTTGAAAAGTATGTATCTACATGGTTTCGAGGGCTATAAACACAGTCGCAGAGAAAGTCAGCGCTTTGTTTAGCTGTAATCTGTTTTGGCTTTCTCAGCGGTTGCACAAACCATCTTTAACATATGTTTTGATATTATCGCATCAAGCAATCAGATGTGATGAAGTGTCCTAGAGGAGAACTGAGAAGGGGCCGTGTCATTTACTGTACAGCACATGAATGCCCTGCAAATTAGAGCCGCCAGTGTTGAAAACCCTACATATTTTCCATGAAACCAGTTTTAGGATGTGGCTAAAGTAAAAGCAGTCCCTTGTGAAATTCATAGACTGCACTTTACACCCTGCACACATAATTATACATGATATAAGGAACAATATTTAGTGTGACATTTGGTTTTAAAAAAAAAAAGGATCCTGCATCTACATCATAAGAGACAGAGCAAGTGTATATGCTTGCGTAAGACTCAAGTCTGGCAGCTTTTCATGCCACTATGTTACCTAACAATTAACAGAAAAACCCAACTCATTACTCAAACTCTCACCATCCAAACCAATATGGAAGAGTGTTGTCAGTAGTCAAATAAGCATCTTGTTTTCTCTCTCTGGGCTGTTTTAGCAAGTTTCCTTGTGTTTTTAATTTTTTTTTTTGAGAGTTTTGATTCATCTGTAGTGCACTAAATAAGAATACAGCTTTCAGGTCACTACAGACGATGCATCATTTACTGTTTGAATGGATTCTGCATAAGAATTAATCTGACTATCCTCAAGTTCTAACTGAATGTCGTGTGTGTGTGTGTGTGTGTGTGTGTGTGTGTATGTGTGTGTGTGTGTGTGTGTGTGTGTGTGTGTGTCTCTCTTACCTGTGCAGGGCCCTGTCCTCAGTGGTGGCTCTGGGTGCCAACATCATCTGCAACAAGATTCCCGGGTTGGCACCTCGCCAGAGGGCCATCTGCCAGAGCCGCCCGGACGCCATCATTGTTGTGGGTGAAGGCGCCCAAATGGGCATCAATGAGTGTCAATACCAGTTTCGATATGGACGCTGGAACTGTTCGGCACTGGGAGAAAGGACAGTCTTTGGTCAGGAGCTCCGAGTAGGTCAGTCTGGGTTCTTTCACAGAAGGGAAAGGACATGCAGTGTGTGCTTGTGTCTGTGAATGGCTGTCCTCATGGGAACCTTTTGAGGTTTCGCTGTCGGAGAGCAAAGTGAGGTCATTTCTACTCTTTTATGTGAAGCTTTTTATCTAGTGTCACACTTTGTTGAGTTAGAACTACAAAGAATTGAATTTAGGTTCATGTACAGTCTAAGGTTAGTTGTGAGTTCATGGTTTAAGTTACTGGTAACTTCTTCTTACCTTGCTGGACTCCGGTGGGAAGTTCTTAACTGATGCAACACACTGTAGCTCTATTTAGAAATGTGGACCAGGTGAACAAAACTCAAAATCAGAGACAGGGCCACAAAAATGAGTAGAAACACAGGAACCCACTTAGGTTTTTATAGAATACTTTGGTGCAGCAAATTTGCAATCAATCAAAAATACCACATACTGTGCCAGTGTAGTGAAGCATAATTTCGGGGTTCAGGCACTTGCCCAGTTCTGTTTAAAATTTAACATTAGAATATGTTTTTGTTTTAGAATAAGATCCATCCCCAAGATTACACATTTGCCGTTGGAGCCATAAAGAAAAACTGTATCGTAGCTTTAAGCTCATCAGTTGAATTTGAGCAACGTACAACTTCAGTCACACACTAGAATAAACCCTGCAGAATCTAAACCATATGAGACAAGTATCGGACATCTTGTGTTTGTGTGTGTGCAGTGGGCACAGCAGATCATCAACAACTGAACAGCGAAAGCACATTCCGAAAAAAGGCTTTTCAACTTGGATGTTGTGTGAATGTGGGATATAACGCTGAGGGTGGGGAACTCTTCTGCAGCCTGTGATTACCAATAGGCATTTGGTAACGATAATGAAGTTGACAATGATAATACCCTTGACTCTGCTATTGAAGAGGAAAAATAAGTTTCATAATGCATGTTTCGAGCCATCCTATTGTCTCAGTTTTAAGAAACGATGCAGAGTATCAAAAATGTGGTACCAGCCCCCAATCCTCTGAGTCCCATGAAATATGGCTCTTCACAAGCCAAACCCAAACTGCACACATCACAAAGTCAAAACTCAAACCAGCAATGTCTCTTTGACTCTCTATTGTATAACCATTCGTGTTGGCATTGCTCAAGAGGTCTTCAAATACTACTGAGTCCACCCAATCTCGCTTGTCCTCATTTCAATTCACAATGTTGTATTTCTTTAGCGTGCTCTGGTTTCTGTTGATGTAGGTTCTGCAGCGAGCCTGTTGGTTAGCAGCATGCCGACAATTGCTGGCTATACCAAAGTTATGGAAAAGCTACTGTACCGAAGCCCTAATGAGGAAAACGTATGGCTGAAAAATGATATAGCAAATGAGGAGACAACTAATGGTGTTATTGCAGAGAATGCTTGTCGAACTAAAATAGATGGACACATCTGTTGTTAATCGGGCTAAATTGGTTGTGTCCACGCTTGGCTGCTTTATGAGCGTGTGCACAAACATGCAGAAAAAGCCCTAAAGCAGACAAACATTTACATTTACGATGCCTTTGTTTGAGAAACGTAGCGTTCCGCAAGCCTTTTTTTTTTTTTTTTTTTTACATCGCTTTTATATATTTTCTTTCATTTAGAAGATGCTTTGTTGCCATTATACTGTGGTTGGCCTGTGCATTTAATCCAGTGGCTCTGTTAACAATCACTCCTCTTAAGGAGTAGCTGAATTAGCTCCAGCTCCCTCTCCAAAAGCATTTCTTCCTTTGTTGTGAATGTGGTGCTTTCTTTTGTAATGGAGCTCATGTTGTTTTCCTCAGCTCTCAGCATCCCCGCTTCTCCTCTTTTTAATTCCTTCAGTCTTTTATTTTAGATGTAGGGATGACATTGGGTAGTTGTTCATCGGAAGCATTTGTGCATCTTCTCTCCTCTTTGCACGATTGACGTACGTATTACAATGTATTATATAGTACTTTGTAGTTTATAGGTCTAAAGTTTGTTATTTTATTTCACAATGTTTTATTTTATTTCACACTATTTCTATAGTGTGACTTTGTATTTTTATTGTATGAGTTCAATCAGGTTGAGTTTAACCCTATCAGGGGTCTGTTGTGTTTGCTTCGGGTCTTCTTTTTTGGTTCCTATAGTAGATGTGCACAAATAAATGCCCACACTGAGCACGTCACAGTTAATGTCCAGTTCTGCTCAAAAAGCCATGACTACTGGACCTGCCATTATTGTCCAATAATCATGGGACCTGGTGGCCTATGATTATTGGACAATACTAAAAAAAAAAACCATGCCAGTCGTCTTTTACATCAGCTTGGAACTCTGGTATTTTACAAAGGCCTTTTTATTTAGTTTTTTAAGAATACAGAAAACAGCCTAGTTGTTAGCTTTCAGAGCCTTATACCAGCTGTCATCGCAGTGTCTATGACTGCTATAGACCATTTTGCTCTTCAAAAAGACAACTAGCGTACATTTTTTATGGTCCCTGAACGCATCCTTTTCATACACATTTAGTGAACCATGGTAGAGAGGCAGGAGGAGAGAGAGAGTACAGTTAACAGGAGTACAGGGACGTCAAGTACGTCCAGTGAAAGTAGCATTTGCGCTCATGTCCCGCTGTATGTGAACACTCACATACAGCTGCAAAATTTATCCACTCAGTTCACTGACTAATCAACAGTGATGCACAACGCTGGATGAGGATGTGGGATGCAATGGATAGATTTATCAGGTGTTAGAAAGTAACTCTAGTTCCAAAGACATTCAAGCAAAAATGAAAATGATTGTACTGCTAAAAGCTTTGCGAATTGCAAAAGCTAAAGTTCATGTTTTACATTAAAATGACTTCTTTCTATAATTAAATCCATTGGAAACGGACAGTTTGAAACCGAACAATTCACATTCAAATATCATTGTACATTAAATGTGCTATTGATAAATTGTGGTAACAATAAAGCCAAAAGTTCGGAAATTAACAATAACTCCATTCACTGATGAGAAAATAACTTCCAAAAAAATAATGTGATTTAGAAATCCTGTCACCACAGGACATAGCCTCATTCTGGAGACATGACAGTCATGAAATATGACGACTCTCTTTTAAGCTTCCTTTCAGCTTGCGCGGGTGGGCCACTATAACTTGGTGAGAGAGTTATGACACTTGTTTGATATGGTACATTTAAAGCTGTGAAAATAAATTGCTGATCTCGTGATTAATTACAACTTCCACAGACGTTAGGACTTGACAACACACAGACTCAAAATAATCACAAAGCTCTTGGTCACTAATGAACGTTTAATGATTTGGCCTTTCTGTCTCTGATTTGTTATTAAGTACGAGCAGTTAGATGATTAAATAGATCGCTAGTTTGATCTTATCCAGTTGTTTAAAAGAGAAAATGGGTAAAAGCACCTACAAAATCCATTGTAATCGTCTGCATTACCAATTGGCAAGCGTGAAAGGTTTCACAGTGAGAAACTGTGTAATTGTATCACAAAGTTTTCTCAGATTTTGCCCAACTGGACTTAAGGAATTGCGATGACTTGAAAGTTCATAAAGAACAAAATCATGACTAATTATCACTCAAACTAAGACATTAGTCTACTTATTTTTTCAAATATATCTGTCAATTACCAGTGCTGACATTGGCTCGCATATACAAATGTTTTTTGTTTTTTTTAACCTTTTATTACTGCCTGCTTCCGAGTTCATCTCTGGACTGACAGACACCGTACATAGTTTTCACACTTAATCTAGCAAAGAATAATCCTTAAGAGCAGTTTGGTTATGTTGAGAGTAGAAACAAGTTTATCCAGTTATACATACTTACAGCGTGTTTTTGTGTTAGGAAACTGGGGAATGGATATCAGATCAGTACTCGGTTTATAAGGCTTAGTTCCGTAAACAATTCTTAAAATAGCGATTCTCATTCCAGGTCTCAGGGAGCCACGGTCCTGCTTGTTTCCCAACAATCTCTGCCATACCTACTGCAGATTACTTGGATCAGGTGTGTTCAGTCAATTCAAAGGCTGAAAGAGAGCGATGCACTTTGAGTTCTCCCATTCCATCCTCATCTGGGATGGTATGTTTCAGTTCCTGCTGGACTGAACACACCTAATAAGCAGTGGGCAGGGCAGGGATAGCTGAAAAACAATCAGGCTACTCCATCTTTAAGCAAGCACTGACCTGCTATAGGTGAAGTACTTGCTGGTCGGTGTGGGAGGCGTTGCAATTTGACAGTGCTGTGTCCCACTGGGTCCCCGTGGGAGACCACAGACACCACAGCTACTGCTGAACTCCCCTGCTGGTTTGACACCATAAAAACGGGGGCTATTTCTCTCAGCACCTAAATGTCAGGCCGCCATCAGCTTGCATACAGCCTCCCTGGTTGTGATAGTTTCCAGTGTTCAGTGGTTATGATTGAAGATGTTTTCTCACCATCTCTGTATGCCATGTAAGAAATCCTTTAGCATGGCATATGAAATCATGGAATACACCCCTTCAACAAAATGTTCCGATCGCTCAGAATCTGCAAATTCCCACATCATCATAATCAAGTACAGGGGGGAAAGCTATTCACGTTCTGCTCCCATTTAAGTTTTTGATTCAAATCCCCCAAATTATGAACACTAAACCTTTCCCCCTGCTCTGTGATCCAGTCCTAGTTTTGGACTGGAGGGAGGAGATGTCGGCATTTTTTCATAAGCAAAAGATCAGCCTACCACAAGTCTAATGCATTCTCTCTGTGCCGACTGCTCTTGGAGGCAGTCCTTCTGTGCTGGAGCTTCTCCACGGTATTACATTTGCTTTCCAAGAGAGCACACATTAATAGTTGGTTTATTGAGCATTACAGAGCTGTAGATGTCTTCATACAGCAGAGGTGATTTAGTTTCAAAGAAATGTCATTTGATATTTGTTTCACTCTTCTACTGTAAGCAGAAACACGTATCCAGTTAAGAAGATGGCGTCTATTGGCACAGGGAAGGTGAATTAATGGAAAAATGGAAGAATCCCACTTGTTGCAGTTCTATTCCTCAAAAGTTTCATCATTTCGCAAAGATCATTGGCTCTCTTTTTTATACCCTAACTGACAAATTGGACAACAACACCATAAACTCGCAGTGAGATTTGAAACTGGCAATTTAAGTGTGTGTTTCCTGCACAGAAGCAGATTTAGCAGTCTTTCCTCGTGCCCTGCTATGGTGTTGGCATGAGTTGGTACCTTCAGTCTGTAAAAATGTGGAATGAATTATACTGTGCTAACAGAAATGAGGGTTATTGAGTGGCTTGTTGCAGTCTATTAAGAAGTAATAATAAAATTAGAGACAGATCCATCAGCAAGTCAGGAGGAAAGGAGGGGGGTTCAGTGTGAGAATGGCAAACATGGTCCATCTGCCAGTTCTAATCCTTGGCCTGGTTTCTGTAGGAATCAGTCTAGTTTCAATATTCCTGTCAGGACTGATCCAACGTGTTTGATTTGTTGATGCAGCTTTAATATGCATATTTGAGTGTGTTCATCGACGCGTGAAGTGCATCGAAAGCACCATGTGGTTTTTGTAAGACATAATATGTTGATGCGTTTTTTTTATCCACTCACGGATCTTTGACCCATACCTCAACTTTTAACACACAAATTTTTTAAACCTGTGTTATTTTCTTGCTCGATTTATTCTGCGTCTCAACTGTGGTTGATTTAGTTTTTGGAAACAAATACAATCATTACAATGTATTTGTACTTTTTGTCCCTTCTTTTATAAGACATTTTGTCTTAAGAGGCCTCATCTTATGCGCCGTGAGACATTCCTTCGGATAACCACTGGCAATGGAGATGCCCTTCACTTAAAAGAACACCTTACAGCTCTGTTCAAATTGCCTTGCACTTGACTTTGGCGATTAGAGCTTGAAAAAGGACACCTTTCAACGGCTAGACCCAGCATCAAAGGCCAACAGTGGCCCCCTTGTCATAAAATGGCCTGCTCTGGTTACTCTCTGTTTGACTTTCCAGCCAGTTTGTCACCGTCCTGATTCGTGCTTTTGATCTGAAAGAGGTTTTTTTTTGTTGTGCCGGCAGTGAAATATTACAAAAGTTCAATCACGCTGCCTCTGGCTCATTGCAAAAGAATACATGCACAACACTTGAGCAGGTGAGCCTTTTGCTGCTTTTTTTTTTTTTCAAAGGTTCAATGTTTCCTTTAAACAACCGGTGGTCTTACACAGGACAGCAAACCAGAATCTTTCAGAGTAGATGCAGTAATGCAATTTGTTTCTCTTTGCTTCTTTTTTTAATTATCACAGATAAATACTGTTATTGCCCAAAGACTTTACAACTTGAAACGTTTAAGGAAATTACAACCCACAAATGGAGGTAGGAGAAAAAGTGAAGCTTAGGCTAAAGGAAGGTTAGAAAATAGAGGGTGTGTTCACATCTTTAGTTTCCCATTCTCTTTTATACACAGTATCACTTCCTTGAAAGTTTTTCCCCTTTTCTCCCTTTCACCTATCTTCCCTCGTAAGCTCAGAGTGCTGTGAGGGCAATAGGCAATCCACCTGCCAGAACACCAGGGCCGCAGGGGCCAAACCGGCATCTAGTCAGATAAAGGATATTTAAGTCAGCAGGTTCATTGAAAACCACTTGTGTGGAAAGAACTCCTGGACAGACACATACTGGATCGAGAGCTGGAGTAGCAGGACTCGCTTGGGCAAAGTTCCCCATCAGAGGAACGGAAAGGTCACTACAGACAAATAGAGCCAGACACAGTTCTCTGCTGAGGTCGGTTTTTGTATTTCCAGGTTAAACAGTGAAGGGGAATAGGTACATGCAAAGTGGATGTGGTTGATAGTTTTTGGACTTTGGCTCAGCGTTTTCCGCTTCATACACTTTTGAAGAAACAGATTTCGTTGAAGAGTTTAGATATAAAAGATGTTTAGATGCAGCATGACAGAGACCACAGATCTTCGGTGTATTTGATCAGCACACATTTTTAATCAAACACAGTAAAAAAAAGAAATTTAGGGATTATGGCTCCTTTTTGAGTAGTGACCTATCAGCAAGGTTACTCTAGCAGCCTCCCAAAACTAAGGCAACTGGCATCCTATATCAATTTAACCTATGGCTCGATCCAAGACAGTGGTCTAATAATTATTACAGAAGGTAATTAATAAAAATGTATGAGTCACATTAATCACACATTTCCTATATGCAGAAATCAGGTGGAGTGAAAATATTGGCTATAGTTGGGTTCAAAAGTATGTTTCCCACATTTTATCCATTGTTCCAGGGGTTGAAATAGAGATTAATTTGCTTTTTCCCACATATCTAGCATTTCTTTTCTCAAGCAGTGCAATACAAGCTCCCGGTTGGAAGACAACATAATACTTCCAGATTATAAATGCATTGGCGGCGCTCCTTCCCCTTCTCGGAATCAGTAGATGGTCATTTGTGGTGAAATCATATCCCCGCAGAATGCAAGTACAACATCACAGTCCAACCTAAGGCTAATAATGAACGGACAAGGAAATCTATTCGAATGACCATGTGGTTCCATTCATGCTTTGTTTTCTCATTTTGACAAAGTACAAGGAAATGCAAGCTGAAATATTAATTTTGACCAGCTGGACATTTTAAACACACTCCTTTTAAATCATGCAGTGATGCAGCTTAAACATGTAAGTTAAATATCAGATACAGGATAAACATTCTTTGAAAGCAAATAAATCAGTCATTCGGTGTAATTGTAGCCATCTACATTGTCAACCCAATGACAAATTCAAATAAAAAAAAAAGAATTAATGACTCTATAAACTCAACAGATTTATTTGCATCCCATCATTTAAGGGCTATCGTCATTAGGGAGTGAAGCTTCACAGTTAAATTCTTGCTTGAAAAACTGCAACGTTGCCCTGTTTGACATATGAGCTAAGTCAGCTGGCAAAGTGTGCTATGTTCAGGACTAGATTAATAAAGACCGTCAAAAACACATTCTTCAAATGCTGGATTTTAAAGGCAACACAAGTGGATACTTTAAAACTGGTGAAAACTCCCAAAACCACAGTTTGCTGCTGCAAATTCTGCAGATTGCTGCTGAAAACGTTCCCTCTGTGGGATTCGTTTCTTGCTGGCCGTGCACCCTTCAGACAAATTAGAGTTATCAACTAATCATAGACCCAGTTGTGTTATCCTATACAGATTACAAATGTTTGTTGTGATTAGAAAAGGGATGCTAAATTGTGGCATCTGTCTCACATCGATAGAGGATCTCTGGTGGATTAGTGCTGAGCTACCAGCGAAACTGCGGATTCGGTACTTGATGCCGTGTGGATAGCAGTGTGGAAATGACGCGTGCATTGTGTTATGGTGGAACGGTAGTGGATAAAAGGCCTATTTTTCTGCCCATCATCATGTGGGTTGCCGTAATCCTTGCTACCCTCCTCCTTGTAAGTCCAGAGAAAACAGAGCACTCAAATGTGTACAGTATGTGTGTGTCTGTGCGTAGGATCTTTCCCCCAACTTTATCAGATAGGGGAGCCTGATGCTTTGTTGTTCTGCAGTGTGTGGGCTGTGGTCATCATGGCTTGGTAAAGGTCATCTGTTTTTCCCCCTGCCCACAACATGTGTCTGTATCTGGGGTGGGGCCACTCGTCCTACGCAACCAAACATTGTCAGGACCCTTGTTGCTTGTTCATTCATCAGCTCTGTCTCAAGCTGTGTGGGTGTGTCAGGAGCTGAGGGACCCCTTTACCTCACCCCTCTCTCACTTTCCCTCTTCTGCCCACCCACCGTCTGACTGCTGATGTGTGCTGTGAGTCTGTGTAACATTTTGCCCTCCCCTCCCCACGGCGCTTGTGTTATCGGTGGGATCTGCGTCTGTCTGTGTCTGCCAGTGCCGCTAGACACAGGAGGAAACAGGATGCGAGAGGATCAACTGTAATCTCACAGTGCGCTTTGTTCCACACAATCCTAGGCCAATCACGGTTTTCTCTACACGCGGGGCCGGCACTGGACATTTACATGTGCCAACAATCAAACTGCTACTGGCCCACTTAGGCGAGAGCACAGAGAGAGTGGGTTTGAGGCAAAGGGATGCTGGTAGGGAAGAGTGGATGTTAAGAGACCTGCGGTGTGATGAATATCAGTGGGTATGGAAATATTAGGTCTGGAGGTTTCTTTTGTAATGAGAAAGAAAACATGTCATCAGTGGCATATTTGACTCGCTGATTATAGTGATGATGATAATGATATCTTCAATGATATGATGTGGGATTGATATATATCTCAGTAAATATGTTTCCATTGAAGATGAAACAAAGTCAAATGGAATTGAAATTGAGGAAAATCCTCAACACTGTCCCCACATGAACTTGGATGATTACCACGTACAGTATACAGGCCTACATTTCCAGATCTGAGCAGGTGAGGTCCTGATTTGGTCTCATTATTAGGATGAAAGGGTGGGAAGACGGATTTGTGCCTGTTTTAGCAAGTCTCGGTATTCAGTCAAAAAAAATAAAAAACAAAAAGAAGGGAAAAAAAAGCTTTATCTCCACCTCAGGGAGATCAGAGAAGAAAAAGGATGCTTTTGAGATGTTTTCTGCCAGCCCAATTTTCTATGCCTGGGAGGCAGCTTACTTAGATTCTCGGCATTTAATACCGGCAACTTTAAATACCCTCATAATTGTTTTAGCTTTACTGCTCAAAGCCCCGGTTATTATATGAATCAAACTCGAGACCCTACAGTGAGCGATTATGCCAAAGCGTGTCACTTCCCCTGCTGCATGATGTGAGTACACTGAGAATGTGGAGCCTAGTTCTGGTGAAACAATATTATTTTATTGTACAGGAATACGGCTGTGCTAATTCCTCGAGCTGCAAACCTCATGCACCACAACTTTGTCTATAATTTGCCGGGAGCATATGTTCATAGCAACGGTACATAAAGCGGAACGGAAAACAGTAGTAGAGACTGCATTAGTCAGTTCAGTGATTGGTATACAAAGCTAGGGATTTTCCTCCAACTTTCTTCCCCTTCCATGGGGCCCTGGAGACACAGTTCTACTGCAAAGACGACTTTGGTTAGGGCTTGTTCTAAGTATGTTTGGTGGCATGATTTGGTTATATATGTACAGGGCACGGACTTACACTTGTGGTCAGTGTTTTAAAAAAATTTCCATTTGTTTCAGTGTTTTGAATTTGTCTTTATGTGTTCTGTTTCGTTTTTTGCTTTATTGTAAGGAAAGCAGGGACTTTCTTAGCTTTACTGTTTTCGTTTTATTTGGATGGTACAAGTGCAGTAAGGCCGAGGGAGTAGGTCAGGAAAAGTAGAAAACCTTCCAGCCGGATTCACAGGCTCTAGGAACAGTGATCTTATCTAGTTTGGCTATTGCCGTTTTAAAATATAGCTGGCTGGTAATTGAGTTGTAGTGGCAGGTGGGTTTTGTGGATTGTCGACCGCTATGTCCTCTAGATGAAAGAAATCATTTCCTGCCTTGCTTGTAATCTTACTATTCCCACAAGCGTAAAGACTCTTGGCAACCAGCAGGTGACACTTTTCCCTTTGTTCAGTGTGGTGCCATTTGTCGGTGACTGAATGTCCTTGTTCCTAATGGATATGAAGCTCCAAACTCCAGTGTATCGTTTTGTTGTTTAGATGTCATTTCTTATGCAATCCAATCCTCCTGTGTCCCTGGGGTGTGAGTGCATGTCTGGGATGAGAGGGCCTTTAAAAAGCTTTCCCCTCCACTGCCTCAGCAACAGACTTGGCTTGTGTAAAGAGGCCATTCAGCTGCGCTGCTGGGCTCTGCCGGTCTGCGTGTGTTTGTGCATGTGCATGTGTGTGCTTCCCTGCTGCTTGGCAAGACCCTCACCAGTATTCCAGTCTAAACCCCCTTTTTTTTTTCTGTCCTTTTCATCTGCTCAGTGTCTTCTACTGTCTTTTTACTACACCCCGTCCTCTTTACATTTGCAGCAGTCACATGACAGAATGTTTCTCCGCAGCTCTTATTGCTTTTTATTTGCTTGTGAAATCTCAACTGTTCAATCATTATCACGGTTTGTGGCAAAGCATGCTGACACAAACAGATCACAAGAGTTTTCGAAAAGCTGAACAGGCAGCAGATACTTCCAAAACTATTTTGCACAAGTATGTTTAGTCAACAAAGAAAGCAAAATAGTACTTAAAAAGTATACATACATAAAGATATAGGGTTATATATGTGGTGTCTCACAAGTTAGAAAAACAGACATTTAGATTTCAACCTCTTATTTCACGATAGGACAACAACTCTGACCTTGAGCTGTTTTTTGGACAGGGCATTGGCCTCCACAGCAATCCTCCTGTCCAAGTCCCTTCAGTGTATCTTTTTCCCGTCTATGCTTGTCAGCATTAAAGCCTAACGTTTGCTAGTGAGTGCAGAGAAAACAAGGCCTGTTGAGGTCAGTGGTAGCGTTACTACATTAGCTCGCCGATACTGTAACGTCACGGGGCCTTACAGTGCCGTTGGTCGTAAATCTCCTGTGCCGTGTCATGTGAAGTTTGTCTAGTGGTGTGCCTGCCTTTGGCTCTAAGCACAGATTGCCATTTTAGCGGTGAGCCACTACATGCATGGACTTCTTTTTGTGTCCCAGTTTCGGCAGATCATCAAAAGACAGGACGGCCATCACAGCGGGGGCCACTGTCCAAAGTGGTGTGGTTAGTTAATGTGAAGGCCGAGGCGTACTGAGTCAGTAGTCTTCACTGTGTCGCTGGTTTTAGCCCCTGATTTAGGGATTAAAACGAGATATGTCGTGTGTGTTTATGAACTCCTGTACCTGTTGTGAGTGAAACAAGCCTGATATTCTTCTTCCCTACTTTCTTGGATAGTGAAGCAGACACTTGCCACTAAACTCCATTAGACATCTGGTTTAATATTCCCCCCATTCTTCTCCTAGATGTTTCCAAGTTCATTGAGGTTTTTCTGGTCACTCCAATTTTCCACTGGCAGCTAGTGAGGCTATCCCAGGGTGGTTCCGCCTGGAGGGCTGTCAGGACTCTGGGGCCAGCTTCTTTAGGGCTTCCTGCTGCTGTTATGGGTGCTTTTTCTCCTCCACATTTCATCAACCACAGGCCCTCTTTTCCTGAAATGTAAAATGATGTTGAACCCATAGCATCCAACACAGCACAATTGAATGCTATTGTCAAAATATTCAGTTTCCTGGTTATTAAATACATGAGTAAAATAGCTTTTATGGTCCACTATTCACTTGCACAAATATTATGGATCTTTGATTTCGGTCCCTTTAGGGAAAAAGTGTTTTTCATTTTCTGGTCATCATCCGTTCTACATAAATTCTAACCCCAACACTCCATTTTAAGCACAAGTCGTTTTAAGCATTTATTTGGAGTGGACTGAATGGAGACAAAGGGAGATGAAATAATTCACACACATGCATAAGCGAACATACTTTAAATGCTAAATATTAGATTTCTCATATCTTCTTTGGTTCATTGCACAAAGAAATAAAAGAAGTTCTTGATCGCCACAGTTCTGTGGCTTGTGTAATTGGCTTTCATTATGGCCAAGCAGAGCCTTGGCAGTGCCAGACCCACCAGGGGTGACAACCAGTACAAGCCCCATCATCATCACTTTCCTCTTGAGCAGCAGAACTCAATGGGCCCAGAAATGGGCATGCATCTATGCCTCAGGGAACCACCCTTTCTCTGGAAACTGCCTTTATCCTGTTTTAAACATTACAGTGGCGCTCTGTTCGTGCATCTATGTGCAAATGTGTTTTTAACCATGTACGTGTGTGAGGGTGGAGGGTAGTGTGAGTGCATTGTGTATTTTTATGATGTGACCAGTCACTGAGTATTCGGACATGCATGTGTGTGTCTGAATTCACATATGTCTGAGGTGGGGGCAGCAGTACCAGAAGCTTGTGGAGTAGCTCTGCTGCTAACTAAAGAAGCAAATGGTTGTGAGTCAGCCCCCACCAGGCAAACCTGTGGGCACGGTATACATGGCTAAAGCACCAGTACCGGGATAGTACGTTTTTTTGGCTTTCGGTGAAAAACATCTCTGTGTTCGGCAAATGTCCCCGAAGACAAGCATCAGTGGTGCAACAGTCCCTCTGAAGAAGAAGAGATTAATTTTGGACACATTTCAGAAAATATCTATCAGCAGGTTATTAAATGATAAAAAAAAGGTACTTCATGCAAATTACTTTTTATACATGCTGAAAAATTGTGTTTTGTTTGATTTCGTGTTTTTTATTTATTGTTTTTATAATGTCTAATTACTATTCTTTAATGTTGCAGATTCAAACATTTGTTTCATTAGCTTAGAAAATATTTTCTTGTTGTTTGTAGATGGACTTCTAGCAGAGGTAGTTTATATATTTGTGTAAATGTTCACTTGAATTGCAAATCTAGTAAATTTAAGTATTACATTTTCACCAGAACTCACTAATATTCTTAAAAAATGACTATAGTGATTCTTACTAGATGTTATAACTAAATTAGTTTATTTTATTTATTAGAATATCCGTGATCCAAAATGCCTCAAACTAAGTTTTTGCCCTTTCCACACAAGTCTTCTGCAGTATGCAGTGACATTGGAATCCTGCTCAGACGTGAAGCTTGTTGCCAGACTGATCTGAAATGTTTCTTTGACGTTTCTGTAAATCAATGAAAAAAAGCAGTTTATCTAGGGAGCTTCCAATAATCACCACTGAGTCGATTACACAACATACTGTACATCCAAACATTCCTGTCCGTGTGCTGAAAAGCCCCCTAAAACACTTAGCCTTTAGCCTTGTTTCTGCTGCTTGGCCTCCTCCAGATTACTCTCAGCTGAAGGGAAACCAAGGTTGTAGTAGCCCACAGTTTGCTATAGACTACGAGAAGCTTTTTAAACCAGTTCACTCTGTAGCCATTAAGTGTGTGGAAGAGAAGATTTTTAGGCAGAGAAAGAAATGTCATTGCAGGGTTATTGTCACTTCCTGGTTGTATCTGCTCCTTTTAATGTTATATCCATCACTACTTTTATGCAATAATGTAACTGCTTGTGATGATTTACCCTAAAAGAGTGGCCTATTTAGGTGATTGAGTTAATTAACAACCTTTTTTGATAACTAATTGATCGAAAATAATTGTCAAGGGAAAATATCAGACTTTTCTATTCCAGTTTGTTTAAAGTGACAATTAGTAGCTTTTACCGCTTTTAATGTCCAGAATAAAACAACCTACATTATTTGAAAATCACATTGGCCTCTAAATTCCTGATGCACTCTCTCCACTATCTGCATATTTAGAAACTGAAAGAGGAATCAGTAACGATGTAATCACATCTGTTTTAACAAGACCTAATTACTTAAACTATGTTCAACATTTGTCAGTGAGTATACAATTTGTTGCATTTGGAAGCACTGAAGCTCTTTCTTGTTGATACCCTGTAGAGATGGAGGTAAAGCATAAGTCAAGTTTGAGTATTTCGAGAGGTCAACTGTACACAGGCGTAACACAGAACATGTAAAACATCTCCTGTTTATATTTAGCTGCTCTTATCATCTGGGACTTCAGAGGCTCTTTTCTTGTCAGTGCACAATGCAAAGAAACGGGAAGACCTGCAGACCCCAGCTGTTTGCAGTGTGGGCAGCAATAAAAGGTGCTCTTGTAGAGGAATTCAGCACTTTGGACAGCACCTAGACCAGCTCTCCCGACACTGGAATTTCAACACTGCACTCTTGCAGACTGGGTCCAAGGACATTGCCAGCGGAATTATGACCACATTTCTACGAAGGTGCAGCAAGCAAACTGTCTAGGAGAGGGAAGGAATCTGGCAGCTGACATCATATTGATGATAGACTAGGAATATTTTGGTTGAAGGTTCCCAATTCCAAAGTAGAAAACAAATCAAAGTGTTTGACTTGTTACACATTTGCATAGATCTTTATGCCTTGTAATAAAGATCATGCTTTATAACGTTAGCTAGAAAACAAACAAACATCTGTTTTTCTTTCTTTCAGGCAGTCGGGAGGCAGCATTCACCTATGCCATTACTGCAGCAGGGGTGGCCCATGCTATCACAGCGGCGTGCAGCCAGGGCAACCTGAGCCAGTGCGGTTGCGACCGGGAGAAGCAGGGATATTACAATCAGGAAGAAGGCTGGAAGTGGGGAGGCTGCTCAGCTGACATCAAGTACGGCATCGAGTTCTCTCGACGCTTTGTGGACGCCCGTGAGATTAAAAAGACCCCACGCCGCCTGATGAACTTGCATAACAATGAGGCTGGGAGAAAGGTAAAGCTTTTTTTTTTTTTTTTAGCATCTCATCTTACCTAATCTTACCTAAACACCTGATTTATAGAATTAATTTGACAACTTGGATATCATTTTTGTAGTTCTACCAATGACATTGATAAAAAAAATAAAAATAAATAAAAAGTCAGGTAGGGCAAAAAACAAAGCCAGAGTTGGTTGGAAACCGTTATGAACATTTTTCAGTTTACAAGCCAGCATTCACAGTTATCACAGATTTTCCTGTGCAATGAGGGATTATTAACAGAATTTGGGGCATTTTCACTCTACTTTTCATCTCTGAATTTACTAGTGTAGACAATCTTCCTCAACTGTTTAGGTTCGCTTACAACTTGGCAACTTGTTTTTACCACTCATGTTTCTTGCGACCACTTGCAATGCTGCTGTGCAGCCAAATGTCAGCAATTATTTTAAAAAGTACAACTACTGTAAGTTATAGAAATGGTGGCTAAAATGAGATCAGACCCAAGTTGAAGTAAAGTAGAATTATCTTTCAAGCTAATTAAAAAAATATGACACAAAATAATTTTGCTCTACATACACATTATATGACTCATTACAAAACAAACCAGTGCGTTTAAATACATGGATGCACGGATGTGTGCGAACCTAAACAGTTGAGGAAGATTGGAAGGAAGAGGAGGAATGGAGGAATCCCTCATTGCACAGGAAAATCTGTGATAACTGTGAATGCTGGCTTAATGTGTTCCAGTCCAGAAGAGCAAACAGCCCCAGATAAAGAGCTAAAAGTCATAGAGTCATGTGACAAGGGAACTGTGATTGATCAAGTGGCTCATTGATTGATCACCCAGTTGCCTTTTCAGCAGCTAGTTTGCCTCAGCCAATATTTCTTTCCATTCTACGAGGGAGTCTTTCATTTCTGAGAGTGTGTTGGCAAACTTCATTATGGACATGTTTGTTTGCTATTAGTCATCCCAGAGCAGTCATGGAGGTCAAAGAAAAAGAGGGGGGGGGGGGGGGGGGGGGGGGGGGGAAAGAGTGTTAGAGGTAAATAAAAGAGAAGAGATGATGTTATGTTGACAAATGGATTTAATTAATAACTTGAACTTTTTTGTGTCCATCGGGAAAATGGAGCTTGGTCAATGATTGCCAGATGGAGGACTGCTACCCCCCTCTCCCCCCCCCTTTCTAGTTCCTGTGTGAAGTGTGAAGTCAGGAACAGGATATTATTGCAGTTCTCTGAACAATACCAAAACATGTCACTGCTATTTGACTGGGCCTATTCACGGTGTGAAAGCAGGCTGACAATGTCGATGTTAACACAGCGGACTGATAGGCCTGCGCTGCGTGCCAGTGGGCTGGCATGTTGGACTGTCGGGGTTAGGGTTGGCACTGCCGCTGCGGAAATTTGGATTCCAGGAGACAGATTTCCTCTTTGCTGAGAGAAAAGGGAAGCGAAAATCTTTTCTTAGACGATGATCATTCTGTATTGCAAATAGTTTACCTGTAAGTTGTAGAGATCTTAATTGTTTGGTTTTTTTTGGTGGCAGTTTTTGTACCAAGACTAGACAAACAAGTGAAAAAAAAAATCCTAATTCTGATGTGGGAGTTTGTTATTCAGTCTAATCAGTGATAAGAAGCATCATTAAAACAGATAGAATTACAATAGAGACTTTGATTAAAATGAATGTACTAAAAAAAAAACAATAAAAACAGCGAATCCCTTTAGCTCTCTTTCATCTGGCATGTGTGTGTGTGTGTGTGTGTGTGTGTGTGTGTTTGTGTGTGTGTGTGTGTGTGTGTGTGTTTGACAAGTAATCTTTGGATGGGGATCTGGTCATATTGGACTAATTAGTAACAGATCATAGGCTTTGATGGACACGGTTTAAGTAAATGTTTCCATGCATCTGTCAGAATCCCTATGCCATGCATTCCTTGTGGTTTTTGCGCTATACATTTTTGGAAATCCTCTCTCAGAATCAACATCCGAGGCGAGATTGACTGCTGACCCTGGCTTTTATGAAGTCAGAGAAGCTCATGTTTTTTCAATCAAATGTCTTTATATCGGAAAACTGTGACCACATGTGTCCATGGACAAGACAGACAGAGAACAACTCTTGTGTACATTCCACAAGTGTCTGATAGAAATGATGATATGTTCTGCCAGCGAGGCACGGTGCCAGGAAAAACTTGCACTGGAAAAATGCCCTGCCAACCAAACTTACATCTTATACAGCGCAGACACGTGCTTCGGTGAAGCAAGTCTGGTGTTCCTAATTGGGTTAAAGGAGTTATGTCAGGACTATTAAAGACTTGTTAATATACCAATTCAAACCCCCCTGCTACTTTGAGAACAGTTGAGAACACAGGGTACAGTATTTATTTTTAAGTTCTTTTAGAGGCTTAGCCCCATGGGGCAAAGTGTTGACACTTACATACTGATGACATCGTATAATATTTCCCATATGCCCCAGGATGAGATGGTAAAGAGAAAACACTCTGCCCTGTGCGCTAGATAGAAGAGACAACCTCAAAGAGAAATGAAGAAAATAATAAGAAAATACCCTAAAAACTACTTCATTGCATTCAAAACAATTCTTTGACTAAAATCCTGTAAATGGTTTAATATTTAAATCCCTTTTTTTTTTTGTGCATGTGGGAACACGGCTTTCTTCAATTCTCTTGTCCTGCTGTAAACAGCTGACGTTGTTTGGCATCGCAAGTGCAACACATTTAATGAGAGAATAATCTGTCTTGAAATTGTGCAAGGTGATTGATAGTTGTATGTAATCCATGTTTATTTTTCTCTGGTACTGATGTGGTTTAGAGAAGGCAGATAAAATTACAGGATGGGATATTACCGGTAAGTACGATTTTTTCCCCCCCTTTGAGGACATGCCACAGCACGTCAGCCGTGACTGATCTTTTCAGATATGCTCGGATTTGTCTGCTTCACAAAAGGTCTGCTACTTTGCACTCAAGTCATTGTGCGGTGTCAGTCAAATTTAATTGCCTGCAGCGTAAATATGTAGAGGCCCCATTAGTTATCAGCACAATCACCACTTACTACAGGTGTGGATGTGGATTTAAAGTGTCCATTGTCATCCTAGGTTTTACACGGAAAATCTATTGATATTTATGTCATCTGTGAAACTGTACATTTGTTTCTATTACACATGAGCACAACACAAACCAGGATATCGATCAGCATGTGGGTAAATCTTTGTATATTTAGTAGTAAACCCAGTGTTAAGTGTAATCTTTAATCAAATTGTGTTTTTGTAACTTATGGAAGTCAGAATTTTAAAATATCCAGAATTTATCAATTCAAGGTGACAATGATAATATGTAGTATGAAATATAGTTCAGGTGGGAAAATATCAGTGGCTTAGTACATAATGAGAAAATAGTGGTTGCGCCATTTTGACACTGTTATGACATGTTTGCATTCACCATATTAAGATGCGATATACACATCACCTCCAGCCAACAAGAAGTGTTCATGCAGCTGTTTTTCGAAAATCTGGATTGGCTGGCTGATTGCATACTAATAACTGAAAGTTGGTTTAGTCACCCAAATTACAAAGTGGCATATTTTCTTTCTTACCTGCAGTATTACTGTGTTTCACATTCCTGGCACAGGGGAAAATGTATTTGTTCTGTTATATTTACGTTCTGCTTAAAAGGGGGGACAAGATAATGGACCACATTAACACAAACACGTGTAGTGATATGTCCAATTTGTGGTAGCATTAGCAAATTAATCAGAGCAATTTGTGTGCACTGTTTGAAAGCGGAATCCCCTCTGAGTCTTTCCAGGTTGAGAAAAGAGACAAACCGTGCAATGCCAATAACCCACAATTAGGTCCAACTGTATAAACATGGAATAAACATGAGAAACTCACAGATACATGGCCGGTTGGGCACCGGGCAGAAGTTGGTTGGATAATCCCCTCTCCTTGGTTAATGAGCCATGAGAGTGCTGCCCACAAGTCAACACTGAAGCAGCAACAAATTCAGTTTCTAAGTTCACAGAATAATAAAAAAAATAAAACAAATATGTAAAAATATACTGCAAATAAACCAAGATTGATACATTTTTAATTATTCAGTTACTCAAATGCAACTTTTTTGGAATGAACGCAACTGGCAGGCAGCGCAACACTAATGATTAGTACTGGCAAAACATTTTTTAGTAAAACTTTTTTGTACAAGTTTCAAGGTTTCTGCTCTTAGTTGTCATGGAGCAAAAGACCGTACTGGTGGGGACACAGGTAAAATGTGTCTCCATAGGAGCCACACATCTCAGAGATGGTTATGGCTAGAAAAAGCAGGGATATTTAGAAAATATGTATTTGTTTGTAATTTTTCACATTTTTATCAGGATACATATGATCTGTCAAGCGTGATTGCTGTTAATTTGAGGTTGGCTGTTTAATTACATATCTGTGTTTACTGGAGTTCAACAGCTCTTTTTGTCTCCCTACCTTTTAGGTTTTAGAAGAAAGAATGAAGCTAGAATGCAAGTGCCATGGTGTCTCAGGCTCCTGCACCACTAAGACCTGTTGGACTACACTTCCCAAATTCCGTGAAATTGGCTACATACTCAAAGACAAGTACAATGAAGCTGTGCATGTGGAGGTAGTCCGGGCTAGCCGACTACGCCAACCTACTCACCTCAAGGTGAAGCAGACTCAGGGCTACCGCAAGCCCATGGAGACAGACCTTGTCTACATCGAGAGGTCGCCAAACTACTGCGAAGAGGACGCAGCCACGGGGAGTGTGGGCACCCAGGGACGCTTGTGCAACCGCACCTCACCGCATACAGATGGCTGCGACCTTATGTGCTGCGGCCGGGGCTACAATACACATCAGTACACCAAAGTGTGGCAGTGTAATTGTAAGTTCCAGTGGTGCTGCTTCGTCAAGTGCAACACATGCAGCGAGAGGACGGAGGTGTTTACCTGCAAATAAGGACATGAGGAACTTATTGCCAGGAAGTGAGGAGACAAGGACTAGCTGAATGGGAAGACTCAGTAGAGTGAGATAAAGTGTGACTTGGACCAGTGAGAGATTTTGAATCAAAGGAATGGAGTTAACACTATCAGCTCTTCATGGCATCGATTTGCACAGCAGAATCTATGTAATTGCTTTTCAGAAAGTAAATGCTAAATATGAGTAGGTAATACCCCAGAACTTTACTGTCGCATAGAGATTGTGCTCATGTACTGATGTTTCACACAGTGAAGAAGGTACTATGGGTAATGAACGAGGCCCTCTGCGGGAACTGTGCTCTGCACTCTTGGATTTGTAATTGTTAAATTACAAGAGACTTGTGCATAGGGAGGAAACACAATAACCTAGGAGTTGATCAAAATGACAGCAGCTGATGAGGGGATGACTGGGAGAGATTTGTTTAATTTTTGATTGAAAACTTTTAAGGGTTTTGTATTTTCCAGTATTGGGAGTGAATCTTGACATGACACACCCTGTAAATTGGCTGGGGCTTAATGTTGGAGGTTTGCAGAAATGAAGAACATTTTGTAAGTATGTTGTGTTGACGTGCACCAAAATTTAAGTGGAGAGCTGTTAAACCCTCTGCTGCCAACTGGAATATGGTGGAGTACATTAGTTTTCCAGTCACACTGGAACCGTCTGTTCTGAACACTGAAAATAAATTGTTTATTTATGTTATAGTATCTTTAAACAAAGCACTAACGGGTAGAGATGTCTTTTTTTGTACTAAGTGTAAAAAAAAAATTTACTTTTTAGAAACTCTGACTGAAAATGTGTGTCTATTAGAAAATGAACCCCCCAATCCCTGCAACTCGTCATGTTTTCTTAAAAAAGTAATGGAAAAAAAAAAAATCTCATTGCTACTGGTGTGTTGACAACAAGACATAATTTCAGTGTGTTTCACCTTCAAACACATTGGCTCTGTTTTACTGTAGCATAGTTTGATTGCAGCCCCCCCCCCCAAACAGAAACATCTGTTTGGATGCTTTTGCAATTTCAGTTAAGAGGCAGTAGCAAGAAAATGTATTTAACTGCAGAGCTCCTTTCTCAGTTCATTAAACATGAAACTGATATGTTGCTGGATGTGTTGTCAAGTGCTGCACTGATATTTTCTATTTCAATAAGAGTATAAGACAATAAGAACTTAATAAACTCCCATGTGACTCAGTTTGGCAGTTCATTGTAAAAATGTCAACTGAAGTTGAACCTGTAGTTTTTAAAGTAATATTGGATTGGTTTTATAATAACAGAGTTAACCAAACCACTGAATAGATCATTATTGTGTTTATTATGCCTGATGTGCTGTCAGACAAAACTTTATAGTTCAAAATATATATTTTTTCACTTAACACAAGACTAACTTGTGTCTGATGATTCATTATCACATTTTCACATTAGAGCATGAAGAGGTGAAAAACACAAAAAAGGAGAAAGGTTTGTAACGTATGACAGGCTAAATGTTTTTTTTTTAACAAAATCTGAGTTTGTTTTCTTTAAAATGTCTAAGTAGAGTCAAACCAGCTGTTGTCCACCATGGTTTCAGTATTTATGCTAAGCTAATTACTTCCTGGTTATTGCTCCAAATGGTGCACATAAATGACAGTGGATTGATTTTCTCATCTAACTGTTGGTAAGAAAGGGAATAAAAGCAAGTTTTTACAAACATGCTTCTATTCACTTTTTGCAGAGTCAACGATGCTAAATAAACCACAGGATACCACTTCACTTTTGGTTGAGAATGTTCAGTGCATTGTGGCACTTTGAGATGTAAATATTTTTGTTTTAATGAAATATTCATGTTGTTGACATCTATTCAACTCAAATCTACCATATTTTACAAGGTTGTGTGATGTTTACAGTTTTTTTTTTTATTGATTTATAAATTAATGGGTTTGGAATTAACATTTGCACATTAATAACAGCCACACATATTAGAGATTTAGAGACTGGTGTAGCCAGTCTTGTACCTTGCATGATAACGCTGTTTATTAAATAGCGAAGGCATCAGTTTAAACTGATTTTAGAGATGCTTTTTAGATGGATCAAACCCGGGAGTCATGTAAATAATTTTGCATATTTACAGACTTAAAATAACTTATTACAACACTTGTACAATATAGCTTTACTGACTTTCCTATTTTCTTGTGAAATAGATTAAAATAACTGCAACTGGAGGCATTTAAAAAAAAAAATCATGTTTTCTTTTTACAGGGATGCAAATCCTTTTCCACCCATCAGCTAGGCTGAATTGTATTATGAAACATGCAAGAAAGCCTATCCTTGAACCCTGAGCGAGGAATCCACATTCTTCATTTTATTGCTCAATGCCTGTTGGTGCAAGAATGTTCCCGCTCAGTGTTCAGTTGCCCCTATCGACTGTTCCAGCAAATATCCAAAGCTATTATTTTCATAAATTGTCTCCCTTTGAAGAAAAACACACACATTAAATCTGGTCATTGTGTGTGTGTCCACGTTTGAAGCCAAACTTTATGTAGAAGTCTGTTATTCAAACATTCCAACCACGCTTAATATAGTTACTGGCAGATGCATTAGGAAGCATAAATCATTAAAAATCTAAAATGTATAAATCAAACAGGGTGCTGACTTTGACATTTTGTACGCAGCACATGTTCGTAATATGCTGTGGTCTTGTGTCTTGATTGTGGCACGCATGGAACAGTCAATTATCTCTTCCAGCATGGAAAGGAACTTCTTCACTTCTCCATGTCTTTGTCAGGAAGAGACGTGATCACAAACATAGAAAAGGGAAAAAAGCAGGAAATCAAGAACTATGGGAAACCTATTTTCCATTAACATTGGATAGTCTATAAAATAAATAGCTACATTTGATTATTCATCAAGTTTGAACAGTTTTTTTGTTTAAAGTAAAAATGATTTGCTTTTTTTTAGCTTTGTTATTTTTTCTTTTTTTCAAATTAACTGAAGCCGTCTGACATGGGTGGTCACGGGGGGGGGGCTGTGGTCGCCACAATAAGTCTTTATCATTATTATTTTCTATTGTGGTTGGAACAAATCAGCAGTGTGTTCCCAGAGCACGATGTGGGACAATTCATGACACTAGGGATAAAGTAAATGAGGTTTCAGGATGCAAGATGACAGGGTAACTGGCTGGCCACTCACGCTTTCTGTGTTGGCAGAGCTGCTTGGAGTCAATAAATGGGAAGAGGACCTTTATGCAAATGACCTGATGTGAATAGGAAGTGGCTCAGTGTGCCTCTTGTTTTTAGACACACATGCAAGAGTGTAGTTCTTTTGTGAGGGTGTTTTTGAGATAGTTGGGATGGCTTGATGAAACAAGGAGGTGCATGTGTAGCCGGAAACTGCAAGTGAAAAGAGTGGTTATTTAGAAGAGGAGCTAATTGAGAGCGGTTGGGAGAAAGAGTGGGTACACTATATAAGTACTTGCTGCAGCTGTCGATCCAAGTTGGGGACTGTGTGCAAAGCATGGTAAAAGATATGCTAAAACAGTTTTCAGCTTAATTTCATGATCGTTAATTCATTTACTTGTTTATGCTTCCAAAATGGTGCACATTGCTGTATAGGCCATATTTAAATTATTTGTATTTCTAGTTAAACTAATCAATTAGTCACAAATTTTGAATTCTGATCATTCACACCATTCAGCTCTTGATCTGAAGTTGCTCTATAAAAGAGAGTCATGCTACTTCCTTCATTTGCTGGACGCTCCCACTTGTCCTCCTGTATGTGAAAAGCATTGTGGGCAGGCAGCAGAGCAGAAGTAAGATGGGTTTTGTTAGCTGTCTGAAGCCCTGGGGACCGGAACCACATAAGCTCCCCATACTATGCCCTGGATTGAGAAAAATAAATCTGTTTGTTTCTGACAAACATTTTGTCATTAAAAATATGAGATAGAAAAACACAGTCTGCTGTGTGTGCCTTCTTCTAAAGCAGCTATTGTTTGGGTGTCAGGATCATTAGTTCATTGGGATATATTCTGCAAGCTAATGCTTCTGGTCTAATTCACACTGGGAGTGGTACTTTACCAGCTCAGGGCCCAGATAGGAGACAAGACATTTGTGAGGCTCAGTCGAAAGGATGTAATGTATATCATTCAAGGCTGTGCATCAGATTATTCCGCTATTTAGATTTAACTGGCAAAACAAAACAACCAGCGCTGAGTCAACTGAATTTAAAGTTTATGTGAAGGAGTCACAGGACTGTAAGTTTTAATTTTTAAAGATTGAAAAGGGAACGGAAACACAGGAAACTGAAACAGATTGTGTACACAATGTTGGTGACTGACTTCTCTCTCCTCTAAAAACCTGATTTAAATGGAATAGGTTAGAACATGTGGATCCTCCTGAGAGACAAAACCTTTTACTCTCGGCTGTAATAGGAACTTGTAATCTGTATAAATGAATGCATCATAGCCAAAGTTTTTAGTTAAGACCAACTTTGCCTTACACCACTGTCCAATTTAGATAGCAAACTAATTCACTTTTGAAAATTCTTTTTCCCTATTTTGTGAAGTAAAATAAGGGGGAAAAAACGAAAAATGAATCTCAAATTCATTTGTATTAGCCCCAATTTTCTGCCTAGTTCTGTAATTTGTAACTTTAGCAAAGTGAGACAGGAACATTCAGATCACAAGGCCTCTCAGAGATAAGACATCTGCAAGGACAGTCGGAGGAGACGGAATGGTGGCAAAAACATAACTCCACAATTACCCAAATGAAAGAATGAAATTAAGAATCAAGGAGTCAGAGGTCATCTTAACTGGTGCTTGAGATTAGCCAGATACCAAGTGAGATGAGGAGAACTGCCGTGTCTTCCAGACACGGCACTGCAATTACAGACTCCTCCTCATTTGGATGATAAATTACTCTGGGGCAATAATTTTCTCCTTATTAGTTGTTCAACGACGTGACGTTTTTACAAAAACACGGACATACTGGACTACTGTGCTAAAAAAAACAACAACTTCTTAACCGCTTAACATAATCAATCTTTTTAGCATGAAAAAGCAGGATTCAAATTTTAACAACAAAGCGGAAGTGAACACAATTTAATGCTGCCCACAACACAGACTGCAGCAATTAAGAACATATAGTCTTTTTATTTTTTTTTATGATTGCCTGGAGTGGCGTTTTTCTGTGTTCCTTTAACTTTGTTTTGACTGTCTTCAAGTGAAAGACCATCATTTGGAGGTTTCTCATCATCTGTTAGATATTAGTGGTGAGGAACACATGGCCATTCAAAGGCAGAGCCCTGTGTGACATCATAGACCACAAGGCAAAGTGGGGATATTTAGGACCCCAGACTGAGGACTCTACGCGCTACCTGACTGCCTCCATCCATCTGCATCTGTATTGTTCAAATAATGTGTCAGCTTTCTCTGGTTCTGGTGGGTTTTTAGCGTATTTGCTAAATTGCAGGCTGCCTCTCATGCTTAGATAGGAGAGATGGGAAAATGTGTATCAAAATAATACACAGAGCAGAATAAACTAAACTGAAAGTGAAGTTTTTAAGTTTGATGAGAATCACTCAACTATATGTGATTATGAATGAACAGGTTTAAGAATGTCTGTTAAAAGAATTCTAAATGTAGATTCACAGATAGCTGAATGAAAGTCCTGAATATAAATATATATATATATATATATATATATATATATATATATATATATATATAAAAAGCAGACAAGACATTAGCCTGGGGAGTAATGACGCCCAATTTGGCATGCACACCTGTTTATGTTGGACTGGGGCAGTAAGTGGTGCTTGTAAAATATGAGAGAGGTTAATACTTATGTGGTGACGCCCTCAGGCCTCACAGCTACAGTAAGGACAGCATCAGCAGTCTGAGATGATGGGATTGGTCCAATGCCTGCCACTGTTGTATTTGTGTCTTTGTTCATTTTTGTGCAAAAGTCACTTCGAATCTGAAGCATTTGTTTGTCTGCCAATGTGTCTGTCTGCATACCACTTCTTTTATGCGCAACTGTGTGCGTCTGCTCGTGCGTATGTGAGACACACAAAGACACATCCTTATGGGAAGTGGGTTTCTATGTGGACACATTTAGCGGAGGGAGTTCGAGGACAGCCCACACGCGCTTTTGTGCTGCTCAGTGTCCAGTGGTTGGCTAGGCCACCGCTTCTCCTTGAGGTTATTTTTCTCCTTCTTCTCGTGTTTTGTTTTCATGAAGTGAGGTCGGGGTTCTAAAAGAAGACTCCACCTAGGGAAAAAGACCCTTCAGGGCCCTTTCTTTGCACGTCAGATGAAGATGATCGCATGAAAATTATATCTTGAAGACACGTTTTTAATGGCCTGTTGTATATAACATATACTGTGGTACAGTATTTCCGAAGACACAGCATAAACTTTAACAGCTAATTGCTCAGCCATTCGTTTTAGAAAACCAAGTTTGGCATTTCATTTTAATGCACCGAAGATTAAACTGAATGTCCTGAAATGAGCAAAGCCAAAAATTAACTCAATCCAAACAATAGAAACTCTGAACTAAGTGATAGTACAATATGCTACGCAGCTGAGACCACCCAACTTGTGACTCCGCAGCTGCAAATCTTTGGCATTCTTAATGTTTTTGTTAACTTAACCAGCACAGAAATGTTGTCAACAAATTCCAAATATCAGAGTTGAAATAATTTGTTCACCTCAAGTCTCGGAACTCACATCAGAGCTCACTGACGAGCCGGAGCACTTTGAGTTGGTTTCCTACTGTAAAACAACAAGTTGTAGCACCAGTAACAAGTCCATTACTTCTTTGCTCCACTAAATTAGTGACACTTCAAAGTCACTTCCAGAGGACAGCAAAGGAATAGCCAACGTCAGTGCAGAGCTGCTGCCAGGGAGATTCAGTGCCAGTGTATTATCCTTCCCTGTCTAGTCTGTGGAAAGAGCAGTGGTGGAGGTGAAGAGATTTCATGATGTGGGTCATATACATGGAAAGTTCTGCTGAATCCTTAATTTTCCATGGGGATGGAAGGTCATGCCGGAACAGAACACAAGCAGCTCCAGCTCGACTTGCAACTTAAGTGTGCTGCAAGAAACACTGGACCATGTTGTTCGAATGAATTATCTTAATATGTTTAATGGCTTTTACTGCTGTGTCAAACCCAACAAGTACTTCAGATTTTAAAGAGTTTTTGACAGGTAATGATGAGAAACATGCTGACAATGTTTGCTGAACACAAGTGAACTTGTCCATCTCCTTCTCGGGGAGTTGATGGCTAACTCAGTCTGTCAGCATGCTGCACCGCACTGAAAGCAACATCAGAGAAACTGGTTGCCCTGTGCTTGTATATTTCTGTCTCCATCTGTGTCACCGGCTGGAAGCGGGCTAGTGTACATGCTTTTGGATATGTAGGGCATTGGACACCAGCTCCATGTGGTTTGGGAAAAGTTAAAGGCTGGTTGGGGTTTTGATCCACCAACCCTCCTCCCAGTTTTCCCCCTCTTCTTCTTGTCTCTGTGGGCCCTGTTTTCCCTACCAGCTCCTCATCCACCACACGGGCCCATCACCACCCCAGCTTCTAAAGCCCCTCAGCTCCCCCTCCCCCCACCTACCCACCTACCCACCTCCACACCAACTGGGCCTTGCCTCACCCCAGTCCTGACATCCTAATGGCTGACGGATGCACCAAGGTCACACTGACGATCTAGGGGAGTCCTTTGGTCGATCATTGAGCCTTTGATCAACATATTTAACCCTTTCTCCCGAAGAACCCCCCCCCCCCACCCACCCACCCCCACCCTCCCCCCAGCGAATGAGAATGTAGAGAGATTGAGTTACACAGTGCTTGGTAGCAGGCAAGCTGACATCTCTTTGGTAACACATGTCTTTGTTTAAGGCAAAGCTCCTGCACTGACAACCCACATTCAAGCTTCTATACTTTAATACCAGCGAGAAGCTCTAGAGAAGATATCCAATGCCTCATTCAGGAGAAAACCTACAGTCTTACCACTGTCCAGTTTGGTTGCTAAGTCAACCATACAGTTAAACCACTCAAAGGTGGATGAGCTTAAAAGGCATTGGCAACGTTGACTCCTAAAAATTCTGTTTCTATACCACTAAATCACAGTTGCAAACAACAGGATCGTTTTCTATTAAAATGTTGTTAAGTTAACCTTAACCAAAGTGCTCTTATTGCTTAAACCCAGCCACACATAGGACTTTGCACTCAAACTCTTTCTGTCACAGTCATGCCCCCACCACCCTCATCAAAACTCACTTTCCACTGGTAAATGTAGCACTAATCTATAAATGTGTGTCATTGCAATATAATGCTATGGGCTTGTTCCCATCACAATGTGCCACGATGAGCTTCAGTGTAACTGTATGTGCACGCATACATGGCCAAACAAGCTAATTCTCATTTTGATAATCTGATATTACCGATTACGTTCCCTTCAAACACATTATGATGTTTGCATTTAAGTGGCACAGGCATTTAAGGGTCTGTATTTCAAGAGACCTAAGCACGCTTTTTCTGCTCTCTCTTTTTGTATAACAAGCTGCTAGCTCTGGGTTTATACTCACCAGATGGATTTGAAAGGGATATTGAGTTTAAATCATTTCATTTAATTGAATAATCTGGACTTTTACATTTGCGGTTTCAGTTTTAAAACGCATTCACATCTAGTAATCAGTGCAGTGGATAGATACATGTGAAGCATTTTCCATCAGTCAGTTTCTGTTAGTTGAATAATCGTTTTCTTTGCAGTGCCTGTGTAAACTTGTTGAGCAGGAACCACACTGGCACTAATACAGTAATGGTTTTTGGATGCACATGCAGGTCCCAATGTATTTTAATTCAATGTTGCTTCTCAGAAAATGCTGAAAGCCACTTTATAATTTATAGTTTATAATTATTTATACACCATCTGAAATATATTTTCAGTCATTATTTTTTTTTTTACTTTTGTTTGGGGATGATTAGACATGGCTGTAGAGTGCCATATGTGTTGTAAATCACACTTTAAAGAGCAAAGAGGACGAGAGGTTCGAAGAGCAAAATGATTAATTATATAGTGTTAATCAGATTGTTTGCTTTGATGTAAACAACAAATCAATTTTATGTTCTCACATTAGAAAAGCAATTTTAGTGTTCAGTGTTTTACTGCTTTTTTTTCAACTTTGTGCAGAGTTAAATGTGGTATGAAAGAGGAGCTGCTCAGTAGGTTCATTTTTAATATTACCTTACCAGTATTCGGATATGTTCTATCAATTAGCGGGCTTGGGCAGAAAGCAAAGGAAAAATTAAAATGTTTCTAATTTTGAAAATTGTGGTTTCTACATATGGACCTGCATATCACCCTTCCAAAGAAAACTTATACCCTTACTTTTCTCTATTTTATTGAGCTGAATTGCAATAAAATGTAATCCACAGATACATAAACGCATTAGACCTCAATGGGAAGTGCTATTAGGTCTGTCTTGGAGCAGCAGTAAAATCCATTTTTAACTCCTGCCAGTTTGCTGGCCTGCGACCTGTAGTTACACCTCTCATCACTCTGACCATTAAAGAACACTGCCAGCCCCACGTGGAGTTGAAGTGATGAGGCAGACAGATACTCATGTCTCAACTGTCTGCCTGACTTTCTGTGGAGTTTCCCATGTGCGCAGATTGGTGAGGAAACAGCAGCTGTCAGACGGTGGCTGTTGGCAGGGTGTGGTGCCTGACCAGAGGGTCTGACCAGACACTTGTGCTGCCACACTGAGCCGTGGGCAGAGGATTGACCCCAAAGCCCGCCTCAAAATGCTGGTTGATGGGCTTTGGTTGTTGGGATCCATGACAGCATGGATGAATGAATGAAACTCAGCTGCGTGGATGACCTGGACTTTCTGGGTGTGCTTGGTCTGACAGAAGATGTCTGGGCTTCTTTTACATGTGTAGTCATCTTCCTTTAATTGAGCTTCCATAAGCTACATAAGTAAGTTCACAGCTAAACAAACTGTGATTTGTGACCCACAGTAATCCTGTTCTTGGGTCATGTTCCTTCTTTTCTCTTTCCTAAAATATGCTACTTCAGAGAGTTCCCTCAGAGAGATCTTTAGATCTGGCTGGAGAATAAATAGCAAGCACAGCTTGAAGCACAGTTGGTTTGAAAGGAGTATGAGTGATGACTGTCACTATGGAAACCTCCTCGTGTTTTTAGTTTGAAGTTGACATCTCAATAGGTCCTGTTGTGTGCTGATATGTGGGTATAAAGGTTATAAATGTATGAGGTGAGTTATTAGGAAGTCTTTTAATTACAGGGGTTGAACAAGGTATAAATCTTGCCGATTAAAGGCCTGGTGTATAAGCAAATAATCTGCAAGCTCAAGTGCAAGCTTAGCAGTCACTACTTTACTTTAGTGGGCCTGATGGCAGAGCTGGATAGCCGCAATATCAAGACATGGCACAGAAGTCTCAATTATCAAAGTCAAGCAGAGCCTGCATGAAATATGAAGCTGATGACTGTATAGTCATAAAACTATCAGGGGTGGCCTACTGTACTTATTGCAGTGAAAGAACTAGTGCAGTTCAGTCCGTGTTTTCCATGTAATATTAAATTACTGCCACACTTACACTGTGTGACCTCAAACCCAAAGATTTAGTGCTGGAAATCACAGTTCTGTTATAATGGCACATGAAGACGAGCTGAGAGTTCAGCTCTACACCAATTCAGACTGTCAAACTTTTAACAGCTAGTTCAACATGTGACTTCATCATTAGTGCTGTTTGTTATCACTTCAGGACTCATCACAAATGTAGTCTGCACCACCCAGACATAAAGGTGAATAAAAGTTTATTTCTTAGCTTTTGTTTTAAAAGTGATGCCCATCACTGGCACTGTCCCGACACTGTTCTCTGCTATGTGACCACTGAGCTCTGGGAAAACAACATTGAAACCATAATTTCCAAAAAGGCAAGAAAATCAACCTTTTAATCTGACCTGGTGATCCTGATACTAAACACTAAGACAAGGGATTAGCCTGCTTGTCTGAACCACCTTACTTGAAAACTGGAAATGAACACACCCGAGATGTCAATCATAATCCTTTTGGTTATGACGGGCTTACAAAACTCAGTTGTCAGTGAAATGTCAACATTTTCTTCACATAGATAGTCTATGTGAAAATGTGTACAGTTGGGTGCAATGTGTGTGCAGTCAGTGGAGAAATAGTCAGTACATGCCAACTGTAATAAAAACTTCAACAAATAGGTCAAACTTTTACATTAATGCTTTTGCCATTTAACTTGATTTTCCAAACATAGCATCTTCTTCACAATGTGTTCTCATCGAACAATTATTGGAAAGTGTCAAATGGCTGACAACAGATATATGAGGTGCACAAACAAACACAAACATTCCTATTGGGTGAGAGCAGGCAAGCCTGGGTAATGTGAATGGGTCAGGAGGGAGGATGATGCCCGGAGCTGGTGAGACGGTCTAGAGGTTGGAGCATTCATGCACAATGGGCCATGAGAGGCTCCTTTCTCCCCTATGGCAGGGCCTTTCACAGGTCCCTCCTCCCCAGTCGTGAAAAGGACCTCACATGCATCCCCACTGTCAGTCCACTTTTCTTTCCCATCATTCCCTAACAGCTGTTTCTGCGTGCTGCTTTGTCATTATTTGGACTCATTTATGACCCCCTGACTGTGAATAGCATGGTTTTGTTTGAGCTGTTGTGGTAGTTCACTCGCATTTACTTTAGAATATGGTCCGTGTAAGTTATTTGATGGTTTGGCTGTTGACAAGCTCTGGTTAAACTAATTTGGGTGCTCCCAGGAAAAAAAAAAAAGGCCTCCAATAAGAGTGAACACTTGAGTACTTTTTTCAGTGCCGCTGTTTCAAAATAGCAAGAATGGTTTCCTTTAACCATAATATAATGTTGCTGGCACAAAATTTTTGAAAGAGATATTTCCTAATTACGACTGGGGAACATAATCTGTGATCAGGTATCAAATGAAACCAACGTGGCGTGTTTTCGTGTGGAGAGCAAAACTCTGCTCTGCAATTTTGGCGAAGCAATGAGATGTCTCTGACACTCACTCTGACTTGAAAAGACAAGGCATCATCCACCACCGTAATGCTGACATTTTCTGGGATTTGGTAAAACAGGTGCACCAACGCAACACTCATGGAAAGAGTCTTATGTTGGTAACTAACCCACTATCACTCCCAATCCACATAAAGACTTTGTGGACTGTGGAGGAAGAAAGCGGTGGTGAATATATCACGTGAAAAAGTGATATGGCTTACTATTATGTTTCTGTGCCAGAGGAGCTATGGGGAGCCACGTGTGGTCAAAGTGGTAAGGGGAGGCGTCCCAGTGTTGGCAGCCAAGTGAGTTATACTCCACCAGATGCTGCTTCTACTGTCACTTGTTTGAGGCAACAGCAGATTTAAGTCTCTACCTGCCTCCATTCTTAGAAAAATATAATAATAATAATAATAATATCAAAAGTGAGTTCTAAAAGATTGAAAAGTTGGCTTGTAACCATAAACTTGTTAGTTTAATCCCCTTAACCACATAATAAAACTTTATCAGCCCATTAGCGGGACCCTTAATAGCTATACGTTTCAGTTAAGCTGCTAAGTCATCGGGAGTGAGGGTTAAAGGTTGAAACGGTCACAAGATGTAGAGACTATGTAGAGACTTTCTGACGTACGGAATGCTTATGGAGGTCAATATCAGTAATTATGTTACAAGGGTCTGAGCTGCTAAAGATGTAAAGCATTTGTTTTTCATGTTTTGCGCATTTGTGTGAGAAATGGTGGATAGTTTAGTAAAAATGAGTAACATTCTGTGAGTTGTTGTTCATCCCAGTAGAAAATAAGTTAGCATTATTAAGGGAAAACAATAAGTAGAAAAATGGACAAAAGCAAATTATATTGCAAGAGTGATCAAAGATTATAATTTTTTCACCGTGAAAAGTGGTATTAAAATTGACTGTAGATGAAATGGATGTAAAACACCTTAAAAAAACACGATACCTTTAGAATGAAACCATCTAGTCCAGTTATCAGTTACTAGAGTTATCACCCAAAGCAAATGCAGGATGGATGGATAGATAGATACTTCATTCACCCCAACGGGAAATTCACAATCGCTCATACAATAATTACTATAAATCAGCCATAGTAGGCTTCCAGCCTTTAAACCTTCTTTAACAGCGTCTGCCATGATGTTTCCAATGAGTGGGACACAAAGAAATGCAAAGATTTAAAATTAGCCCAAAAAGGTCAGAGTTTCAGTTACAGTATCAGAAGCAGTATTGGAAAAGAAAAAGTCATATTGGTGCATCATATTTACAACATTCATCCAAATAGAATAAGTGCAATAAATAAATGTGGTTGTGTCATGGTTAAGGCAGACAAAAATTTATAGAGCTGTTTCCTCAATAATTTGTTCAGTCAGTAGCAGCAGAGTCAAACAAAATATCTCCCAAGTGTCCTTTCCATCATTGTAATAGAAAGGTCACGGTTAATGGCGAAACCAGGACTGTAGGATTTTCCTGCATGTGTACGTAAGTGGCCATGCAGGTCATGAGTCATGCCTGGGTCATAACAGCCATTCTAGTCAGCGGTCACCATGGTCCAGTTGTCAACGATTGAGTTTGTTCCTTGTGCTGACACTAAATGGTGAGTCAGGTCAAAGAGCCATTGAGAGGAATTCCATCTCGGACATTCCAGTGGTGCTGCTCCCTCAGGTTCACATCACAGAGGGTGCGAGGGAAAAAAGGTCGAACAATGTGATCTGGAATCTGGGAGGGAGTTTGCAACTGCCTGTTCACGGTTCTTGAGATATGAGTTAAACATGCGGAATGTTAATCTGTCAATGTGTGGTCATGGTGCGTTTTTGTTAGCGGTTGTGATTTGAATCACGAGGCCCTGTGGTTGTGCCTGCCTATCAGGCACGATTAGAGGTAACCAGTTCTGACACCCTGATGGCCATGAGAGACATCCCTCGCCCGCCAACAAAGCCACATGTCACACACGGCCATCTTGTTTTCTCCCAGCAGGCCTCTGGAATGTAGTTCATCCCCTCAGCCTCCTCAATAAGGCCATTCTACAAATTCAGGGTGAGAGGCTATTGAATCTTAACTCTTTAGGGGGATGCAAAATAGCACTCAGCATGTGAAACTATGTAGAACGAATGCATTTTAGCACCTTTTATCTGCTTTTCAATAGACTGTCTTCACTGACACAGGCACTCTGACGGCTGTCTTGGTAAACTTGTCTCCAAAATGAAATGATGAAACAGGAGACATATTTGATGACCAACTCAAGCCCTACAATTCCAACAATACTCCTAGAATGGAAACAGAAATCCCTCATTTCAAATTCACAAAAATAGTCAACCTTGTTCAAAACTGTTTGCATGAAGTGTATCTGAGACTCTAAACCCAGAAAGCACCATTCATAACCTTTTTTTTTTTTGGGTTTCATTTGGGGGAGGTGAAAAATGCATTTTTTTTAATCTCCCATTGCAGGGATAGATCCATGCCATGGTGGAAAAACATTTGTACCACAGCTCTGGTTTGTGGCTGGCTATTGTACAGGGAGTGGTATTTCACTTATGAAGTGATTCCGTTACAGCTGTCCCCTCAACCATCCCCCCTCTCCCATTCAACCACACACACACACACACACACACACACAGACACGCACATACACACAGAACCATTTAAACACATAAACACGTAAAAATCAGTTCCAATGGGTGCTCCAGCTAAACTCAGACATGGACCCGGACCCACAACACTCAAAAACAGGTTATTTTAAAAATGACATGATATGCCAAGTTGCACATCTGCAGTCAGATGCTGCCAAGCTGCCATGTGAAATACAATCTAATGCTGCCGCTCTGCTCGATCCAATGAATGACATCCTTACACATCTAGCTGTTGAATAATGCATTTCACTTAAGTCCTCATATAGGCAACAAGGGCTCACTGGCTGCTTGGGGTGCAACAAATCTTGAAAGGATTATTGTATTTATTTTCTTTGGCGAGGCCCTGAACTGGTGTGGGAAGTACTTCTGGCTTTTGTGGTCATGTGTTTATCATTTATGCTTTGTGTTTATCCTTAATTAATGCCACGCTGATGAGTGCTGTCACAGCCACCAGTGAACAACGGTCAGGTTTCACGCAGTGTGGGGATGATTTCCTCCCCACATTCAAGGCCTTGGAGAGAACCAAAATGCTTGTCTGTTTGAGCTGGAGGAGGGAGACAGATGCTCCAGAAAATCGCTGTCAATCTGTGTTCCTGCTACTCCACAAGTGCATGCTGTTTTTGGAAGCCTCTTGTCTTGTTTTCAGCATGCACAGGAAGTTCAAAGACATGTTTTCAGAAACACAATGGTAACACACATTTTTCCAAAATGAAGTGTCGGGATCCACATGCAGATCAGTCAGGAGAGGTCAGTGAAAGGTCTCTTTGACCTCTGTCGTAGGATTATTGTTTTCAAATGACTTGCTCACTGATAAACGATGTGTGACCAATTCTAAAATAAAGCAACTTGTCTCCCCTGAGAAATGGAATTCTGCAATTTCTTAGAGTTGGAGGTTGATTTAACAGAATTAAAAGTGACCAGGCGAACCATAGTAGCTGTTCTCTATGCTGGAGAATGTCTGAAGTCAAACACAAATACAAAAAAAAAAAAAAACAGCAACGGCCGCAATGTGTACTGCTGGTGGCAGCGGCAGGTGCAGCACCAGGTCCACTCAAGGAATGTGTAAAAGGTATTTTACAAGTTATTCACTACCAAAAGGAGATGTGCAAACAGTGTCTCAGAACAAACTGAGGAACCAAATCAAACTTAGTCAATGCTAAGCGCCTTAAAGACAGGAATCTAGATCTGTACAAAGAAGTTAGAGTTCAGTTGGGGCAACATGTCAGAATATTCACATATTTATATTATCCTGTTATTATTTCTGAGCAGTGTCAGCAGCATTTTTTTACACATGTTCACAAAGCTTAACTTTTTTTAGTCTAGTGAAGCAAGAGTTCATAAAGTGAGACAGGTGCTGCTTAAAAACGTTAGTTAGTCGCGTACCAGTATCACTGCTCAGCCTGTCAACATACACACCTAAACAATGTGTGTGAGCATGCTTGTGCATGCTGTGTTTCAGCAAACGTTGTGAGTGTGTGCAGCAGCGTCTGTGGTTTGCTTCGTGTTATTACCTGACAATCGAGATCCCCTAATTGTCTTTTCAGCATGTCAGCATGGGGGAAGGAGGATGTTGAGCAGGGCAGATGTGCATAACGTAGACATACACACACTGAGCCAACAGAGTTATTTTCAGTAAGAGCAATGCTTTTACTTTCACTTCAAGTCTTCCTTCCGCTGTTGGAAAAAGTTCATATTTAAATAAAATGTTGTGGTATGTTTGTTGCTAGTGGCATGTGTAGTATGTAGATTTTTTTAAATCAATTTTTTCAACTGAAAATCATGTATACAAGTGTAACTGAGAGCAAAACTGAACTTGCAGGTGGTACAACCAACAAACAACAAGCTGAAGCTGTTAAAATAGAGCAGCTACAGCTGAAGGGAATTATAGCGCATGTCGATAAATGTGTGACTTTGTCACTACAATAAATGCTTTTGACCTAACAGTCATTTGCATAGTTGTTTAAGTATAACATTGTCAGTTATTACTAAGTTATTACTAAATGGCCAAATTGCCATTACTAAATGCCATATATTGTATAAAACATATTTGAGTCCCAGCCTTCAAAGCTGTAGAATTCTCCAGAAATAGGTATATTCTATGTGGTTTACAATAAAGATGTTAGAGACCCTTGTGGCTTGCTAACTCAAGCACAGGGGACTGTTTTCTGGATTCGGTGACTCACCCTAAATATACTCTTCTCTATTTTGGTTCAAGTGCTAAACATGTCACGGTTGCTCTCCCCTATAGAAGAAATCACTGCTGCACTTCATTATTGCCTGGGGTTAAGATCTCCCCAAGGAAAAAAACTGGACGGGTTTCTCAACCCTTCCTATCAACATCCCAACCCGTATCATCTGTAATTCATCGCTGCCTTTTACAACACGCTTGTACCACGAAGGCCTGACATTGCCAAGTCCTGCGGTGGCTTGGGTGGGAAAGGCCTGAGATGTTTGTTTTTGTCTTGCCACCACCTGAGGACAGGAGAGCCTGGCTAGCTTGTGGTGGAAGAGTTGAGGTAAGAGAGCGGATCACTTCACTTTGGATTGCAAGGACTAAATTACTTTTCTTTGGTTTTAGGTTAGAAGAACATTGCTTTGTTTCACATATAATATGACACAACAAGATACAATGAGCTGAATATCAACTGTACAGTAAAGCAACAAAACTCAACAATATCATCTATTATCTGCTTCTATTCTGATGAGACATCTAAGTACCAAACCGTACACTTTTTGGATTTATTTATTAATGTGAGGTACATCTACTGGGCCTTGTTGACAGACAGATCCTTTATTGACATGTGATGAAAAACAGACCCTGGAAACCATTCACATCTACGAAGACATGGTCAGGTCAAACGAGGCCAATGCAGACCAGGTTTAAACTGTACGCCCAACGCCTATGCTTGAAAGTTCGAATTAAAGTTAACTTTCACTGTGGAGTTTAACTGAGAAACATCCGAGCATGTTGATGGGACAAGAAACTAATTTTTATTTTCACGAGGAGGAAAATGCATCTTTCATCACTTCTTCCACAGAGCCCCAGGCTACTTCCTGTGGCCAGCACCCATTCAGCCACATAGGAAGCATCTCAAACTCCTCATTCCTCATTTTCTTCCTTTTTCCCTTAGTCGCCTCCTTACTCACCCAAGGTGGAAACTATTAACAGGGCAGGGTTCCATGGAGCAGTGTGGCAAGGTTATCATTCCCAGAGCTTTCCCTCTTTCTCTCTCTCTTCTTCAGTACACTATTCCTCAACACACAGCCCAATGTAGCGGGGGAGACTTGCTGCCCTCTGTTTTCAAACCTCCACAGCCACAGGGTAACGATTTTTCCTGATACATGCGTAAGACTTGACCTTTTTTCATGGGCCTCAGTGTGTCACAGGCAGGGGTGACATGAGAAGGAAAATGTAATGGCCAGCAGACTGCAAAACAGTTTTACAAAGTGTCAACAGAGAAGCAGTGCAAAGAAAAAGATTTATTCTTTTGTGAATAGGCAGCCCAGACCTCAGACTATTATTGAACTTATTGGTTTCCATTCCAAGAGAAAGCTGAGATCATTATTAGTAAATAAATGCCCAATTTTGTGTCCAAAGTCGTGGGGGGAAAGAAATCCAAATTTTTGTGCTTGGCTGTGGTAAAGGCTAATTAAACAAGTGAAAAAGAAAAGAGGACCCCAATGCTTACTCAACATTGTCAGAATGAGTTAATACTATGGGCCTTTGTTCCATATCCATCACTTCTCACCATAACAACTGATAAAAACAAACAACGGTGGAGATTCAGTGGACACAAATTCATTTAATCGTTCGATTCAATGTGTTATTTTTTTAATCATTAAATTTAAATCGATGGCAGTTACAAAGCAGCAATTAAACGCTAATATGGTCTCTGGTGCCGAAACAATGATGTCATTTGTTCATGCCCTTTCACGAATGTTCATATAAAATGGAAATGCACACAAACATATACTCACTGATACTGTCCTTACTGACAGATTGTAACGTTGTAATGGACAATGTATGGAACTATGCTACTTTTTCATGTCTGTTCAGTGGGTGTGGTGCTCTGGTCGGGACATGTTTAGCCTAGGTTACAGCATACAGAACTTAGTGGAGGAAGGGGATACATGCAGCTTTGCTCACTAGGGTGAAAAATATCCCTAGTAGAGAAACTTAGGAAGTTTTAAATAACTGTTTGTCCAGTAATACCATCAGACCCTGTGGAAATAGGATGGGGTGCTACATTTGGTGTACCCAGGCTTGGGTATTTGTCTCGGTAAGCCACGGTGATACCAAACCTGGCAGCATCAGTGTACAAAGCTGTTTGGCAAAAAGAACCTCAGCGTATTACCAACACTTAAAACCATAAACTGATGTTTTTATTTCTGCTGTCTGTTCAAGTTTAAAAAAAGAAATTCAACCCCTTACATGTGTTTGTTGGCATACCTTTTAAATCTGGGCTGAGCCACGGTTGTTTCCCTGTACCCCCATTCTTTATGCCAAACTGGGTTAAACATGGCCCAAATCCAGTTCTGTGCAGACATGAGGTTGATATTATTCTTCTCAACACATTGTGGGAACAAAAGCAAATAAGCATACTTGGTAAACTAAACTTGTGCATTTCCATCCCTTTGTGGCCAAACTAATGGTTCATGCAAGTCTACATTGAGTCTCTCATTGACTAATGTACCTGCTCATAGACTGTGTACTGTACTGCTGTGTCTTCTCTCAATTCTAATCTCTCAACCAGCCTCATGGCCCTCCTTTCCCCCAGCTTTTCTTCTCTAGCCTGCTGAAAAGCTGTCATTGATGAGAAGACTGAGGGGGTGAGAGGTGCTTGGGCCCCATGGGCTAGTGTAGCAACTCCACTGAAAGACTCCCATTTAAACACACACCTGTTAACAAACACCAACAATGGGCTGCATGACTACCAGTTCAGTGAGCTCCATAGTCTGACCCTACTCCCACCTCTCAGCTCCCTGGCAGATATTAAAGAGCCTCTATTCAACCATATTGGCACACAGCTCATAGGCCCCAAAGAGTCTGGCTTTCCCAGGTTCTCCTCAAGATAAGATATCATTTTATTGATCTCCAAGGGGACAAATTCACTTTTAACGGCAGCTCAGTAACAGGTGGAGAGGTAGAAAAACAAAGCAGAATAAAATATGAGGTTTCATGTGAATAATCAAATAATTAAGGTAAATAAGAACTATATAAAAAAAAAATTATAAAAGCTTCACACAGTGCACTGCAATATGCCTACAGCCAGTTTCCAGATCCCCAGTTTGGAACCATCAGTTTAGTCACAAAGGTGACGTTGCTAAAAACATCACCAATATGGCTACTTAGTCCCACAGTTTATTGAACCGTCAGCTGACCTTTATCGTATGAACACTTTTTTGAGGATTAAGAAAAATGTCATCATTAAGACCAAAAGTTCTTGCAAGGTGACATCCAGCCAGCGGGACCAGCCACCATTCTTTAGAAGGGGCCGCGCTTCAGTTCAGCTCTGACCAGCGCTTTTGTGTTTCCAGAGGGGGTCCGGCCATTCAATCCTACGGGATGGATAATAGCTTCGCTGGCCTATTTCCCCTCTACTCCACTCCCCACTACTGCTCCATCCTCCAAAAAATTCCCCACTCTAATTGCGTTCCCTGGAAGGCAGTAGGAGAAGAGGAGGAAAAATGTAGAGGGAGGAGGGAAAAGAAAGAACTCTATAGTGGGGAGCTTGTATTCATCCCGAGCCTATGCATTGCAAACAACAAACTGCAAACCACAGTCTAGAAAGAAAGAGGCACAACGGTCAAAAGCAGTGGAGGACTGGCCCACCGGCCTCCAATTCAGTGGGCCCTGGCTTCTTTAATAACTGATCGAGTTCACAATTAAACCCTGCTAGCTGGTAATACAAGTCTCCTTAGAGGCTCAATTGCCATTGGTGGGAGACAGGACCACTGTTGTGTCCCGGGGATTAAAGCAGGCAGGGGGAATCAAAAGGCATTTTACAATACAGTAATCAGCATGTTTTCCCTTAGAAAGGCCCTCTGCTTCCCCATTTAGAAACACAGAGCATTGCCTCCTTTCTGTTCTCGACAAAACCCATTCAGCCAACCGCTTTATTATATGGATTAATCCTATGTGTTGTTGGAAACACTGGAGCTCTGTGAAGCAGTAGGGTGGAGGTGAACAAGTGTCCACTCCAGACTGGTTGATGAGGACAGGGAAACCCATGACCTGGCCCAGGACGGTTTCCCCAGCTGAATCTCGCCTACATGCAGATAAACCTCAGCATAAATTGTTTCAGTGTCATTTTCCTCTTCTCCCATCGAATGATAGTCTGTGAAGAGCACAGTCATCCAGCTGAGGTTATCTGAAACTGGAACGTGGAAACGTCTTTCTTGTTCTTTCTTCTTTCTAATTCAGGGTTATTTAAGAACTACTCATGGGGGGGGGCTGTAGCTCAGTTGGTAGAGCGGTCATCCACGAACCACAGGGTCAGTGGATTGTCTCCCGGTGCTCCTGACAACATGCTGAATTGTCCCCGGGCAAGACACTAAACTGCACGCCTGTCCCTAGTGTCTGCTACCTATTTAATAAGTGACTAATCGTAATTGTACTCAATTTAATTTTCAATTTTCAACAATTTAATACCTGTCCATCCACTGTCCTAACCACTTATTCTGTTGAGATTCTTATTGTACTCATTCTGTTAACCCTGGACAGAGACAAATATGGAGACAAATACACACGCACACCTTTAGGAAATTCCAAAATGTTAACCTACAGTCACACACATGTCTTTGACAAAGCCATAAGCTATGGATACAAACTAAACACAATGGCTGAGATTGCAACCTGGGGGCCTTCTGCCCCCATGCTACCACATAACCATTTTCTAATAATTTAGAAGGCTGTTAGTGTATAGTAGTCTATACTATACTGTGTTCAATTTACAGATATTTAAAAAAAACTCGGGACCTATCAGGTCACGCTAGCACTTTTGTGTATAGTTTTGTAGGGTCAATTTGACATTATTCAGGAACTACTCATGAACTCGTAGTTTAAAGTGTTACCACAAAAATAATAATCATAAATTAAAGTTGAGCCTCTAAAAGTACATTTGTATAAATGTGTTCTACTGTAAGATTTTAGATGTAATTGAAGCCCTATTATGGCACTAGCATGGAAGTCGAAATCAGTTCTCTCTGCTCTGGCCAGGGCTCCTTTTCCCTGCTCTGAAACAGTTTTACGTTGCTTTACATTCAGCTATGCTCCGCGTAGCTCTTCAGGTAGTAATTATCAAATTGTCACGAAACTGCACTGCTGCAGCATAATCTTCACATTATGGGTATTCACATTATTTTTGTCTACTAAAAACAATGTGTGAAAAGGCCATACTCTGTAGCTTTATCATGTCATGCATGCTGCCTCCAGAAAACGATATATTCATAGTCTACAATTCCATGTGAGGTGCAAACTTTTTTCCAGTTCTGTATTTATACACGTTTATATACAGTATAGGAAAAGGCCTATGCATGGTTTTTGGGTGAATGCATTGTTTATACATCTGGTACTCAGTGTCCCTTTCCTTGCAATGTTTACCAAACTACCCATTCCTACATACACAACCTCAAACTCATGACCTTTAGTGAAAGCTGGAACGTAAATTGATTGGTATATTCTTGCTCTCTCTTTACCACAATGGTCTATGAAAACAATTCACCGGCTGAAATAATAAATTGCCTTTTTTCGTTATATATTTTTGCTTGAAGACTTACTGTACCGTTGTGTGTACGAATGGGTGCATAAAGTACATACAATTACTCATGTCATTTTGCCAGTATAGGCAGTACAGGTCTACACAAGCCAATGTATGATAATAAAACTATAGTGTCAGCAAATTCTCTTAAACTGCTTGTATATGCCATTAGACCATTTCTGAATACAAAGGCCATGCAACCAGCAAGCAAATCAATTAAATCAAAATGAATAATAATAGTTAAATAAGGCAGGTTATAGTAAAAAAAAAAAAAAAAGGTCAGAATAGTGATGTAATGGTGCTTACTCAAGTGAAAGGTATTTCCTAGCTTCAATCAGGACACATGGAGTGGCGTAATATGAGAAAATGACCAGACAATGCATCATGTTAGACCAGAGTTTAAAAATCTAAACTTTATTGTGGTTAAAACTATTGTCTGATGAAGATGCATCCAAAAACAAGAAACATCTGGAGAAGAAAGGACTTACACAGATGTGCTGCTGTCCTGAAACAACAATGCTGCTTTTTTTGGTGATCGTATCAAAGGATATATTGTATAGCCTGATTTCCGTCGTATCTGGGTGTAATATATTATGAAAGGCCAGATCCATGTATTAGAAAGGGTGAGGAAGTATTCAATGTCGCTCTCCTACAGTTTACTGATAAAAAATACATACTGTACATCTGATTCTGTTTATCCTACGTCATCCACAGTCATTCACTTCATTGATCTCTTTTTTAAAAAAAAACCCTGCTTCTTGTCAAGGACCTCGCATTCTTGACTGCAGTGTGAATTAAGAAACACAAGCTTTGATTGTGTTTGCAAGTGCAAAAGGATGGAAACTCTTAGTGACAAACAAACCTATGACATCTGAAAAACTGCTGTTCTCGGTCAGCTATGCAATGTTGCAGCTATAACCTTTTGCTGGCGTTATTATTTGTGAATGAGTTACATCGTGTCCAAAGTATAAAATGCGTGACTGCTGAAAATGAAAAATCTGAGTTGGCTTGCACTGAAATGCCTTCTGGCTGTTGCAAACCCAGAACACTGAATCGGTGTCAAGGAGAGGGCCATATGGAAGAACTGTTGTGATCTGATAATTGTGTTCACACAAGGTTAGAGTTATTCTGGAATTTGACATTTGTGGTTGAAAGCTATAAAAAACAAACATCAAAATCAGTAATGTGCTGGTGCTGAACTGCTCCAGTGAAGTAACTTAATATTGTGTAAAGTTCTTGATAGTGTCCATGTACAGTAGTGTAGAACAAAGAATGCACAAAAATATTTTTAAGGAATTGAAAGCAATTTCAAGGAACTGAACAATACGTGCCAATGCTGCCTCCTAAAAATTACATTTCTATACAAATAAACTGTAGCCACAAATGTGAATTTTTAGGGAATGTGATCACTACCAGATTGCATTCTCTGTTAAAGACGACATATTGTGCGTAATTTTAGGTTTACAGCTGTTTTTTCTAAAGTGAGCCTATGCAGTATTTATTCCCCTCTATATAATATGTTTGTTTTGTTTTTTTCTTCCTGTCTTTTTAAAGACCCCTCCCTTCAAACTCACTCTGATCTGAATAGCCAACTTGCATAAGCCCGCCGGTGGGCCAAGCATAAAGGAATAATTGGACATAATGATAATTTCTGATAATGAGAATAATGAGGATATTGTTTAGGGATGCTTAACTTTATGCAGTGGATGAAGAAAGTATTCACATCGCTTAACTTTTTCCACATTTTGTTATGTTACAGCCCTATTTCAAAATTGATTAAATTCATTATTTTCCTTAAAAATTCTACAAACAATACCTCATAATGACAACATGAAAAAAGCTTGTTTGAAATCTTTATTAAAAATAAAAAAACAAAAAACAAACCAAAAGAAAAAAAAAAATCACACGTACATAAACTATTCACTGCCTTTGCTTAATACTTTCTTGAAGCACCTTTAGCACCAATTACAGCCTCAGGTCTTTTTTGAGTATGATGCTACAAGCTTGACACAGCTATTTTTGGGCAGTTTCTTCTTCTTCTTGCAGTACCTCTCAAGCTCCATCAGGTTGGATGCGGAGCGTCTGTGCACAGCCATTTTCCAATCTCTCCAGAGATATTCAATCGGGGTCAAGTCAGGGCTCTGGCTGGGCCACTCAAGGACATTCAAAGATTTGTCCCGTAGCCACATCTGTGTTATCTTGGCTGTGTGATTCGGGTCATTGTCCTGTTGAAAGATGAAACGTCGCCCCAGTCTGAAGTCCAGAGCGCTTTGGAACAGGTTTTCATATAGGATGTCTCTGTACATTGATACATTCATCTTTCCCTTGATCCTAACTGGTCTCCCAGTTCCTGAAAAACATCCCCACAGCATGATGCTGCCACCACCAGGCTTTACTGTAGGGATTGGTGAAGATTGGTGAAGCTGATTGGTGGAGTGCTCCAGACATTGTTTTCATAGATTTGCAAAGACTTCAGCAAACGTCTGTTACGTTAACTGAAAGAAGTTTGTATTGTTTGTATAATTTTAAGGAAAAACATGATTTTGATCCATCTTGGAATAAGGCTGTAACATAACAAAGTGTGAAAACAGTTAGGTGGTGTGAATAATTTCGTACACACATCAGTACTGCTACTGAAAAACCTCATTATGAAGCACTGCCTTATTATCACATTGAATACTTTCTGTATCAAACACTGATGTTCACTCAACAGACCTTATTACTGAAGCCAACAACAACTACATTAAAAAGTTTAAAGCATGAACGAATCTAAATCAAAGAAACTATAATTAGTAATTTTATTTGCAGTATCCCCGAATCAACATACATTAGGTTGTTAGAATAAATTGTTAGTTGATTGACTTGATGTCAAATTTTAACGCAGGTCTTTGACCTATATTTTAAATTGAACAATATTTGACTGTGTATTTGGCCAACGGTAGCAGTCCCTGTGTGCTGATTAATACAATATCACACTTAGTCAGGTTCTCTCAATGCAACATGGGCCTGTTTTGTGTCCCATTATTTTATGCAGCTGTTTTAAATCTTCATCTATTTTTTCATCCTGTGTTGAAGTACTGCCAAAAGTAGTAAAAAAGCGATGCTGTATGCACTGACCATAATCGTCATGCAAATACTTATACTGCATATTCTGTACTAATGCTATAATCTGCATTGCTGAGAGTTCGTTATTAAAACAGTATTGAAACGGCTCATAAAATACAACAATGACATCAGTCTCACCAACCCACCACATCTGTATATATTATCTCCTGCATCTTAAAACATCACATTCCCAAAAAAAGAATGAAGCACAGTAAAATACAAATCCATCCAACATGTGGGCAGAAGGGTCTAAGGCAAACTTTTATCAATGTGAAAACACTCCCCCACATTCCTAAACAGCCCACCCATTGCTTTCTCTGCAAGCCTGTTGCAATAACCTTCGTCACAACCTGTGTTTAAATAAGAAATGAACATTTTAAAGGAATAAAATGGAGGTCTTCCTTAAGTGCTTTTAGTCAATGGGGAACATGATATAAGATGGTAAAGTGTCTCCAGGCTTGTTCTGTGTGTGGCACACTGTGTAATCATGACAGATTGTTATTTCATAGACATCTCAAGTCCAGATTTTCTGCATGTTGGCTCATTTTATAAGAAAGGTAGAGGTGGGGGTTTAAGAGCATATGCTGTTAGAGGGGTGGAGAGAGATGGTCAAAAAGAAAAGGTAAAGAGGCTACAAAGTAGGGAGGGATGGAGGAAAGCAGGCAGGGATGAGGGGAAAAAAAAAGCCATCAGTAAGTTTGGCAGCTTTCCACTGAAACCATTAAACACAACGTGCATGGTTGTGTGTATGAATGCATGTGTGCGTGCATGTGCATACAGGTGTGTGCATGTGCATTTGTGTGCCATGCTTTTCTCTCTCCCAGGTAACCAATCAGTCCACCTGACTGGACTTACAGCACACTAGAAAGTAGAAGCCTCCCTCAGGGTGAGTTTGTCCAGTACTGTATACTTGTAGACGTCAGCAGTGACATCCATGCCCGCTTTTAACAGTGACACAACAGCCTTGATGCAATAACTGAGTTCACCATATAAAGTGTTTTTATGTAACCGCCTTGATGAGAAAGTTGATAAATTCCTGAAGAAGAATAAGTGAACAGCAATGTGAACAGCAATTACTCTTTCACTTACAGTTACAGTACTTGGTTTCGACAGGTGAAGAGAATAATATCCATGATGGACCCTGCTTCTCATGCTGCAATTAGGAGCTTTAAAATAGTTTATGGGGGTTAAAGGGAAATCTGGTATTTGTCTTAGATATTTTTGAAATTTGACAGTAATTATAATAAAACTCTGGATGGGAGCATGTGTTGCTCTAAAATCTTTATGTACTTTTCAGCATTGATGGTGCATTTCCAGTTTAAGCCGATCATGCAATAAGCACCGATGCACCCCCATACCATCAGAGACGCAGGCTTTTGAACTGTCCACTCTCCGACCTCAGAACAGTTTTTCATTTTGCCTCAGACTTTTGTAAATGAGCTTTGGCCCAGAGAACACGGCGGCATTTCTGGATCGTGTTCACATATGGCTCCTTCTTTGCATGATACAGCTTTAACTTACATTTGTTGATTCCACGGCAAACCATGTTCACAGACAGTGAGTTCTGGAAGTGTTCCTGAGCCCATTCACTGATTTCCAGTAGAGAACGATGCCTGTTTTTAATGCAGTCTCCCCTGAGGGCCCAAAGATCAGGCGCACCCAGTTTTGAGCTTTGGCCTTGTCCCTTGCCCACAGAAATTCCACCTGATTCTCTGAATCTTTTGATGATATTATATACTGTAGAGGGTGGGATCGTCAAAGTATTTGCAATTTTAAATTGAGGAACATTTTTCTGAAATTGTACAACAATTTTTTGGCGCAGTTTGTCACATATTGGCAAACCGCTGCCCATCTTTACATTCAAGAGGCTCTGTCTCTCTGAAATGCTCCTTTTATACCCAGTCATGCCACTGACCACTACTTGCCAGTTAACCAAATAAATGCTCCTCTATTTGTTTTTGATTTGTGGCAATTGGTTTTCCAGCCTTTTGTTCAGACTTTTTTGGAGATGTGTTGCTGCCATTAAATTGAAAATGAGCAAATGTTTTCCATGAAATTGTAAAATATCTCAGTTTCAAAATATGATACGTTGTTTATGTTCTGTGAATAAAATATGGGTCAATGAGATTAACAAATCATTACATTCTGTTTTTATTTACCTTTACATATCCTCCCAACTTTTTTGGAATTGGGATTGTAATTAAATGAGGTAAAATAGTAGGCTGTGTGTTGCTGTTCAAGTGTGGACATGTCATGAATGTTGAGATTCTCTTCAGACAAGGCACTGGTGAGACCAAGGACTCTGATTATTATTCTGTTGCTGCACTTGTTAGAATGCATCATCTAGTCCTTACTCACTCTCAAACAAATACACATACTCATGCACATACCCACACTTTCCTCCCACTCTGCTGCTTGGCCTCGAGTGCTGAAGAGAGATTAGATGCTGGGAGAGGCAATGCTTCCCATTACTCTTGTTCAGTGGCCCAAAGGTGAAATGAAAAAATAGCCCTGTAGTCCTAATCTTGAAGGCACTCAACAAACTACTAGGATGCACTTCTTTTCGCTTCCAGCGCTGCCATGGTGACTGTTGGCTATGAAACCATTAGTGAATTTTGTTGCAAAAGCAGCATGGAGGCCTAAAAAAGATTCAGAACACACAATTTATAACCACAACTAGACAAACATGTGGTCCCCTCTTGAACTCCTCTTATGTTGTACTGTGATTACAATGATCGCTCTTCTTTTAACATGTGCTGTCAAGATGAAAACATATGACTTTAGTGCAAGAAAAATGCTTTGAGGTGAAGTGAAAATCCCCCCCGATATAGGATCCACACAATGAGTGGTGCTAGATACCAGGCTTATTGCCAAGAAACCATTACTAATCCATGCAGGGCTGTTACAGTAAGGAGGGCAAGTTCATCTTATGAGTGCAGTTATCATCCAGCATGTAAGTGAGTATTTCAGAGTGTGTTTCCCAGGTCAAGAATTTTGACCATCCAGTAACCACCCTCACCATCTTAAAGACTTAAAAAAAGCTAGTTAAACATAGCAAACACACTTGGAGAACATCAAACTCCTGGCAGGAGTGGACTAAAATTACATACATTTCTAAGAAACAACAAGACAACCTTTTTCTATATAGATTCTATATAGATTGAGTGTGTGTGTGTGTGTGTACATGTGTATGTGGGTGTGTTGAACTAAGCTAGAGTTTCAAAATCCTCTTGATTTAAAGCAGCAATAAAAGAGTACAAATTCAAATAAAAGCTCATTTGAAGCATGAGTAACTAATCAAAATTGTTTATACAGTTATTATCATTTATGACTTCCTTTACGACCACTGGCACATTTATAGCGAGTGTCGTGACAGCTAATGTGCGAATAAATACATATCTTTCCTTCTCCATCTTTTTTCCTATAGCCATAAAAGTGTTTTTGAAAACATGATTGTGTTTACCAATTTAAGGCTGGCCCCAAGTCCATGGACTGTGTCCTGCAACACAAGCTCAAATAAAAAGTCTAACCATGTGTTGCCATGAACAAATGCACAGGGCCACGACAAACCTTTCCCATGCACGTCTGCATGACAGCCTCCAATATCCTCACAGAAACCACAGGAAGATGAATGAACACCCACCAGAGCACGTGCACACACAGACACATGTATAAAAGGGGAGTGCCAACATCAAGCCGGTGGGTATAGTCAAGTTCAAAGGTCAACGGTGGGATGTCTTGTGGTTCCATTTGGCATTTGGGCACTAATTCACAACATGCTTGTTACAGTTGAAAGGCTTTGCTGGTTTCTTAAGAAGAGCATTTAAGTCAATTTTAAGTTCTACTTTTTAACAGAATACAGATTGCACATTAACATCATCTGTCCCTGATTACTCAACAATGTTTTGATCATATTCCAGTAAAATTAAGAGCAGGTGGTTAGGTTGTCTTTTGTTTTGTTTTTGTTTTTGTTTTTTGTTAGTTTCGTCTTTTTTGTTGTTGTTGTTTCCTTCGAGTTTGCCATATTTGTTCTTTGAAATAAATCTGCCTTTTTCAGAAAGCAAAACGTTGCTTTTTTGTCTGCCAAGAGCATAGCATTTGCTTATTTGCTAATCATATGTTCAAAACAAAACAGAGTGCAAGCTGAGCTCACAGGCTTGACCGCAGGCATAAAATGCGCCTCACAAGAAGCCAAGGCAAAGGCAAACACACACACACACGCACACACACATACACACACACACACACCCATCTCTTTACTGCCATTTAGAGCAAGGCGCAACCCAATGCTCGGAACCAACCCCCTTACAAAATGTCTTTATAGAAATGTCTTGAATATGTCTGTCCCAGCTCAAACTCAGGGTTCAACACATTTCTCTACTGGCATCAGCTCCCTTGCATCCTCATAGATTACGGCATATGGTACCAAAATTATACACTTACACACACACTCCTCAAACACCTCCAAGCCTTTAGACGAAGGCATATCCCGTCACAGTGCCCTGATGTTCCTGTCACATGGCCAATTTAAGCTTAAAGAAACAACAGCAGAGACACACAAAGGCACAGGACAGTTTAAAGGTGAAAGGACACAAGGACACAAAATATAAAGCAAAGCTAAATGCCACTTAGTCTTGGAGTAAGTGTATGCTTGTGGTGAGAAAGAGTGAAATAGCAGAGTGGTGGGCTTGAAGCAGCAGTGACCATGGAGAAGGTAAGACAGAGTGTGACAGAAGAAGATAGCCTGGACACACATCTGGCCTGCAGAACTCCAGGAAATAAGTTCATGATGAGTGTACAGCATATTGCCAAGCCCAGTAAAATTTCATGTCTGGGTCAAAAGTAGTCTTCATCATGCTCTCTGTCTTGGAAGAGGTTCACTGGACCGTTTCCTCAGTAGCTGAGTGTTGGTCTCACAACCAGGTGCTTAAGAAAGTGGAACTGATCATCTCCACAAATATGGTAAACGGGAGCAAGTCCACCAGAGGAACACTGCCTTTGTCAAAGTTGGCGAACACTCCTACATCCAGAATAGATCATCTTGAGGCCTAATCTCCTCTGCAACTGACACAGAGGATAGCTGAATCAGGATAATAACTCAGGTTTTTGGACTCTATTGACACAATTGGCCCTGAGGTCTAAGCAGGTTCTCATCATTGAGCTCACAGCTCAAAATCTTTCCTCCAGAATAGGCTTTGTTCCACCCTGGTCGGAATAGGCTTATTGAGGTGGGGGGTGGTAAAAGGGTGGAGTCATCAAGATGTAACAACTATGACTCTAACTCCCTAAACGCCTAAGATAGGGGTCGTTAGGTGTGGCCCTCTTGGTGGATGTAGCTGCTTGGATAAGTAGTAAAAACATTTCTAACCAAGAAGAAAGAAGTCCAGTTAACATGATTCAATCTATTGATAACCAAAACTGGATGAATGAGAACCTTCACAGACATCATGGATGATGTGTCCAAGTACATCTCATCTCTAAATCATAAGACGTTCCTACCCCCCAAAATATCAGGGGTCATACAGCAAAGATCAAAGTAATACCTAAAGTTGACTCAAGTGCTTTCAATAGTCTATGCAAGTCAAAAATGCCGGTGCATTTCATTATATATCTTATTAATGTATATGTTAAGACGATGTGATTAGGTAGCTTCTCCTTTCTCTTAGTCTTTATGCTAGAAGGGTGGTCAGGTAGCATTACACTTATTCAGCCCAGTCTTAAATAATGCCAATATAATACTAAATTTAGAAAAAGAGAGTGGAGACAGTGAAGAGGGAATGTGAGAATGCACATTGTGATCCAACAAATAAAACACTGATCAATGATTTGCAATGGGGTGTCAGCAGACTACCATCTTTCAGATCACAACATGATAAATGTAACTTGCTTTATTATTAGAGGAAAAGCCAAAAGAGAAACACATGTATGCAAGACATGTGGCTACATGTCCGTGGATAAACATTCTCAGACATCAGAGTGTGAAAAAAACAGCATTTTTGTCCTTGTGAACTACTTTCAGTGGATGTGATGAGAGAGAGAAATGGCACAACTGCAGGCATATGGGCCTTCTCTCTGTCCAGAGAAACAGGATGTGCCTGACTGACATCTATTTTAAGAAGGCAGTCCTGCCTGAGACACACACACACACACACACACACTCTCTACCAGCTGGTATTTACACCATTTGTTGATGGATCTGTATTGTTACAGTATAGATTATTTTTATAGCTTACAACTGAAATTTTACACTACTTGTGAAAGTACAGTGTTAAGCAGAAGTTCGAGTGGTGGGTAAATCCTGCTAGTAGGTATTAGTTAAAAGATGAAAATATTTGATATAGTAGAGAACATTTTCTCAAATGAGTATACTGCTAATATGTATAAGATCATTAATTGTATTTGACAGTGAAAATGTTTCACACTGTTATTGAATCAAGTTTGTCATTCTAAGTGACTGCAGGCTGATTACAGTCGATTTATAATCCTCCTTCAGTAATGGGTGGCCTAGTATCTGCATAAGCCAACTGGCCTCAAAGGGAGTTACAAGCTGGAGCCGGCAGGCTTCTATTACCAGATTCATGTCAATACCTCCATCTTGTCAGCTTAGCTTCAGACATGAAGACCATTTAAGTGGAAGAGTGAGCCAGCATTAAGGAAGGATTACAGAATCTCAGAGGTCAAACATTGCCTGGCTGGCTGCTTTTTCTCTCCAGTAGGGACAACTAGCAGGAGGCGTCTTAATGTGGCTTTTTTATTTTTGTGGTGAACAGTGTTAATTACAGAGAGGAATAGTCTTAGTCTTGAAGTCAATTACATTGAACTAATTAAACCTAATTTATTATACGGTGAATAATGACCTCAGTCTACAAGGTAATTATCAATAAAATTTGTATTCGCAAGTAAAAAAAAGAATTCAACCACAATTGAAAGTAACTGTTTAGCATTATGTTCTCTGCTCCCTATATAAACCCCTCATTCAGCCTCAAGTCTCAATAAGAACAGCTGCACTTTATGCTACGGTTAATGCCACCTCTTCACCTAAACCACACACTGTCTTCAGCCCCTCTTGGTGTCAATCACTCGGACAACAGACAGGCCAATGCATCATCTCCCAGTTCACATGAAGCCAAGTAGTGGGACCAGCAAGGGTGAGTCATGCTGCAGGAGCATGCTACTAGATGTAAAACAGAACAGTTGTTTCCTGCTGAGTCAAACCCGCAGCTCTCATTAAGTCATTATGCAGTAATTATCCTGCCTGTTAGGTAGCATAGCGAGAGAGCAGTAGTAGAAGTCTACTGGTAGAGTCATATTAAGCAAATGCAAAGCCAGTCTCTCAGCAATAATCCACTGGCTGGTGACTGTTATTTGATCCTGTTATTGATTTGATCTGTGCTGATTTTGACATGATGAATGTTTGCCGGCTAAGGCTGTTGTTTTTCTTAGACTGTAGGTTTGGTTACAGATACTGCAGGTCACTTTGTGTTTGCATTAGTGCTTGGCTCTGAGTCCAGACCAGGTTCTGGAAGTGCATCTGAACCAATCAGCAGGATGAGGAACACTAACCGTTTCTATCCTAGCAACAGGCGAGCACATAAATCAGAGGACAGGCCAAAGACAGGAAGAGAAAGCCTCTTCAAAGTGTGAGCATTTCTCAAACAAAACACTCCCCTTTCTTTTTGTTTCCATCCTTTACTCTTCTCTCCATTGCACAGTGCAAACACTGCAGCTGTTCTGTTTCCACAAATAAGTCAAACTGGGCAAGTAACTTAAGTTTGATTATATAGTACCTCAGGGGACTAGGTAGGCTATTCAGAAATTCAAACACAATATATGTGCAAAAAACTGGCCCAGGGTTGTTTGCTAAGTCTACAGTGACACAGATTGGAAGCCCAAAGTTCCAGGGCTACTACTTTTCATTCAACTTAGAAATCTCTGTACAAACTTAGGGAAAAATAAACATTCAATGTCCTATCATCTGTCCAACAGTGAAGTTTAAAATCACGTACACTGAACAATTACAGATTCATTTGAAATAATAAGTTTAGGAAGTTTTTTTTCTTTTAAATCACAGTAAACATAAGAGTACTGAATATTTTTCAATATTTTTTTAATCACCTTAAAACACATTTTTTTAGGATGACCCCTTTTATTTAAAAAGGGCTCAGGCCCTTCTCTTGCAGATTATTCATGTAAAAAAATGGGAAAAGTGCAAAGTATGAATCAGTAAAACACTGCACATCCTGCAACATGACTACTATGCATGCTTGACATTTTTGACTATATAGTTTGACTATTACTTGAGTTTAAACAAAATAATCAGCCACAAGACTGGAATAGTAGCTAAAATGAATAAGCTCTAGTAATTAGTTTCTTTTTTGCAAGCCATGGTGTCATGGTAAGCCAAGTTCATACTTGGAAAGGGAAGGCTGGGGGGTATTCAGACCTGATCAGGTATTCGGATCTGATGAATTTAATGAGTGAGTGGTTGGACTCGCTCATTTGCAAAAGAATCAAAACTAAAAAAAAAAAAAAAAAGATGGATGCAAGTATTTAGGCGAGACGACCGAGTTTTAAGGTGTACATACTTTGGAGTAAGCACTCTGGATCAGTCTCTTGCAGCAGGCAGCACTCGGCTCATAAATGGAGTTGTCCCAAGCCACCTTTCGTGGAACAAATTTGTCTCACTACAGAAAGGGTGTGACTATGAAAGGGAAAGGAAACATTTATCTGTGGAGGACACGGTCTCCTCTTTGTCCGGTGTAAGCTTGGAAGCTGCCATTGACGCTTCTCAACTGGACCACAATTACGTTTCCCTTCCACCGCAGGTACAAAAAATGAACATAAACGGTGTATAACTTTAGCTGTGATGAAATATCAATGGCTGTTATGGCAGAAGTTTAACCCTTTTTCATTTTCACTCTGTTTGGTTGGGCCTTACTTAGAGCTAACCGACTTAGCCTGTAAGTTAAATCTAGTAAGCTTCACGTACTTCTACACAAGTAATTGCTCATCACAGTAATTCCAGTTGCATGGGTAAGGTACTACATATCATAATGTTGAACATCTTTGAGATGCAATATGTGTACATGAGAAATATAAGGAGTAAAAGTGGTGGTAGCGTTTAAAGTGAGTCAATAAATTGGGCATAATTACGTTTATCAAGCATGTCCAATGAAAATATTCTGGCATATTGTTGAAACACTGGCTAAATGTCGTGCTTTATGAATGTTTATGTTTGTAGCTTTACAAATACAGGAATTATATTCGTTGACAGAGAAGACAGAGAACACTTCTGCAATCCATTGTTACGGTGTCACTGCGTGGCACAGTGTTAAGTGGTAATAGGGCGACCCGTTCGCGTAGCACCTCCAGTTTTTGTGAAAAAGGTCTATAGCCAAAGTTTCAGAGTTCAGAGTTTTTATCAGGTTCAGTAGTGTGTGTAGCTATTATATAAAGCATTACACACTAGGAACAATAGGAGAAACTCACAACCATACATATAACAGAGAAAAGTGTATCCTTACATATTTGTTATTGTCCCTGTCAGGGATCGAGCAGGTAGACACAGGACACGGGAGTAAAGTCACAAAAGAAAATGGGTTTTATTTACCCAAATGTAACATATACAAAGAAATTTCAATTTATTAACAAAATGTGGGCCCTTAAAGAGGTCAACAAAAGATAGCTGAATTTAAACTATCAAACTGAAATTACAACATAAGTTCTAATCACAACAGAGACAAAACAGACCTAACCTGAGTGACACACAAGGGGCAACATATATACTGGCTGGCCAAACCAATATGACACTCAAGGGGTACACATAACTATTACTGGACAAATTATAAACAAACTCTAGATAAACAGTTTACCAACATCATCCCATTACTCAAATATGAAAAAGCAATAACAAAATAATGAACCAAACAACATTTAATAACCTATAACGTCTAAAAAAAACATATTCCCCATATTTTCCCCTCCCTGCATCAAACTTGGTACTTGGTACAATCGAGGCCCAGTAGGAAGTATTTAAAGTTGACAAAGGCCTCAATCCAAACTTTTATCTGGATGGCCAACACCCCCGGACCAGCAAAATGATAACTCAAGAAAAAGAAAAATTAAATTAATACAACTTAAACTTAATAACAAGAAACCAAACTTAAGGAAAAAGGTAAGTGAAAACGTTACCAAACAAACTTAGGGTGTGGCCGAGGCTGTGGCCATCACAGTCCCATTAATTTCCGCTTTTTTTGACCTAACGGACTTTTTTTTTTTTTTACCTGGGAAATCCCTAACTGCCAACACCCTGCCTCCATTTGTGGTTAATAATGCTGGCATGCATCAAAGCCCTAGTTGGAACAAGATGTTCTGAGCTGGCGTGAGCTGTCATGAGTTGCTGTGAGGTGTTATGATTTGCCATAACCTCAGGGGTCATTTGTCGCCAACCTTAATGTGGAAGCTCTGATTGAGTGTTGATGGTAAAACACTTCAGGGCCTGGAACTAAACCAGTAATGGGCCAGCCAAAGCAGCAGCTGCACACAGCACATGAGGAGCTGATGGCAGGTAGAGCAGGTGCTCTCCTTCAAAGCAGGGGTTTTATCAAGCCTTAATGACATAAAGATTATGATTGGCTGGCTGATGTAACTTTTAATTCATTTATTATTTCTAAGAAGCTTTAATCGGGATGTGCCAAGGGGTAAGGTGACGAAAGCAGGAGAATAAAAGAGCCAAGTAAAGCTAAAAATTAATTAAACAAATGCCAATAATATTGAGAGATCAAATGTGAGACTTTGAAAAGAGGGGTTTATTGTCCCTGGGCTACTTATGAACAGCTTGGCTTTGTTTTGTATACATTTGTAATTACTAGTCTGTGTAGTTCAAAAGTTAATGTCCCATTGCGTTAGATAATTGTCAACGGATGACTGTCTAAATGTATTTTTCCATCTCTGAAAACAAAAAGCCAAAATCATTTTCCGATCTTTCAAAAGCCACATCTGAACAGCAAGCATAATTGTATCTTAAAGGTGAGGTGTGAAGTGCATATCATACGCAAGTGACTGACCACAATCCACCTTTACAGAAGACTACAAAAATATGTACAACAATGCCGTCCCGACCTCCATACAATCAGAGTAATACTCACACACATCACAGAACAACCACAGATTACAGGCCACTTTGTCAGTAATTACTACTGGCCAGGCCTAAGGCATAATCTTGCAATTTCCTCTATGACGCGCAAAGCATGCAACTTCATATAGGGACCCAACTCCACATAGATGCCATGTTCTTTTTAAACTTGCAAGATGTAGTACTTGTCAATCTCCAGATAAGAGATTAAACATTCTCTTAGCTGAAGGAAGTGAACTAACATAAACACTGCTTATGTGAGATAATTACCTTGTGGGCTTGACTACATTCACATTCACTCTACAACTACCTATGCACAGATATCATATACCCTGCTGTCGTGGCAGGTCAACCATATAGCTTCATGGTGGGATTCATGTTTACTGGCAGGGTTCTTCTGCAAATTTACAAGCTACTTGACTGATCTGATCATTTCTCTTTTTTCCACACATTTATTCCGATGCGTATGGATTTTGTACACACTGAACTCACAAATATGCGTTCGTCTGCAATTGCAATTGTCAACTAGCTGTTCATGCTGTCTCATGGTCACTTCGTTCTTCTTCTGTTTTCACCTTCAGTCCATTTCTATGAGACTCTTCATTTGACTCAAGTGCACAAGTGTATCAACAATTATTTAGTAAAATGTTATACACAATCTTACAATAGGCTTAGACAGAATCATTATTCTGTTATATATTATATTAAAGTATAGGTGTTACTGTAATAACTATATTTTTGCAGTAATGACGCCTACAGTGCGTAGTTTGAAATTAATCAGGCCGCTCAGGTTCTCTTTGTGTTGAACAGTTCAGGGACATAATGTTATTGCTTTCCTGGGCACAGTGGACAGTACCTGCCCTTCCTCTCTCATCACCATCACCTTCTCTCTTTCTTCTCTCTTTCTCTCAGTCTCCTTATCTCGTCTCATGTCTCTGCTTATCCCAAAGCTCACCTTTGATGATGCAGTCTTTTCATTTTCATCTGTAGGCCTAGTGAACACAAGGCCAGTTAATATGCTTTATGAAAAGGTCATAAGCCTCCACTGGAATAATCTTGCAATATAAAATAAAACAGGGAAAGGGTGTTTCTACCCTTTTCTACCCACAAACTAACATGTTATTAATGGTTTAATAAACTGACTTTGGATGGGATGTTAGTTTCACTTAAATAAAATACCTACGATGATCAACTAACTGCCAGTGTAAATAAATAACAAAAAGTCTTGAACCAGTTTGTCGGATAACAACACATTCAAATTGTCTTTCACTGTAGAGCTGTCTGCAGTGTGTTTAATCTTAAAGTGTCCAGAACTCGCTCATTACACGTGAACCAGAGACCTGCAGGGATCTCTGCACCCTTAGCACATCAAGTAAAGGACTGTCTGCTATTTACTGACAGGAAAAAATAAATCAGCAAATAGTTTTAAGCAAGATGTATTTCGTCTTCTCTATAAATTCCCACTGTCACAGAGTGGGGGCCGTTTAGATGTCATTAAAGGGTGGAATAACAATCCAGTTACTGTCATTGATGTCGTGTCAATGTTTTAAGCTGCAAAATATATTATTTGTGAATCAGGCCCTTTAGTATTTGGATTAGCTGGTTAAATATAAGTTGTAAAGTCAGACTAGATGTTATATTATTGTGGCAGATACACATCTAATTAACATGTTTGGGTTTTTTTTTTTGCGCTTCATATACTTATCTGTTTTTTTTTATGATCTTTGATCAGTATTTATTCTTCCCCATAACACTGTAATATTTCTGCCTTCTCAATCGACACAAAATGCAGATACAACAATAAAATCTTTAGATATTTTTTTACTTTTGATAAAAAAAGCTCACATCTGAAGACAAATTCAATATTTGATTATAAACTAAAATCCCTTTGTCACAGGAATAACACTTAATACTTTATTGGGCAAGTAAAACATCTCAGCTTAAGCCACCAAAGCCCTATTAGGACCAACTGAACCAATTAAACTGCAGCAATAGAGGAAACATTCCATAAAAATATGCAATGTTAAAAGATGTATTGCTGTTTTTGTTTCTGAAAATAGTGAGTGATTAAACTGAGTTTAACATGAATATGTTTATATATGCAACCTACTCACACAAGTTTAACTTTTCCCCAATTCTGTACAGGAGTTGCATTTGATTCCTTTGAGGTGGCTATAATTCTTTACAAGGCTTGATTTGTAAACTAGGAAAATCAACCTTTTTTCGTTGTTCCTGAAATAATGTCTTGCAGCTCAGATGACCTAGTCCAGCCTTAGATAACTGTACAATCTTAACAAACATTACAAATAATTCAGAAAAAACTATGGGGGAAATATCTGGAGGAAGAAAGAGTTGCAAGACGCTTGTTTACCCACAGGTCAGTTATTCAGATGGATCCATCTTTCTGCCCTGACATGAAGGTGTAGTGGAGTTTATTAACCTCCACTCCTTCATTAGCACACTAAGCGAGGTCCATGTGCTGCTATGTCTATTCACTGAAACATGTCAAATGGGCTATTTAAAAACAACACATTCAACAGGTCCTGCATGACCCTGCTTAATGATTTACTTCTTTTACCAGTGCAACACCAAATATGTTGTTGTATTTTATAAAGTGAAAGGAATGTGAACCAGTAGTATTAATCTAGAAATACATTTTAAAAGTTTGGTTTTCAAGATGTGTTTAGCATTTTATAGAGTGTTTCATAAACCTTGAGACAGAGGAGAGTACAAAACTAATTGATGAATTAATCAGCACACACTAAACTTCAGCAAACAACAAACTTCAAACACTTCATTACAAAACACATGTATAGCCTTTTATTGCATGTTCTTTGTTGCATGAGGAGCTCTTAATATGGTTGTATGAATAGTCATAACAGTGGTATGTCATCACCCTGTTTTTACCCTAACAGCGTCTGCAAAATTGAAATCTGAAACTAAGCATCTCAAACTATTATCCTGTCTCTGTCATTTAATCAGTTGTTCACTGAGAGAATTTGAAAGTCTAACAAAAAGAGGATGGAAAGTCTGTTGCCGGCACCATGAGAGCAATACATGACACTGACACCTAGTGTTGGAGCAAGCAATTTAGGGATCAACTCACAGGCGGCTCACATCTCGATTATTAATTATGTATTACAGCAACACAAGACAGCGCCTTTCAGTGATACTGTACAACACAAGAGGATTCATGTGGCTATGAAAAACTCCAACAGAGAGGTAGCAGTTCACTGTATGTTTGTGTTTCCCACGATGAATTGTCAAAACAAACAGAAAGGAGACTTAGACCAAAATAAGAATTAGGGAAGAGGTGAGGGATGCTGATACAATTGAACGTGGCACAGCTCCACAAACCGCAAAAAGACAAATACACAATCATATGTCTTACTCACACAAATGTGTACACACTCATACAGTGAGCCTCCTAAAGCCATTGAGCAGAGAGTGATAATTATCCATGTAAAGGAATACACTGCCTGTGTTCGTGAGTTGAAAAAATACAGTACAATGTACCGCCGGTAGTCAAGGCCGCAGTCTGCTGCTGGAGAAATGGAAATGGTTGAAAGCTAGAGGGGAAAATAGAATAATTGGGATTGCAATGTCAAAAATTAAAATTTCCAAGGTTAAGAGGTCATAACATCTTAACCCCTATTATGATATTGGGTAGAACAATTATGAAACAGAGTTATTTGAATAGAATATTAGAGGGTTAGATATTAGAATATTTAGAGGGAGGACATGTTAAAATAAAGACATGTAAAAATTTCTTTGTACATGTAAAATTTTACCTCAATTGGGAAAAACAACCATCACAAGTATAAAGGAGTTGGCAAGTATAATCATTTGAACGCACACTAGGGGCGGCTGTTGCTCAGTTGGTAAGGCAGTCATCCACGGACCACAGGGCCAGTGGTTACCCGGCTATATGTCGAAGTGTCTCTGGGTAACTGTGCAGTGCCGGTCCAAGCCCGGTAGAAATTCGGAAGGGTTGCGTCAGGAAGGACATCCGGTGTAAAAACTGTGCCAAATCAACATGCGTCGAAAGGACAAAAAAAAAAAACCAAAATAAATATCATTTGAATACACGACACTCTTCAGATCTCTGCTCTGGTAGCAGACCGCATCATCTTCAAAGTTCTGACTAAAATAATAATGATAATAAAAACAGAAGGGTTTCTCAACTTCCTATGCTATTAAATCTATATCTGTTCCTTTGTGTGCTTGCATTTCATGAAAGAGAAACACTTCTTTTCATAGAACTTTGCTTTAATGTTTTTCTCCTTGACTTAGATTTTTACTTGCCGTGAATCTCATTTATCTCATCAGTTTACACTTTAATCCCTCTTTAATCTCAAAGTCAAATTTGTTTTAAATTGTATCAGCCCCCTAATTCAGTAGTTTACTTAGTAAAAACTCCTTTGGTAGCAAGTCTCTACAATCACTACATGCCTGGATTGTCAGTATACTGCATTCTTGCAGATACTTGCAAGCTTATTCTCACTGAATGAAAGGTGTTTGCGAAAAAAATCATCTTCACTTCTCTCCACAAATGTTCTATGGCATTGAATTCGGGCCTTTGGCTTGATCATTTGAGGAAAGACAAGATTTTTGTTGTGTTATAAACGGAAACCTGATTACGTTTCGGTTACTAAACTAGGAGGTGCTGTTAATTTACATAAATGTCAAGCTGCATATATGTTGATGTTAAAGATTTCAGTAAAATGTTACAAGACAAGTTAACTTGTCTTCTATTTTATTGTATAACTGTGATGTGGGTAAAATATGTCAGGCGCATTGAAAAATCGTCTTACAAATTACAAATTTTAGTAACACTGATTACACTGGCAGCACAGAGTTGGGGGTACTACCTCGCAGCTAGAAGGTCCCCAGTTTGAATCTACCTGCCAACCGTGGCCTTTCGGTGTGGAGTTTGCGTTTTCTCCCTGTGCTTGCGTGGGTTTCTTCTGGGTACTCCAGTTTCCTCCCACAGTCCAAAGACATGCATGTTAGGTTACTCGGTGACTTTAAATTGCCCGTAGTGAATGAATGTGCGATTGAATGGTTGTCTGCCTGTGTGTGTCTCTTCATGTTGGCCCTGAGATAGACTGGCATCCTGTTCAGTGTGTACCCCACCTCTTGCCCAATGACAGCTGGGATCGGCTCCAGCTACCCAAGACCCTGAAAAGGATGAGCGGTTACAGATAATGGATGGAGGGATGGACTAATTACATTCAAAGGTTTTCTAAATCCCCAATGAAAAATCTAAATAGATCAGTTACACTATAACCAGCAATAAGCAATCATCTCTTCAAATGAACTCATATCAATATACACCCACAATGATGAGGTGCCATAAAATGACCAAGCTGACCTCTTCCTTGAGTGATCAACCCAATGAAGTCTTCCATGAGGTCAGCAAGACCACCACAACCACTGAGTTTTTTTCCACCTTGAGTTTCCCCGTGGGAATTCTAGTAGCACGTTTTCTTTTTCTGCTGAGTATAATTTGGTAGGCATGTTGGTAGTGTGATATCTAAGATGCAATGTGCAAAATACGGCCCATGAATGAAGCCATTTCTTCCTTTACCTGACTGATCAATGTTAAACTTGTCAATAATGTGAGTTTGTTGCACCGCACTTCGCTGTTGACAAAAGGATGCATGAACAACATCATGCCGAATTCACATCTGCATCACATCTGAATTTAGAGAAGAGGGAACGGGGAGCTCTGTGGCAACTAGTATAGTCTAACCTGCCGTATTAGAAGCTGTTAGACAAAAACATAACAAAGTGGATGCGGAGTGGTGCTGTGAGGTGGGGGTCTGAATTTCTGTTACATCATCTGGGGCAGTGTTGGAGACTTATCTGTCTGTGGTCTCGGGTGGCATTTGTCTGGACCAGCAATGAGTCACTCTTTCTGTTTACCTCAACATGAACCCATCCCTAAAGCTCCTTATTCGCATCCAACAGCCTCCGTTCAGCGGCCACATGAGGGCCGGTAGCAGGGTGGCTTCCTACCGCAGGTTGGCATGCGATGGCAGGAATGTGCTGTGCCCACATCTCGCTAAACCATGACACCTTTCCTGTGGTGCAGGAGCTGGTTTCTTTACAGCTGGAACCAAGGGAGTAAATATAGCCTTCTAGTGTAGCTGCTCTTCCTCTGGAGCAGACTTGGGTCAAACAATGTTGAAAATACTGTTCTACTGTTTGTTTTTTCCTACTGGGGTTGCCCAAATTGTAGAACTTGCCACATACTACAATAAATGAACTTGTTTAGAGAAGCACGGAAAAGAGCTGGGAATAAAGTTTAATGCATTTTTTTTTTAACATGTCAACCTAAAAGGCTATACGATTTGACCTAGTGTGGCAAACACCAGCCACCTGGTTCTTTCTGACTGTTAAATAAACAGTCTTTGCCATTATCATGTCTGCTTTGTAGAGGACATTTACAAGACACGTTCTCATTTTGGCTCTGAGGCCTGTAATAGAAGAAGGGAACTTCCACATTTATTAAATTGTTGCTTTAGAGATGTAAAAATTTAGCTCAGTCCTGTGGCATAGTTGTTTTGATTCGATTGAGTAAAAAGATTCAGTAAGATTTGTCTCATATTGTATGTTGAACAAGTCCGCAGCTGCAAAGAGCAAACAAATACTGAGAATATGAGTAGTCAGGTATGCATGTTCTTTTTGCTTCTGCTGTAATATATGTCTAAAGGTACCTTACTGTTCACCATTAGAGAGCAGTTTTTAAAGAGTTTTTGAAACATTACTTGGGGTTAACACTTTATGCCAACAATCACTGGCCGTTAAAAATAATGCTTTCCATAAGTAGAAATTAATTGAAATGTTACTTCTATAATGTACTGTATTTGCGAGGCTCACAGAATTGTAAGCACGGCTCCGCACCATGGAAAATAATCCAGCTAGTCCGACCCTGGTAGCTGGTGCGGACCGACCTAGCTTAGTCCCTGTCAGCTGTCACCCCAGCAGTTCCCAAGCAGCCAAGAAGCCTGTCCAGGTCGTAAGAGATCTAATGCTAAACGAACGTATGTTGAATCATATTTGAAACTCCTGGCTAAAGATAAATGTAAATACAGTAAGATTTCTATTCACACAGGACTTAATGACGCCCCATTACGCAAATCGGAGGTGTTGGACTATAGTTGGTTTTCTCTGGACCCTTACCAAATCTGACCAGTGATGATGTACAGCCGCATGTCGTCATAAAACCGCTGGCTGTCTAGGTGGGTTCCAACAAACGATGTGGGCAACAGAGATAATTGGAAACCTTTTGGGGGGAAACCTGGGCTTATTAGGAGAGATGGCATCCATCCTACTTTAGATGATGCAGCTCTCTTATCAAGAAATATGGCTGTTTTTATTAGACAACCAAAAGTATAACAATCCAGAGTAGAGCCTAGGATGCAGAGACCCAGTCCTACACCCCTCTCTGGAGTCTCTTTACAGCCATGACCCACTCACAACTCCCATATACCTATAGAGTTCGGGTTCGGGTCTGTTCCCCGACCAACAAAATTACATAAATAAAAAATAAACACAAGAGGGTTTAATCATTGTAATCTGATAAACGTTAAGACAACTCCTCTTGCAATTAAATGTGGATTATTAATTATCTCTCTCATTTAAATCCTTGTTAGTAAATGACTTAATAAACAATCATCAATTTGATTTATTTTGTCTTCCTGAAACTTGGTTGCAGCAGGAAGAATACGTCAGTCAGAGTAAACCCCCCCCACCCACCCACCCAACCCCCCCAGTCATATTAATGATCATGTTCGTGGATCATGTAGATGCTGACAGTAACTGCCTCAACACATATATTTCATTATTAGATTTAATTGATTTTTGCCAAAATGTAAATAGACCCACTCACTGTGGGTTAAACTGGTAATTTAACAGTATTTCCTCATAATTCTCTTTTGTGTGACCATTTTCTAATAACATTTGAATTCACAATAATGGACTACACAGCAGTTAGAAAAGTATCCCACTAGGTGCTTATCTGAAAATGATGTGAACTAATTTAAGGAAATTATTCTTTCGTCATGTCCTTCACCATGTGTCATTATACAATACCAATATCCAACCTCCTCTTTTTTTCTAAAATCCTTAAAGGGGACTTGCAAAGCAATTATGCGACCACTTGTACAGGAATAATTAGTTTGAAGACTTTCGGTCAGGATTTATGTGCAGAAACAGCATCTGTTAGATCTTAGTGCTGCATTTAACACCAGTGACCACAACATTTTATTACAGAGACTGGAACATGTAATTGGGATTAAAGGAACTGCATTATGTAATTTGTTCATGTTAATGATGAATCTTCCATGCACACAAAAGTTAGCTATGGTGTTCCACAAGCTAGTTTCAACCTAAAAATGAGAAATAATAAGCTTGTAAAAGCAGAATTCATGGCAGAGACACTATACTGGATTCCATTAGATTGCAAAGGTGGTCATAATGTTATGCCTGATCGGTGTAAAATTGACACAGAAAGCAACATACAGCAGTGAAAATAATATCCACTTTTTTATTCAAATAGTTTGCACTGGGCATCTCTGTTGTCACTAGATTGAGATGGTACCCATGTTGCTGCAGTGCATTTAAATTTGCCCCCCAATTACCGGAGTAACCTGGTTTCTCTGAGTTTTCCCGCCGACTTTTCCAATAATTTTGTGACAGACAAGGAAAACACCTGTAACTACAGTAACTGTACATGGAATTTATAATACCCAGGATATTGTGATACCTTTCTGTATCACATGAGCACTACTGGTTGCAGGATCAAACTTCAGAACAACAAAACTGAAAAGAGGGGAGAGAATGATGTAATGAGGAATGACCATATGAAGTAGGAGCCTTGCTTTCACCTATATGGTAAATTATCTGCTTAAATGGCATTTTGTAAAATTGCTTCACCCATACACACAAACACTGACCAACCGACGATGGAGGCTGCCATGCAAGGTGCTCGCTTGCCCACTGGCAGCAACTTGGGGCTTAATGTCTTGCCTAAGGACAATTCAATGTGTAACAAAGGAGGGACTAAGAGTCAAAACACTGACCATGTCGTCCATGAACGACTGCTAAAAAACTAAACCTACACCCACCCATCAAGTGCTGGGGTGCGGCTATAGATGACATTGATTATTTTGTTTTAAAGTTTAAATCTTTCTTCAATGGCAAAGTGGGTTTAATTCATACAAACCACAACTGACCTTAGTTTTGACTGACTAACCAATAACAGCCAAGTGGGGCATATCATCTGAGAGGTTTTAATTGCCCACAGGTCACAGCCAAGAAATAGTTCAGCCAGTAATCTCTTTTAAAACCACACATTTTCATTTTTCACATTTTACAGCAGTTCATGTAGAGAATAAAACTAACAACATACACCTCATTATTTGTGGTATTATTATTATTATTATTATTATTATTATTATAAGTGTTAGTAGCTATAGTTAGTCAAGACATGAGAATGGTTGAAGTGGTTATCACAACCAAGCAATGTGTTCAAGGCAAAGTACAGTAGGCGGAGGTCTCAAAATTTCTAGTGGGACTTGTTTTGATAAGTCTGTAATAATCAAATTAAAAAAAACTTTACCCCATACTAACATTCAAAAACCTATATTGGTCAGTAAAGCTGTTGAGAGGGAACAATCCTACTCAATTTACACATATGGCATGTCCACAAATTTATTTGTCTGTTAGTACACAGCAGCCATGGCTGCTTAAATGGAAATCTCTTTCCTGATACAGTTCTCTGGCCGAGGTCTCCAAAGGTGTGTCCTACAAGCAGCATGGTTCATGCTTAGTGGATATAATGGGTTTCAGAGCATAGCAGTGCCACTGAGACGTTGTGTCTGAAAGCGCTTCCTTCATTGTCACTCTTTGTGCTGAGCTAAGCTACCGACTCTAGCTATACGTTTACTTTTACAGACATAAGAGTGACGCTGATTGCCTCATCCAGTTCTTGGCAAGAAAGTAAAAGTGTGTCATTTCAAACTTTCAAACAATTCCTTGACAGTCAAGGAAAGACAAAAAAGTGAGATATGAGCAACAGCGAGGAAAAAGTCAATAGTAAAAAAAATAGAAATGTTTTTACATTTGAAGAACAAGGCCTTCGAAGATGTTAAAAGGCAGTATCTGTGACACATACACCTCTATCCATCACATAACTAGCAATAATAAGTTTCCCTTCTCTCCTCTTCACCAGCCCTGCCTTGGCAGCAGCTCCTGTGACCCCCCCCCCCCCCCCCCCTCATGAGCAAGTTCAACATTAACCAAAGATGACAACATCCTCAAATGGTCAGGAAGCCCCATCAGTGGGACACAAACTCAGATTAGTGCCTCATCCCCTGTAAAAAGAGCCCATGGCAATGTGCCCTGCCTTAAAAATCGAAACCAGCAGCACTCAGTAGGGCTTAGACTGCCACGGAATTAGCCCCCTACACCCACCCACTTCTGCCCGGCAAATGCTTTACCCATATCTTCTGTATTGGTTTCTGTCTTTCAGTGTAGGTCTTTGTCTTTCATTTAATTTCTTTGAAGTCTCCTTTATTATTTAATTATATCATGGGAAATGTTTTGATGACGATTTTTGATTGATTGGGAATGATTTTGTTCATTGCCTAATATATATATATATATATATATATATATATATATATATATATATGCTACAGACATTTCATAAACAACTGTATATAAAGCAATCTTCATGTATTCACCTCTACCTGCAAAAAAGGAAAGCAACTTCTGCAATTCTGCTCTAAAAATCAGCTAATGAGACAATTATAAAGCCAATCAAGAAATCAAGAACGCTTTGCATTTAAAAAGAACCCCAACAAAGGCCCTGGAGTAACGGAACAGGGACGAGGCCTCACTTCCAGTGGAGCAAGGCTAATCATGAATGCAAATAAGCACAATGAAAGCAACAAGGGCGAGAGAGGTGCTGCGATATGCTTTGGTAAACTACTGGGAAACAGCACTTGGCCTGTCTCAGGCATTCTACTTATCACTCCACGAGACCAAAACACACTGGCTGCTGAAACAATGATCTATTCCCACCAATCACACTGAAACACAGAAGGTGAATCAAAGTGAAAAAATATTGCAGATTATATTTAAAAAAACTCTAAATGTTGCCACTAATTTCTTTGCTGCACTTTAGATGTGCTCATTAGTGAAATGATAACCTTAGAGTAACTATGTACATCATAAGGCGACTTGTCACAGATTTTTGACATAATGCTTTGGAGATATGAGCAGACTATGATGAAGATATATTTGTGTGCTATGTGACAGCTTTATTGAGACTGATCATGTTTGAGTTGTGTGGTGAAACCTCCAGAGGGGTATCACTAACTCAAGTCTGGCAGCAAAACTGATATTGCTTCATCCCATGCAAAGCAACCTCTGAGCCTGGCATTCCTCAATATTACTGCAGAATGTAGTATATGCAATCATATGCAACAAGATATACAGACAATAAAAGGTTGTAAATTGCAAACGCCCTTCGCAGACACAACAAAAACCTTGTAGACATAATCAGCACTGTACACAGAAATAACAAGTAAGTAAACTGCTCAAAGGCACAGCAGCCTCTCCAGACATATCACAAAGCTCACAGACAAACATATATTAACCAGAAATGTATAATATGCACGTTAAGATAGCGGTATAAGTGGCTGGACAGTCTGAAGCTGAAACTGAAAATCAATAGTTAGAGAAGTACGGAATGACTTCTGGCACCGAGATAAACCGTTCAGAGCAGACGCTATCTGGAACGCAGAAGAGCGTGCCAGTTCTCACTGAAACATAAGCAAATGCTCTATGAATGAGGCAGCTTCCAGGAAAAGCCGGAGCACAGTGGAGATAGCTGCTAATCTGAGCGTGAAGCAGAAACCCAAACACCGGGCGACCGCAGGGCAGGCCACCAGAGCACAACGGCCAAATGCATCAGACACCTTTGCGTGATAGCAAACCACAGGATGCGCAAGAAGCATGGGATCTACGGCAAAAGCAGAGCAGTTGTAACCCGCCGTTGAAATAACTGACCACAGAGAGAACATCAGTGAAGAACAACCATCTGGCAACTGAGTGTACAGAGCAGGGAACTCTATACATTACACTTAAACACATACTTGAGGATGTGTGAAGTGTTTAACAACTGCAAATGAAAAGCACATGTTATTAAAGGGGATTTTTTTGGGGGGCAAATGAGACAAAGCATTAAAATGGGAAATCGCTGTGGTACTACAGTCCATCATTAAAACATTCAATGTCAATTTGGGCCTAAAGGTATCTTTGGTGTCTCTGCAGTAAACTGTGTAAGCACATAGACAAATATTGATACATATATTGATACATTGATACATATTGACACAAAACAGTCACGTTACCTCAGGGATATGGCCGCGAGACAATGCTCCCTCCGTACTGCTGCGTTCAGGGACAGTACAGAGTGCAGATGTTTCAGATGTTTTTCTTTGGCAAAATATTCCTAGTTACTGGGAAATAACATATAGCTTTAATATCTAACAGTGTGTTTTTTGTGCCTAAACAAATATTATTATGTAATATTTGTTTGCCTTGCATCCAAAATACAATTTTTTGCCTCATTACAAAAAATGAAAGAGCATCTATGGTAAAAAAAAAAACAAACAAAGAAAAAAACCTTGAGTTGAGGACATTCATAACTCATTCAGTGAACTACAGTGAACTACTCCCTCAGCAAAGTCTGACAATGTCCAGGAATTCCATTCAAAGAGAAACCGACAATTATAGACAAGGCCAAAAAGTTCTCTCACATTACAGTAATTCATATTGACAGGAAAACAAAAACAGTGTGGCTGTTTGGAAAATACGAATGTGGGCTTTCCCCATATTTTTGTTTGTGGAAAAGCCCGTTTGTCCTCAATATGTCACATTCTTCACCATCAGTGGCACAACACACCACATGGCCTTGACCTAAAGGAGTATCCTAGCATATTTCCCAAGCACGCATTTGCACCATTTTTCCCAAACAGGTTTTCTTGTAATGTTACCACTGACGTTAGTACCAAAATCAATTGAGTATTCGGATCAATGTACAAAGATAATTAAAAAGATAATGCTTTGAAGCGGGCACGAGCATGCACACAGAAATGCATCTTAAGTTGTAGCTGCCCACCCATAAAGAAGTAAGCACCACATAAGAAAATAATGCAGTAAACAGGAAACATGGGCGTACGAATGCCAGATGTATTCTGCAGTTTCAGCTTTAGTCTGTCCTCAGCAGAGCAACAAGTATTTCTGGAAAAGTCTGAAAACAGCCAGCAGGCTAGCGCTGCTGAATGAAGAAAAAAAAAGAAAAAAAAAAAAAAAAAGGATTTTCTGGTTTTGGAGTGAAATAATATTGTATTATATAGTCAAATAAATGACAAGTCTAATGAGTGACACTAGATATGTAAATGTGATGTTTGTAAGCTCAGTGAAGACTGTAAGGGAGGCCAGTTTTCCACTTTATTGTCTGCAGCTGTCTAGTTGAGTCACTGGCACTGTAGATTGGTGAGTGGGCAGCCTTTTTCGCAGACATGGAGCTCCGCCAGCTTTTTGTTCCTGTCATTAACTGCGCTTTGTGTCTTAGTGATGGCTACATGCTCATAATGAATAGGCAACTCTTTTCCATTAAAATAATACCCTCATCAAGTGGGCTCCTGTCAGCAAAGTTGCATCTATGGCTGACCAAGCCGCATGCTTCTAGACAGCTTATAGACTGTGGGCCATTGGCTGGAGACTGGAATTTTAATTGTTTCACGGGAATCGCCTATTTAGCCATTCGAAAAGGCAACTGCAGGACGGCTTCCGTGAAAGATGATGAGCGGTGGGAAGGAAGGGGTTTAGGAAATGTTGCAATGAATTAATTCTAGACACGCCTGAACATTGAAAAGGTTTGTCCTGTAGCAGTGGATGACAAAAGATGGACTACAAAGAGGAGTGGACTTGAAAGACGAGGTTAGGGGAAGAATGAGGAGGGGGTTGGTGGCTGCTTGTGAAGTTTACCAAAGGAAAGATGCATCCTTTTGAGTCACAGGGAGATTATAAAGTTCTTAAAGTGACAAAACACCTTATTAACCTCCGCCTGACCTCTGAGGATTGACCTTTGACTTGTAACCCAAAGACCACTGCACCTTACTCCTATTGGGAGTTATCAGCATGAGCCTTTTTCATTACAACAGTTGTGCCACAATGCCAAAAGAAAGAGAGAATGTGAGTATTGTCTTGGTATATGTGAGACAGACGATAGAGGGATGAAAGAACAGAGAAGAGTTTAATTAGACACAGTGCACCTCTGGTAATCTACCTTCACCCTATTGATAAAAAGAACAAAAATGGGAGCGATGGGGAGGGAGAGATGAGAAGTTTTTAACAAGAGGTCAGAGAAGCTCTGGCTTAGAACGTGGCCTTTTATCAAATCCGCTGGCAAATCCCCAGATTAGTCCATTCCATTGTTTTCAGGAAGTCCGCTCTCACTGATCCAGAATGCAGGAGGTGCGTTTAAGAAGAGCTCCAAGCCACTGAGCTGGATAGTGAATGTGTGTGTGTGTGTGTGTGTGTGTGTGTGTGTGTGTGTGTGTGTGTGTGTGTGTGTGTGTGTGTGTGTGTGTGTGTGTTTGTGTGTAATTATGTGGGCAAGTGTGTGTTCACGTGCGTACGTGTCTTTGTCAGCTTGTGCATGGGGTGGGGGTGGGTTGGTGGGGTAACACAGTGAGGAAGGGGTTGTCAGGAAAGCTTGGGCTCAAACATGAAGCTCTGACCAAAAAATTCCAATAATCGCTCATGATTTTCTGGCCACCAAAAGCAACACAGACGGATGACGGGCTGCGTTCCCACTGTGACCTCTCCATAGATAATATGTACTTTGGAAACTGTCATCCCTCATGGTTTCATTAAATCTTTTTTTTGATATTTACATGGCCTGTTGAGCTGTTCTCTATACAGAGTCAATTTAGTCAAAATGTGAAATTCTCCCCCTTGAATAAACACCATGATTTCTTTCCTGCGGGGTCACTTTACCATGACCAAAGTCATTGGCATGATACAGAGATATGGTCAAAACACTTGTGGACACCTACAAAAGTTAGCTCAGAACTATAATTCAAATATTTAATCGTCACAATTTGACAAAATCGTATTCCTATTTCCCATTTCCTTTACCCGGTACTTGTCACAATGCATCTTTAGCAAGCATGCTGTTGTGTACAATTCAGCCTGGGCAAATGGGCCATCGGAGTGATGACAAGTTGCAAAAATCACTTGCAAGCACTGAATCGGTATCAGCACACTCCTGCACCAATTTAGACTAGGCCTCTTTCAAAACCAGGGTGAAAGAACAACAACCCATTAGCAAAATAGGCAGGAAGCCAAAACACAAAAGGCAAATGATTTATTATAGCTTTCAGCAGAAATACCTGCAAAGCAGCACGGACCCTCAGGTGCTGAGTAGCAAAGGATAAGAGAGTCGGTGCTGAGAGATGCCCTGGAATGAGCAGTCTGGGAGTCTTGAATAGTAGGCAGTTGGTAGCTCTTCTTGCAGGTGGGGATTTTGGGAGGAGCTGGGGACAGCGTTGCTTCTGCTACTGTCAAATGGAACTTAGTTTTGCTAAAAATCACATTGTCATGATCGGAGCCTAGGCGCATTTGCTTTTGTCTGCTTTTCCCAATTATGAAAAGAAAACCTTGAAACATGTTTGAAGTGACATGATAAAAACGGAGGAGATGTGGCATAATTTTGCATTTAGGAACGTTGTCATGGTTAACAAAATGTAGAATATGTTTTAACTAAATCTATTATTTCCTAATGCCACATTTTACTTCGTAACAACAAGTAATGCTCATAAAAATACATAAGTAAGGTCATTGCACCACTATTGTTTTAGGTGTTTGTCAAACTGTGATCAAAGAATTACTGAAATAGGTGAAAACAAGGAGAAAGTTGTAGGACCAATGACAAAAATGTCTTCTTAGCTGCTATTACTAACTGCTTCAAGAGCTCCCAGGACATCGCAGTGCCATGTTCAGCCTAAACCGTGGCTTAATTTCACAGGAGCTTTTTTAAAAATGCAATGCTGAGATGTTTTCACGTGTTACTGCAACCAAAGAATAAAAGTCACTGTTCAGCGTGTTTCAAGTTGCACACATTCGCACATGCACACGTTTTTCCAACACTCAAGCACATCTCTATCACTATCTACCAATAAACTGATCTAGTTCACACTGATTCGTTTAGCATTTGCCATAGATCAGGATGCAGCAGCCTGCCACTGTGATTTTTCATCTCTCCATGGGTTTGAGGCTTTCTCCAGTTGTGGTCACTAGACAAAACCGCAAAGTCCTATAGATCTCATGGGAACCTGTTAAATATGCTAATTGTTACGATCACAACATGGCAAATTCTTATCGATACTTTGATTCATGTGTATGCAAAACGCAAGTTTAGGAATTAAGAAGTTTTTTTTTTTAAGTGATAAAAATTATCTGTGGTTTGTTGAAATTGTATATGTTTCATTGGTCTTTCAGACTCTTTCTAGCTTTTAGACTTTCTGCCTTATGAATATGGGTCATTAAAAGCAAACATCACAATGATTTATTTCCTATAAGACGACCTCTATACAACTTTTGTAAAGCAATAAAACTAAACAGAGTTGCCAACAATATAAAGTATTGGTCAGAATGACTAAACAAACTTGGGTTTTTGTTTGGGTTGTACCTTGGTGTCATAGATGCCAAGTTACTCATTTGTGATGTCTGCTGCTGCATCTGTGTATTTTCTGAATGTAAATCCAAGGTTGGGAAAGGATCAAATTCTTCTGTGATGAAAATAAACATGATTTTTATTGCTTGCGCTTTATTGTCCTCACATGTAGTAAACCCCAGGAGCCCCCCTTCAGTTTTCCTTTGCTCATTCACAATCACACATTTTTATCCTCATGCACTCTGTATTCATTTTCATACACACCTCACCGTTGTCAAATCCTGCTGTATTCTAAAACCATCACTTGGCAACTTGAAGGAAAAGCAAATATTGAACTAAAACTTAAAAATAATTTTCCACCTCACAACGAGGACCACACACACAATACACACAGACATGCTCACAACATATATGCATGTGTGTGTGTGTAGCAAGTCCAAAACTCTCCTCTCTCCCTCACACTTGCTGTCTCTCTCACACATGCACACACACACACACACACACACACACAGTTCTGCTTTTCTTTAAAGCCACATCCTGAAACTCCTTCCTCAGGGGAGAAGATTTACACTGTGGTTGTCCTTCAGGTACACCATAAGAGCTCTGCACTGAAGCCTCTACTCTTTGTAAACCCTCATTTTGACTTGGCCTACAAAAACATATATATAGCGGAAAAAAATGGAAAAGTGGAGGCTCCACATTTGGATATGGAGGCACATTAGTAGATTTGCAAAAATGTCAAACTTTATTCTCCAGTGCAGTGCATCATTCCAAGCCATGCTGACTAGCACATAGCGTCCTTACAGAAGTCTTCTTCAAGTTGGCTCCATCGGGGTCTTTGCTGAAGGTTAAAAGGGCCTTTAGGAGAGCAGCCAAAAAAAAAAAGAAAAAAGGTTGAACCGAACAAACCCGTTCACGTAATATGCTCCGGGGTCTAGTTCCTGTTAAGAGTGCAGGTCAAATGTAGGCACCTTTTGAGAGACAAACTCCGTAGTCCTATCAGGTCAAAATGGCTATTGAAAAAAAGAGTTTGTGACTTGACGCTCCGTTTTGCACTTTGCGGTATGTCCACAATGTCTGCATGTAGCGTAAAGCTTTTAACATCTAGCGTTTCGTCATACCAAGTTCATTATAGGTACTATTTGAAGAGTCTTGTGTAGCCCACCCACTCAATTCTGCTTTGCTCATATGTGGTACCATACCTCATAACAGTCTTAAAAAAAACTGACTTGTAATCCCCAACACTCATTTCGGAAACCAGCTTTGCTATTTTTATGACAGTTAAGAGAAAGCTGACTGTACCTTTGTCACTTGATTCCATGTAAATGCACTGATTCAGTCAGCTGCTTGTTCCCTTCTGCAGCTTTGGTACAGACATCTTTGGGAGAAAGCAGCTTCTTCTTTCTGAGTCTGAGCGAGGACAGAGCTGCTGCAGCCAAGTGTCCCAGTCTGCAGCAGTCAGGGAGCACGATCTTTCAGAGTAAATGATCCAAACACTCTATAAACGGTCAAGAATTTTAAAAAAGTCAAACTGATATTTTAGCTTCTATAGTATTTTAAATAAAGTCAAATAAACCGTTTAATATGTATTCTATATACTTATACACAGTATGTCAATCAGAAGGTTTAAATAATGCCCTGCAGTGCATAATTTGTCATATTTGTATGTTTAAAGTGAAGATGATTGAAGAAAAAGACGATTGAAGAAAAAGAGGAAGGAAACATAATCTATAGATTCATCGATTAATTGAAAAAATAATCGATAGCTTAGTCAGCTAAAAAATAATTAGGTGCCAAAAGAGATAATTAAAAATAATTAGGTAATATAATAAATAATTAGGTGCAGCCCTACCGACTTACTGTTGCTTGAAGAAGCCTGGGTTCGTGGACGACTGCCTTACCAACTGGGCTACAGCCGCCCACAAATGTGTGTATATTGGCATCTAGTAATTGGATGACATTTTTTTAGCAGCTTAGCTTAGCTTTTAATTTCCACCAAGAGTTCTGGTTGTTGCGCAAGGAATTCTGGGATACGTGGATACAGCAAGTCCACACAAATCAGCTACCTCGATAAAACAGGCGGAACGAGAACAATTCCGGTTTTTTGATCTGTAGAGGAACTTTGAATTTGATCAGTACTTGTGCTTTGACTGATGACGTTTCACAAGTGTGGAAGGGGACACGTGCAGAGAAGAATGCAGTTTAAAAAACGGCCATAGTTCTGCCCACAATGTGGTGGTTGTCCTAATGTCTAAGGTCTATTGCATCATTTTGTTTGCGCGCATGTTGGAATCGAGTTTAAAGTCTTATTGTTAGAGTGTATATACTCACATTTCACTGGATTTCAGAATGCTGTTAGCCAACCGTTCGTAAAACCTGTGTCCAGCACTGTGTAATGGGTGTGGGGGAGAAACAGGCGGCTGAGGCGGTGTCCACGTGCACGAACATCAGGCACATTCAGTTCCTCAACAGCAAAAAGTCCCGAGCACTTCAACAGTAGCCGTTTGTGTAGCAGGATCCGAAGCAAACTGGTGTTTCTCAGCTACAAATGTTCGTAATCTTAGTTTTAAATATGATGGCCACACAGTACTCTGCCCTTTTTCTCATGCTGCTTGCTACCTAGCAACAGTACACGAGGGCCTTTGTATGAATATAGTGAAATTACTGATGGTAAACGGGTCTTACTGCATTACTTTCTCTTACATGGATACAATAAATATAAATAAGCAGCTGACCTTCCTGAAATCAAGCAAAACTAATTTGAAACATTTTTTTCTCCTTAGTTGCTGCGTTTTCTGCCCCCTTATATCATTCAACGCCCCACCACCGCCTCCCCTTGTTAAGCCCCACCCACTTAAAACCTTGCTCGGTTACCATAAACATGATTATAATGACTGACACCTGTATGGCCCATTTATAACACAGAAAATGTATAATGCTGCATTCGTGTTTACTCTAAACATAGCAGTTTTCACCTACTTCATATTCGGTATTTTTAGTTAAAAAAAAGTAAAATTGCAATGTTTTGTATATTACTGAAGCAGCCTATTCACACTTTTAATTTTGAAAATATTAATAAGTGTAAACAAACCAACGAAAGGTGCTTTCCTCGTAATGTGAGCCTGGCCTGTCTAAAGCATCCTTGCGGTTATTGCACAGTATAGAGTAGGTGGGTGCAGTTTGTATTACTTTGCAAACACAACTGATTGCCTCAGTGAAGAAAATACTACGAGCGGCTATCTGAAGGAGGAACGGTGCCTATTTGCAGCTCTGAACCAGTCATTACGTTCAATTCATTCTGACATTGATACAGTTTTGCCAGCCATTCTGTGACAGCCTATGAAGTCCATTGGCTGGCAATAAACACCACCTACCTATCATAGGGGCCACCAATCTACAATAAATAATGTTTTAGCTTCCTGCAGCCAGCATAGTGTCAGCTTACATATCATCAGCATTCCTGACATCTTGCCATGTGCGAAGGTCTATTTACGCTGCCAGAATAACACAATTGTTCAAATGGGCTATATGAAATATGAAATGAAATGGGCGAGGAATGGAATCCAGTCTGATATGCTTGTTTTCAGAGAGGAAGAAATTGCCTGTCTCGCCTTGTTTACTGTACACAGGGAAAATTAAACATAATGCTGACAAATGTACATTTCTTTCCAATCTATGAGCATATAATGCCTTTGTGTGGTTCAGTGTGGCAGGGCAATCTGTCAGATGCAATTATAGACGGTAAACCTTCTTCTTAAAAGTAAACAATTCCCAATCGAGGTAGCAATGCACTCAGTTAAATTGGTGCCCTCAGGGCACCATGTGCTGTTGTTTGCTTAACAATATAGTTAGATGTGTGCACAGTGTGTTCAATAATATGTCTAAGATTTGGCAGTTTCAGTGACCTTGGAAAGACAAGGCCCGCCCAGCCAGATGCCAGCATGTCTGTGTTTCAGGATCAATATCAGAGGCCATGAGTGGGTTTCATACGGCAAATTCTTTTGCAAGGCATTTTAGTTTTGATTACAAAAATCCCTATGGTGGTAACTTGCAGGTCTGTCATGGAATCTTCACTGTACATTCTTTAATAAAGGTCTTAATAAAACACGGCAAGTGCTGACTTGCTGGGGAGCCTCAAAACATAAACTACTACTATGAAAGCAGTAGACACCAAGGCTTCCAGATGTCGTCTTTCAAAGCAGATTTCCAAGGAACTTCATCCAACAGCATAAAGGCTGGACAAGGGGAAAAACAGCGTTTTAGTCTGTGGCATTTCTGTCAAGCAGGAGATAACATCACGGCATTGCCTGGTGGAGAGGTATGCATGGCTTTCTCAGAACAAAACTGTGAAGAACAAAAAGAGCAGAAATATTTGCTAACAATAAAAAAAAAAAAAAAGGAATAGAAGAGATGATTTATTTTCATCATTGAACACATTTACATGTTACAGTAAATTTGCACACATCTTGCGCGTGGGCTGGGATTTCATGGCGGAGGCTTCAGCATCCCAGCCTGATGCACTGCGAAACCAGCAATAAATAATAAAGCAAGTAATAATTGTGGTAATTGTTACTTGTTTCATCCTGAAAAGTTATATATCATGATGCGATGTTCCCGTTACATTGTTACCTTTTTCTTTCAAAAAATCAATCAAACTTGTTCTATCACTGGCAGAAAGCGGCAGTATTACAAACCTGCTATTTCATGTGGTGTACTGTGGTACAGTCAGAGCCCGCAGTGGTTTCCATTTGAGTTTTGTCTACTGTATCTTCTTGTGATAGTCTTCCGTTGTATCACCCTCAAATATACACGTGCGAATGTCTCTTTAAATTCTTATACTGGCCGTCATTACTCAACATCTCCCCGTGAAGTCAAATGATTGTGGATAGTTTTACAATACCTAATGCTAAGCCAAATAACATGTCACATAATATACAAAACATCACTGTGTGCCAAACAAAAACTGTGTTATTGTCCGTCTGTGGTCAGAGCATCGGCTTCCCACGAAACAAGGCTCCAGGGGCCAAATGTTGCTGGATTTGTGGCCAGGGCCACACTGCAGTTTGGCCATGGCATGTGTCATAGATCTGCCTGGTCCCCTGATGGTGGAACAGTGTGTCCAGAGCTGGACTGAAAGAGAAAGCTTCCTGAGGTCAGGAGAATATAATGCGCTAGCTGGCTCTCAAATAAAACTGGTTTGTTTTTCTTAAAAGGAGGTTGAGGTTTTGGGGTTTTAGTCCATCACCCCCACACCACACCACCTCCACTCCACTCGGTTTTTTACAATGGAAGCCTTATAGTGTGCATTTTGACCTTTTTGATTTTAACAGAAGGTGGTGATTGGCAGGAAACGTGTTTCGTCGTGACCGGAGTTCTGGTTTGGCCCATCTAAATGTCAGCTGTGTATAAATTTGGTGAAGAGAAACCATAGAGCTATTGTTAAAAGAGCTCTTGACATTAAGAATATTTCACAGAATAAACAACACTTTATGCATTGGACTTAAAAATATCATTTGCAAAGACAGACGATTTTTGAATGGCCATTGCAATGGTACATTTACTGTTTTTCTATAACAGCTTATTTTTTACAGGGTTGCGGGAAGCAATTTTATATTTTCACAAAAATGGGTCATTTAACTTGAAGAAAAACATATCGTTTAACATCCACTGCAACAGAAAGAGACACACAAAAAAAAAAAGTAATTTTCAGTCTTCATAAACAGCATGGTCAAACAAGAAAGAAAAATGTATTATTGCTTTATAAGGTCTTCAACGAGAAAAGTTTTGTCTAAATTCTTAAGCTATGTTAAAGTCAGTAGCTGGCAAAAGAACAAACTCCATAAGTTGTATGTTGTTTGTATTCATGTCATATTGAAATGTGAGTCCTAATTGTGAATGTGCTCTGTTAACTTGAAGATAGTATAGATCCAAAATAGCTAGAGCTCATTGGGTGTAATGTTCAGCGATGGTCAGTAATGGCCATTGGTTTGGCAAGATCTTCTCCTCATTACACAGCTCTTCCTGTACACACACATACTATATAATAAAGACTTCCTCCACAGATTGAAAATCACTCCACTCTCACCAGCACGCTCGAGTTCCTCTTTCTCTCTCTACCCCCTCTCTCATTCTGTCTTTCTTTAATTCTTGCTTTCTTTCCATCTTTTCCATTCCCTTTCTCCACCTCGCTCTTTCCTTCTACATACTAACCTTCTCAGACTGGCCTGGGTCTTTATATTTCAGGCTTTGAGGCTACATCTGAAACAAAAGCAAAATTATGGGTCTGGTTTGGCTTGAGGAGAGCACTGTGACCCCGGCATGTGGTTTTCTTAGGCCAGACCAGAGAGAGGTGAGGTGGGGAGAAGAATTTGTGTGAATCTAGCTGTGTATTTGAAGAAAACCCTAACCACAGCTAATTTGAATGTGTCATTAGCAGGGGGGTGGGGGGTGATCTAAACTTGGGTTTCTAGCTTCTATGGAGTAAAATTCACATAGTACAGAATCCACCATTTGTTTTTCCTCTTTGGGGGGAGGGGATTTGGGGGGGAGAATTTAGGGACCATATCCTCAAGAGTAGGCACAAAACTTATCACCCCATAAATCTTCTCACCTCCTCATCACTTGTCCGAGACATGAAACTGTTGTTTCTTGACACATCTATGGCTTCGGTTACTCTTTGTGGGTTATGAAAAGCAACTCAAAATCTACTTTACAATCACATTGTTACACTCACACAACACTGTGTCCTCGTTCCACCACAGAATACACGCTCTGAAAAGAGGATTATTCCAGGTGTTGCACCAAAAAAGTTTTTGAAACGCGGCGAGCATCCGGGTCACACGAGTCCATCCTCCAAAGTGCATGGCATGACGTCCCACTGTTATACATAAAAAAGACATGTAGCTATGATATAAATGGAGAATTGTGTATTTTGAGACCTTACGCAGAAGGATCACCCTAAAGCAAAACAATCAGTGAATAAAGCTCACAGTTTCTTCCTGTGTTTCTGAGAGTTTCCTACAGTGAGCGTGCATCGTACTGTGTGGTCTTGTACCCTATTTAGACCTAGTGGGTGACCACTGTACAATTAGGTATGCCATGTTTCACAGCAGCAGCAGAAAATGGAATTACTGTCAATGGAGCAGACCTTCTCATGTTTACGGTTCACATATTCTTCTTACTCTTCGTGGCTCTGCACCCGACACAGCTTATGGTTGATTGTATCATGCAGTATGAATAACACAATTATAAAACCCCATAAGGCACTCAATACTTGTGTAACTCCAGATCTTAAAAGGGAATGGCTAACTACGTCCAAGGATAAAAGTTGATGCTCCAGATGGCAATTTCATAGCTAAGAGAGATATATGTTTCTGGTCTTCACACAGCTAATTTTAGGATGTGTCACGTCAGAGGGAGAAAGATGCTATCATCGCTAGGATTTTTCAACTAAAATCAATCCACATCTAATATACAGAAGACACAACGTGCAGTGTTTAACATATTATTTATATAAAACCAGTGAAAAATGGCATCAATAAAAGCCCAATACGTAAGATTAATGAGGCTTTTTTTTTCATAGCAGAAATATAGTATTCGTAATTATGTTTTAATTTTTGTGCAATTACATTCTTTAGCTTCAAATTAGCCTTTTGTATCTACATGGGTAATGGGCTGCATTTCCATGGCACCCAACACGTTGTGCTGCCATGTACATTTGCAATGAACAGACAGACTGTTGGGGAAGGACTGACCGGACAAATTTAAAATCTATCGGTCATGTTAAATCACAAATATAATATACTTTAGCTGATGATAGAATGACAATGACTTCAAATTAGTTTGAATAACAACGAAATGTAAGAAACTTTAACAGAAGTTAAATAACATAACGATAACTATATCACATTACAAAGTAGTTAATACACACTGAATTATTGTGTACTCTAATTTTGCTTAAATTGCCAAAATTATTATGTGTAGGAATATTTTTTTTTTATTTGTCCTTTCGGCTTATCCTGTGAGTTCAGGTTCATTGCCACGGATCATTGTCCGCCTGTTGATTTGGCACAGTTTTTACGCTCTTACGCTTGAGCCAGGTGAGTTTTACCATTCGTCCACTCTGGAAGAACATCCAACACATCAAGGCTGGTTACAATGGTACGTTTTTGACCACGTCTGGTTGTATCTTACAGATTCAGGGCTGCTAATCATAACTAATTTGACCTTACTTGAACCATTTCGTTTTAATCTTCAATTTTAGTAGTTTTTCATTTTAAGTTTACACATTTTTAAATAGCATTATGTGATGCTTTGTGTAGCTCACACGTGTGTAATGTTTGTAATCTTTATGCTTGTGTATGCTAAAGGTAACTTGCAACGTAACAACTAGGCCAAACCCACTTGTGACATCAGAAATGTGTTGACAATTTCGAATAGGATATTATGCATTTTATATAAATGACCATTTTAATAAACATGTCATCGTGATTAAAAGTGAAATTTAATATTTCTTAAGTTTCCTACATAATGTGGTCATTCTGAAATTTGATATGTGTTCAGCTGGCAAAAGCAAATCGTAAGAACAAATGTATTATTACCCATATGATATGAAAATAGCCACTTTGCTTCACAGTTTCAGTGTCCAGTATTTTAAAAGACACTAGGTTAGAAAAATAAGTTGTTTGAAGCTAACGGGGTTAGCTCACAGTCCTGTGGAGCTGGTCACAGAAAAAGCTAAAACCATGCACTGACTTTAAAGATATGGCTCCTGACATATTCACAGAGAGGACAAATCCTGAGACAGCTGAGACTCAAAAACACAGACACAATGAAAATGTCCCAGGCTGCAGCGGTCACACCGTAAAGTAAAATGGTAAAGTTTGCCACCCATTTCCTGTTGCTGCTCCTTCACATTAAAAGCTTTCCATTTTCAAAACACCAGGTGGCTCTTAATTGTGAATCAGTCACTGGAAATGCAATCTCTTGCCACTAACATGGTTTCTGAGTCTTGACGGACACTGTAGGCTCGCTCACACTTGAAAAGAGAGCGAGTACTGTTGGAAGATTTTCAGATGGTTACATTCTGCAACCTCAGCATTACATTTCACTAAATCAACTCAGGGCACTTTTACATTTTATCAAGGTTTGTCCAAATGTCGAGAAAGAACTAAATTACTATCTTGCTTAAAACTACAAAATTAACCAGTTAAAATTGTTATCTGTGTGTTTTCTTTAACGCGAAACCAGTACTGAACCATCAAGGGAAGATTTCATCAAGTCTTTGAGAAGTGAGAGTCAGCACCATAAGACTTGGACTATTCTAGTCTGCAATTTTTTTTGGAGAAGTCAAACGCCAAGTTTCAAATTGTTTATAGGTTTCAGTCAGTGAGTGCTGATAGATAACATTCCCAAACACTGACTGGACAATCGTGTTTTAAAGGATGGGTGTGCATTTTGTGGGGAAATTGACAACAATAAAGATCGTTCACACTATGGTTTGAATTCATTTATCGAAATGTTGCCGTGTTTAATTCATAATAGTGGAAAGGAAACTTAAAGTATCATAGTGTAGAGGGAGGTCTTACACCCATGACTGTCTTGAGAAAAACCAAAAGCCACAGCTCTGAATCCATATGTTAAAATCATCAGAGTAAGACCCCTTACCACTTCAACTATGTCCTAACGAGAAATCTATCCATGCTGCTGCTCATTGTGCGGTGCTTGTGGGAGGTTCAGTGACAGATACGTGCATGAATTACTGTTGCTTCATCACCCTCAAGTCCAATTGCACATCCTTGAGATTAAGCTGTAGAAGCCAATATGACCACTTAACAAAGGCCAACCAAATGTGACGGTTTCTCTGAATCCACAGTCCGTTCGAACTGGGCTTTTCATTCTCTTCTACGGTTACTATGTACCAAACACACACACATGCACACACACACACACAGTCTCTTCTAAACACACCCAACATCCATGAACTGCAGAACCCCTAGACGGATTGGCAATGAACTCTTTTCAAATAAAGACATCTCTTAAATCTACCTACTTTGCACAAGTGATCAATCCGAAGTGGGACCCTTGGCAGGCTGGTGAGATCACAATATGACATACAATATTATAGCTGAATGAAACATGCAAAACTCTACAGTTTGTTCCTCGACCAAATGTCAGCAAAAAGTCTAAGATCCAAATACATTCTCAGCCTTTGTTGTCACCTAGTGGATGGTTTTAAATTGCTTTGAGTACCAACAGGTAGAAAAGTGCAGACCATTTACCATTTCTTAGCAGGACGATTTTTTGACACTACTGATCCAAAGAGTAACTGCTGGTCACTGTTGGTACCCGGCCTCCTCCCACACTTGGTGTCTAGGTGAGTGGGCACTGGCCAGAACGTGCTCTGGTCAAAGGGACGTGTGTGGTCCTTGCGGATCCCACGACAATCCCATGTTGTCCAAAAGAAAGCCAATGCCAAATCCACAGAGGACATAAAAAGGTAAGAATATTAAGTAAGACATACAGACATACAGTAAGACATACAGTCTTACTGTCCACATTTTTGCGAGGTTGTGCACGTGACAGTGTCCCTGCCAATGGAATTTAATACTGTTATTTCCATGTGCTGAAAAACATTTTAGGCTTCAGTCCTAAAAGAATGCGACTTTACCAAAACACAAAACGTTTCTTTATTAGAATACAGCAGAATATTATGATGACATTTTCTGGGCTTAAATACTTTGTCCCCATAGTCATGTCTCAGAGGAGATGGTAAAAGGTTGCTGCTTGTGCGTTCCCCAACACACAGTGGGTCTGCTCTTAATTGTGGCAGGGAGAACATCGGCAAGACCCATTCTATTCTTCATTTCATCCCACAGACACACCAGAAAACAGCTACAGTAGTTTCTGCAAGCTACATTTTCCACGGGAAACAACCACAAGCCCAAAAAAGCATAGCGCAATGTCATCACCCAGGAATCCATGAAATACCAGAAAGTCTGAGTTTTATTACAAAAATCATCTGTGAGCACAAACAAATGTGGAGGACAAACATGCCTTTTAATTGAGAAGGCAGATGGTGCCATCTCGGGTGGGACAGCAGTGAGCACAGACTGTGGAATACAAAGCATCCGCCGCGACCACGACCCTCCATTTCTGTCGCTCCAACTGGGAGACAGGGTCGGCTGTTGGAAGCCACAAGACTCAAACAAAAATCACTATTGTTACCTCAGACACACACACACACACACACACACACACACACACTGAGCAGTCCACAGGAAGAAGTTGTATTGGGTTTCCGGGGGGAATTTTTGTTTATCTACTTCTTCATCATTGTTGCGTTTGTCTTGTGCTGTGTCTTTGATAGCTCTGGGGATGAAGCCACGTCTACTCTGACCTGAAAACAAAAATGCAAAGAGATAAAAGTAGAAAAGTCAGTAAAAAAACAACATTTACACGGAAATGCGCAAAAGGCTGTGAAGGTAATCATTGTGTAAGTTAATTTCTTAAATCCCACTGGCTGAAATGGTTTAAGTGACTTGAAGAACCTATATAAAAATGTTTCTTTATGACTTTATGGAATTATACTGAAGCATTTTGAGGAATTAAATCTGCCCTAAAGATGCCTTCCCTCCCAGACTGGTCACAGTAACTGGATCCTCTGTTTAATAGTTTGCTGTAGCAGGGGACTGACTGAGTGGTTTCCATTCCGTTGGGCTGTAACCGATTGTCCCAGTGACCACAACAAAGGGTAAAAAAAAAAAAAAGGAAGGAGGGTGAAGGGATAGAGAATAACCCCTCAGTACGGACTGGAGAACTCGAAGATCAATGACTCAATGGCTGCCAGAGTCTCCTCCAGCTTAAATACATTTTAACCCTGACCTTATCTGTAGCATCTGCTTCATCCTTACCACACAACAAGTCAAGGCCTGTGTCATACATAGTTTGTTTAACTTTATCATACACACACAGGATATAGTGTCTAAAAACCAGTCTGGCTTCTCGGAACTTTAATAGGTCAGGATCAAGAAGTCTTTTTAATTCATCCAGACATGAGAGGAAACAGAAAAGGCATCACCACAGTGGTCTACCAACAATGTAGGCCATATGCTCACAGGCTTTTCGTTCTTATTTTTGAAGTGGATGTGTGCGTTCACAGGGGTCACTGCTAAGTCAACAAATGTATGGTGCACAGAGTCAGTGTCAGTTTGATGAAGTGGTGTTACGTTCACAGACCTGCACTTCAGGCGCCCATACTGTAGCAGGTAACCATTAACCAGGCCGACTTTGTGTGAATGACCTAACACCAGTGCAAGAACCGTTTTGATGGATTTCCCCAACCCTCTGAAGTTCTAAAGGCAGAAAACACCCCATTGAAAAACAAAATGTGATATATTCATTCTCATTGGCGATAGTGTGCTTTATTTAGTCACGCAGACAAGATTCATGTTGGCATGCCAGATTCAAAGGCCTTTCTCCCATTAATATCACACACGACCTTTGTCTCATTGTGGTTCCTGGAAGCCTAAGTCACTTCATAGTCATGCATGGAGTAGAAAGGGGCTTTGCGCAGGCAGATACAATGATGTTAATAGGAAAGCGGGCAAACACATTGCGACTGTCACGAAATTAAAAATATGTCTTTTGACACCTTAAGTCCTTTTTCCCATGATGAGGTCTCTGAACAATTGGATAATTAATTCTCTAAATCTCTGTTCTCAAAGTTTTCGAGAATGCAGAGACAGTGGTTTAGCAACAATGACATACAGATGTGCTCTTGAAGAGCGAGCTTACGAACTCATAAATAGTATTTCTATCCAATAGATGTTTTTTTTCCTCGTTGAAGTTTTACATCGTCTCACAGAGGCTAATTTATTCTTCATTTCCTTTGTCAGACTGAGTGTGCTAGCGCTATCATTTTTAAATATGTCTCAGACTTTTGTGTTTTGATAGTGGAAATTCTAAGGCCAGATGTTTTCTTAGATTCGGTTCCTAAAGTGTTAACCAGAGTATCTCTGCTTTTAGGAACTCAGCAGATGTCGTTGGGTGATTTACTGGGTTTTGACCACCACTGTAAGTGATGATTCCAAGTGTCAAACTTAGAGGGCAAAGTAAGTTCCTGATGATTATATACTCGACACATCAAACCAAAACAAACAGCATGTAATGGTTTCCCTTGTAACAGAATGCCCCAAATCCACTGACAACTCCCTGTGTTTAAAGAGCAAATCTCCTTTCTCCTGATTTGGTCGCTAGGTGGTCACTACTGGAGCCCTGAGACCCGGAGACATCTGAGATGGTGAGTGGTGTCCAATGAGGGGTGACAGTTGGCTGTGTGTCCTCAGCCACAGACAAAACAACACGTTGGCAGACATAGCAACCTCCCAGCGAATTTTTACATACAATGAAAGCTTATTTAAAACCACGTGTGGCAGCAAAACCTTCCGCAGACAGGACTTGAGTTCATCCTTAGAGTGCATGGTCCCCAAGGCCAGGCCTTTGGCATCATTTAACCATTTAGCAAAGTGGTGACAGCCACCTCATGATGTTTAACTAGAATCCTCTACTAATACACTTATGCACTGTATTCAACGGGCCAATCTTGAAATAACATCGTAGCTTATAATGGCATTCACAGCATTTTACTCTCCATAAAATATAAAGGTTCGAATGTCAACAAATGTGTCAAACTCTAAGAGCTTCCTTTTTCAACAAATTGTCATGTTTAAGAGCTATTTCCCAATATTGATATTTATGGTACAGCTGTTGTGTCATGGAATAAGGATATTTCCTTCAATAATGGGCATTTTACCATAAAAAAAAAAAAAAACACATCTCTCCTAAATGTCACAACAGGCTATAAAAAGTGACCAAAGATGTAACAAATACGGGCCACGTTAAAATAACCCGTTTCATCCCGTAAGAATAGATGACTTTACAGCATAAGGTCAACATCTATTATAGATTTCCATCGCACAATGTGGTTGGATTTGTTTCCCTTCCTCCCCTACGATATGCATCCACTTAAGCACTATGGACGTCACAGTGTGTTCCAAGCTGCTTGTAACAACAGTGGGACTGCACGCTGAATTTTCATGAGTACAGTCTCGGTGGTTATTCCCAAATGTGATTGATCCACTGTTTACTCTGGCAACAGGTCGAGTTCAGTAGTGGTAGTAAATGTTTACATTTAAAATCTGTAAGTTATGGGGAGGCACACTTGGGTGTTTGGCATTTTTCTTTGCATCAAGGTGGAGCGCCTGTATAATTGGTGGACTGTCTTTTACCCTTGACCGCAAAACCTTTAATTGATTTAAGGGTGCACAATAATAGGAGTCCCATATCAAAAAGATCTCTGTAAAACATGTCGCGGAATGCAGCGTTATGAAGCCCATCATTTATATTTTAGGTAAAAGTGTCCATAACAGTCACATCACTCCTTTATTGTTAAGTGTAGGTTGTACTATTTAGGGTCCACTGAAACGTATTTAAATATGATGAACATAAATTCCAGCGATTTCTTTGTTACAAATTCTGTCCTACTGGACAGAAAAGTAGAATTTAAAATTTTGGTTTTGGTTAGTTGTTTTTCCCACTACAGTGGGTTGACAGTTGTTGGGGGGATCCATTGTTAAAACTCTGCCTGTGTGGCATTGTGTTGTATGTGTCTGCCATCTATTGGACTTGCAAGAAACATCAGTTTCAAATTCCCTTAAATGCACATTTAGGGATCACTTTCTGATAGAGGTGAAATGCTTTTTCAAAAAGTGCTTATCAGTGGTGAGAGTTAAGGATTGTTTGTTTATGCTTTATTCAGTATTATTGTCACACATAACCCAAACGAGTTGGCATGTAGACAAAACATGTCATCTTCTTACATTTAAAACATCAAACTTGTCTTTGTGGACATAAAATTTACTGCAAAGATGAGAATCTTATGGCAACAGGAGCAAAACCACAGCAAGTTGGTAGTGCCCATCTAAAAGAGACATTTTTGTGTTTATGGTAATAAGGAACAGTGGTTTGTAAAATAGAGGAAAAAAATAAATACCCCCAAATTTATTAAAAGAACTCACTTATATCCTATAACATGTGTTGCGGTGGAAGCTGGAGCAGGACGCCAGGAAAAAGAGGGAGTGGGTTAGTGCAGGAGTCGGCCGAGCACGTGCCTCCTGAGGTCCTCTGATCTCTGTCTGGGATCAGTCTGCCTCACCAGCCTCTGGGCTAGACTCCCATCAGCCCCGTACCCAGTCTACTCTGGGCCAGACACCACCATGACCACTTGTATTGAGAGGCCTGACCAACAGTGTGCCACAGTAGAGTACACAAACAAACAGCGCCGACACACACCGGTCTGCTCCCCTGCCATTACGTCGACTCATCGAGCCCACTCGGCTTAGTCATACCATAGGCTTCCAGCGCAAGCAGCTCCCTCTTGGCTTTGGATGGAGAATCTGGCAGAAAATATTTGCTCATTTGTCCCCACACATGTATGTGGTTTGGTAATGCTGCTGGGGACTGCTGCCCCAGCCTTTCTTACTGTCCAGATTCAGAGCCAGCCAGGCCGTCCCTGGTTAATGTCCTCCCACACAGTCTGGCTACATGGCCTTTTGTTGCTCATACTCAGCTGTTTATGTCCTTACAGTGTGTTGGCCGTGGATTTTGGAATGTGGTAGGGACAAGACAAATTATTCAGTTGCAAGGTGAAACAATAAACTTTTCTACAACTGTGATTACAACAGTGACACTGTAAATTGAAGCCTTCACCTTACTTACTTACTTACTGCCAAACTAAGGCCCCACAAGAGATGGGCCACACTTCCGCTATGCTGCATGTGAACAGATACGAACGGAAATTATACTCTTGTTTTTACTCCCTCACATATAATTAAAATGTCAAAATTGTTCTAAAAAACTAAAATAAATGGACAGATATTGAGCAAAAGTAAAGTCAAGACTCTGACTAATTTTTAAGCATTGCAAAATATTCTACGCCATTTTAAATAATTTTTACTATCGCTGTACATAGTATATGCATAGTATAGTTATATTATTGATATTACGTGTTTCACGTAGCTAAAGTGTGTTTTAGGGTTCTGGAGTTGAAGGATGACTATAATAATTTTCTAAATTAACGTGTGGTTGACTTTTTTTTTTTAAGCATCGTGGTGATTCTCATCTGTTTGGTCATTAATTTTGACCAAACAGATGACATGTTTTATGATGTCACCTGATGGAGTTTTGTGTCCGGCTATTTTTAAAAAAATCATTTTTAGACCACAACTGAGGTTGTGGACGAAGCCTTGGATTCAGACTGCTGCCTAAAAGAGACACAATCTCTAATTAAATTAACAATCTCTCTCTCTCTCTTTCTCTCACTGTCACACACACACACACACGCATGCCCTGCATTTCTTTACTCCTTTCATGTGAACCACAAGGTTGACCTTTTGGCCTCTATTTCCTCTGAAAAGAATAAAATCCATCACTGTAGACAATTTGAGATCCTGATATATGCCCCCTTTTCCTCTTTTGTGTTTGAAGTGATGGGAGGCTTTGGCTGGGTCTGACCAAAGTAATGATTCCAGTCTGATAGTTAGACTATTACTGATGCCCCCCATATTTGATAGAGAGGGGAGTTCTGGTTCGCTAGTAAATGCAATTAGGCATGCAGCTGGTGGTACCAATGTTTTACTGCCAGCTTGTTTCCACCTCGGTCACGCTACCAAAAGTTTTTAAACCCTCAGTGAGCATGATTTCACACTTGCACAGAGTATCCTGAGTAACTTATGTACATCCCTACTGAGGGCACTTGGAGGACAAGCTTTGAATTTACGTTCTTACTGCCCCTCGACAGATAGCAACGAGTGCAAAAATAAACACAATGTTCCAAATGTGGCCATGGAAACTGATGGACCACTGTGAACAAAAGTAAACTAACTGAGATTGTTCTATTTAAAGTTCTCTGTTTGTTGGCTAATATTGACATATCTGATTTTCTCATAATCAAGTTTCCTGTCATGGGGTTATGACTTCGTTCAGGTTATTGCACCAGATGTTTTCATGAGCTGTGTAAACAAAGTGCAACCATTATGCAATGAAACCCATTTCACATGTTTACAAGCTTTTGGGTTTAGCAAAAAATAAAAAATAAAAAATTCACCTGTTCACCTCATATTAGTTTAGAGTGAAACACTTCATCGTCATCACTCACTGAGACACTAGTGTAAATTGTCATGCGTGTCAAATGTGAGGCACTGCATTATTGTGAGCAAAATATTTATGATATTTTTGGAGTTTGTGCTAGAACTACTACTAAATCATAGTCGGAATTGGACCTAAATGCACAGCCACGGATTCAGGAGCTACTTGTTAGTTTAACTTCTGTTAGCTTGGCAGTTTGTTGCTTGATTAACCATTTATTCATTGGCAACTGCTTACACCAGTCTGTAGATCTGTACGTATAATTTTTACACACATAAGGTAATGGTTTAAATTCCAATGCCCATGGGAAATGTTATGACTGTGCAACATTTTCACAGTGGAGGTACAATAGCAATAATGTTACATTTCATTCAGCAACATGAGGTTTTAAATACCCTATATACATGTATACATTTTATAGGCTGTAGGCGTCTAATTGGGAGCCTGACATAAGGCCGTCTGTCAGCCAGGACAGTGAGAAAGACAATGGGGCAAAATGAGAACTTTAGAGCGTGGTGGTAGAAGATGCTGTGAAAACTGATATTTCTTCTATGACAACCTTCTGGAGTCAGCAGAAGCTGCTTCTCCTGCAGACAACAGACTTAAGAGTGTATTTAAGTGACTTTAAAGGGCTGCACCAACACCACACACGTTTCACTTGGTGCTGATCTGACAACACGCCCTAATCTTTATGTTCCCGTTCCTGCTGGAAACTACGATCACAGTAAAATTTAAACGGAAGCCGCAAAGCTTCTGCTGGCTGCAAAGCCAACTTATTACCACCCACTGCTGAACAGTGCACTGTTGCAGCATCGTCACACTACTGCTATGGGGTTTTATCTACAAAGGTGAGGACAAGTACATTAAAAGTGCCTTGATGCCTGTAACACATGCATAGGGACATCTTTCTTCTTATTAACTGTCTGAACCCAGATGTGCGAATGCAAGAAATTCCAAGTCTTCACATGCAAAATTGCAAAACACAAACTGTATTTAAAATAGTGTTTATTCCATAGAAAAAAATAACTCATCCAATGCATACAGTGAGAAAGGAAAAGTGAATGTTACGTATACTGTCATTAGAAGAATATTGTTGAAGTAAACCATCTTACTGTTTTATTGCCTTTCTAAATGCATGCACTTTCCGTTTTTTTTACAAAAGTTCTGGATGTCTTATTTCTTAACAGGATCATTTTAGAAACAAAGTTTTTCAATGTTTAGCCCCATTACGCCAGAAACAACACAGGAGTGCGCTTTAGGCTGAGCTTGTCATCAAAACAAAGTTTAGTGCTGTCATCAGAAGCAGCTAGCATCCTTTCAAACAAACAAAAAAAAAAACTGTCAAAAGCAATCAAAAATAACATTAAAACCTTGACGCTGATCTATGCATTGATATAACACAATGTTGTAGTGTTGTACAGTGTTGACAACGGATGTCTTCATACATGTGGTAACATCTGGCTGCCGCCCCTCAGAACCAGAATTCAGAGACAACCACGAGAACATTGACGATGTTCTGGCCAGAATCGCCGTGAGGTGTCAAGTTGCGCATGGACAGTTTCAATAGTGTAGTCAATGGACCAATCAGAGACTTCACCTGGCGAACAACACCTGAAGGAGAAAACAAAACATTATTAGCTACAGTCATGGACTACTGGTCTGTAACAGCTGTAGGAACACATGTAGAAAAACTGCTAACAGAATAAATCACGTGGCTACAAATAATCAGTATTAAAACCAAAAATCAAAGAATGTAAGATAAGCCTTGTTAAGTTTGACTTGATTCGTATATTTTCAATTCTGTATTCCGATTAGCTTTAACGAGTCACGCAAACTGTCTTCTCTCACATTTCCCCTAGTGGTATCCAGCCAGGCGGATAGTTTGGTTTTAAGTGCTGAAGTTTTGTATTAGAAGTTCTGCTTACGTCACAATACAGTTGGGAGCTATAAAATTTTGTTTGCGGTGTTCAGCGCACTGAATTATTACATCTGTCATTCAACATATGACAACTATCTTTTCAAAAACAATGCCTCAGCCACAGGCTGTCAGAAAGAGATGTTGAGGGTAATCCACAGACACCACTGTCAGCAGTTTTCATAGAGACTATTTGTTTGGTAAAAAAAAAAAAGGTCCAATAAATATTGACAATCTCTTGTGACAATGATTTAAACAATAGGAAAGTTATTAAAATGTTGGACTAAAACAAGTAATGTGGTAATGTTTCTATCTTAAGGATGGTTTGGATGATTGATGATTATATGAAGTTGGTGATACGGTATGAGGACAGTCACTGAGGATCAGATTTTTTATTTTTTTTTTACCCTCCTCCACCCTCCGGCTTCTCCACGGACGATACATTTCCTGTGCAATGCTAAAACAGATCAGGAGAATAGCCATGCTGCAACGAAAGCATTACTAAATATCCATGGAATTCACTGGGTGCTGTTTTTAAATGAACATGCGATTACAAGGGCGAAAAAATGCCAGTGTTTATACAGGCTGTCAGCGAGCCTTTTCTCTCCAGAGCGGTGGTGACATTTCAGCCGTGGCCTGTTTGAACAGCCATCGCCAGATAGAGTGCAGTCTGGCAGCACAATCCCCACGCTGTCCTCCTGTCGCACCTTCAACCACCCTCCGTTCTTTTTCTCAATTATTGCTCTCGCGTGTCACCTATTCATAACTGAGTCAGTGTTCGAGTGCTTTAAAGGATGAGTCAAGTTCAATTCAACATGTTACATGACAGGTCTTTGCATTGATCGGTCTAAATTATGAGGCCCCTTGCTGAGGTGCTTGTACTAAAGTAGTAAAACTCATTTGATTAGTTGTTCACCACAGGACAAATGATGACCCTTTATGTCCCATCCACTGCATCCTTTGGGACACTGGCAGTGTACGGCCCCCCCCCCCCACCCACTCATTTTCCTCCTTCTCTTCCTCTCTTCTCCTCCTTTGCTGAGGGGGGCTGGTGTTTGTGGCACCATTACTGTGGGCCACAAGGGTAAATGAGTCCCATGTGTTTGATGGAGGGGAGCAGTCCCAGTCACGCGATACAGCCATGGAGGCATTCCTCCTGCAATCCATCTTCAATTCTTGGAGGGCAATGCTGTCTCTCTCTCTCTATCTCTCTCTCTCTTTGTGTGTCACTGTCTCTTTTGCTCTCTCGTCCTTCATGGAGTTGAATCTGTGGACAGATAGCAGATTCCACAAGATTCTGGTGATAAGCACTTTAGAGGAGTGTGGAATGGGGCCCACTTCTAGCAGGGTTGCCCCCTTTGTTTTGATGTTTTGTGACTTTGTTGCATGGTTACACAAGGCAGAGGAGAGAGGGACTGAGATTTGTTTTGCCTCGAAAAAAACATCAGCATCATAAGAAAGAGCGAACTTTTGCTTAAGCCTTGTGCAACAGTAAGAAAATAACTAACACAGAAAGAAGAATTACATTTTGGGCCGGAAATTTATTTCCACACATGGGCCTGTTAAGATGGCACGCAACTCTCAGTTGACCAAAAGAAAGTCAAAGTAAGTTGAGACGTTTCATCCTTTGCCTGTGCACTGAACAAGCGCACGGTGAAGATGAGAGATGAGATATCATTCTTAGCACAATATGGACCACCGCGAAGACATATGGGTTTCAGTCCACATTAAGTATCTTTTAAATTGCAATAAACACTAAATGTGGCCTAAAGTTAATGACGATTTAAAACTCTATAACAAGGATCAAATTAGGTTATGCTTTTCTACTGAAAATCTTAAAGCTTATTTCTATGAAGCCCTAAAAATATGCCACCTAAATTAAAAAAACCTCTAAAGAGATAAGAAATATGTGGAATGTGTCTGAGGCTTGCTAACGTTTTGTTAATTTGTTTTTGGTCTAATTAGCATATGCAGACAGCACAACTGTGATCTTAGGCACAGAAAAGGCTCAATGGCATCTCTAAACTTTCCTCTGACCTCATGTTGTTAAATGTTTTTAACATATAAACTTCTTTAAGCTACACTATATAGCTGGACCTGTTCGATTTTTATTTTTTTTTTTTATGGACTTGACTAAGGCCCATTTTGGACTTTTTGTAACAGTTTTCAATGAAAAAGAAGCATTTTGCTGCGTTTGCGTTGTGGATTGCCCTGCATTCTCTGGTGTCTTTGTGTGTCGTGCTTTTTCAGGACACCTTCAGAAAAGCGCCTAACGTCAGTGATTGAGATCTGAGGCTCCGAGATTTTCCCAAGTTCTGCGACATAATTGTTCTGTTCTTGTCATCAAGGCTGTGCTAAAGCTTTATGCTGAAAAATGAACTGCTCCATGCTAGGACACAAAGTGTCAGGTTTTGAGCTAGCTTATTACAGTGTAAGCTTATTTCCGTAATTTTCGCACAAATTATTAATCAGTGTACGTGTATGTGGCCTCTTGAAAACCTCATTACATTATGACTATGTGTTACCGTAGGCACCATACCAAACGTGCTGTTGGGGGAAAGCCTTTATATTATCCTCAATAAAGGGAAAGCATCAGGTAACACTTGGGTCAGCACACTTACAGCAAACGTGAGGTGAAACCACAACCACATACTCATGTTTAACATTTCATCTAGACTCTAAGGCCAAAAGCCAACAGCCACATAACAAGTTGACTTTGATTGGCTTCCATTTCACCTGAGACTCAGACAAATAAACGAAGGGAAGGTTTTCAGAACCGTACAGCTCACAATTTGCCTTGTGACCGACTTGCAAGGTCATGTCATCTGAGGCCTGAAGTATCCAAGCAGGAGATCGCAGTTGTAAGGCTGCAAAGGCTCGTGGTGTCTTTCCATCTCTTTGAGGTATCTGCCACAGGGTGCAAAGGTGACCCCGCTTGCTTAAACAGCCACCATCAAACAAACAGCTGTACAATCTGTCAGTTCTCCAAAACATTCCACCACACCATAAAGTAGCCCCTTAAGTAGAAAATAGCCTTAAATAAATGCATGTTAGTAGCACAGACACTGCCACAAAACAAAGCGAGGCAAATGCCAGAAGGCATTTGTCATCCTTCATGGCCGCGAGGGCTGCAATATTGAAGGGTTACATGTAAACAGTACAATTTCGGGGTTTTCTGGTTTCTGCAACTCAGTGAGGAAGTGTATGACAAAATCCAAAATGAACGGGTTTAACACCAGAGACAAATGAAAAGTATGCAATGGCCTCACCACAGTATTGTATAATGACACGCTGGTTGTGGTGCTATGCATGCTCACTTCAGTGAAACCACTGGAGAGTGTCCAGGTGGTGTACAAAGTCTCAGTATGCGAAGAGGGTACTGGAGGACATTCTCCATCATCCTTGCGGCCATATCTGTGATATGTTTTATGTCTAACCATAATACAGATGTAAAGCTGAACAGTGTTGGTATAAACATAAGCACAGCAAAAAGTGGTTTCTTATTCAATATTTAATTTCTTTTTACTGTCTGAATCCTTTTTTTTTTCCCGTCTATAAAGCCTATGGAGACATGCCGAAGGATTTGCTAACTAACCCCCTGGTTACTCAATTATCAAAGCAACCAATTTAAACCAACCAGCATGATGGAAATATAATCCCTTCAAACAACCAGAACAACTCGCTGCAAAAAAAGAGACAGGCCCCTCGTGTCTTTATGACCTGGTACACGGATGGCCAGTCAGGCCAGGCTGTCCAAACACAATGCCGACCACTGCGAAGACGAATAAGAATCCATCTGCACCCCTGGTCTCAAAGGCCAGCGTATGTGGCTTGATATTTTAAGGTCAATTAACAGTGAGTCATAGCTACAGATCTTTCAAATGGCCCGTGGGTCATTGTTGGACAGCGTCACTCACTGGGTAGTGACATCATTGAGAAGTAGCCATGGGGAATTGGTTGGTTCTTTTCTTAGACTTTCTGTTTCAGTAGTTGTGGCCCAGAGCAGCTGAAATGACATAACATGCACCATTATCTTTACCACAACCTTTTGCACTGTATTTCGATTGACCTTTTAAAGCTAAGAACCATAACTACAGTATCACTATGAGACGAAAGCAGAAAATAGAATAGACTACGGTGAATGGAAAGAATAAGAAAAGAAAATGTACTGTGTTGGCACTATAGATTTAGATACTCTCCAAAGAATGGAGTAGCTTGGTGATTCTTTTAATGCAGTTTTTGTTATCGTTTTTGATGTGTAATGTAAAACAAAAAAAAAAAAATACATGGATACAAACAGCATTTATCGAATTGAGTGATTAACTAAACAAAGTTGCTTTACTGTGAAATCACAGTGCCAAAAAGCAGAGAGTAATGATGAGTATAAATCAAATAGATCACTAACTCAAGGATGATAAGTGTGTGAGATGAATTATTAAGACAATTTTATTGCAACATGTACTTTGCCATATCTGTCTTTTTGGCTGTGTAAACAGTCTGGATTGCTACCTCTTCATCAGTACGCTTACGGTGGAAGACCACCCGAGGTGAGCACTGTGCGTTTGACTGCGAGGATGTTGGGTGGAGAAGACCCTGTTTTGATTAGCCGTACTAATCTCTTCTGGGACAGGCAGGGATTCCTTATGGGCTCGGCACGCTCTGGTGGGCCTGCCGCTGCCACGTAATGATTCATGCAGATGACAGCCACTCAAACTTGAAGAGCTAGTTGTCTGCTTATCTCCACAGCTGTCCTCAGCTCCTCTCCAACGCAGCCACAAGCCAGAGCCACAAGCTCCACTAGCACTGAAATAGTCATGTCTCACACAGTGGGCTCACATTCCGCCCGGCACTGTGGACAGCTGTACTGACGAGCATGACTACATCTATACAGACAAACTGTCCACTCATTTTCACTTCATCTCAGAGTTTGACTCATAGGCTGCCAGCGTTTTTGCCGGTGGCAACGCAACAGATATTTACTGTAATCTCCCCACAGGATATAAACCACAAAGGCATATTTTCACCTGCATTTTAAAAATGAGTGGAATTTAGCTGTGTCGTGCTAAATCTACAGTTTCTTCAAAGGATGGTGATCTGATTTACGAAGAGGAGATACTTTTTCATCTGTTGCTGTCTAGTAACATAAATGTAACATAAAAAAAAAAAAAAGAATTGGACAGCAGTGATTAATGATACAAGAAAAACTCTTCCATGACAAATAATTACTCATGAAATTGAGTCATTTGGACAGAATCGCTGGATGACTAAACATATGCTGACTGTTTGATTCCAGAGTTGGCGAGTGTTGGTTTTGTACATTTGATTTACATATTGATACTGTTTTTAAAAAAAAAAAACATAAAGGTGACATAATAAAGGTGAAAATAAAATCCACGATGTCCCTCCCTGGGAGTGGTAACAACAAAGATAACACTGAACCATCATCCCACTTTGAGAGCTAATCACGCAGGAGACCACCAGTGTGCTGTGTGTTGCAGACTCAGCCTTTGCTTCCAGCAGAGACCACGAAGCCAGTGATTTTAAACAGAGGTCTCATCTATCCACCTGCTGACTGCCAACATCAATCATCCCATTATCAACCCAACCCATTGTGTTTGTTCAAACAACCTGTCCACAATCAAAAGTAGTTGACATTGTCAGCATGAGTAACCCATTCCTCCACTGTTTGTCTTTCCAAATGTTTCACAAATGGTGTCTTTGTTGTGCTTTGTTGTGTTGTTGGAAGACGTGTACAGTACAGTATCACTTTGGTGGATCTGCTGAGTGTCTACATACCTATAGTTCATGTGGTCACTGCTGAGATACTGTGGCTTTGTAAGTGTGTGATGGGTTCTGATCATGTTTTCCAAGTGCTGAGGGTCTGCTGTGTTTGCACAGATGCATACGGCTGTCAGGGTTGTCATGGATATCTGACAGGACTGGGAAAGCCAGTGATGGATGACCAGGAGCTAGGAAAGAGTGCTGCGGCTCGTACGCTATCTGGTGCGCTGTCAGCCGCCAGGCTGTGCATTTGTGTGTGTGTGTATGCATGTACGTATATCTGTTCGCAGACTGCATGCCTGTTTGTGCAGCTGACTGGTTTTTAGATACTGAGTAAGTGAGCAGAACACATCGGCAGCCATTTAGAACTTTTACGAATCTTTTTTAAAGTTTGCAATGGATTCTGGGGATCCCTAATAGCCTCTTTTGTCCCTTTGAAAAACACAAAAAGTGGCCAAAAATAATGGCCAAGTTACTTTGAGTTCACGCACTTGTTCATTAGTGGAGCCTCTATGTCTGCTACTCTTCACATCCCACCAAGCTGTAATACCACTGTTGGAGACACTGGAGATACTGGAAACTAAGCTTCCTGAAGTGACACGTCAGCGGGCCTCATACAATGGTTACGCAACTGCAGCATCTGTGGGCCAAAGCACCAGCAGAACAACCCACTAAGTAAAACCAAGAGGGCCTTCATTGCACCGTGGAGTCCACACTTCACAGCGAGCAGGCGGTGACCAAAGGCTCCGATGCACAGGGCCGCAAATTGGATATGTGACGGGCAACTGGTGCTAACATGCAAGAGCTGCATCCAATAAGCATCCAATGGGTTTGAGAGAGAAGTATCTTCTCACAAACAGGCCTTTCATGTGGTCGTCAGTTTAAGTGCTCTAATGCTCGGCGAGACACTGAGGCCTAGTGTGGGGAAACGGAACAATACATTTAACCACATTAAGCAAAGCACCCAGGATTACTTCTGCACATATTTTTGCCCACTCTCTGTCTTTCCCTGAATCACAGCCTCTCACTTCGTTTTTCTCCCTCTGCAATATCAGCTCTCTCCCTCCACACATACACAGTACCTGCTTCTGCGAATGAGCACCGCTACGAGCAGAATTTTTTCATCTTAATCCTCTTTACACACACGCACCCACAGTAGACGATATATTACAAAATTAGGTTTATCACTCACGGAGAATTGCACCATTGTGCATTCAAACAAAGCGTACCATTGTAAGACAGTACAGTATAATTAAAAGGGCTTTGACAGTTATTTAAGTGAATTATTGCCGGTGATAAACATTTTCTCACGTTCCCTTTGTGTAACCTTGTGTGTGTTGGATAGGCACGCGTTTGTTTCCTCGCAAGACGCGAAAGAGAGGAACGCAATCCAGCCCGAGCCAGTGACAGTCACACTCTCTCCTCCCTCTCTGGCTTTTTATTCTGTAAAAACAGATGTGCATACTGACAGACTATCCCTTCATCCATCAGCAAGAAGAAGGAGAAGAAGATGCTGCCCTTCCTCTACCACCCTGCTTGCATCTCAGCACATAACCAAAACAAAAATACCTAGACAGGCCCAACAATGTGTCATTTATCTGGCTCACAACACCCTCATGCTGGCAGGGTCAAGGCTCAGTTCAGCTCTCCCACAGGCGTGCAGCAGCCTTGGGTCACCACCAGACTAAAGGATGGGAATGGCTTCTACCCAAACATGTGTTGTAGTTACACACCACTGGCAATGGTATCTGCTGCTCCTTAGTGAACTAGTGCAGGGCCCTTTCTACATGCTGGCGGTTGCTGAACAGGTAGTTATGATGAAGTGCTTGTCATCTGCAGTCGCTCATGCATATGCGGACACGCAAGTTTAGATTTTTTACCCTCTGTTCCTGTACATCTAGACCGCCACGACCTATTGTGGAAAATTACGATCTGCTTGGGAAAAGCATAGCTGTGGATAAGTGAATTAAATGGTACTTTGTTCAACCGCGAGACTGCGAAAATGGATGCCAAATATTTGGCGAGACAGAAACAGGCCTTCGTCTGTCTCAAAGAGCCACCCAGAGGACAGCTCTCCAAAGTCAGAGACACCAAGAGCCCCTATGAAGGTGATGACAACTGCATGATGCCACCACACTGCAAAGACCAGAACCGGCCATGTCAGATGCACTTATGTCAGGGAGGCCAGGCGTTCTTTAGGGAAGATTTTTGTCCCTCCTTAATGTGCACATGTGAGTTTGATTTGTAATAAATACACATACATGCAGTATTTGTGTGTCAAAATGAGAAATGAGATCAGAAAACCACCATCAAATGCAATTTCCAGTCACGGAGGCTGTTGGGTTGTACAGGTTGAATGTTAAAGTTGTCAAATATTTGCAAAGTAAATTCCCGGTACTCACCCACATGCATTCCATTTTCTACACGCCTTACGATGTCGAAGGCATTCTCCACATTGCCCTCCAGAATGTCAAACTGGACTTGATGGGATCCATAAGCCGGCACCGTGGTTCTCAGGAAAACAATCTCTATTGGAAGATAACAATTAGACACAAAAAGCTTTTGGAGCCCACTTACAAACCTCATAATCACACTGGGGTTGTGCCTGTGCCAACTCTTGCTTTTCTGTCTTTTTTTTCTCCCAAGAGAAAGACTATTAAATGGGAGATGGAAAGGTCTATGTTTATTGTATATTTCGAAGGTCACAGGAAGGTTGAGGCTTTTCAGTGCAGTTGCTCAGCTGAAGGGCCTTGAGTCCTTTACACCCCAACTTGGAGCTTATGAGAAATGACAGCAGCTTAACTCCCTGTGACGCAGAGCATGAGTGTGTCTGAAACATGCACTACATGCTGGCCAATAGATGCTTGTCAGCTGTCACTGTCTGCGAGTGATTACTGCGGTTACTCACATCCAACCAGCATGGCACTTAGTCTCTGGTGTGGGCCAGCCAAGCCTGGACTGCATGGAGAACATCATAGAATAGCTAATCTGGGGGTCAGAGGAAGTCACATGGATTCTGACAACTGTAGGGAGGGAAATGAATTCGATGGGAGCTCAGAGATTAGAGATAAAGGAGAGCTAGAAAAAAAAAAAAAAAAAAACATGGCCGAGGACCACACTGACACTAAGCTATACCACAATGTCTTCAAATTTGTTGTTTCCAAAGATTTTAACAGTCTTCTGTCCCAAAATGACACCACAAATATGAACTTGTGTGGGTTAGTGAAAATGTAGAGCAGAGGGATATGCAGCATTGTCTTAAAGCAACAGTCAACGTTTTTGAAAAAAAAAAAAAAACACTTATTTGTGTTTCTAAGCGATATTAATCTGCAGCTACACTATCATCTGGCAGCCTAGCTCTGTGTTCTGCCAACTTTTTTCATTTTTGCTCAATTTTAGTATGAACATTCCAAATGTAGACTTGTACAGTACCTACCCTCTGGTCCTGTGAACTCTCTGAAGGTGGGCAAGGAGATGGAGGTGTGAGACACTGACTGTGTGGGGTCCAGAACGCAGGCGATATCATTCGGTTGACAGGACTTTACGCAGCGAATGGTGTCAGAGCGTCCGAGCCTGGTCACACTAAAAGAGAGAACACATACACACACAGGGCCTCTGACCATTGGGTAATAATAATAATAATAACAGGGCATCCCTGGGAACGTAATCAAGATCTCAGTGGGACAAAGGCTGCTACAGCAACAACATCTGAACAAGACAGCAGGGGTACTGAATATAGCAGTCAACATCAAAAACAATCAAGTTCGATGTGCCTTGAAAGAATAATAAGCCATCAATGGTCAAAGGCTTCACGCAGACGCCAAACTTTCTAGCTTGTGGAGACTTGCGCCGCCATTGATGCTTTTCCGATGCGACTACTTCAAGCTGTGTAGGAAATAAATTACTACACTCACAGAGAATGATCCACAACCTGCTCAGCAAAATATTTGGATTTGCAGAGCATCCCCGGCTTCACATCAGATAATCTCTCGAGGAGGATTTATGGGGCATGGGAGTGTTCTAAAAGACTCCTAAATTGTGAGCAACATGACTAGACAACTCCCCAGCCTATCCCCAGGGCAGCTCTCATCCTATTATTTAGAGCTTTGTTTATTCCACAGACTAATCAGTGACAGGTCATAGGGAATGAGGGCCTTGGCTGGCTCCTAAAGCTAACGCCACCTGAAGTATCGCTATTCACAACCTGTCTGCTACATAAGACTTTGAGATGGGGCATTAGCGAGCTCATAAATCAGCGGCGTGTCTTTAAAACAATGAGGAAGTAGCAATCATGAGACGACGTTTGAAACCAAATAAAAGCCTTGACTTTGACGTGCTAGATCTAACATTTACGTTTGGTTTTCACAAAAGGAGACAAGTCAGTGCATGATTATATTGGGTTATGAAAACAGCCAAGTTGCCATGTATAGGTTGAGTTAATGTGCATGGCAGTCTTATAGCCACATTGTGAGTCACGGGCTGTGGATCTCTGGCACTCCTCAGAGGACCTATAGGCTGCAGCTCAAAGCCCAGGCTCGGGTTGGGTTGCAGGGCTCCTTTCATTGAGATTGAGGAGAGAAGCCCCTGACAAAAAGTCAAGCCACCACTGGGTAGGGGCTTGTAATTAGCAATTAGCGGGTGGGTCCAAGTTTTGCTTTGGTCCAGGCCAAACCCACAAAATGTTCTCGTAGTTTATAATACTACTGCCTGAGCTGCAGAAAGACCAGAGCAGGGCTCTAGAGGACGAGGTGAAAGCTCTATTGAGGTAGAGAGTGAATTTACGAGGAAATAATGACCCGGGGTGAACTGCCCCCTTACTGTATACACAGATGGGCACCTTGAAATAGGGGCAGCAAGTAGAGCTGATTACTGCTGCATGTGTGTGTGAATCTTAAGAGGAAATGCTCGTACGGGATCTGTGTTTATGTACATTTGTGCTTGTGAGTCGTGTGCGTGCAAACATGCTTGTGTACGTGTGTGTGTGCGTGCGTGCATGCACTCACATATGCATGTCTTCTTCATCCCCCCATGCCTCACGTGGCCCAGCCCAGGAGAAAAACCCCAATACTTTCAGACCAGAAAGAAAAACAGACTTTTTGGATTAAAGTCCTCTGGTCAAGCGTAGGGCCTTTTATTTTTTGGTAATTATTATTTATAGTCTGCACATTGATAACGCCCCAACACAAACACTGCAGGGCATCATTCATTCTATGTGCGGTGATGTTGCTGTACCGCAAATTGTTCAGACCACCGGCCAGAGCCCAGAGCCCCATAACTCAATGTCAAAGGGGAGGAAAAAAACCTCCTGTGCGCCACTATGTTCTTATTTTAAGGATATCCCCACTAGGGACCAAGTGCATCCCTGCTGGCCTGACAGCTCAGGACAGGAGGAACCTACGACATCTGAATCTACAGTTATTATAAGCCACAGCCCTTGGGCAGCAGCCTCACAGCATGTCAAACTATTTATACTCTCTCCTGCTAGTGCGCATTTCCCTCTTACTTTGCCACTGCATCCAATCGTGTGTCACTTACTCTGCCTTCATTTGGATTATCTGTCTGCTTTGGGGTTTGCAGCCGCAGTATGCAGTGGAAATCTGTGCATTTCACATTAAACCCAGACTGTAATGGAAGCTAAAGAGATCCACATAAGAGGAGCTGCCACAGAGAGATGTAGTTGCGGTGAAAGGTAACTGACATTTGGGAAGTGGGAGTATCAGTGCATTCAAAGGCCAATTTAGCTCATTTTTGACTGGAATTTGGTGTTGAATATTTTACAGGCTTAATAAATTGCAAACATTTCTGCAACGACTTATTACATAACTGAAGGGTATAAATACAAGCGTGTACGTGTGTTTAGAACAAAAACATTATTGATGCAGGAAATTGTTAAAATCACCAGGAAAGATTACTAATAACATCTAACATTAACAACACTATTAATAAACGTAGTGTTTCTGTTGTCTATCGCTGCATTTTCTCGTCAGTGAAGCCATTAGAATAATAATAATAATAATATGAAACTGTGCGAAAAAGTCTTCATGCCTCCATCTGCGATCTGGCCTCAGATTCCAGCTGCTCTCTTTGCTGCATTTGATTAAACCCCACAATGTGCCATGATCAAGAACTGGATTTGACTTGAACATGTGTTATTCCTACTTCAAATTTAATAGAAAACTGTTCATCCAACACATAAACCATAAAATACTGCAAAATGTCAGACATTATCATGCAACCATCATCAAATTACACACAGTTGTAGGCAGACTTAGCTTGTTACCATGTTTGGATTTACCCTGACTTAGAACACCACCTAGAGGCTGTCATGATGCCCTACCTCCAAGAAAATCCCCGTGAATAAATCTCCTGTATTCTAAAATACTGGGCTCTTAAAAACTCACTGCGTTATCTTTCTTTTATTTGTGTTTATTGCATAGTTTTTTTCAAATGACATATCCTTTTTAAGAGTGCACGTTACTCTATAATTTACAACTCTTGTGTTTATTCTAGCAATGGATTGTAGGGTACTCTGGGCTCCTCCTGGGTAACAAACACCAGCACTTTAGCCAGGTATGTGCTGAGTGTGTTATAGCGACGCAGGCTTAGCTCCAGAGACAGCTCGAAGTCCTGTGCCTTCGGGATGACTTTTGCCACCGACAGCACGCCACCAGTGGACACCAGTTCTTCCTTAAAGAAACCGTCCTCGTTGCCAGCAGTGATAGCAACCTGGATGTCGTCGCCTTGCATGACGTGGGAGGGGCCCATGCGGAAGATGTTGGTGAAGACGGGGATGTTGGTGGGGAAGGTGAGGTAGTAGTAGGTTATTCTCAGGGGCAAGGCCAGGCACTCGACAGACTCATTGCAAAGCAAGCGTTCACATCGACTGCAAAAAGAGAAGGGTGGGGGCAGAAGAGGAGGGGACAGGACAAGACGAAACACAACAAGCACACAGAGAAAGAGAAAGAGAGACCAGATGTAAATTTCCTTTGCCGTGCACGGCATGCAGGGGGAAGGTACTCAGTCAGTCTCAGCAGCCTAGTGCTTTACAGGCCAGTCATGGTGCCCTCTCTGCAGGATCATGCGAGAAGTTTTGTCATTGAAAACCTCCAAACAAGTGTGGGCATACGCAGCCTTTATTCAAACGGTGCCAAATTCTAAACTGAAAAATATCCATTAGTATTTGATTAATCTGAAACAGAACGACATGCTACAGCCAAATCTTTTCTAGAGTGATTCCAGCATTCAGCATACTGGACATGCACTGTTGTACCCGTACTCTTGCTTGAATGATCATTCAGACTTAACAAAGTGAGGAACAGGATCCTTGCTCTGTGGTTCTGTTGCTGTTTGTACTACTTTACTGTCATATTACTATGAGCACAAATGAAATATTCAAAGCTGAGTCTGTTAATGAATGTGTATCCTTTTTAGCAAAGTGTGTGCGACAGAGACAATTCACTCACGTGTCTCCAGCACGCCGGTAGTTGTTTGGACACTCAAAGGAAAGGCATCTGAATCCTCCCTGTATATTAAAGCAGGTCTGATTCTCTGTGCATGTGTGTGCTCCTGTCACGCATTCATCTATGTCTGAGATAAAAAAATCACAAAAGGTCTTTTTTTGGAACATTTACAAAGGACAATATACCTACTGTAAAGCTACAACAATCATGCGAACGGTAAGGACGACTTACCCTGGCAGCTGCGCCCGTTGGGTGCCAAGGTATAGCCAGACACCGGACAGGAACAGTGGAAACTGCCGGGGGTGTTGTGACAACGATAGGCACAAATATGACCTCCAGTGGGAAGAGCACACTCATCTATATCTAGAACCAAGGAAAAAGTGTGTGAATATGTTTTTATTTGTCAGTGTTAATCTGAACATTCGGGAAAGTTGCCATACTTCCAATCAAGGGCAACAAGATTAGCTTAGGTTAAGATATTCTAGAATTGCAGAGTAGAAATGTTACCTTCGCAGGTCACGCCATCTATGTCGCTCAGCTGATAGCCCCGGCGACAGTAACACTGGTAGGAGCCGTACACGTTGGCACACTCTTGACTGCATGGGTAGCTCTCACATTCGTTCAGATCTACACACGGAAGAGACTACAGACCATTATGAACTTTATCCACAAAAACATGTTTGTGAGTAACTAGAGCTTGGTGGCATTAAAGGTGTGTAGGCCATAAAATGAAACTAGAATATTACACTACAATATATATACACACACAATATATTTTGCATATGGCACTGCAGGGGGCATGGTTTTGGACTGAAGAGTATCGGGCCAGCTCTTCTGGGAGGCAGGTAGATTCTCCCATTGTGTCCTGACTATCTGACTGGCAGACCACAGCATGTACGTCTGCACCACGGCCTGTCGCAAAGAGCGGTGAGTAACTTCCCCTTCGCCCTTTATACCACGGACTACCAGACAGAGTCGTGCTACCTTCAGCAGTTTTCTGATGACTCTGCCATAGTTGGATGTATGAGCAAGGGTGACGAGTCTGAATACACGGCTGTGGTGGATAACTTTGTCACAAGGTGTGGGCAGAACCAGCTGCAGCCCAGTGTGGCAAAGACAAAGCAGCTGACTGTGGATCTGAGGAGGGCTAAGGTACTAGTGGCTCAAGTTTCTATACAGGGTCACAGTGTGGATGTTGGGGAAGATTATAAATACCGGAGTGTTTGTTGGCAAGAAATTGGGTCTGGGGCAAGAACACTGAAGGTAAGAAGGGCCAGAGCTGCCTCTATTTTCTGAGGAGGCTCATGCTCTTTCACATGTGTTGAACCACGCAGAGGATGTTTCACGAGTCTGTGGTTGCGAGTGGGATTCTGTTTGCTGTTGTGTGCTGGGGCAGTGGATCGAGAACTGCAGACACCAACAGACTCAATAAACTGATCAGAAGGGCGGGTGACATTGTGGGGATATTCATACTATTTGCACATCTGTCTTACCCTCACAATTCTTGCCATCACGTGCTAACTTGAAGCCTGTGGTACAGCTGCACTCGTAGGATCCCGGAAGATTTTCACACTTGTGAGCACACAGGCGGCCGGGATAGTTCCTGCACTCATTAACATCTGAAACACAAAAGTCAAAATATATCAAAATAACAAGCTGAACTCATTTGCCCAGTGCTAACAGACTAACAGTACACCGCTTACCCTCACAAACTCGGTTGATGCTGTTGAAGATGTAACCAGGCTTGCATTCACAGCGGTAGGAGCCCAAATAATTGACACAACTATGACCTGGACAGGCCGTCTCGGGGCCCTTGCATTCATCAATGTCTGTGGAGGGAGATGCAAACAGCCGAGAAAGTTATATTAGGTAGGTGAGAAAGGTGCTTAGTTTGTTGGCAGAGTGAGTCTTTTTCAGCTGTACCAATGCAGCGGGTGCCATCTTCGTTGAGATGGTATCCTCGACCACAGTTCACAGAGTTCCTTTGGCAGATGTAGGAGCCAACGGTGTTGATACAGATCTCCCCTCTGTGGCAATGGACTGTCTGGCTAACGCATTCATTGATATCTGAAAACACAGACACAGATGACACGTGTCGACTGTTTGGAACCTGGTTCACCTTTAAAGATCACAGACTGAAAATCATAGGATTTGGGGACTGATGTCCTCGTGACATCCAATGCATGTGTGTTGGATAGAACATCCATCATATCCCAGTGATCCTCAAGTGTTTCAATAGTTTTTTTTACAAAGCTGACGAATAAGAGAAAGGTGCACACTACAAAATGTGGTGAAATGGAAAAACAATGACATTATTGTTTTTAAATTTCCCTCTGGCTTCCTGATAATAAAATATTTCTCCGCTTCTAGCTGAAAAACTCCTCCAGATGACATCACCCAGCGGAGTTTTTCCTCATTAGGAGACCAGACGATGTCATCTGGGAGAGCACTGGAAATGCAGATTGACCACGATTTCAAACTCCATTGAAGATTCATTCCAAGTGATGTCATCTGGAGGAATTTTTAAGCTACATGTAGAGAGGATGTTTCGATATTCCTTTAAATGACACCTCCACTGTACGCCAAGGCTCTTGAACATTTCCTTCTACAGTGTTTCTGGTGCTGGTTCTTACCAATGCAGTTGCCCATGGCATCCTGGATGAAGCCGTCCCCACATTTAACCTTAGGGAGACAACGGAAGGACCCCTGGGTGTTTTGGCACTCAAAGTTGGGTTCACAGTTATGGATACCACCCTCACACTCATCAATATCTGAAATCACAGCGGAATTGTTGCTGAACACCCCGGGAAAACCAGCAATGACATCCCTCCTAGTGTCACTTTACAAGAGGGAGAAACCTAACTGACCCTTGCAATTATTGCTGTCGGTAAGTTCGTAGCCAGTCCCACAGCTGACTTCTCTCTGACATCGAAATGAGCCCATTGTGTTGATGCAACGCTCTCCTATCCGACAGTTGCTGGCTCCCAGCAAACACTCGTTGATATCTGAGAATAGGGGACAAGACCAGGTACAAGGAAACGAGAAGTTTCCCTAATTTAGCCAAAAAGTCAATAAGTACTACATATTTTTGATATTAAAACATTAACCTTTAAAAGGGGAGGAAGGTACATACAAACTTACCCTCACAGCTCTTTCCATCTGGAAGGAGCTTGTAGCCTTTGAAACAGGCACAAGTGTCATTGCCGACACAATTGTGAGCACATTTCCCTGCAAAGCGACAAAAACATCCCATCAACTGATTACTGCATATGTAAAGGTGAAATGCTGAACGGCTTGCTGATTCTCTTTACTTTTGTTTACCTTTGCACTGATCAGTTAATACTGAATTACCACTAGTTGCGCTGGGTTGATGCTTGTGTGATACTGTGTTGGAGAGGAAAAAACAAACGTGAGTAATCACGATCAGCCACAGCATTAAGTACACCCGTGCAATTCAATGCTACCCAATGCGGTGGCCCGGCCATGAATTTTGCAAAGTTAGAATTTCTTAGGATTTAGGTTGAAACTGTCAGAAAGGTGATAATTCTACCATGTGCTTATTATTGAGGTCAAAGTGGGTAGTGGAGTTGTATTGGAGGTCAGTAAAGGAAGAGGTGGTTCTAATGTTTTGGCCACATCATTCATTGTAAATCTGTTGAGCTAGTTTGATTGTTCAAAGATTTCATTAATCAATGCTACACTGTCAATTAGAGTCACAGGGATAGAAGAATTTAATAAAGTTTTGTTGTCACTGGTTTGCTCTTAAATTGCAATTACTTTTTTTTTCAAGCTAAATAATCGATCATTTAAGCAGAGCCGCCAAAGTTTCCAGGAACAGTTCTGTAGCTGTTTGTATTTTAAAAAATGGGTTTCTCCAAGTGTCACGCTTCACCTCCACTGAAAGGTAAAGGCAGTGACTACATGCATCCACCAGGGGGCAGAATGTGCTAATATTTGACAGAACTGGCAGAACTCTGATTTTATTCACCTAATTATTCTTCCGTCTTTTGCTCATCCTCCAAGTTCTCGAGAAATGTTTGCCCTGTATTTCTGTGTTTCTATCCCTCCTAAAGTTAAATACCTGATTTGATAAAGCAAAGCACGTGCGACTGCATGTTTAATTTTCACCCACATTCTGTTTGTCCTGTGGGTGCTGTCTGTTTGTCCTGGGCTCCGTCAATGCAGCAAGCGCGGGACACCAGGCCACACTGGTAACCCACGGAAAGGCTGTGATCACAGGGTAAGCCCTGATCCTGGGCCGTCTTCCCCAGGAGACAACAGTCACAGCACATCTACAAAAAAAGAGGACTTTATTGGGATTTAATATGTTAAGCTGAATTTAAAAAGATGACGGAATCGAACACCGGGCGGTGAAACAGGGCAGGGTCTTTCTCATAGATTGACAGATAAAGATAAAGTGACTCAGACTGACAGCCAAGTGCTCAATCAGCCAGACAGACACACAGAAAAGGAGGCTGACTGAGAAAACATGCCCACAGACATAGAGACCGACCGACAGGCAGGCAGGACTAGAAAGGCCTTAAGAAAGACGGACGAAACACAGTGAGGAGATGACTTCTGGCTGCAGACAGACAGTTGGTAAATCGCTTGTCAACATAGCAATAAGCCAAATAGTTCCCATTCAGGAGTGAGTGTAAAAAAAAAACAAAAAAAAACAACTGAAGTAAAAGGATTATTACATTTGATTCCAAATAAACATAAACCTTAGCTTGTGTCAGCTGGATAGAGTACGTCAATAAGCAGCTGTGTCTTAACTTGTTAGGTCACATCCCTTTTTTTGTAAATAATAAAGATGCCACGTGAATTTTCAACGTGTTTTGTGGGTTTTTAGACTTAGCTTAGCTGTTTCCCCTTAGGATACCTTACCTTAGCAAATTAAGGGGAAACAAAGTCTTGGCTATCCTGGACAGTAGATGCTGCCGATCGAAGAGCCCACTCTGCAAATTGGTGACTGCTCTCCCTCCTGAGCCACAGCCACCTGGTTATAGTGTTGACTAAGTTTGATTTCTTTGTGTGTCGCTGACATTTCACATTTAGAAAATGCCCTTTTTAATTGTCCAAATGCCTTTTTTTTTGTTGTGTGGCATTTTCAATTTCATGTGCATTTAATGCCAGTGAAGAGGTGTGACCTGAATCGTGGTGGCCTCCTGATAGGTCCTGCAACAAACCAGGACCAGAATCTGTCCACAGAGCTCCAAAACTGACCAGACCATTGATGTTTAATTAATCAGGTCAACAATGCTGTCGTCCCTGACTTCAGCTTTCAACATCTGCATCTGTCACAAATTTCTAATAAAGCTGTGGATTGGTCTGAAATCCATTAACATGGATTAAAGACTAACACCATCGAAATGCACATGTAACAGGTAATAAATCTTATCTCAACTTTTTAACAAAAGACCTTTTTGAATTCACAGAGATGAAGCAAATTATGGGCAGCTTTTTACCAATTTGATTAGCGTGGTTGTAGTGAGGAGCGATTCCTTCCGCAGTCACAGTCCTGTAATAAGCATTTGGAAATTGACAAAAGCATTTGAATAGCATTTTCCAAATGGAAACTGTAGGAATTTCTTTGTCATTTTCTTTTGAAATGGGGGTAACTTATTCCTCCAGTGGGCTTGAGTTGAGGGGGGAATGAAATCATAGCTGGGACGCGAGCCTGCAGGAGATTCTGGAGTCAGAGCTGAATTTATAATCCATCTGACAGCAGCAAGCTCAATTCCTCCCCAGAGTGACATGCCTCATCTTGCTCACAGCACACACACAAACACATAGAGACATACACCAATTGCTCTCATCAGTCATTTGCCTCCAAACTGGCTGTCCAGCAGAGTGATGTACTGTACAGTGATTCGTGTAGAGTGAGAGATCTTTTCCTTGTCTCCATTATCAGATAATAAGTCACACAAACATGTCTGTGTGCACATACAGGTACAAACACACCTTTGTAGTCTTGGTCTCACAGGTGTTGCTGAGGAAAGAATCGCAGACTCCTTGGTCTTTGGCCCTGTTGATACCCGTGGTGCACATGTTATCCTCGAGCACTGTTACACAACACTGCTCCTGCACTATCCTGTTAGCGAGACAAAACACAAAACACAGGTGGTGCATTTACCATTCTCAGCTCTTTTCGATAATCCCCCCGGGTACAGCTCTGCCTTAAAGTGTAGCCCATTAAAATCCGCCTGAGGCAAGCCTGATGGGGATCTCAGCGTTGCCACAGTAAACGAGTACGGATGCGTGGGCTGAGTAAGTGCTGTGTGGATACAGAGGGGGGGCACTGGAAGTTTATTGGGTTTTGCAAGACAGAAATCACGTGGCTTTCAACTGTTTCGAGCATCGCTCCCTGAGGCCTTGGTGCTGTGGTTGTAGGCCTCGGTTAAACCAACATTTTACTCCTAAGATTTCTATTGGGAGTAAATATTTGTCCACCTCCACATGTCCTTCCTCACAGTGCAATTGTGGAGAAATTCCTCTTATAATAATATGACAAAACAAACCACTCCCTTAAGATAAGCATGCTGTTTCCTGTAAGGAAGAAGAACAGTTGGCCACTAATTGGGTAAGTAACAGCTGCCGGTATTTACAGTTAGCTTATAGTCCGAGACGTCAGCGCGGTAGAATCAGAAATCAGGGGCGACAGGTTCCTGCTAGCATTTGAAAACATGTGTGTGTATAAATGATTGCAGCCAAGCTTTAACCGCTGAGAGGGATCAGAAGATGAAGATCTCTACAGGGATGACTAACGTACAGCACGGTATTGTGATGAGGGCTTAAAAAAAAGCAGTACCTGGAAGAAACACAGCCCTGCGCAAAACATTGGTTAACACATGTTTTAGCGAGATCGGCTTTCGCTGTATTGACTGAAGTCGTGCAGTCCAATCAGTTAAGAGGGGGTGACTGTTTCTGTCTGGTCTGGATCTCTGTCTCACTGCAATTTTACAAGACAGAGAGCATAAAAAAAAAACAAAAAAAAAACACCCCCTCACCTCTTGTCTCATTTCCAACAAGCCTCTTTTATCAACTCTTACCAGAAATCTCTTTCCACATAAACTACTGGGGATCTCAGATTCACGTCAAGGCGCACACCTCCTCTGCAGAACCTTTTAAGGGCACAGTCGTGCTCCTGTTTTTCTTTTTTCTTCCCTTCACTTTTCTCCACTCTTTTCCCCTCGTATGTGTTTTTTTTTTTTTTTTTTGTGGTGTCTTAAGTAATCTGTCAGATTTCCTGTTACTGCCTCTCTCCATCCTCCGTGTATGTCGCATTTCACCTCTAAAGTATTTCCTTGGTTTGAAGCAGCCTCTTTTTTTTTTTTTTGATCCCCCAACCCCCCACTTCCACCCCCAAATATGCCCAGCTCCCCTACAAACACTGGCCCTCTTCTTCTCTTGCCCTCACGCTACAATTAAGACAAATTTGGGATCACTTAGGGTGGCTACAGTAAATGTATTTGCCATCCACATTCATAGCAGCAGATCTCCCTGGCTTATGGGCCCTGAACCTGAGGCGGCACACCTTCTAGGGTTACCAGCAGACCTGTCATTATCCCATCATTATTAGTGTTTCCTGGTCTCACGTGAAGTGACTAATGTGCCTAGAGATTTATAAGAATAAGGTAAAGCAATCTCATGTTAAGAGCTTACAGACATTTCTCCAACACACGGTAGAAGCCAAATCCCTTTGGGCCAATACTGGAGGAGCTTTTGTGGCACAAAATGTAAAGTCATAAAAAAAACAAAAAAAAAGCTCAGTCTTGAGCTGTGCGGTGTGTAGATTTGCCATCAGCGAGAACAAAGCAGCAGAGCCCCCCTGTGTACCTGCATGTGGTTGACTCAGAGATGAGCGGGAGGGATGAGCAGTCCTGGTTATCGTTGCCACGCTTCTGGCCATCCTTACAGCAGTCCTCCATTGACATCTGCTCTGCTCCTACGGACATTTCAAACAATACGAGCTTCGTTTGTGCATGTGTGAACAGGAGAAAAGGTGGTACAGTGTCGGTGGCAATGCATCTGGGATCGTGTGGTTTGCAGCAGGGAGGGTCTCCCCAGCTACATAATCACCACAAGAGACATTAGTCCAGATTAACTACTGCTTCATCTGCACTTAACACATTTGTCTGCATAGACATAACACGTGGATGGTTGAGGCTGTAGACCTATAGTCCTAATTGTTAATAATACTTGTGATATTAAGCATTAATTCTTTGTTTAACACTTTTTCTTTAGTCAAATGTAAAACATGGTGATTGACAATTTCCTTTGTTAATTAAGTGAGTTCTAATCATCAGTTTTGGACGTCCAACCCAAACAAAAGAAAAAAATCTTGCCAGTGTCCTCGAAGGCAACTTGCCTTTTGTTCTGTGAAGGATGGAAAAAACAAAATTCGAAATATGTCTGGCAATTTTAACAGCCTGTAGGCAAAGACGATGACTGATGGGTATGTTGTTGCATACACAAAAGAGACTTTTCGACTGAAACATTACCAACTCTGTGCTGATCTGGCCGCTTCTTCGTGTGGATTAGAGAGTGCGGAATGCCTAGACTCTGTAAACAATCAGCAGTCGCAATCACATCAAGTACATTCATTCGCCTGTGGTTTGTGTGATCTGCCAAACGTGAAATAGCTTTGGCAAATCTGCCCCTTGGACTGTTTTTGTTTTCGCTTTCGGCTCATATCGGTATCAGCGTGCCAGATTGTTATTAACAATAAGCCCCCTGAGAGAAAAAAAAACAGAGAAAACAAACTTACCGTGAAATAATTTTTTTTTTTAAATCCACCGTAATATGATACGAAGTGTGGCTGGTTAGTGACCGACTGTTCGGAATTATTGGGAAAAGTGATTGTGAAATGCACTGAGCAAATCCATCTGCTTGAAACAGACTTTTTGCCGTAAGAAATCTGGCACGAGCCTGTAGGTTCAGATATTAAGTTAGATTGGATAGGGAGGACAAGTGTCTGACCTAACAGTTCCCAGTTTTACAGATTTGCTGCTGTCTCCCAGAGGAGCAGCAGGCATTTTATTGTAACTATTAAATCAAAACAGTCGAGATGAGGCAGCAGGAGAAAGCAGGAATAGTCATTATTACCGTTGTGCATTGACAAACTTAACAATTTGATGCAAGCAAATAAAAGTACAATAAAACTAGTCCAAGATTCGCTTTCAAGACTGTGAAAAACTGTTCTGCAGCCCCTGAGCAACGAGTAAGAGTTTATACAAATTAATATGTGGGTGGCTTCTGAGAAAACTGAGTCAAGCTACAGGAAAATGGAGAATAAAAACAATATGACTTTGCTACTACATGAAGGATGATTAACCAAGCAGCAGCCACATATGCTGGTACACTACTCAAATCCTGTTAGTCTGGCGCATCCCAGAATCCTCTGACTGCAGCAGCTGGATGAAATGAGGTGACATTTAGGAGGTTTTGCACATGGACCTACCAAGTAGCCCCTGTTAATATCTGTCCCTCTGTGCCTCTGTCCTGACAGAATTCTATCCGAAATGTACTGTAACACCAGGATGATTAAATGGCACCACGATTAAATACACTGCTTGCAGAAATGCTGCTGATGAAAATCGCACAGCGCGATTACTGTTTTGAATAAAGGTGCGAATGGCCAAAAGCACAGAGCAGCTCTCCAAAAGCTGCAGACACTGACCAAATTCTTTGGTTTTCTACATTATGTGTAATTGAAACATTTCCCTTACAAACAAATCCAGTTTGAATTAAGACTGGGAAGCCTTCTAAATTCCTGAAAATATGTCATCCCATAATGTTTCTCTTACAGTAACTGAATGACAAGAATAATTGGTTATACTTTTAACTGCTCCCAGTGATCTAAGGTAGAGATTATTTATTTTATTTTTTTTCGCCCACAGTAGCTCTCTGGTGACAACTAACTCTAACCCACCAAGCATCACAGACTCATTCCAACGCGACCACTGTCTGCTGCTTCGCTAACCTAAATTGAAAGAGCAGAAGTGCCTCAAAGCTCCATGATGCTGTTTTATCAAAAGAAAACAGCAGTCGTTTCCCTCTCTAGATGCAGCCTGTCACAGTTTTGATGCATTATTGTCTGTCTGGAGAGGGCGGATTTCCATCTTGGATGGTGGTGCTGTTTTTAAGGCCATTCTGTTTTGGCAGAGCCTCTATCCATCCATCTATTGCATAACACATGAAGATAGTTAGAACAGGTCTTCAAACACACATAGGTCATTAAAGTAAACTATCCAAACCGGCCCAAGTGTGGCCAAGGGGGGATTATAAGCGTTTGGATATGGCTCATCCTACACCTTCGTGACCATGCTGTCGGCATTTGGGTACAAATCACACCCGTGTGTGTCCACACCGTCCTCTTCTGGTGAGACACTGGTCCTTCTGACACAGCATGACACAGCAAACCAGGTTATTTGGCTTTTGACTTACAGGCCAGAAATTACAGACGCCTTCACGTGATGTGACACCTGTAAACACCTATTGCATGAAGAAAATAATGAATAAACATACCCACACACACACTCTATATGGGGATGTAGCGTGTGGATTTTATGCCACAAAAAAAATAAATAAATAAAACAAGTTTCTAGAACTGACATGTAAAAGACTTAAAAAGCTGCCTGGGAGTTGCATTTCTGTAACAATGGACACATTGACGCCAACTTCATTTCAGTAAAGACCTGCAACACTTTGAAGCTTTCATCACATGCCCCAACTAGTTCTATGACAAACTCATCACCTCCCCGAGTCTCGTGCTTTGCTTCTCTGATTCTTCCGGGAACTGACTTTTTAAATGAATGTACAAGTTATCACGCAGTCTAATAGTCGCCCCCCCCAACGGTATCCTGCCACTGATGGGACTTCGTTTGCCCTAAGCTGTAATTAAAAAGTCGTCACGCAGAAGTGATCCACAGTTTCCCACAGAAAGGTGACTTACCTTGGCCAAGAAGCGCTGCGAACAGAGAGCAGAGCAGCAGCTGCGGCACGCACGGACCCATTGAATGAAAAGAGATTGAAGTAAATGCTGAAAACACGTGTTCGACGGCTCCGAGCCTCCCGATGCTGGTGATTCTGCAGGATGTGGGAATAAACAGCAGTGCCGCTTTAGGGGAAAGACGTGGACGTGATGGAGCTGCAGCGTGACTGGAGTAACGTCTAATTACGGCACAGTGAGGGGCGGGCTGCGGCCACAGACATCCAGTTACTACTTCTCACACTTTTGTTGTTGTTGTTTTTCGATATTACCTCAAAATTAAAGGTATGACGTCGGCTTAAATGGTGGTTTACCAACCTTTTGGAACTAGTCTTCAGAAGAGACCTTAAACTGCAATGAATACTACGTTATAAGGAACCGTTTTCTTTTTAAATACATTACTACACGTATAGGAGGGGAAATGCTACCAAGGGAGGTGGGCTGCCATCATTTGTGGTGCACAGCCCACTGGAAGAACTCTTAGTGCCTTCAGGCTACTGTGCTGCAGAGAATGCACGCACACATGGAAATTGTCTCCCCATCACTAGTAAAGTAGACATTTTCAGTCTGTGACTAATGATTGCGCTGATTACTCAACATCTGGAGCTGGTTTGGAGGTATTTTAAAAATCTGTTGTGGCTATGCCCAGACTGTAAGCCTGCAAATCTGTTGGATATCCCACTTAGCGGAAACAGTGGTAATAAAAATAAATAAATATTTTCACTACCACGTCTGCAAATAACTGCAGTAATTCACTGGTCCTTTCTGAGCGTGTCACATCCACTCTTACATTTGAAGCCTCATTGATATACAACCCCCACAGACCTACTCCTAAACTTCTTTTTCCCCCAGTGCTGCACAGATGTGGCCAGCATGATCGTGATCCGTTAGTAAAGGCTGGACATAAACAAGCCACTCACTCACTCACGCATGTCTACCAGAATTGGCCAGAAGAGGAGAAATAATTGCTAGACTGCATAATAAACATTTTGTACCAACTATGGCCCTCTGCAAATTCAATCAGTCTACTGACTCTGGGCATGGTGACAGAGAGGTTAAATGATCTTCTAATCAGAGCCATATGTCTCCACCACCAGTCTAGAAACATCACCAAGGACTTGATATCGGGACACCACAGGCAGACATGGAGGGCCACAAGTATATGGCAGTTGTAAAGAGTAACTGCACAGTTAAAGCATAGCGTATGACAAGTTGTGCCTTAATCTCTGTGATCTTCATTCCATCGCAATGTTCCTCTGAGTGAACCCTTGGCAGGAAGAACATTTTAAAGCGCCATAGCAGTATTTTGCATGTTTTGGCCCATTAACACAAATGCATACACCACAAAGAGACAATTAGACATTTATAAGGGGTGTCTGTGTCTTCCACAGCCACGTCTTCAAATCAGATCATCTGCAAATTGAGGTTGATTACATTGCAAATTGAATGGGTACATTGTTCAAAAATGACACACCGCAGCATAACTTGTGAAATGTTCTCATCTATTGGAGCAAATGCAGTTAAGCATGTAAAAACATCTTGGTTCTGGAAGATTAGGAATGCACAATTACTTCCAGCAAAGATAAGGTTCTTGCAGACATCATCAAGGATGTGGAAACCCCCTCAGTCATGTAATAGTGGCCCGAACATCAAAGGGCACCCCTGTGCTGCTGACCTGTCCTTAATCTTATCTTTTCCAGGGTGCAATGTAGGAAAAGATAAAGAATCTAAAATGTCACATAAGGAAAGAAGAACGGCCAAAACGAGAGCCAGAGCTGTGCCGAGCTTCTAGCTAGAGTGCAGGGAACATCTGGGGGCAACTTTCCCCACCTCCTAGCCTTCCAGAAAATTACCAAACCGTCACTCCTCCTCCCCATCTTCAGTCCACATTTGGGATTTAACAAGAAAGAACAGCGTGACCTCGCGACCTCCGAGCTCACAGGAGGAGGAAATTGGAGTGGCCGAGGTTGCATTCAGACACCGTTAATCTCGTTGTGTGTGTGTGTGTGTGTGTGTGTGTGTGTGTGTGGGGGGGGGGGGGGGGGGGGGGGGGGGTTGCGGTACAGTTCCTTTGAAGATCAACAAAGCATGTTTTACCAAGTCTGTGTCAATCAGCAAAGTGCCACTAACACAGCTAGGCAGGTCGTAAGGCTGCCTTCAGGGGCCCAAAGGCTGTTACTCAACACGACTACAAGAACTTGCTGAAAAGGAAAAAAGTTGTCCTGCTTAGCTGTAAAGTTAAGTTGTAATGAGAGTAATAGTACTTTGCTACTAATATAGTCCTGATAGTCATGATTTATTGTAGCCCGTTAACACACGCAGGTTGACTTACATGAAACTATGTTTTTAACAAAAAGTTCGGGCGGATATTGTAAGAAACCTGATCACAATGGTGAGTGTGTAGAAGCAAACTAAATTAATCAGGGAACAAACTGTGTCACATGCTGAAGCATTTGTTTTGTTCAGCTCTTCACAATAACATCTAAAAGCATGTGAAAAATAAATAAATTAAATTACACAACACTTAATTTTACAGGATTAAATCTGCAGATCTGTGCTGATATACAGATTTATAATAATAATAATAATCCGATAAATAATTCCTCAACATGTGACAATTTAACATCTTAACAATTTGTTGTTTTATCACACTGATTCCATGATGTTTTCATTTCTCTGGCCTCAAGAGGACCCTATAACTCACTTATTCCAAATTAAAACAGACCGCAAACATCTAGGTCCATGAATATGAGCTTTGCTCTGAGCACTGGTACATTTACACAACACTTAACGGGAAAAAGTCATCACACCTGGTCACACCCTCATGCACTCACTCAGTGTTATTACCGTGGAGACAATAATGTTTGTAGTGTAACAAGACTCATGATAAGGTATAAAAGAATTTTAAGCACTAAAATAGAGCCCGGTGCCAATAATATGCAGACGGCTGTACCCTGTATTTAACAAATGTGCTGCATGTATTATTAGTATGTCCCGACAGTATTTCTTCAGATTCAGTATTACCCAACAAATATAACTGAGAAAATTGGTGCTTTCATACGACTCCCTTGTCTCCACTGGGACACCCCGGTGCATCCTGGGAGTCTGAACACGTGCGCTGGCGCTTTGCAGGCTGGCACATATTGTCAAGAGATGAGGACTGAGAGTCAGCAGGGGCAGTAGATATCATCTCCAGTTTGATTTCTGGAAAAGTCTGTTCAGGAAGCATGATCCTCAGGTGCTCTTGAAACAGCTGCTTAAGCTTCCTGGCTGCCATTGTGATGTCTGTGTCAGCCTGCTTTGCCAGAACAAACAAGAATGTTGACAAAATAATTTATTAGCCGTTGTCAATAATTGAATAATACCTTAAAGAGTTCTTTATGTTAACAGTACCTCACGGAGGACTGCACAGTTCTCAAAGACGAGCCTGACGTCTGATACAAACTCTGCAGTGCTTTGGTAGCACAGACTCTGATTAGCTTCTAGACGTTTTTTCACAGTGAAAAGATTCACTGGTCTCTTCGTAGTCAGCCTGCTACTGGCATATACCTACAGCATTTCAAAAGGGGGGAGATAGAATAGAATACAACTTCAAGATCCCTTGTAAAACCGTGATTAATATCTCATAGTTATTAGGTATTACATGTGAGTGTGGACATTAACATGCATTCTTGCAGTTACATGCTCTGCACAAATATAGTAATGTAAATACAGTACTGCAGCATTGTCTCTAATTACTAATATTATTCCACTCTTGGCTTCAAGTAACAAAAACGAGACAAATGTCTGTACCCAATTAGTTTCTACACTTCTGGTTCATCGTTTTCCTGTCTTTACTGAAAAACACTGCATTATAGATGTCATTAAAATCCCAGTTACAGTAACTCCCTGTGACATTAATCCCATGAACCCTGTGCCTCTGTAGTCAGCCACACGTTCAGACTCACCAAGGGGGATACAGGCTCTTTGAAGTCCAAATTCAGCTCACTGCAAAACAAGTGCAGCAACAGTCTCTCACACTTCTGCAGAAGTAGAAAAAGATACGTGTCAAAAGTTCACGATGAAACCAAAAACAGTTCTCCAGTCTACTGTCTCTTGTATCAGTTTATGTAATAATGTAAACCTGACACAGGTACAATGTTGGTACTTATCTGACCAAGATCTGCTTTGCATTGCTTCTAACGCAATACTTGTCTGCTCTTAAAGGGAAAAACTTTGAGTGATCTATTAGCACAAATGGAATATAGTATTTATAGTATAATTTATGTATCTTTCATTAGTGTGCAATCAACTGAAAAGAAGAATTGTTCCATTTTCTTTAGCTTAGAAGGTGCCTTTCTATATACATGAAGACTGGGCCTTCTTTCAGGGAGGTTGCCATATTGCTCTGCTTCTACAGTATTTGGGAACAGACAAACCCAAACATCCATCCATCCATCCATCCATCGTCTGCAACTGCTAATCCTATTTGGGTCGTGGGGTGGCTGGACCCTATCCTAGCTGTCATCGGGGGAGAGGCGGGGTACATCCTGCACAGGTCACCAGTCTAAATCCGGGCCAACACAGACAGACAGACAAACAACCATTCACACTCACATTCACACATACAGGCAATTTTAGAGTCGCCAATTAAGCTAACATGCATGTCTTTCGACTGCGGGAGGAAACCGCAGTAACCGGAGCAGAACGTGCAAACTCCACACAGAAAGTCCACGGCCGACCAGGGCACAAGCCCCCTAATAAATCCACGGCTGTAGATGATGACATGGCACCTGACAGACACCATAGGTTCCCTCACACTTGAAAGGAGAGCGGTGGAGGGTGTCAATTTTACATTCTGCACATTTATATCCCTCTGTGTTAGCATCAAGCACCTTGGTGTATTCCACACTCAACTGTATTACAATTAACATATGAGATGTTGAAACAAAATGGAAAATATTAGCTCATTTTAAATTTGATAGCAGCAACACGTCTCAATAAAGTTGGACGAGGGCCAACGAAAGGCTGGAAAAGAAACTGCCACAAATCAAAAACAAATGTAGGAGCATTTGACAACTAATTAGGTTAATTTGCAACAGTAACAGTCAGTAACATGACTGGGTATAAAAGGAGCATTTCAGAGAGACAGAGGCCTTTAAATGTAAATATGGGCAGAGGGTTAACCAATAAAGTTTTAAAAATTGTTCCTCAACGTAAAATTGTGAAGACTTTGAAGATCCCATTATATACAGTATATAATATTATCAAAAGATTCAGAGAATCAGGAGGAATTTCTGTGGGCAAGGGACAAGGCCGAAGATGAAAACTGGATGCGCCTGATCTTTGGGCTGGCAGGCGACACTGCATTAAAAACAGGCAGGATTCTCTACCGGACATCGCTGCATGGGCTAAGGAACCCTTCCAGAAATCGCTGTCTGTGAACACTGTTCACTGTGCAATCATCAAATGTAAGTTAGAGCCATATCATGCAGAGAAGAAGCCATATGTGAACATGATCCAGAAACGCTGGTGTGTTCTCTCGGCCAAAGCTCATTTAAAATGGTCTGAGCCACAATGAAAAAAATGTCCAAATTTTAAATTCTGTTTGAAGAAGAGTCCAGGTAGTGAACTGGGCTGCCTGCAGTCCAGACGTTTGACCAATAGAAAACATTTGGCGAACAATAAAACAAAATATCCAGCATCAAAGGGCCAGAACTGTTTAGCAGCTAGAATCCTGCATCAAAAATATAATGGGACAACGTTCCTCTCCAAAAACTCCAGCAACTGGTCACCTCACTTCCCAGACATTTACAGACGGTTGTTAAAAGAAGAGGGGATGCTACACAATACTAAACATCACCCTGTTCCAACTTTTTTGAGATGTATTGCTGCCATCAAATTCACAGTGAGCTAATATTATAGCTATAGGTAATAAAATAGTAAAATGTCTCGGTGTCAACAACTGATATGTTGTTTATCTTCTATTGTGAATAAAATATGGGTTGCATTCTGTTTTTATTTATGTTTGACACATCTTCCCAACTTTTTTGGAATCGGGGTTGTAGAAGTATAAACCATTGGTGTGGTAACTCTGCTTTGTTTACAGTTTGTACATACACGTCGTCTGCTTTTTTTCCCTCTCGAGCAAGCACAGAGCATGAAGTGCTACAGGCACATCTCAGTGTTCAAGCACCACTTGTCAGCCCAAACAAAAGCTGACCTGAGATGAATCAGCAGCTGATCATTATCTCTAGTTCATTGATGTCAGTTTGATGTATCATCACCTTTAGACTTGAAACGTGGCTGTAGTTTTTTGTAGTGTGATTGTCAATGGTGAATGTAATGGTAAATGAAACCTGCTGTTGAAAATCTGGTTGGAAAAAGGTGTTGACATAAATAAAATCATAGTTTGCTGTTTGCAAAACGTCATTAGTTTGTGAAACTGCTCCTGGTCAGGAGAACTGGCTCTCTTGTGTTAGGTGTTCAAATTCCAATTAATAAACTAGGAATAAGTGAGTTTTTCAGGCCAGTCAATGAATGAATGAGCTGGGAATATGAGGAGTAGGCCACCATAACATGTTTGGGGAGAACATGGCTGTGCATGTTTGTAGAAAAAGGATCTACAAACTGTTGTCAATGTACAGAATTGAGGTGTTTGATATCCAAAAGATAGAAATCACTAAAATACTAATAATACTTTATTTCATAATCATAGGTGTCCATGTCATGCTATGGCTTTGAACTTTCCTGCTTGGGATAAAGAAAAGTACCAAATCAGCTTCCTCACTACAAGTAATTATTCTGTAACTACAAAAATTATTCAAACTGAACTGCAGCAAAATGTTTTCATTTAAAAAGAAAAGGTGTACTGACTCGTTTGTCCACTTGTGGAAAGCCTCCTTCAGGCTCTGGCTCCTTCTTTAATGCTTTGGCTTCAGGTTTGATATCACAATCATACTGCATCTCAGGCACTAACAGGTCACGGCAGAAGGAGCAAAACCATTCCCCACTGAAAACAGACAGTCCGGAGACTCAATACATTAGCCAGTAAGCGAAAACATATATTAGCAAGCAATTACTCATGCTGTCAGGTGGAAAAGTTACATGCGCAATTGCCTTTTTCATTTTCAACTGCAGAAGGGACATTATATAGACCAAAATGCCAACAATATACACTTTAAAATGAAAAAAAAAAAACATGAGTTTCTAGGTTTTCCTCTGATACCAGCAATGAATACATTTCGTGTGACAGAACTTGCCAGGGAGACTTGAGAAGAGCTGGAACGTGGCATGTGAGGTGAAAAACCTTGTGGCACTTATCGCAGCACAGCAGCTCTCCTCCGCCTTGACACACAGCACACGCGACTTCATTAGAGTCTTCAATCCGAGCTTGATTTTGGTCAACCTGCTGTTCTTCTCCCAGTGAGCCGGTGTCATTTGGAGCATTATTCTTACTTGGGTCCCGTGGGCTGCTTGGAGACTGTAAAGGGCTCTGGGATTTGTTGTCTGTGCTTTGAAATGGGACCTTGCTCCTCTCCCCTTGGGGACTAATTTGAAGTTGGTCAGCTGTGCTGTCAGGAAGGCTGGCTCTTTGGTTGGATTGTACCTAAAATCCACAAACAGAGAGAAAAAAGTTTTAATATGGCTAAATTGGTCAAAGTTTTTTAATTTGGGCCACCACTCTTGGTAATCATACTTGAAGCACCATATTAACCAAGGTAAATGCTGAGGTCTGTGAATGTTGTAAACTTCTTTCATAGTACAGTAATTGCCATGCAAGAGTTGGGCCTTACACACACTCATTTTCTGTCCAGTATTACTGTTATTGACTGACATCAACAGTTTCGAAAAGAAGACGTCTAGAAAATCTGGTTAAGCAGTTGACTACAACCTCATCATTTCACTGCTTAAGTTCATGCCTGAGCTTCACTGTATAATAGACCATTTCTGAAATAATTGCCAAAACTATGACCCCAGTTGTACTAAATCCCGATTTCCCTTCAAATCCACACACTGGAGTAATGGAATGAAACAATTGGTACAGCAACAAAGTTTGGTTATACTAAAATTGCTTATTGGACTGTAACATTCATCTTACATAGCTACTGTCATCTTCTGGTTCATCTTTAATAACAATGATGGGCCCTGGTGACAATCTTCGTCTTTTCTTGACAGCTGAGCCCACTGCTCCACTAGCCCTTTGTGTTTCTGAAGGTTTCCCGGAAATAGCCCTTGGGAACAAAGTAAGAGCCAATTACAATAAAGCCAAATTCACTGGTGACACCAACAGCACAAAGAGCCTGGGGTCATAACAAAACAGTGCTGTTTGGAGCTAAACAACATGTAGAGAAAAGCAGCGATAATCTATGTGTATATGTGCGCAGCTGTCACCTTACCCTGGTTTCTCCTCCAGGGAAACAGCAATGTAACCTGGTGAAATCTGCTGTCCTTGCACTTGAAAGAAATGAAAAGCAGACTGTGTATTACTTCTGCAAGAACACAGCAATACATACAGTTGCCATGCCACTAAATATGCATAAGTACAAATGGCAATGGTTACCACAGACATACCATTTCTATGTGTGAAAGTAGGTGGAAGGCTCTGGGGACAGTTTGCTTTCAGAATATATACAGGACCAGCTGAATTGTCCACCCTGTTGTTGTGGGCGTGCTCAATCTAAACACAGCATCACACTTCGTTCACTGCATGGCAAATATGTTTTAATAATAATCTTCAGGTATCAAGTTTTTAGGTAACTCAACACTTACTGTCTGTTGTGATTGAGGTGAACTCACACTACCACTGATGGGCAGGGGTGTAACATGGGTGAACAAAGGTGAAGATGAAAATACACCTGCAGGCCTGGGCTGGTAGCTCGTGTTGCTTCCCACCCCCCTCAGAGGCTACAAGTAAATGAGAGACACAAAAAAATAGAGGAAAATGTAGTTTTTACCAAGTTACATTTTGTTGCTATCTATAAGACAGTGAAGAGGGTGGTGGAGAAACAAAGTTATGCTGCAATCTTGTCAATGCAACATGCCAAACGTGTTTTTTGTTACACACACACAATGCATACAGATCAGATCAATTTTTTACTCGGCTTAGAGACAGTGGCACTGAAGAAAAGACAGGAGGCAGAGCTGGAGGTAGCAGAGCTTAAGATGTTGAGGTTCTCTTTGGGAGTGACAAGGATGGACAGGATCAGGAATGAGGACATCAGAGGGACAGCTCGTGTTAGATGTGTTGGAGATAAAGTCAGAGAGGCCAGATTGAGGTGGTTTGGACATGTTCAGAGGAGAAACTGTGAATATATCGGTAGAAGGATGCTAAGGTTGGAGCTGCGAGCAGGAGGTCTAGTGGAAGACCAAAGAGGAGATTTATGGATGTAGTGAGAGAGGACATGAAGTTAGTTGGTGTGAGAGAAGAGGATGCAGAGGACAGGGTTAGATGGAGGCACATGATTTGCTGTGGCGACTCCTGAAAGAGAACAGCCCAAAGGAAAAGAAGAAGAAGAGCACCTAGATTTTAATGTAAAATGAATTTAAATTTATTTCAAAACAGGGTGAAAATCTACTTGCAGAGATTTTAAGCCTCGTCACATTGGGTTTTCTATTCATCAATAATTTCATGAACGCTACAAACTAATTCATCAAATGTATCTGCACTTAACAGCTGCACTACGATATAACAATAAAATGTCTCAACAAAAAAATGAAAGCAAGAGTTCAGTGTGCAGCTGCAACAGCTTGTTCAAATCAGTACGACACTTGTGTGTGCACTTCATATGCCGGTATCACCCGGTGCATGAGTCTATACTTCAGAGCGTGAACCAAAACACCATTTGAACTAGACTAAACATCTCGGATGCTTGGATGACGCAATGTTATCAACCCTTTGTTTTTGAATCTTGGGTCAGTCCTCTGTAACATGTTGGCTGCAGTTGTGCTGCAGATTTTTTGATTTATGATTTTTTTTTTTTTTTTTTGTCGTAAGCTCACACAAGACTCAAATCCAACTTGACAAGGAAAGGGATAAATTGCCTAGGATGTGAAAGCTGTCTCCTCTATTTAGGACAATGCCATCCACTGTCAGTGCTTGTTAAGGGAACTTGTCAGTCCAAAAGACATGAGTACACAATGCACACTCACATGCAGAAACACACACTAACCTGGGGCGTAAACCCAGGGCTCAGTAAGCTGCTAGTTGGGCTCACGTGATTTGGAGGAGGCACCCGAAACCTGCGGCTTGGTTGAGGAAGTATACTTTGGGAGGAAGAGCCTCCCTGCAGGGGCCCCGGGACAGTTCGCTGTAGTCTGACACTCTGGTACCATGTCCAGGATGGAGGAGGTGGCTGCAACTGCCAGTGAGACTGCGGGTTGAGCTTGTCCACCTGCATCTGGAGCTGAGCCAAAGTATTATGGGGAGCTCCCAGGGCAAAGCTGTGGGGTGAGCACGAGGGGCCCTGTCCAGGGTGGGAGGGCTGATGAGGGATACCCTGAAAACCACCCAGCTGGTGGCCTGGTACACCCTCCACCACTAAAGAGCCTGAAGAGACATCAAACAGTAGGGATGAAAATATAACTCCTCCAGAGAAACTTGGAAAAGTTGTAAAACCTTTAAAAAGTTTGAGAACTTTTAGGCAGGGGGCAGTAAGACACTGAGAAGACATGCAGCAAACAATATTTTATCAGGTTATTGTCAGTTGTTCTCTTGAAGAAGTTTCAGATTACATTTTGGTCTATACATCATGAAAAAGGGCCGACGCAGTCCCCAATGTGATGTTTTTATAGTCCAAATTAAAACAAATGAATTCATAATTTTATAAAACAAAGAAAACCAAATCTGTGTTACTCAAACAACACATTTTATTTATGTTTTTTTTTTTTCATTTTATGGCAAAAAGAAATAATGCAGTTTAGAGACATGTACTGTAGCTTGACACAGGGGTCTCTCAAGGGAAAGGGAGCCATGACAAAGTATATGTGACTGACGCAACTAGCAAAAACTTTTTGCAATGTGTGAAAAGTTTACCATCACATACTTTGCCTTCTTCTCTGTCCATATATGGAGGAATATTTTACCTATAATTCAAATGAAAATTAAAAAGAAAATGGGCTAATTTAAACATATTTCGTTTCCAATTTTTAATTTAAAACGAGGTGTATATTTACACTGTGGCTAGCTCATACATACTGATCCTGCTAGCTACCTAAATACAGCTCCATCTATCAAATATTATTTAAAAATCTTATTTTTCAACAGTTTCTTGCACCAAATAATTGAGGTCCTGCTCAGTTTATTGGGCGACCTCACTGAATCCAACTTGTTTTCTGTGGCTTTAGTTTAGGGTGTGAATGTACATTAATGATTTTAAACTTCCCTGACACTGAAATATTTCTGTGCTTCTAGGTGAAAAACCCGTCCAGATGACATCACCCGGAGAAGTTTTTCATCATTGGGAGTTCAGATGATGTCATATGGGGAAGCTCTCGAAAAGCAGATTGACCATGAATACAAAGGTTCCTACAGTGGATGTCATCTGAAGGCATTTTTCAGCTAGAAGTAGAAAGATATTTTGATATATCATCTTTCCTCGCTATGATCTGGATGCCTGCTGTGGTCAGAATCTGTTCCCCTCACTGCTGCAGGACCAAGTAGCAGACTGCCACAGATCCATTTTACATAGAGAGCAATGTGAAAATGAAAAACTGCATTTGGAAAAAGTGGAAATTGCAAATTGCAAACTTTGGTGAGGTTTCAAAGTAGCTTAGGTCTTACCCAGATCTACATTTGAGGCCCAGTAAGACGATCGGCACTGGAAGCGTACAGTGCTCTGTGGTACAACTGAGGAACTGCATTTTGCCCGAAGGAGGTTTCCAATTTGAAACTGAATCTGCAACAGAAGGGATGTTATTAATAATTTTCTGATGACACTTACAGAATACATATGTTCAAACTTTATCATGCCCAAGACAGACAAGGCTCCTTACTGGTTTCAGTGTTGACTGGTTAGTTAAACAAAATTGTGATGAGATATTGTTAGGAGATAAATGATCAGACAAGCCTCACCAAGCGTTTACAGTACAAGAGGGCTGTGCCCCCATTCCTGGCTATGGCCCATTTGGTGAAGCTGATGACATGATCCAGGTGTCTGGACAGATAGCCAATGTCCTCCTGTTGTTTTCGCAAGACACTCTCATAATCTTTTGTTACAGCCTGGAAAACATGAATAAGTGAACATCTGCAGTGTTCAAACAGCTTGAGGGGATATGCTCTGGGCCTCAGGGTAAGACAGTCAACTGAGCTTGTGAAGAAAGAATGTTCCTCTAAAAACACCACCACAGCAAAGCTAGTAAATAAGCATGGTTTTAAAATCTAGTAGTGTCTTACCTCAAGTTGATTAACTAGCATTTTGCCCTTCTTGTTTATCTCAAGAATCAAACTGCAGATGGATTTCTTTATTTCGTTATGGACAGATGCGTGGTTCTCGGCAACCTGAACAAGTCTGCAAGGGGATTTGTCATTATATGCGTTGTCAAACAACACATCTATACGGTTTTTAGAGGATATCTATAATATAGATCTACATTAAATTAATCAACAGCTCTTGTAGTTCATAAAACGTAAGTCAAAAGGGGGAAAAAAATTAGTTGAGGTTATGTGGATGTACGTACCCATTGTTTATGGAGTTTGACACATCTTCAATCAGCTTCTTTTTCTCCTGCAGCTGATGGGTCATTCTCTCCATGTGCTTTTTGTGGTTATTATAAGCATCTTCAAGAAACCGATAACTAATCCAAAAATAACATTGCATACAATTTAAAAAGTAAAAATGTTAAACATACTGTATTGTCATCACAGTACAAGGTACATTTTAAAGTATTCTGTTGAACACAGTTTACATTTGTACACAGGTGAAGGAACCTGATGATGATGAAAATGATATAAGTGTATATTATAGACTGTGACTGTACTTATGGTCCTTGTGCTTGACTAGTTGACAGTCACGACAAGTTAGCAGGTCACAGGTCTCACAGAACAGCTTCAATGGCTCTTGTTTGTGGATGTCACAGAACACTGGTCTTTGAGTCGACACACCACAACCCTCTGAAAAACAACAGAATACGCATCATTTGGACCTTTTCATTTGACATATACAATGACATTTTTTCTATCCTATGGGTACAAACTGGCATTCAGCCTTATAGTGGCTCTAAGATTCATGCTAATGGCAATGACCAACTGTTTGCCATTGCATTAAATACAATGTAGAGGACCTAAATAGAACATGATAAACAAGGCATGCGTAAGTGTCCTACTCCAAGATCGCAGGCTTACATACTATTAATGAATTCACTTTTATTGTTTTACTGCAGTTCACTTGCCAATTGGAATTTGTGGCGAAAGAATTATATAGGCACTTTTAAAATTTCTTTGCTTTTTTTCCAACTAAATGTTTTTATTTAAGTTAAATTCGGCAGCACATAACGCAAATTTTTTTATATTAAAATAACACTGTCTCTTACAATGGTTCCCAACCTAGAGACCAAACAACATTTTTGTTTGGCACAATGCAAGAAGGCAAGCTCAGTATTATCATAATACATTAACGGGGGGATCACTACCTGATCCTTCATGACAGGTCTTAGCATGGTTTACGGTTCAAGACTTTAAATAAGGTGAGCAAAGAGGAGAACAAAAAAAGAGTGAGCGATCAAGAGAGCGAACAAGAATAAAAGATGTGATTCTTTCGCCTCTCACGAGTTCTTTGCTGCTTTAGTTACAGCTTCAGCTTGTAAACCAATGAACACATACTGTTCAGCTTTAGAAAGGTCGAAAGTGAATTACAGTCAGTAACGCCAGTGGATGATTAGGTATAAACCCAATTCCATAAAACTTGTAAGTTGAAATTTTTCTTTGCAAATACTTTACTTATCTTATAGGAGAATCCTTTTAGTTTTACCATCTTTAGCAGTTGAGTTTCAAGTCTCTTTTCAAAAACAGTAGAAGTGGTCATTTTTGACCTACTGACCCATCACCCAGGACAAGTTTACATATGGACACTGGTTAGGATACCTTGTGATAGTTCTGTCTTCTCCCTGATGGTGTGGTCTTTGGTGAATTTCACTCTTTGGTGGGCGTCCACACAGGTGGCACAGAGGTATTCAACACAGTTCATACAAAACCCAGCAGCTTCAGTGTTGTCGTCACAGGTCATACAGAACTGCAGAAGCATGAGACAGGCATCACTTAGACATCATTCTGGTGACAAGGTGAAACTGTTAGGAGATCTGTTGGTTTGAACTCATCTGCGAGTATGAAACCAGAATATACAGATATGACAAACCCACACTTTAAGGGTTTGTAATATGCACACTCTGCTGTCTAAAAGTTTTCTGTTCAATCCCTCAGGGCGCAAACTGAAATAGCTCATCCCTTCAGGAATATTACTGCCATTGTCCCCAAAACAAGCCACAAGGCTGCCCCCATATGGTAATGCCTTTGGCCACTAACCTGGACTGTCCTCTCCACTGTGCTGCTGGGAGCCTCAGCGGAGTCCTTCACGAAGACGTTTTCCATCACGTCGATCTCCATACACTCCTGCCGGCACACCGGGCACCGAATCACATTCACTGGAATCAAACAGGAGCAAACATCCATGCTGGTCTAACTCACGGAAATTCGATTCAAGTAAAGGAAACTCACATGACAAATATACTCACATACAACTATGAGTAGAATAAATGATCAGAAACACATTTTTTTCAATGCTAGATTCATCCACCAGAGGCGACTTCCTTTAATCCACATGTTTGTAAACAAGGTAACTCACGTGGCTTGGAGGCGCTGTCAGCCTGGGAGTTTGGCGGCCCTGTCATGGCCAGGTTTCTCGAGGGTGACGGCAAACATTTCTTGCAGAAAGAGTGTAGACACGGCAGAAGTTTGGGCTCTCGACTGTGAAAGTTCAGACGGCAAACGGGACAAGTGTCGAGGTCATTTTGGACGGTCGCCCCGGACTTCTCCTCCTGCACCGGCACGCTCTCCGCCTCGTTCTCCAGCACGATGACGGCTGCGTCCCGCGGCTCCCGTTTGTTTGCGCCTCCATCCATTTGCGGCACTTTTTTTCTTCGACGCTACAAATCTAAGGTTTGACTCATGTTCATGCTAAGCTTCCCAAAGACAGCATCTTCTCACACCTGCGTTTTCCATTTCACTCTCAGACAGTTCGACTTTCTATTTTTTAATAACGCAGTGTTGTTAAAATCAAAAATTGTGCCTTCTCGGTATAAGGAAATAATTTCGACTCGAGCGGGGAACCTTTAGCGCAACAGATAAATACGATATCAAGACGCTCGCGTGCCGCAGATGGTGCTCAAATTGCACCGCACGCGCTCAGTGCAGCGCGAGAGGGGTGGGGTCGAACCAGTATTGGTGGGAGAGAACTGTGTGATGCAGGACCGGGTCTAGTACTCAGACGGTCATATTCGTTACTCTGCAACGTAGCGCGTTACCATGTCAGGATTTCGCAGAATCCAAATGGTCAGGTAATGCAGCGTTACAGTGCTGCGACGTTACTTTTCATTGCGTTACATTTGTCTTCGCATCCACTCTGACTGAAAGACGTGCTCATGCGTGACGTCACCACGTAAGCCTTGCCCTCCTGTAAGGGCCATGACATAACAGTTTTTTTTTTAAGTTAACAATTAACCAAATGCGGATACTCTTTTGCTTAAATATTACGCTTAAAATCAAATTACAAACCCATCATCATGGCACAGGAACAAAAAGTTTACAATCTACACTGATATAAAACAAACATAAAATAATAACCACCTTTCAGAAGACCATGGTGAAAAGTTGGATAACGGCCTATTTACACAAGATTATGAAACAGGCATAAATGTCTAGTTCTTAACTTTACGATTTTCTTTCATGTGAATAAAAAAAAAAAAAAAATCACCGTAAATGTGCAACATCAACATGTCCGAGATCACCATCATTGTCAGGTGCAACTTTTTGGGTTTAACTTTGTCTGCAAATGGATGCAAAAAACATCGCAAAAACAGGTATAAGGAAGATAAACGACCAAGGTTCAAGGTTCATGAAAGCACTACATTCCCTAGTAGACAGGCCAGAGAACAGTTGAGTTTGCTCACACATGGATCTGACTGCAGAGAGCCACAGTATCCCTCTCGGTGATGGGAACCGGATTCCACTGGTGGGATTGGGCACCTACGGGCAACCTCGAACGGTGAGAAGGATCTTTTGATTAGGAAATGAATTTGGATTGTTATTGTCTGCTTAATGTAGGATTTGCCATAAGGACAAGAGTGTCAGACTTTATTGCTTGCAGTGAGTAGATAAGGAAATTGCACGGTTGATGAGGAATGCACGTTTCCACACACTACACTGTGACCTTATCAAGACCAGGATAAATAATATTTACTGTTTCTGTGGATTTCTTATAGACACCCAAAGGCACAGCACTTGAGTGTGTCAAGCTGGCCATAGATGTGGGTTACAGGCACTTCGACGGAGCGTTGGTGTATTTCAACGAGCATGAAGTGGGTCAAGCCATCAGAGAAAGGATTGCTGACGGGACTGTGAAAAGAGAGGACATCTTTTACTGTGGAAAGGCACGAAGTTCTGATACATGCCATTTGTTTCATGCCTCCTTACTTTGAATTGGACATTGGACCACTTATCTTTAAACACTTTTCTAAGATCACATTTGTGTTTTCTGTTGAGCGCTTCACTTCAGGTAAATGTTTTCTAACTATGTCTTGATCTTCTCTCTCAGCTCTGGAATACCTTCCATCCACCAGAGTTGGTCAGACCAGCCTTGGAGAGAACCCTGAAAGCACTGGAACTAGACTATGTGGATCTTTACATCATGGAGCTTCCTATGGCCTTCAAGGTTTCTTTGAATTACGCATACAGTATTAGATGCCAGTTAACTATTAGCCAGCCATAAACACACAGTGGTGTTTCCATGAAAAACAGGATGGTTCCAAATACAATATAAGAAGGTGCTGATTAACAACAATTTGAAATCAATCCTAAATAAATGGTCTGCATGAACATTTACAATCTAATATGTATGTTTTTATGTGATAATTAAGCACTACATGGCATACCAAGAATGTTAAAGCTACAATAATAACATAATAATATAGTGTAGCTGTGCAGGTAGTTATTGTATGCCAAGTTTTAGATCACAGAACCAGGGGTTTGTTTGGTTTAGATGGGCAAGTGGATTCATTTGTTTTGATTTGGTCATAGTCTCATATTCATTTAAGTTGCAAAATTAAAGTTAGCGTGCAACATTATTCGTGTTATTTTAATAGAAATAAGCTATTTTAATGTGAGGGGGTGCTGTGGAAGCCTTGCTTCTGTTTAATTAGTACATTTATTAACTTCTTAATTATCATCCTTTGACAACTACGACTGCCTGAAGGGCAGTGAATGTCATGATCCCGGTCCTAGACTTCATTTTGGTTTTGTTCTCTGGCCTCCTCTGCTTCCCGACTCTGCCTGACTCCTGTTCCCTGGAGTCGGTTTCTTGTTGTTTTGGTAGTATTGTTTATTTCAATAATAATTTCTCATAATTATTATCCTATAGTGCTTATGTGTGCACCTCTGATTTATTATTTACTCCCGCTCCCACTTCCACTCGTCTTTTTTTTTGTTGTTGATTTTACCGTTTCTGTATGTACACACTGTTTAGAATATTGTGTATTCTTGCTTTTGTAGTTTCTGTAGTTTTCTGTATTATGGTTTTTCTAGTTCTCCTAGTTTTGTTGGTGCTCAGATTAAGATTCTTCCGTTCATTAGTCCTGTTCATGCTCATGCTTATCCTTGTAAATCTGCTCATATTTAGTTCCTCCGTATCCCTCAGCTTGGTTTCCCTGCAGCTTTGTTCACGTTCTGGCTTTAGTTTCTCTTAGTTTATACTGGAGTGATCTTAACTAAAGTCAAGAGGAAGCCAACTACACCTCCACACAGTACTTCCTTCCACAGTATTTTAGTATCAAAGTCTCTCAGGGAACATACTGTACTTACATTTATGTTTATATATTGTATTTTAGTAAAAGTATTAATGTAAATGGTTGAACTGTCCTTAAATCATAGCCAGGAGAAGAGTTCTATCCAAGAGACAAAAATGGAAAATACATCTATCACCACACTGACCTGTGTGCAACATGGGAGGTGAGTTCCTTTGTGTTCACAATGTCTTTCTTTGTAGTTGGCTTAAATTTATTGATATAATATTCCCATGTTTCACGTTTGCTTCACGCATTTACATGAGCATTATACAAGAATAATACAGTTCAACACTCCAAAAAACTAGAGCCAGTGACCTCTCATAATATATCAGATCTGAAATTTTGTGTCATATAATTCCTTGCTCCTTCTCTAATTAAAATGGCCATTTTAATGAACTGCTGTATGCGACAAAAGTCTTCCAAGAAAATATTAAAACTATAGTATGAAAATGATAAATAAAATGCGGAAGTGCTACTTCAAAATTGGTAGGTGATATAATTTCCTACTTGAAAGTTAAAATCTGCCACAACCTCTGCTGCTGCGTTAGAAACAAATAGAGTCATAAAAACAGCTAAGCTGTGTTCTATTTTTCCTCTTCAATAAGCATTATTGGTTCTTTTTTCCACTATCTCAGAAAGTCTCTAAAGATAATCTCTATCAATCTCTGAGTGGATATAAATCTTGTCTGCTCTACAGGCTTTGGAGGCTTGCAAAGATGCAGGACTCGTTAAGTCTCTGGGAGTATCAAACTTCAACCGAAGGCAGTTGGAGCTACTGCTGAATAAGCCCGGCCTCAAACACAAACCTGTGTCCAACCAGGTGATGTTAGTTTGTTTCTTTGGAACCCCCACTGACATCAGACCTAGTATAACATACTGTAATATACTTCAGCCTAAACTAGTATTAACTGTTAACAAGAACGCTCTGGTTGGCTTCTCATACTTCGTGGCCATAGCAATTATCTGCTTTCCATTCAGCAACCATTAGAAATCCAGTGACAGTTTGACAATCTGAGCCAATTAAGTTACTCAATAAAATATTTTCCAATTAACCTATTTGGCTAATGCGAAAAGGACTGGAAGTGATTTCTACTTTATCTGTCCTCAGTTTATTCATTTATATACTTTTTACTAATTTACTTTTCTAGAATAAATGTTATTATTCCTACATTGCGACAAAGTTCAGTAAGTGTGGCTTGACACAGCAGCAGTGTGTCCTTTGGGTTCATATTTTAAAAATGTTTCATATTCAACATATGAATAAAACTACTTGACACTATAACATCTTAAATGATATTGTATATATTGTAGACTTTATTGTATATAAAGTAATAGATTTTACCCTTTTAACCAATTCACCCATGTCATTGATTTGCCAAGAGCACAGGACACTAACATGTAGTTATGCCATGTTCTTTTATATTATGTATTTTCTTCTTACTTACCTGCAGGTTGAGTGCCATCCTTATTTCACACAACCCAAACTTCTGGAGTACTGTCGTCAGAATGACATTGTGATAGTCGCTTACTGCCCAATCGGTTCCTCCAGAGATCCATCCTGGTATGTACTGCAATTCAATAGCCATTCAATAACAAAGTTCAGGTCATCAAAAGGTCACTTTGATACTTGAAAGTCTCTTTTTTTCGCCTTATTTGTCTTTTCCTCTGCCTCTGGTTTAGGGTGAATTTGAAATGCCCTCCCCTGCTGGAGGATGAACTGCTTGTATCCATTGGGAACAAGTACAAGAAGAGTAGTGCTCAAGTGGCTCTGCGCTTCAACATCCAGAGGGGAGTCGTAGTGATCCCCAAGAGCTTCAGTCCTGAGAGGATCAAACACAACTTCCAGGTTGTTGTTTTTTTTCATACCAGGGTGTGCATTGTATTTACCTTCTGCATATTGTACTGTCTGTTATTAGGGTAGATTCAGGGGCCTGGTGGATCAGTGGTACAGCATTAGGTAGAGATGCAGAAGGCCGCAAATTCGAATCCCACCCCACCAGGTGTGCCCCACCCAGCCACCGAGGGCCACCATGGTGCCATGGGAGGGTTGTAATGAGAAGGGCATCCGGCGTAAAAACACTTGCCAAACCAACATGCAGAGCATGTTCCGCTGTGGCGACGCCTGAAGGGACAAGCTGAAAGCCGTTGAGCTTTGTTGTTAGGGCAAAAGTACTATTATCATTTCAATAAAATAAAACCATTCGATTTTATTACAGATATTTGATTTTTCACTCACTGAGGAAGAAATGAGAGCCATTGAATCCCTAAATAAAAACATTCGTTTTGTGGAACTACTGATGTAAGTACAACCTTTGATGGTACCTAACACGGGACCTAATGTCTATGTAAAATCCATTTGATTAGATTTTTACAAATTTTTACTGTACTGTATTATTTAACAATATAACCTGTTGTGTAATTCATTAGTCTGTTTAAAGAATAGTCATATCATGTCGTCTCATATCATGCTCAGGAACTAAAGTCTGTTTGCTTTGACACAGGTGGAGTGACCATCCGGAGTACCCATTTCATGATGAGTACTAAGCTACTTCACTTTTTGGAATGTGGTTTCTTCACTTCGGCTCCCTACACAAACAGTTAAAACAAGAGACGGACTTTCAATATTTCAAAGTTTTAACTTGTACATTTTGACACTAAACACTAGATGGCTCTAGTTTACAGTGAATGAAAAAGAAATACAGAGAACTAAAAGATTTCAAAGATAACATCTGGCTCTCGTGGGAATTGCCACATTATTTGTTGCAAATTAGTTTCATATGGATCTCATTCCTGATCTCAATAAGTGATCATAGTCATACTGTTGTTTGTAGTGTTAAAAGTGTTTTAGGGGAAAAAAATCTTATGACAATAAATGTGTTGTGTTACCCGTTGTCTTCAATAAGTTATTGTATGTATAAAACACACTTTAAAAACAGCAACATTTGAACAAAGTCTTGCACCATTTTCACACCCATTAATGTGGGTTTGTTGGTGTGACCTGACTTTAAGTAAGACCTCTTAAGTCCAGCTGTCCAAACATTTCAGCCATTGAGGAATTTAAGGTTAAGAATCTTGCTGAAAGGCATCTTGCTGGAAATATACCAGGAAGGTGTTATTTATTCTATTCTCCAGAACGTTGTGTAACAAAAATACCAATCAGACTCCTCTAGGTTTAGAAATTAAGATAACTTAAAAATAAAAAGAGGAATCTGATGATGAAATTTCCTTACTGACCTGTATTGGGTTTTATTTGACAAACCATAGTAAAGCATAAAAAGGTGTTGAATAAGCAACTAAATTGTACATTGATTTCAGATTTTGTAATTATTATTTTTTTTAATTCAGCCTTGTGGTTAACATTTTTTTAATGATGACACAAGAAAGAAAATATTTCACAATAATTAAATTAATATCAATACATGAAATTAAAGCTAAACATAATTTTACTTCCAGTGATTATATGCAGTAAATGAAAGAAAAAGTTTGGATGAGACAACAGCTGAAAACTGTCAGACCTTAAAATAAATGGCCCTGTTGATGTCAAGCTCTCTTTTTTGCCTGCTCTCCGGTTTTCCTGTTTGGTCACAGAGGTTATATGAGTTTAATCACATCAGATTTGTCTTCCCACTGTTGACACAGTGTGTAATCTTTATGTATGCACCTATTACCAACTTTAACCATCGTGGCCAGTTTTCTCCATTGGCCATCTGTCAAAGGACTATATTTTCCACCACAAAACAAAACATGATGCAAAAACAAGATGTTCTTTACATGTTGATATTTTCTTATTTATATATATCATCTCTTATTTCTCCTATGAGCAGTCATGTACGAAATTTGTTAGAATACTATGTGCTCAAAGAGGTCCCCTGTCAAAAGATCTGAGCAAATATTTGTACATGTTGATCAGTTAAGTTCGCAGAAGCCTAAAAATGGGGCAAAGAGTGGAGGTGTATTAGTCGGGTCAATACACATATCTTTGCAGTCATGCGTCAGTATCCAAATGGTGAATAACATAAAGTTTGATTTCAAAACAGGCAGTCCAATATGTGATCAAACTGTGATCAAATTGATTGAGCTTTCACAAAGTCTGACAGACTGCTCATGCAGAGAGACCAAATTCTTTTGCACATCTAATTTAACCAGAACATTTGAGTATGATCCGAAGAGACAGGAGGTGCCCCTCAGAGTAAACAGATTACAATCTGAGCAGTGACCTGTGGCTGTACAGTTAGGGAGCAGCGGGGAGCTGCAGATAAAATGTAGAAATACAGTCCATTAACGAGCAAACCCCAACCCCCGCCACATTGTTTTGTCTTATTTTGTTCTCCAAGGACATAAGTGGAAAAACGAGCTACATACAGTAATCATGTAGACCAGGTGCATTTTTTTAATCAGGCCTGAACAAATATTTTCCAATTGGTTTAACTGTTTAAGATCTAGTCATTGTGACATATTTATCCTCACAGAGTAGTTCAGCAAGTAGTATTTTGGAGAAAAAGAGTATTTGCTGACTAAAAGCACCGTTAAAGCAATCAAGGTATACAGCCAGGTGGTTAGCTTAGCATAGCATGACTGGAAACAGTGAGACACAGTAAGCCAGGTTTTGTCCAATCCATCTGCCAGCATCTTTAAAGTTCAACAACTTGTTATACTGTGAGAAACGATAAAGATAACATACAGTAATTACGACAAAAATATCAATTATTATGTTTAATAAAAGTAAAAATGCAATAATAAAAGTAAAATGCAGTGCTTGAGGGATTTTGACTTATCTAAGCCGGAAAATTGACCTGTTCTGCCGTAACATCGTACAGCAGGTTATGCTTTTTAACTAGCAACTATAAGTGCATCTTGTCAAATGGGATAAGATCTGCTAGGGATGAGATGGAACATAATATATTGCATGCTCCACACTTCCAAACTGCAGAGGAATTGAAATTTAACAAGCTACTATTAGTGAGAACATGTCACTAAAATGAAATGTTTAAAAGTTCCGTTGACTTTTGCTTTACGGTTATTTTCTGAAGTGAAAAGTCAAAACTGCCAGAAAACTGAGGTCAGGCAGACGGCTTTATTTTTATAGAAAGCTAATGTGTCTGTGCCTTGAATTATAATTTGATCTGAGGTGGGGGGTGGGCAGTTTACAAGAAAAAGACCTCACCGTGACAGATTTTTCAACAGGAAAGGCAGAATCACATCACTACCCCCATCCCCACCTCCATAAAGACCCATAAGACTGTGACCTTATTACAAATGCCTTGAACTGGGCAACTATGGACCCCTGCGGTGGGAAAATTTTCTGAATGGGCTACTGGGTCTGTGAGGAAGGAATCTGGTTGAGGGAATAAAGACTCTTTCCGGGGGCTGAATCAAGGATGTGTTTGGAGCAGAGGTTCATGAAGCAGGAGTGATGTTTTTAGTGATTATTTAATTAGTCAATGAGAAACGATTTCTGAAATATTAGAGATTATCTTTGCGAATCTTGCTCACAAATTATTTGAAGCTTACAGGGTTTGTGTATGCTTCTGTCTTTTACAAACCAACCTCCGTGATATTTGAGATCATAGCACATGCGAATACACAAGCGAACATGCCTGGGATACAACCTAAAAACTAGTCTGACCAGCCTGTCCCTCAGAATTCCTGATTGCTTTTTTGTGCAAAAAGGCCCTGGGAGAATGTGTGTGTCAAAAGGTTACGCAATCCGTCCGCCACGCTGAGACAGCACAGACCTCTAGTGTGCTTTGGGGACTGAGTGTGTGTGTGTTTGTGTGTGGGGAGAACGTTTGAATGAAGCTGGATGAAGGGGTGGTCTTCAGAAAGGGCCAAAGCAGAGGGAAAATCTCACTGCAGGGTTCACCAAAGTTTTGAGTTTCTTATATCTCCGCCTCTTCACTTATGTTATATAGTGAAACCTGAAACAGCAAAGGGCCTGCATTTAGTGCCCCACTCTCTTCTGAAAATCACTGTACAGCATCATGAAAGGTAAGTGCATTTATTTAGATATTCTTTCATTCACGGATGGATAATGTAGGAAGTTATTGTTGCCAAGTGCAAAGACTGGTTATAGGGGAATTAAAGATTTGTTTTATTTTTGTGCAGCACATTATTCCGTGCTGACAATAATGCTGTGACCAGAAAGCAGAGCTAATGTGCTGCTAATCTAAGCCAAGAGATTGACTCTTCAAGAGTATGTAGCTCATTGTATGAAGGTCATTCTGAGATTTTAGAACAAGTTCTCTCTCAGATAGAATGACTTCCACAGAGCACGTGGACAGTTTTACATTTTGGATTTTTTTATTGTTAATTAAATGCTCATCATGAGACATTACTTTTTGTTTCTCCAAATTACTAATATAAAATAAAATAACATTATTTTAGTTCATTAGCTTTTTTATAAATCCAGTTAAGAAGTCATAGAGGTAAAGATTCTTTCTTTTTGTATATTTAGAACTTGTGTAAATACTTTTATTTTGTATCAATTTGTCATTTTAGCGGGCAGCTGTACGTCTTTACTCTATAGAGATATATGTGATTTTGATGATCCTACGTTATGTAACTAATATAATTATATATTATCCTGCAATTATCCCAGTGTGGGCGCTTCATGGTACAGAGCCTTTATAACTCTGCCCTGCGTGCTTTCAGAAGACGAGCCCAGATTACCTCCTTTGTCTATGGATTTCACAAAACCAATATTTCTCATCCTCTTTTATTCTAGATAAGAGCCATTGAGTCTTTGGTTGTTTTACACTTTCACCTTAATATCAGGACTCTGCTTATCGCCGTCTGGGTCAGGGTCTGGTTGATTATTGGTAAAGTATATGTAAATGTATAATTTGTATCAAATGTAAAAAGACAGCAATAAAAAAAAAAAAAGGGGGGGGGGAGATTTTTTTTTTACTATCAAGACTACTACCTGTATGTTAAGGGGGTCACTTGTAATGATGAATCCATAGACACTTGATCTAAAATCAAGTCTAAATAATTTGAATGTCAGGAGGCTGAGTCATAAAGAAGAGCCAGACATTTCCATCACGAGTTAACAGAGACTATAACAAAGCTAAAGTTTGTGAACATCAGAACTACAATCAATAGGTTGGTGCCATAACATGACCTAGTTGTGAAGCGCCAATCTCTTGACAATACTGTGGGCTAGTAAACAGAAATTTTACAATTTGTGGCTAAGACATAACCAAAGAAACGGGTTTATCTTCAGTGGTTTACTTTCCCTAATGTCTAAACGATATATAAATTAACTCCAGGATAAGCCAACATGTCACTGAGGCTTCACCCTTAAAGTACAGACACGGGTACGGTATTAATTTTAAAGTCTACCTCTTATCGAGAAACCCAGTTTGCTTATTCCTTAGCAAACCATCACAATAACCAACATGCAGTAGAAAGCAGAGCACATCATGTCCAGTCAGCCATCCCATCTCTTATTCAGTGGATTATTTAGTAGATCAAATCTGTCATTCACTGTCAGTCGATCGACAGCTTTTTAGAAAGAGGTAAAGTTGGCACAGTTTCCCGGGACAAAGCTCCACTGTGCCTCAATTAGGTCATTCTCGCTCTTGGCATATTTAGTCACACTGTGCCTCTCTTACGTTCTATAAGCACATAGGAGTGAAAACCTTCTATTTCAGCTGGACGCTGTTGCTCTAAATACTGCTAAAATTTAGAGCAACACCTATTGAAAGTGAGGTATTCGGTTTGTGTCTCGGGCTCCCCAGCATCCACCGAAAAACTCTGAAAAAGTGAGGTAAACTGTGAACTGGCTGTAAGGCCAAGGAGGATTTTCCACTGCCAGCACTGAGGAGAGGGGCTTCTCTGCTTTTGTTGCACTAAGCCTTCATTCTCACCAAGTACCTTCTGAAAACAAGGGCTCTATTTTTACCTCAGGCCACAATTTGGCTCCAGTGCAGGAGATTTTGGCTCTTGAAGTGGATGCAACCTCTAACCCCATGCATAGAGCACACACAGAGTCACACTTGTGCTCCACCCCTGCCCTTTGCCAGTAGGAGCACATTCCTAAAGGTGGCCTCACACAAGGCTTCTAGCTAAATGGGATTTTTTTTTTTTTCAGCCCCTTGTTGTTTTCAGACCTGAACTGAAAAACAGACAGCTTCACTGGTCCTGTGAGACCGGGTCACACAGTGTTGACATGTATTCTTGGATTTGGACTGCACAAGTGACCGCAATGTGTCAGAGAGGAAAGGGGTGATAGAAGAGGTGGTGAGAGGCCTGTTAATGCAATGTGACAGGAGTAAGCAGTCAGTGAGCTCCACACACAGAATTTCTTTGAAGCAGCACTCGCCCCCCAAACAACAAACATCTAACATGGAACAGAACTTGGAACCATTACTGACCTTATCCAGCAAAGGAAGTACTGACATATATTATAGCTCGGTGATTTCTTCTTGAAGATTGCTAAGATCCTGAAACCTATTCTTTTCCTGCCCACACTATACTCAATGTCCTATAGACTGACAAAGATAGAATGTTTATATCCCAACCTAATCCGAACCATAAAGCTCCTCTGACATGACCTTCACTTCCAGCAGTTTCCCCATTTTTGTCAGCGAGATGAACAATAAACTTATCTGCCCTGCAGTTATCCAACGAGTTCCACCTTGCACAGTCCAATAGTGTATGTACAGAGGAACAGGAGGTCACAGATCACTGTGGGCACACATAAGGCCAAACATCCCACTTCTGAGAACGGATAATCTAGCAACTCTAACGCAAATAGGCTCCACGGCTACACACTCAGCTTGCAGCTACTAGCTTGTTGCGCTCCCCCACTACCACGTAGTACCAATAGCTGAACCTTGTAGCTCCAATAGACCTTTTTCACACTTCCGCATTTCTCAACCCAAAGCTGCCGAATTCATGTAGCTACCAACACTAGTACACTATGATCCATGTGACCCTATGTTCAGTGAGCAGGTTCTGCTTTGGGTGCATACATACAGTAGAGATTCAGGCTGCTGCATTACAAATTAGCTGGAAAAATGTTTTTGAATTACCCTATAATCCAACCCCCAAAGCGGTTTAGCAAATGGAAATGAAAAGAGTCACTAAAAAAAATGAACCACTGTCATGCAAATTATCTTCAGTTGCCTCCAAATATGATTTTTTTATTGACGAGTTGTAAAAAAAAAAAAAAAAAAAAAATGAGCAGAACAGTATTTTAGTATTATTTATTAACTGTCTAAATTTTGGATTTAGCTTTTTTTTTCATTAACTTCATTAACCAACTTCATACTATCGATCAGCTTTATACCACAGGCTATATTTAGTTATATTTATATAGTTTATTGTTTGTCATTTGCTCTTTTTCAAAATTTCTACCCTTTCCTATTGAATTCTTAGGGCACACAGAGGACTTGGAAAACACGTCCAAGGTGGAACCCTCCAATGGACACAGCAGGCCCCTGGACATTGTGCCCAGTACAGAGGAGAAGATGACAGAAAGGGGTCAGTGGGGCAGCAAGCTGGAGTTTGTTCTGTCGGTGGCTGGAGAAATTATAGGCCTGGGGAATGTGTGGCGTTTTCCCTACCTTTGTTATAAGAACGGAGGAGGTGAGTGCTGGGATTATTGCTTTCTTATCGTGTTGTCTGTTTGACACAAATGCGAGGGTTTCCACATTTAGTCATGTGTGCACAAGGTCAGGGTGTGGACACAAGCCTTTCGTTCAAACTTGTTTTAAGCTGTAGAAATATGTCCTCAACTTTTACACCAGCTTTCCTGACATGTAAAAACACTAATGCCTAAAAGAAAGAAGAAATAATCCCGTGAAGCAATAGCGTGGCACCCTAAGAAGGCTTCTAAGAATACATAATTTTTAAAAAAAGGGGGTTAATGTATGACCAATTCTATTGCTCAATAGTGGTCATGGTTCAGTAAAATTTTTTTTTTGAGTTTCCTTTTCATACTTGCAGCCAGTCATGCTTGCACAATGCCCGACACTCATAACTTCTAATAAAATAATTTTCCAGAAGCACTTCTTTGAGATGTATAGAGGTGTTCAAATTTGAAAAAGTGCACCACTGCTGTTCTACATTGCCTGAATGCACATCAAAAGCACCTGAGTGAACTGTTCCTTTAACCTGTGTAACAGGTGCCTTCTTTATCCCATACCTCATCTTCCTCTTTGCTTGTGGGATCCCGGTCTTCTTCCTGGAGACGGCTTTGGGTCAGTACACCAGTGAGGGAGGTATCACCTGCTGGAGGAAGATCTGCCCTTTATTTGAAGGTAATCTCCCCATTAATTTATGTTCCACAATGTTTAAACACTTTACAGCACTAAGAGAGGATTAAACTCATCCGCCTAGAAGTTTTAGTACCATGCACAATATCTGTTTATTTTGCACTTTTGTTCTATTCCTAATGCTTTCCTGTGTTTTGTAAAAGTGAATGTGTGTGGGATATAAAAGATCAGAGTATTCTGAAACAATAAGCTGCTTATGATACATGCAATGATTTATGAAGACAATGTAGTGACAACATCCAAATATGTCTGAGCAACAACAAACAACATTTCTGTACCTTTTGAGTTTTTGTGCATCTGGGTGCATAACATACAGATGTTAGAGAGTGATGCATGTAGGCCTGGTTGTAGGTGGCTGGAAAACAACCAGCCCAATATCACAGTTCTCTAAGTGTTTTAGGATTTAGCTGATTTTAATTAGGTCTCAGAGTGTAACTTATAAAATGGTACATAGTATAGTGTAGTCTAGAAGGATATTCAGACAGTAGAAACCTTTTTAGGATAATAACACTGCCACAAAATCTGTTTCTTTTTATTAATAAGTAGCATGCACAGCAACAGGTGATATTCTTACCTATCTGTGGAAACACAGGCTTGTTTGCCCTCACATGACATTGTAATTTGTTCTGGCTTTGATGTCATTTCCAACCAAGTCCCAGTCTTTGTTTGGGATGACGGACAGATACTTAAGCCAATGAAAGTATGTTTTGAGTATTTTGTGTGCCAGGATTCCCAGTTGGGGAGTTCAGGGAGTCCAGGATCTAAGTTTTGGCTCCATTTCTGGCACTGAGACTCCACGAACGCAGTAGTTTGGAAAAGTCTCAGGCTCATTTTACAAATAGCATACTCTGTTCATGTTCAGCCTGTGCTTTTAACGCAAACTGAATGCGTACTTACTGAAAATCCACGTTACTGACTGATCTGTACAAGTTCTTGCGCCTTACATCACTGCTTTTTGTTACAGGAGTGGGTTATGCCACCCAGGTGATTGTTGCTCTGCTGAACATCTACTACATTATTGTGTTAGCGTGGGCCATCTTCTACCTGTTCAACTCCTTCACCTGGGACCTGCCCTGGGCCTCCTGCAACAACACCTGGAACACAGGTAAAAGTGTCTGTATGTAAATATGGTTTCGGTCTGATGTGTACTGGCCTACGTTTTAAAAAGCTTATGGGAAAAAAGTGAAAGCACGAATGTGGTTAAAAGCTGAACAAGTTAATTATTTTATGTGACAACTGTGGACCGTTTAATGTGTGTGGTGTTTCTCTTTATCGTTTTATTAATTTATAGTTTAATTTTATCTTCACGAGGGGACTGTTCCCGCACCACTTCCCTTCTCCATCTCAGTGGTGCCGTTGTTTTAATTGCCTGTGTGTAACTTGGAAATCTCAGAGAAAGCTTGGATTTCTTCACAGGACTGAATGTCTTTTTGTCTGTTCTTCATTCAAGATTCCTGTATGGCATTTCAAAGGGGGAATAGCTCCATCAGTCACCATGAGAACGCCACCTCTCCTGTCATTGAGTTCTGGGAGTAAGTGCCATTTTGTTTGGCTGTGTCCTCAAATGACTGTATGTGCCAGTGAGTTCAGAAAATATTAATCTTAACCATTAATTCTGTAGTCTATGTTAAGTGATGCTGTTTTTTTTTGCCACTTTTAAAAATGTATGGTAGTTAGATTCTGTTGCATACAGTTTTTTATTTTGCTTTTTAGAACATGGATAAAAGCTGTATAGAAAAACTGTGGACCTAGATACACTGAATATTGTATCATTGGATAAGAAATTTCCAATGTTTGTCGTGTGTGCGTGGTGCAGGCGCAGAGTATTGCGAATTTCCTCAGGGATTGATCACATTGGTTCTCTGAACTGGGACCTGGTTATTTGTCTGGCCATTGCCTGGGTCGTCTGCTACTTCTGCATCTGGAAGGGAGTCAAATCAACTGGCAAGGTGAAACCTTTCCTCCATTCATAAAAGACAAGTACGCAATGACGGAATGAAAATCTTTTATGCAGTGTTTTTGAGGGGTGAGTGATACAAGAACACAGAGCATCAACTTCGCACACTGATGATGACAAAGTGCTGCTGTTTCCCTGCAGGTTGTTTACTTCACAGCTACTTTTCCTTACGCAATGTTACTGATCCTGCTGATCAGAGGGGTCACCCTGCCAGGAGCCTCCAGGGGAATTCACTTCTACCTCTACCCTGACCTGGGACGACTGTCTGACCCACAGGTATGTTGGAAATGCACCTTCTCTGAGTTACACAAGTTTCGACTCACAGACATGAGGATACAAGTGAGAAACTCACAACCTCCTGTCTTCTAGCAATTACTGTAATTGCGCATTGCTTTGATGTTTTAATATAAGTTGAAGTGCTTTAGGATGAATAGCCCTGCAGATACACTACACACAACAGCGTTTTCATACTTAAGATGTGTTTTTAGCACATTTTTAGGAACTTGTAAATAAAGTTAGCAAAGGTGCTTCAGGTCATGTCACAACGTACTCATGCTCCCAGGCTCACTAAAGCCTAACTTAAATAATTTCAGTACATAGTTTGTTCATAGCCTGTTCTGGCCATAATCTATTTTTGGTTATTTAAAAAGTGGACATGCATCCTGCCCCCAGTGTCAAACACGTTGTGTATAACCATTATTCCATTTTTTTGAATTTCTATTTCTTCGTAACTTGTAGTTAGATGCCAATCATGGGTGCTGGGGAAGATAACAAGCTAGCTAGGGCCCACAAGGATGGATGCCTTGGAAATATTTGCTTTTGTTTTATGTCCAAAGCTTGTGTTGTAGATTGGCCCCTCAATCAATCAAATCTGCTGCCAGCTAACTAAAACCTGCCCCAAGTAGTCTGGGAGCACTCTACCAAGATTTCAAGAATAAAGAAAAACTTCATTTAAATTTTTGAAGTGTGAGTGAGTGTTCAAAGGCAGAGCAGGGGAAAAGTGCTGCTCTTTATGCTCTGGACAGATGAAGATGGATAATTAGGGTTTGCTTGGTGGGATATCACGATGGTGGGGTTGGTGCATTTGGGGTTAGATTATGTTTGGACAAAAAGTGAGGTGATGTGAGTGGAGGTTACTCTTTCAATAAAACGGTAGATGTGAGGCTGTGTCAAAATGCTGCTCGGTAGTAGACATCAATAAAAAATATATTTTTCTGAGTCTTGTTGCTTATCTGGTGGAGTCAGTCAACATTTTAAGCAAGAAGAATTTGGTGTTAAGTCATATAACATTGATTATCAAGATTCTTCAATTTGTCTGTACAAGTTTGAAGTCTTTGTTTCTATTCTGTCCTAAGGTATGGATGGATGCTGGGACTCAGATCTTCTTCTCCTATGCCATCTGCCTGGGCTGCCTCACGGCCCTTGGAAGCTACAACAAATATAACAACAACTGTTACAGGTAAAGACTGAGATGTGAAACGATTGGTTGGTTTTATGATTAACTGTACCACACTTTCTACTCATCTGTCTATTCTGTCGTACTGTAAATGTCGGACATGATTATCCTGCTAGTTATTTACTACCAGAATCTCTAAGCCAGACAGTGTTGAGTACCATTCTTTATAATAATCATCTAATGCATTTCCAATTTATTATACCCCCCCCCCCCTTCCCCCCCTCTGTCCAGGGATTGCCTGGCTCTGTGTTTTCTGAACAGTGGTACCAGTTTTGTTGCAGGCTTCGCCATCTTCTCCATCCTTGGCTTTATGTCCTTCGAGCAGAATGTGCCCATCTCAGAAGTGGCTGAATCTGGTTGGTGGTACTTTTACTTTATGGGAATAAGTCACCGCACTCACACTGCTAGGTGGATTGTCCTCTAATACTTACTATTCGCACTGCTATACTTTGACTGTAATGACCCGTGATTGCAATTTTAATGAGAAGAGGTCATTTAAACTCTGTCCAATCCAGGTCCGGGTTTGGCCTTCATAGCCTATCCTCGCGCTGTGTCCATGATGCCTTTTTCCCCTCTGTGGGCCTGCTTCTTCTTCGTTATGATTGTCTTCCTGGGACTGGACAGTCAAGTGAGAACCACATGCATAATAAAACTATACAAGAGCACGCGCTAATGACATAAGGGAGAGAACGGGCACAAATGTGCTCCGTTTGTTTTTTGAATAGGTCACAATTCAGAGTCGTATTTCTGTTATTTCTTGCCTGATCAGTTTGTGTGTGTGGAGAGCCTGGTGACAGCTATGGTGGACATGTATCCTTCCACCTTTCGACGTAAGAACCGCAGGGAGCTCTTCATTTTGGCTGTGGCCGTGGTTTCCTTTCTCTTAGGGCTCATCATGTTGACAGAGGTGAGTGATGTCACTTTTCACTTGACTATAGTACATCCACTCGTAAACATATGCTGACTTAAATTAAACAGCTAAACAAGTGTAGAGGATAATAAGGGTTAAACTCTATCCACATAAACTGGATTCTTCATACCGAGCCAACTGTTCTGCTCTGTGTTATCTCTCAGAACGGTCTTCAAATACAAAATAATTCAGTAGCTTTGTATTATGCTGCTTTTCTCCAGGTTTTCTGTTATACATGGGGTTATATAAACCTGTGTGTGTCCCCACAGGGAGGAATGTATGTCTTTCAGCTCTTCGACTACTATGCAGCCAGTGGGATGTGCCTACTTTTCGTGTCCATTTTTGAGACTGTTTGCATTGCTTGGATTTATGGTGAGTGTGTTAGCCAGACTATTCAGGATCGCACGAATGAGGTATTTTAAATGCAAAGGCTTTGTTCTCACTGGGCACGATTCTTTCTCATCCATGGCTCATTTAGCCAGTCCATAAAAATGAAAGGCTCTTTTTGTTATGTGCCCCTGAAATCGGCAATGAAGGAGCCTAATTTAGAAACAAACCAGTGATTTAAGGAGTATTGATGTGATTAATCTCGACACAGGACATTGTTACATGTCGATGCTTTAACCTCATCTCTCCTTGATTACAGGTGCTGACCGTTTCTATGACAACATAGAAGACATGATTGGCTATCGCCCCGGTGCTGTCATTAAATACTGCTGGCTTTTCTTCACCCCTGCAACATGTTTTGTGTGTTTCACGTTCCTTCTCATTTTTGCACAAGTTTCTTAAAAGACATAAGAGCAGCCCCTGGTGTCCATCGTTTGAAATTACATTTCAATTTGCAAATGACCTTTCAGGACCATTATCCTTACACAGTATTAAAAATCAGTATTAAAAATCCTAATATGTGTGTATATATAATTAACATTCTTTGAGACTAAACCATTTACCAAGACTTATTTTTTTTATCATTGTCTCTGTCTTCAGGGAACATTCGCCTTTGCCTTGATTAAGTACTCGCCTCTGAAGTACAACAATGAATATGTATATCCATGGTGGGGCAATGGGATAGGTTGGATTCTAGCACTTTCCTCCATGCTGTGTATCCCTGTCTGGGTGGCAGTGAAACTATACTACACCCCTGGAACCATGAAAGAGGTATGTTGTACCTTTTTAGGTGTGAATAAAACACTAGCACTGCTTTCACTGAGCTCTGCGGTTCCTCACAGCTTTTTTTCAAAAGCATTTTGGTATCTTTCTACTGATTTGTTTTGGTTTCAAATTGGTTCCAGCTTCACTCTCTTCAACCTTGTTGATAAACCCCTTTTTACACTTTCCTCTGAGCATAAACTGCCAGAGAGATAAAACTATTTTAATCTTAAATTATTTTGATAATTGAGCCTTTTGGCTGAAAGATTTGTGGCTTGTCATTCACAATTGCTAACACTGAATTCTTAATACATAAGATGTTTTCCACCATTTGATCTGTCTTTTGTTCGCCTCACAGCGCCTCGCCATCCTGACCACTCCTTCCCCTGAGTTACCGAAGACCAAGCAGGAACAGGAGAAGCTGCTGGCCATCTTCGCAGCAGATGGAGAAAGCCTCAATCAGAAATCACCTCCCAATAAGGCTGGCTACTTCCCTGTTGATGAAAAAGAGTCTCATTGCTAGAGACCTGAGGGTTGGAATCAGAGCCTTGTAGGGGTCAAAGGTCTCTCCTCAGCTTTGACACTCTGTCTGGCCTCATCCCGTCTCTCTCTCTGTCTCTCTCTCTCTCTCTCTCTCTCTCTCTCTCTCTCTCTCTGCAATACCTCACCAGACAAAGTGGCGAACCACGCACAGATGCAGACTGTATGAATGATCTGACCTGTAACTGCCGGCATGCTGCTGGAGTTTCCTCCTTTGTACGCTGCCTTCAGCATACAGTATGGTGGCATAAGTATTGTTAAAGATTTACATTATTTTTGGGAGATTGACATCTCATTTGCTCGTTGCAAAATCGCTTGTACATCTAAAAAAAAAAAAACAAGAAAGAAATTGCCATTGTTGTTACACAGTGGCTAAGAATTCACATATGATTGTGTCGCTTTCTGAGGAAGCATTTTATCTCTTACGGACATCTCTAATGTTCAACTAGTCGGACATGACGTTTGAGTTACTTCACTGGTTCTAACAGCTGTCTGCAGCGGTGAGGTGTCACAAGGGCACAGATCATAAGCGTTCACTCGGAAGAAAAAAATCTATATCTGTTTAAATGCTCTTCCATAATGTAAACAGAGTACAACTATATTGTGTATCCAACACTTGACTGCTCTGTATTTACTATAAAGTAGAATTTCCATCCCAGCTCAGGATGTAAAACTGTTTCATTAAAGAAATCAAAAAAGAAAAAGCATACTAATACCCAACACTTGTGAATGCAAGAAGTGGATCTTAAATTTACATATAGCAAAACTGACCATAATTAAAACTCAACTAAGCTTTGTTTGATTCAATGTGTTTTTTTTTTATATATGTTACAGAGGTTGGCATAAATGCAATGGTGTTAAACATGCTTTTTTTTTTGGTCAATTTTCTGATGGACATGATTTAGTTTTTGTTGATGTTGCCTTATCTCTAATACAATGAATTACATCAAATTTAACTCTAAAGTGCCTCAAGGGGATTGTGCCACTTAAATGATAACAGGAAAGGCTGTAATGGTTGGAAGGTCTCATTCCAAACTAATTTTTTTTTTTTTGCTCTCTCATTACAAGGAAGCTCAGCCTGTGTTTGTTTGATTTTTTTTTAAGTTGTAATATTGGAGTGAATAATAATTGAATACTGATCGAAAACACTTTCACATATGTAACTTTTATATGCTAAAATTATTTTTATAACTGAATAAAACATTGTACAGTTCTAATGAAATATGTTTATATTTTGTGGGCATTATACGATTCATTATTTTGTACACAAATGGTCATTTATATCAATGTGAATTCATGCGTTTGTTGCATCCATTTTGATGGTTTTAAAGAAATGTTCTGCATTTCAGGAATACCATCTTCATTTAGAATTATGTCATATTCTCAATTTAGCATGCTTTATTTCTATTTAATACCTCATTTACTATGTAATCTTAGGAATTCATAAATGTTATGGTGAATGTAAGACAATTTGCTGTCTTGTTTTTTATTCATAATCTTGCATTTAAAATTTTACACCACAAAGGCAAATTTACCATCCATCCAATTTACCACACATCTTTCGTCTTCTGAGAAGTTGTGGGACAAATTAGTAATATTTCATAGTTTGTAGGGCTTTGGAATCTCAATTGTCCTAAAAGCTCAAATGTTTGACCATACAGTAAATATCAGGAAATATCAAACATAAAACGTTTCATAAGCCCATAAAATGTGATTGTGGAACACACATAAACTTAAAATTATGCATTTGTCTTTTTAATTTCATTTTCAAATTCAATTCAATTCAACTTTATTTATATAGCGCCAATTCACAACAAAGTCATCTCAGGGCACTTTACAGAATAAATGTACACTATAGAATGCATACGTTTTTATTTCCTTTTGTACATAAAAATCTACAGGCTGTGTGCGGATTCACTTTGACGTGTCCACTTAAAAGTAGTGTGCAACTATGGGTGTGGTTTCATTTGAGTATGACTTAACTACACACACCAAATCTGACTGGCATGTACAAAAAAATATTGTCAGCGACCCTGGGAAAGTATCAGCCTCCTACAACAAATCTGCTATAATACTTTTATTCAAGTACTGACTTTCACCAGCAATACTACAAATTGTGTGGAGTGTTTCATTTTATTGTTCTGACAAGATCCAGATGGTAATTCTGATCCTGGTTGGAGTGCTGCCTGATCTTTTTGAGCACCTAACAATTTGCAGTCAAAACTTTTCCAAGACAAAGCATTCAAAACATTAAAGTCAATGCATATGTGTTTACTTTAAATGTAAAGGTAATGCTGGGGTTTAAAACCTTACACCTACTCACAGGCTAATCAAAAATGTTGCAACATTTCACTGTACTTAATTTAAGGAAGTTAACTAATCTGAAAATAACTTCACTTTACCTCTCACGCGTGAATTGCTTTGCTACTGTCTTGTTGCTACTTTCAGTCCTGTGTGTTGTTTTTTCACTTTCATCAATTCAAAACAATTTAGGATGTGAAACTGTGTACTCCAGTTCCCCAAGGATAGGAGCTGTTTCTTCAGTAAGACAACACTCCAGCAGTCTAAAGAACAAAAGGCAGTGGGTGGAAAGCTCATCACGATGAGAAAAGGTCCTACTAGTTGAATGCTGCTGAGCTAACGAATTGTTTCCTTTTTTTTCTTCCTTTTTTAAAAAAACAAAACTGATCAACAAAGTGATGAACCTATTTGTTCATGAAAACTGCAGCAAAAAAACAAGACATCTGAGCAAGGCTTTTTTTAAATTATGACATAGTAGAGATTTTTCTCCACAGTTAGTACGGGGGCTCCTTCTGGTTGCCACTGTGCAGCCTCAGGAAATGGGTGCTCCTTTTAGAACATCTGCAGAAATTATTTTTATGTCTCACAGACGGTACCTGCAATGAATACTAACATATTTTAATGTATCTCATCCTGTAAGTCTACCATGCTCTTCTACCTACGTGATCAGGTCTGAATTATGAAATGCATAATTAGCTTGTGCTAATTAATTAATTAATTAATTATGCTTGTACCCCCTTAAATTGAAATTTCAAAACAGAATGTAAACTTATTTATTGTCAGAAGTAACTAAAATGGTCAAGGAGTGTCAAATATTGTGAAATAGTGAAATATTGAAAATAAAATTAGTGCAAACTAAAATTATATTGATTTAAAACAATCATTGTCTTGTTTTAAATGTGTTTGTTTGTTTTTTGTTTTAAACAAGAGGGTTCCCTATTAGCATTATATTATTAATTACTTAGAAATTACATTCTAAAATTATAATTTTGAAGGACTGAAAGAAAGAAATCATGTGGTCTGGAGCACCTGGGTGTTTCACTAAGGTACCTTATTTACATTATCTATATAAGCAACAATACAATAAAATACAAATCAAAAAACTATTGTGTAGAAAAACGCCTCGGACGCGTATAGACAGTGCGTGTAGACGTGTATCCGTGCAAAAATACCCATACGTGGATTGTCACCATTCGCTGTCCCTGGTTGTCCAGCAGGGTTCGCTGTAGTCCCTGGGTTGAGACACTGTTTACGGAAGTCCGAATGACGTGTCACTGTCCACCAAAGCATTGTGGGAAGGAAAGTGGAGCTGACGGTCGTTCATGGGCTACTGCTCGATTTGGCAAATATAATCGACTAATGAGCGGCTTCAAGAAACAACAACAACAAAAAAAATTTAGAAGAAATCATGTTAGTTACCGGAGCTAATGTCAACTGGAGGTGAAGAAGGCGAACATATGCCGGTGCCGTCGCTGCCTTCCTGCGCACAGGCGCTCGTAGCACAGAAGCGGGATACTGTGTCAATGGACCGCGGCGGTTGTATTTTCTTTTCCAAGGGAGGCGAATAAAGTAGCAGCGGATTACATTCACGCTGTGGATGGGTGGGGAGCGACTGTGCTTCTGGATTCTTTCCCGTTCAAAGTTTTTTCTTGAGTTATCTGTCGAAGGCGCCGTCAAAGATGTCGACCAGCAGTCCCGAAGCGGTGAAGAAATTGCTAGAGAACATGCAGACGGACCTGCGGTCTCTGTCCATGGAGTGCAAGAAGAAATTTCCCCCCGTCAAAGAGGTTAGCCGGCTAGTTAGCCTCACAAGAGTCGCCACTGTGGCGTTCACGCGCGTGCCTCGTTTATAAATCTGACGTTAAGCCATAACGCCATTAGTTTATGTATTTGTTTGAACTCATTTCTCTGTCGATCATGGGGCCTGTGCTCTGTTTTGGGAGTTGTCCATATAATGTACTGCTAAATTAAAAGTTTGGTCAGATGCCGGGCCTTCATATCTGCCAGGCGTTCACTTAAAAGAATATCCAGATGTTTCAGAGCCGGTGTAACACTGTTTAGTTATTATAGTTCACCTGAAGCAACCACTTGTTGTATTGTGTATGATGCTTGTTGTTTGTCAGTGGCATTATTAGTACTGTGTGTAGTATGATCACTAGAATCCACAGTGGAATTCCTGTTTTTGCTAATATCACTGCTTTTGCTTGTGACCCCGTGACCGTAGCTACATGGTTTGGTTGGCATCAGGTTATTGGAGGCATATTTAATGGACGTACCAATTAGCAGTGTCACTCTGTTGTACATCCCAGTGAATTGACACAAAAAAAACCCTTTAGTTTCTACATACACATGTTGTCTGTCGATGTTAACCCAGAGGTGACCGTGTAAAATATAAATTTTTTTTAATTGGCGTCTTCCAGCCCCTTAAAACAATAATATGGTTCTTTTTCCAGGTTGGGTGCTACACAGTGTTGTCACACTTGTTCACGTTTGTTCGTTATTTCTGTTGTCATGCTGCTTATTGTCCTTAGCATTGTCTGGGACCTATTCGGGATGACAATGATATTTACACTAATCATGTCATTATTTTACAATGCTCCGTGCATCTCACACTAATTTCTGTATAACCCGTTTTGTTTCCAGTTGTTAAGGTTCTCTCGGCTTGGATAGATAGTCAGACTAAATCAGATCATTTATTATTTGTATAGCACTGCTTGTACATGATGGTAACTTAAGGTGTATCATATCAGCGTAGTTGGAAGCTAAATGATTAGCATTATAAAATACTATCAAATTGAAAAATAACATTACCTGATGTCAATTTGCCTCACTGGGCTTTAGCAGTGTCACCATGACGACAGCCTCTTGGTGAAAAAAAGCCAAATACATGGACAAACAGACAAAAGCTATGCTACGCTTTGCTAAATAATGACAGTCATGTGACTCCACTGTTACAATAAGTAATTACTAATGTGTGTACAGAGTATAGTTTGTACCAAAAACAAAAGTCAAGCAATCATAAGTAAACCTGGGAAAACAAGCCCATTAAGATTTTATTCTAATGTTAGAACGATTGGCAATTTAAAAATGTCTTTCTTTCTTTCTTTTTGGTCTACACGTTTTAAAATGTTGTTACCGGGTATGTCTGTCTGCTCTACATCAGAGTGTCTACATTCGTAAGTTGTATACACGATAAGCTCTGGCATATGTATCTTAGTATGACTTATGCTAACTGCTTGCACTTGCTGACTGGATTTGTTGTGTGTAGCGATGTTGTTGACACAAATGATGACATCATGGCTAAGTTTGAAAACAGAACAGTACGAGGAGGTTCGATGCCAGCCGGAGCCTTTTACACTGTGTATTGCTGGATTCGCACATAGAGATGAACATTCAACCCAGCTTTAATGGCTTTACTTTGCCCTAAACAACATAGTCATTTTTATTACATGCTCTGCTTTTAGTACTTCACAGGAGAGATCAGAGTTCATTAGCCTCTGTAATGTAATATATGTCAATTTGAACTTTTATGTAGGGTGATATGATAGACACATAATTATGAGGCTGGTGACATCTCTTGATACTACATTTACCTATTTTCATAATTCCCCCACAGATTCCAGATATAATCAGGTATTTGCTTGTATACATAATAGTTGTTGCACAGTGGAAAAGCTCCATCCACAGTGATGTGTGACTTTTTTGGCCATGGAAATATTTGTCAGCCAACTCAGCGGGGCGATACATATCAGGCTACAACGGATTAGTTTGTTTTCCCTCAGGCCTCGCCTTGGATAAAGACAACATTAAGGTTAGAAACAAATACTTTTGCAGGCCCCTTCATCTCGGTTGTTTTTTTCCTTTCACTGCAGACTGCTTCAATGCTTTTACTTGAGTGCCTAACGCTTCAAAATGAAGTGTGCTAAGTGTAGCAGTCACACAGCACCACAAAAAGCAGACAGGTGGTCTCACACCTTGGACATCTTGCTGGCAGTTGCCTACGAAGCATCTCTTTCAAATATTGAATTATCATCCCCCACGATTCATGGTCTTTACCAACATCTTTCCCTCAGGGATCCCAGGAGTGTGGGGAGCCACTTTGATGTTCCCCACAACATGACTTCCCTCACGCTCCTGTTGATGGTGTTGTGATTGCAACACCCTTTTCCAATTTCAGCTGTCATGGTTACATTTGCTGGGATGTTATTGTGCAACAAAGAAGCTGAGTTGTTTAATTTTAAATTATTTATATGGATGTTGCAGCAGACCGATGTGGTCCTCATTTTCTTCATTCTTATGTAGTGATTCTTTTCTTTCTAAAGGAAGATAGCATTTTTCTTTGTCTGACCATCATTTAGCATAAGGGTTTTAGTTTTAAATAACTTAGGTGCTCAGGTATATTTTAGTGAATAATGTTTTTAGTAAATGAAACTTACTACCCAACCATTGCAACTACCCTTGTTGCAAAAGAAGAGTGAGAAATCCCTGCGCTCATTTTCCAGTCAGTATTCATTCCAATTCTTCGCCCATTTCCTAATTCATCTCCCACATTGACACTGTACAGCCAGTAGAGTTTCTGTGGGCTAAGAAGGGCCAAGGAGAGTTGTATTGATAACCACACATGGATGAATGAAAATGACAACTTTTTTTTTTTTTTTGCATCATAGCTTCATTGAGTATCAGTCAGTAAAATCACCAGGGAATTGCTGTTTGCTGTGCCGTGATTGCTTTGGTCTACGTGAAAAGACACTTCGGGCATGCAGTCCTCAACTCTCTATGTGCGTGAGTCAGGTCCTGTCAGCTGTATGCAGCTCACAGTGAGATTTGTCTGCTTGTCTTCAGGAAACCTTGCAGAATTAATGAAAGCATTATGGGCAGCCTTTTTATCATTCATTTGATAGAAAGGTCATGTAGGCTGCACAGAGACAAAATAACAAGCAACAATAAGTGAGGATTTGATGAACTGTCGCTATTGCACTGCAGCTCAGACTGAATAATCCTTTCTCATTATATGCTAACTCAGTTCCAGAAAACTGCTGAGTTTAGAGAGTTTCAGAGTGTGTTTCTAAAGAAGCCGATTTGTGATGAGCTTCACTAATGTTGCTTTTGAAAGAAATGAGCTGGAACTCGTGCTGTGAGTTAGTTCTGTTTTAGAGAATCTCCTTGCACAAAGTCCGTAAAGAAGAACTGAAAGCACTGAGCACTTCCTGACATAGTCTGGCATCGGCTTGTTCAGCAAAGCCTAGTGTTGTTGTTTACTATCAAGTGCGATTTTTTTAAAATCATCTCCTGTCTAGATTTATATATTTTTCTATGTACAACCACAGCAACCATGAGGCCTTGCCAACATGCCAGTGGCTAAACATTGTTGATGGGCTTGTTGAAAGTTGTCAATCATTTAGGTGGATTGTGGTTAAAATTACAAAATGTAACATTTTAACCATCCAGCACAGTAATTCAGCATCCAGCACTGTAGATATCAGACTACTTTTGAACAAAAAATTCCATCGAGTGGCTTGAGCCTATCAGGAGGACTCCTTCATAAAATAACCTATTAGTTGGATAGATGTAGAATTTCCATTCGCCGTTACAGTGACATCATCACTTGGCGATGACTTCATAATGCTAACACTTTTTAGAGAGAAGTAAGAGCTCCTCCCTTTACAACAGAAATCTAGCACATTTTATGAGGAAGTAAGTGGTAAAAATGGAAAGATTTCACTATGAGTCATCTCAATATGAAATATTATTGTGGAAATTAGTAGGGTTTTGTGCACAATATCATTACCTTTTTTCACATTTGGAGATTAATTGTCATCAACCACAACCTGCAGAATTTCTTGGTGTCTGATTTCAGTGGACTACATTGGAATCTGTTGCAATGTAGAAAAAATTGCAATAAATGATTAACTGATCATCACCAAAATGTTTGTGATAATTTTCTGTGGCTCGATCAATCAACTATTAATAAAAGCTAATCAACTGACTGAAGCTTTTAGCCCTAAACACATTAAATCATGGCTATAGGGCTGTGATATACCGAGTTAGCAATCAGCCGTCAGCTCCTGTCAGGCCATCCGTGGGCATCTGTCAGCCAATTCAGGATTTTTGATCAACATCTACAGACCCCTGTAGTTTTGCGAATCAGAGCATAAGAAAAGTCCACAGTATTAACAATGCAGTACAAGTTGTAAATTATTATCAGACATTGGAAGTAGCCATATACAGTCTTTAGTCAATGAGAGCGGTGTGATAATGGTGAGCTATTGCTCCCACGACATGCAACTTCTCTTCCTCACTCGCAAGTGCAGAAAGTGTATGCTACACGCCGTTGTCCCTGTGGTATGTTCAAGCACTACTTGTTGGCTGGGACGATGGGCTTCATTAGTTCTCCACTAGTTCTTTCACATGTGCTTGTTGTGTTTAATTCATATTAGTTAGTAGTGTTTTTTTCCTTATTAAACTTCACAACTATCCAAGATTTTAGAAATTATAGCTAGAGCATTTTATCGTCTTTACCTCTCGGAATATCAAAAAGTAGCCACAGAAGGGTTGTAGTTATTTAGCACTCACAAAAAGCTCATTATTCACTAATTGGCTTGTAAAGACCTCTGGCTCTGTTTAAGCAACAAATGAGAAGAGAGAGACTTAGCAGTTTATTTATTTATTTTTCTGAAGATTCACATTATAGGGACCTGCATAGACATATGCCAGTATACAGTTTGTAATAACAGCCCAACCCACTAACCAGCAGTTGCTTGGTAACAGACAACGTTTCAGCAGGCCATGAATTGTTGACTTCCACAGGAGCTGACCTTGTGGCTGTTCAAATGACACGGTAACATGAATCATGTCGTTGGCCAAATATTTAAGCCACTCTGATGTAGAGGGCAATTGCTATGTTTCAGATCATGCATGTCCAATCCAAACTAGATCGACCTTCGTTCAGTATCACGTTCATTATTGTATTATTAATTTTGTAAACACACGAAAGGGAGCGATATAAAGGCAGCTTTGCTTGCTTGTGTACTAATGGAATATGAAGCATTTCATCACACCAACCTCGAAATGGTCAAAGGAAAACTGGGTATAAGCTTATATTACTGCGTTTATAGAGTATTTCTGTGTACACATATATGTATATGTATAGCATAATTGAGCTTTTAAGACAGGAGGTCTATAGCAATTTGTAACACATACATGGTTAGGATATAGTCAGACAGGCAGTAGCTGTATGAAAAATCCATCAAGGTGATGTCAGCCCAGGGCTGTTTCCTCAGATAAGGACATTACTTCTGATGTCAGTACTATACCAGATTTTGTGATTTGAGTCTGCGATAACCCAGTTTAGTTCCAGAAGAAAAAGAAGGAATTTATTAAATGCAAATTTGGAAGTCGAGTCATGTCAACTGAAAGAAAGAAGTCCAGTTGGCATTGGCTCCACTTCCATATAACCACACATGGATGAATGAAAATGACGGGGTTGATGTGACAGAAACTAGCTGGTTGAGATAAATGATAAATGAGATAAATATTATGGTCTGTCTGACTGCGCTTGTTTGTTGTTTTCGCAAGGTACGCATTTTCACATTGTATCTTTAGGCAGTTAATTAAAAAAAATGAGAACAGAAGACAGTTTAGTGTAGCGAGAGTAAAAGTGAGAGGCTGTAGAAAGGATGAGAGAGTAGTGATGGGGAAGAATGTAGAAGAATCTTGTGAAAGATAAGAGCAGCATCTGTTTTGATAGATAAATGTTCAGTATCTCAGTTTCTTAGTTTCTCTTGCACAGAATGATTCACATTTGGGCCGTCACTGTTTCATCCCCATTTTCTCCCATTCTCCCTCTTGACACTCCTCTTGTCCTCTTTCCATTTCTCAGCAAGTCAACTCTGTCAGACACCACACTGGGGAAATTTCTACCTTCCCTCTCAAGTTGAAGTCCATTCTCAGCAGATTCACCAACCTTCCCCTGCACCATATTGGTGCTACACCACCAGCACCTTTTAACCTAAAGATCTCCCCTCTCTTTTGTCCTCTAGGCTGCAGAGTCTGGCATTGTGAAGATTAAGACCATTGCAGCCAGGAATGCAGAAATACTGGCAGGTGAGTGAGATAGGTTGGTGGTTAACCACAAGTGAAATATTTGGTTGCTGCTTTGTTAAGGGGCGCACTTCACTCTAATTCGAAAATTAATTCTCACATATGTATTTTATCTCTTTGACGTATTTAAATTCAATTTGAAGCATGTTCATGAGATCGTTTTGCAAGTGGTCCACAGCTGCTGTTTTAAGCACAAAGGGCCAATTCATACTTTTCGCGTACCATTATCTGTAGATGGACAAGGACATCTATTCATAATAAAACATTGATTATGGCCATTCACACTTTCCACCAGTGGTTACTGCAAAAGAACCAGTGCAACTCTGGACAATAGCCACAATGTGACAAAGCACCTTTCTGTTGTGTTTGATTGAACACATCTGAAAAAGTGAAAGAAATAAAACATGTGTAAGCTTTACTAGAAGAGTGTCAAGGATGTTGAAATATATGTAGCATACGTTTTGATAATTGAAACCAGTGGCTGGTTTACTTTTCTGGCACATGTGCAGTTGATGCAGTAGGTCTACGGACAGTCTGTGCAGACACAATTCTTTGGGCCTGAAGTTCAGACACTAGGGGTTTAGGAAAATTAAAAAAAAATAATTAGATGCCTTAACAAAGAATTGTTTTATTGTTTTTATACTCACATGACATACTTTTATTTTTTTTTCGTGCAAACAACGGACAAAGTGTCGGACCATGTTGTATTTGCAGCTTTACTGTTGTGTGCACCACGTCAACTCGATTGACTCCATTAACCGCATAGACATCTGAATGTTCTGAATTCATTACAAATGGCTTTCAAATGTTTCTGCTCTCTCACGAAATAAATTTACATTTTTATTGTTCTCTCAATAAACAAAGAGTAGCTTTTTGTAACATCTGCCGAGTTGACACATAGTCGACATGTTTCACGTTCCGCTGTCAGCCTCCAGTTGCCCCTCTATTAATGTGAACTGTACAGCCCGCTTCAACTGGGAGTTCATTTGTCTTGTTTCCAAAATGAAGATGCTAGTTGCCAGTGCAGTGTCGTAAAGCTTAGCAAAAACAACACCGGAACTTGTGCAGGTTGTAAATCATTGAAGAAAGTCAGTCTAGTGTAAAGAAGGTGACAATGATACATGTACTTGAATTTATAGCACTGGTTCTGATGAGATGGCAGATGTGAGGCCCCACTTTCATTTCATACTGTAGTTTGTTCGTGTCATTTTAAACAACGATTTAAAATCACTGTAGTAAAACCCAGGATGTGTGTATATCTACTTTTAAAGACAAAAGAAATTTGATTAAGATGTAATGTTTTCCATAATTCAACTTTGTATTAATAATTGTTCACTCTGGATCTTACTCTTAGTTTTTTCCCTTTAGTGTTGAATTCTGTGGATGCATTAATAAAACCTTTGGTTAATTTAAAATCTAAAATTTAACCGTACAGATGAGCTTCAGCTTCTTATGCAAATTCATACGCTATTCTTATTCAGTTATTATATATTCAGTATCCTCTTCTTTCAGCTCTGAAGGAGAACAGCTCAGAGGTTGTGCAGCCTTTTCTGATGGGCTGCGGTACCAAAGAGCCAAAGATCACCCAGCTGTGTCTGGCTGCCATCCAGAGACTCATGTCCCATGAGGTGGTATCTGAGGTGAGGAGCATGAGCAGACCTGATATTTTTTCAATGTGGGTGTATAAACTCAGTTTGCAGTTTATTAAGTAATCCTAATCAAAAACTAAATACAACAGTCCTACAATAAACCCTCCTTTTAAAAAAGTGATAATATTCATGTTTCGTTTAAACTGAGAGGTATTTAATCAGGTTTCATTTGGGAGGCTATAGTTTGTGTTGTAGTTGCAGAACTGCTGTGTTAAACTCTATCGGTTTATAGCTTGGCAGACCCGACAAAATACCTATTGTGCATGTTAAAAATGGAGATTTAGCTCCACGCTAAAGAAATATTAGGGGAGTCAAAAGAGAAATATGTCAATGTAGTTATATCAAACCTTCCTCCTCCAGTCTTTCTGAAATGCACCAGGTTTTTCACAAAACCCCTTATTTCCCTCCATGTGTATTTCTACTACTCCTACTCCTACTTCTCCTATTGATTCAACAAGAGAAATCAATAAAAGGCCACCACTATTGTTTTTCTTCGTCCCAATGTGTCATTGTACTTAATATAATAGCACAAGCTGATTATCATCTTCAAGAGTGTCAAGTCAATACTATTGTCTTTGATGACAGTTTTTTAATGCAGTCATTAAGAAAGCAATTTTTTTTTTAAATGTACATGAGCATAAAGAGAACCTCTTCAGGTTATCAGATGGGCTGCATGCTTGGCATAATGAAATCCATTAATCACTTAAGGTGAGCGTTTGCTTTTCCACCCATTTAAAAAAAGTACTTGGGCTTGTGAATTATAATAATCAATACAAGATTACAATTTTTCTACTAATTGCACTTATCATCACTTGCCAGTTGAATTACTACTAAATAAATGCATATGGTTATAGACTTCACTTTTTTTTATTTTGTACTCTACTATTGCTTGCAAATTTAGGTAAACTTCCGACACAGTTTCTGTGTTCAAGGAAACCATCAACCTGCAAATGTTATTACTAGGATTCTCTGTTACAATCAGCAACCCTGAATGGCTAGTTTTAGAACAAGGTATCTATCCTTGGAAATGAAATGTAGTGTTATATAAGCTTATGTGACAAGTGAAGAGGTTTTGAACCATTTATATAACCTAGACCTCAGATCAGAGCAGGTACCCCAGCGCTGCTGCACAACTGTCTTGGTAATACACTGACTTAAAAGACTTTTATTAAAAGCCTATTCAGCCATCCCCTGCTTTCTACATTTTGATGTCAAGCATTTATTTAATTAGGCTAAATAGGTTTTAAAGCTTCTGCCTTTGGTGGAAGAGAATAGGTGCTCTCAATTCTTGGACTAATGCCCTTCATAAGTGTTAAATGACAGGCTACTTGCATTAGTTTCAGTCCATGTTGTTCACATTTGCATATGGTTTACGTTTGGCTTTAAGATAGAAGCTGTTTTTCTGAAAAATTGGTATGGATACAGGTCAGGACGTCAGGAAGGGCATCCGGCATAAAAACTTATGCTAAATCAACGTGCGGAACTTGTTCCGCTGTGGCGACCCCTGAAGGGACAAGCTGAAAGCTGTTGATCTTTGATTTGTTTCAGTCACATTATGCCAGGTAACTGCACCTTTCTCTCTCAATTTTGAATGTTTTTTAGACTAAAGCTGCAGATTTACCTAATACCAGATATTACCTAATCACCCTACTATTAGCACCGAAACAGACGGTTACCACGCAACAGCTAGGACACGCTCTACATGTGCTACAACACCCAAATTTTATGATCCACTGAACGTTATAACTCATCTGGGGGAGGCAGTGGCTCAGTTGGTAGAGTGGCCACCTACTGATTATACGGTCAGAGGTTCACTCGCTCTTCCCGACCACACGTCGAAGTATCTCTGGGCAAGACGCTGAACCCCAGACCGCCCATCCCAAGCCGTGCAGTGCCGTATCGGTCCCAAGCCCGGTAGAAATTGGGGAAGCCTGCGGCAGGATGCCAAACAATTGAGCCAAATCAACATGCAGACAAATGATCCACTGTGGCGATCCTGAACTCGCGGGATAAGTCGAAAGGCCAAAATAATGAAAAAGCTCATCTGTTTTTCTCTGCCAGCAGCACTCCACTTTGTAAGCAGGTCTGAACTGCAGGGGTCACCCAAGGTGCACAAGAGTACCTCAGTATTGATTCTTAATGTTTCAGCGGAGAGATGCATTTAAGGAACATTTTCATGTTGTTTCCTTTGGGAAGGAAAGGCAGCTGCTCAAAAACAGAATGCTACCAAAGAACAGACAACGTGTTACCTCCTACTGATGGCACAACTATGGGGGCATCTTGTCCTACGCAAAAAGAGAAGACCCAGTTTTACCCAGTGTTATTATAGTTTAAACTTTATTTTGGTACTGTTAATAGTTTTTTTTATTTATTTTTTCCAATTATTTAGTTATCGTATAGTTATTTAGTCATTATTTTGTTCTTATACATATATTAGGTGTTTATTTAATTTTTAACTGGTGACTCTTCTTCACCTTCCAGTTTTAGCTCTGTTTTGTCATTTCTACTTAGTTTCAGTTAATTTTGAAACGCATATTACTTTTCATTTAGGATTTATACTAAATGTAGTTTTAAAACTTCCTTTTATATTTTATTGAATATAGTTTCACTTTTTGTTTCATTTAACTAGAACAACCTTGCTCTCAACATTACATTGCATCTGGACTGTAGAAATTTTGGACTTGCACCATAGTCTAAAGTGTGTGAACAGAATCAAAAGGCCATTACTTTCTGCATTTTGCTGAGCTTCTCACATGTGAAGATTAGCAAATCTTTATCTTTTGATTTATTTTGGTTTGGGGCTGTTGGTCGGACATTAAGCAGTTCGTTAACTTATATAGGCTCAATAATTAATAATTCATTAGAATTTGTTAATGAAAATGTGTCTTTTTTTTGTTTGTCTGCTTTCCATTTTTGGACGACTCCAGGCACTTAGAACAAATTAGAGCAGCTCAGAATAGATTTGTGAAGGGTAGTTCTGATTTGGACATCTTCACTCAAGAAAGGACATGCCATGTCCTTTACTGCCACTCTCAAGTAACATAATGCTAACTGGCAGCTATGTTGGGTGTTATTGAACTATGTTGTGTCCCCCCTAAGCCAGTAACACCAGCTGGTCCCACAATTACATGTTGTGGGTGGTTTTATTTTAGTGCTGTGTGACCTCAGTCCAAGCTCTCATGTAATTATTATTATTGTTAGTTTTTCATAAGTGGTAGACTCTGATGCTGCCTCCTGTTGATGAACTGTGTGAATATAAATTGTAACTGTGGTGTGTGTTTGTACGTAACAGCCAGCAGCAGGGAACATCATCAACATGTTGTGGCAGCTGATGGAAAATGGTTTGGAAGAGCTGAAACTTCTACAGACGGTCCTGGTCCTGCTAACCACCAACACAGTGGTACACGATGAAGTACTTTCCAAGGTACACACTTCAGTCTCACACAAAGTATTATATATGTGTTTGCCATACATCCTTGTATAGTGTATACTGCATGATGAATCTTGCTAGTGTGCATATAACTCACTTGTCTTCCTCAATGAGTCATCTTTCATCTTTTATTAAACTCTGTCTATAATATTTTATTACACGTTTTAGATCAGTGGTGTCCTTGGTTCTGTATTTACAGCAGCACAACACAGTCTCAAATTATACAGATTATTAAGGTTCCTCAATCTGTTTACTGTTTTTGTTACATGCTTATTTCTATATACTGCTGAATAACACCTATATGTTTTGTTCCAGGCCATTGTGCTGTGCTTCCGCCTTCACTTCACCAAGGACAACATCACCAACAACACAGCGGCTGCCACTGTTAGACAGGTTGTCACTGTGGTGTTTGAGAGGATGGTAGCTGAGGATGAACGCTTCAAAGGTATAAGGGGGGTATAGTTATTTAAAGGAAACCTTTGGTGATTTCCTAAACTATTTCTAATTCGAATAATCCAAATAGGCACTAAAAACAACGTTGACCGCTTCTATTCATTTTTAGTCTCTGTCAATCTGCAACCTGGATAAGTTTGTCTGTGCTGTACAGAAGACCTCTGGTTTTGTTCAAAACACATCAGCCAGATAGACCACTCCACTAGGTGACATCTTTCTTTAATTCAAATTGTGTGGCCAAGACATTTTATGCAAATAGTGCCCTAACTGCTGCCTACAGAGGTCTAAAATAAGCCATAATCAGCTGCATAGGTGCAAGATCTCCGCTGGAATTATTGTGATGTGAAGCATTTGGGCGAGTGTTTTGGAATGAATATTTATGACTCTACGATGTGTTTTTAATAATTTTTTGTCAATAAGAGGACTGTGGAACAGATGAATAACGTAATTTAGGTTGCTGAGTGACAAACAGTAAATGTGAATAGAGGCAAGTCATTGTTGGTTTTAGTGTCTGTATGTGTAAATTACTATTAATTTTGAAGTTATTGCAGATTTCTGTTAAGTTGAATAGTCAGTCTATATGGTGGTGAGACTGCCTACAGCAACTTTATCCTTTCATAAAAATTTCCTCATAAACATAATTGCTGCACATGACAGCATTTCACAAAAAAGTCATAAGGGTAGTTAATCAGCTAATTAACAATTATCAGTTATTATTCGTATTGATTAATAAGAAACATCCCTACTTGCAAAATTCGGTTGATTTTACCTCAGTGAGTTACTCAGTATGCATTGTATTTACCCCTCAGGTATTGTGGAGCAGCCTCCTGTCCAGGGAAACACCAACAGGCGTTCTGTTAGCACACTGAGGCCAAGTGCCAAAGATGCCTACATGTTGTTCCAGGTAAGTCCACAAGGTGGTGCTGGCTTTCCACACAGTGTTACAGAACGATTCACAGTCTTGGGCTAATTTGGCTTTGATTTCACCATTTAATCCTTACAAACAAATATTAAACTAAATAATTACTAATATAACAATATTTGATATTACCAACCATTTAACCAGTGTCCTAACCTTCAGTTTGTTTAGAATACATTTTAAAATGCTTTCATTCAACGGTCCCCTGTCATTCCTCACCCACACTGCACTTGCCTTTCTAGCTATCAAAACTGTGACTGCATTGTTTCGAGGACATAAAACTCCATTGTGTCCACTTCTGTTGTGCAGGACTTGTGTCAGCTGGTGAATGCTGATGCCCCCTACTGGCTGGTGGGGATGACAGAGATGACGCGGACATTCGGCCTAGAGCTTCTGGAGTCTGTTCTTAATGATTTTCCTGGGGTATTCCTGGAGGTACATTCCATCCATAGGCATAAAAACGGCCAAATATAAGAAAACAATAAACTCAATAAACACTAATATAAATGTATGTGTTACTTTGATTTGTATTTCTTTCATAATTTCTGTTTAGTTATATTTTTGTAGTTCTAGATCTTATACTAACATCAGACGGGATTAAACTCAACAGTGAAATGAATTCTTTTTTTTTGGTAGTTTGTCTTATCTCTTGCTCCCACTCACTTGCTAATTTCTATCCAGCACCAGGAGTTCAGCTTCCTGCTGAAAGAACGGGTGTGTCCCCTCGTGATCAAGCTTTTCTCACCCAACATCAAGTTCCGGCAGGGCAGCAGCAGCGCTGCCTCACCAGCACCTGTAGAGAAACCGTACTTTCCCATCTGCATGAGGCTGCTGCGTGTAGTCTCAGTCCTTATCAAGCACTTCTACACCTTACTGGTATGGAACCAAACTTCAGTGATGGTTGACCAGCCTGCCGTAAGGCTGATTTAAAAGAGGGAGAGCGAGTGTTTTTCAGTACAGAGCTGATACAGTTAATTGATCTGGTCTGATTAGCACTGGATTAGCGTAGTAGTATTTTTGCCTTAGTTCTGCTTCAGTTAATTTAATGGGCTTAGCTGTATCTGAGGAATTCAGAATTCCACCTGTTCTCATTTAGTGATATTCGGTCAGACTTTAAAATGGAAACTTGTCCATCAAGAAACAAATTGAACCACAGAAAGCTTCATGAAACCTGAAGGGATTCACTAATCTCGCTAGAGGCAATGTTCCAATTACAGAACAGTATCTCTCTGTTTACATGTTTAGTAAACTTCTGTCCTCGTTTGACATGTATTTATTTGTTTGGCAGGTGACTGAGTGCGAGATATTCTTGTCTCTGCTGGTGAAATTCCTTGATGGGGAGAAGCCACAGTGGCTGAGGGCAGTGGCTGTGGAATCAGTTCATAGGTTATGTGTACAGCCACATTTATTATGGTAAGCCGCATGTAAGCTGTGATTCCTGTCTTAGTGAAACGTATTCTGAAGCTACACCGAGTGTAAAAAGATGGGAGGTGTCTTGTTCCTCAAATTGCTTTATTGTTTGTAATAAATTTCAGTGACTCTTAAATTAGCAAGCAAATGGTGCATCTGTGATGGCTGAATGTTTCTCTAATTAATTTATCTACCTGTGGACACAACCACAGATATTGAGCTACAGAGGACAAGAAATCTTTGTATACACGCTCTTCACTACAGTCTGAAGCTGTATTTCTGTTAGCCATTTTAACCTTTACACTCTATACAGTCCCTGCTGTCAACAGGCTACAGACAAGGTTTAATGGTATGAATGATTTTCAAGCGTGTCAACAGCATGTCTCTAGGAATATTTATAGTGTGACTAAGTAGGACTGTGTGACTGTTCTCTTTAGCTCAGAAATAAGCATTTTAACAGTTTTGTCATGACATTTGGACGAGAAGCTCATCATTCCATAAGATGTGGATGAAAATAACTATCTCCAGCTGAGCCTAAGAGATGTTACAACATTAGTGCATTTAAGAAAAATCTGAAAAACATAGTTGAGCCTGTGAGCAAAAGTCTAAAATTCGGTTTAATGTTGTGTAGTTCTTTGGTGTGTCAGCACCCAAACAGCAGCTTTGTTGCATAAAATTCTGTGGTGTTTTCTTCTTTCAGTTCGTTCTGCCAGTCATACGATATGAAGCAGCACTCCACGAAGGTTTTCAGAGACATTGTGAATGCCTTGGGCTCCTTCATCCAGTCCCTCTTCATTGTCTCAAATACGGGCAACCCTGCCACCATCAGTGTGCCTGCCGGTCAGTTCACAGATTCGTAAGATTAATCTTATCAAGAGCTCTCTTTAAACTAATTTAGTCGCTGTAATCTTGCTAAGACATCATTAAGTCCTCTCCTTTAATTTAAGTGGGAATTACAATCCAAATCAAATGTAACGGTTTTTGTCAGTTTGGATTTAAAACTTTAGTTCAGCTAAACAACAGTCTCGGGGAAAACTAATAGCATATTTTGGTAGTTAATTGATTTTAAAATGGCCTTTACTAAGTAGCAAGTAGTATATCGCCATGCTAAATAAAAAAAAACCTGCTTTCTGCTATACTCTGGCATCTTCTGTTCTGTCGCTGTCAGGTAAAACCCTCCCTCTCACAGCTGCTACTTTGGCTACTTTGACACATCCCAAATTAAAAAAAAAAAACTTTAGATGGAGTAGACCAGGCAGACATGGAATGTGTAGAGCCCCTTTGAAATTCAGCATTTTTGAGACGTCAACCCTCCCATCCATAGAATTCTGTAGATGTCAGTGAAATGCATCAGAAATTCAGATTTAGATGTGAATTGTATGTGTTTTATAAATAAACTACTGAAAAGACAAGGAGAACAAATAGTCATGGGAATGTTATGGATGTTTGCTAACAAATATGTTTATTGTATTTTTGTATTCCTGTGCTTCTTCATACTCGTCCTTTTTGACGTATTCATTCACTCTTCACCCATTCCAATGCTCTCTGACTACATGTTTAGGAGGCTCAGGTTCTGGGGTCCAGAGTGCAACACAGGGCGGCCCAGGGACAGCAGGGGTCAGTGGCAACCTAACTACCCAGGCTGCATTTGAATACCGTGGGACCTGGATCCCTCTCATGACTGTTAGTGTCCAGGGCAGTGCCAAGGCCACCTAGTAAGTACAGATTTATGGAGGTCACCTTTCTGACAGCCTTTATCTGTTTTTTTTTCATGTGAAAACAAATAATTGAATGTTTGTAACAAGTGAATATGTGAAATTCTAGAAGCTACCAACTCCGTGCTCCTAAGGCACGTTAATGTAAGCGTTACTATGCAAGTTACCTACTGTGTCCATAGAAAGGATTCACTGCCCTGGAAGTTTTCATCTGATTTTTTAGTTTAATATTGAATCATTTGTCGTTTCATTTTCAAAAAATTAAATAAAATGTTTTTAAGGATTTTAATATCGATATAAGGATATGTGAAGGTTTCGGTCACAGCAAAGCAAAGTTTTGCTCAATTAGTCTATGTTGCAGCCTTTCTGTAACAAAGAGGTTTTCTACATTATGCTCCCTGACAGTGAATTTGCTGTAATTATGATGTGCTTATAGTTTTGGAAGCTGAATTGAGCAGACTTTCTTAAATACGGGGCAGCATTAGAAATGCACCTTTGATGCTTCTAGTGCCTTAAATACTAATTGCAGAAAGAGCAATAGCTGCATTTTTGTAAGAGACAAACCAACAGAACCCAGGTTTAAAAAAAGCTGAGCTAGATGATACAGAGAGGTAATGAACATATCTTGGCAGAATTGACAAAATTGTAGGTCCAAATCACTATTAGGGAATTCTGTCAATCCTACATCGACACATATTACACTTCGGTCTTCTGTGACCCTGTCTCATCCTATAGTCTTGAGATGCTGGACAAGGTGGAGCCCCCATCCATCCCAGAGGGTTATGCAATGTCTGTGGCGTTCAGTGCCCTGCTGGACCTGGTGAGGGGCATCACCACCATGATTGAAAGAGAACTGGCCATAGAGGAGGAAGCAGCTGCTGAGTTCAGAGAGACTCACCCTGATCAAGAGTGGCAACCACAGCCGGGTAAGAATGGGCAAGTGGAACAGAAGGAAGTGCATTGGAACTGAATAAAATAGAACATACTGTATACTAAAACAATTGAAGGCAGAAACAAAGTGGGCTTCCTATATTGCACAATAGGTTTGCTAAATAAAATGTGTGATTTACTAACAGATGTAACATGCTCTTAAGGGGAAAATACCTGAACATCTGAGCACGATTGCTAACCTTATTGTTTTGGGTGGTATCCTTTCAGTGACCCCTGGTGGTCGTAATGTGCCTGTATGTTTGCACATCTCAAACATGGAGGCACGTTTTACATTATGTCTTTTATGTCTGCAGTGCAGTGGAATAATTCCTGAATAAACTCATGGCTGCCTTGTGTTTCTTTCTCAGGAGGCCATCTGGTGTGGGAGGAGATGGTTAGTGCCTGCTGGTGTGGTCTACTGGCTGCCCTTTCTCTGCTTCTAGATGCCAGGTAAACCGGCTGCCCTTTCACAAACTGCCCGTTTGCATTTAGTATTATTAGGTGTTATAGCGTTGTGTTTGTTTCAGCACCGATGAGACGGCGACAGAGAACATCCTGAAAGCGGAGCTGACTATGGCTTCATTGTGTGGTCGCCTGGGTCTGGTAACACCCCGAGATGCCTTCATCACAGCCATCTGCAAGGCCTCTCTGCCACCGCACTATGCCCTGACTGTTCTCAGCAGTAATGCCACCAACCTCTCCAGTAAAGGTACCAATTCTTTAGTGTTTGGATCAGGAAATCCAGAATGTAACAGTACCAAGTAGTGTCCATTTGCAACCCTAGCAATAGCCTCTGGTCTTGCGTATTAATGTTAAATTAATCAGCACTTCTCCCATATGGTCAGACATGCCTTTTGCATTAATCCATGACTTTTCACTGTGTTGTCTAATTAGAAACACACAGTGTGTTTAGGGAATAGGGGCATACACACACAGAGCTGCTCCTAAGCCAACTGCTCAGACATTCACTATTTGCAAATTAGCTTGTATGGATAAAGCTGGCAAATTGGGTCTCCACTCGCAATGGATGTATGCTTTGGAGTTAATTAAGAAAGCTTTTCCTGCATGTCGAAGGCTGGTTACAAAACCTGTTTGTATATATTACTGACTCATTGAAAAACTGAACTCTGCATGTGCACAGGTGTGTGTTTCAACATCTTTGTGTATCCTCTACAGCCTACTCAATCCAGGGCCTGAGTGTTCAAATTATTAGCCCCTCCAGTGAATCCCATCAGCAAGTGGTGGCTGTGGGGCAGCCGCTCACCGCCCAGCCCCAGGGCACTGTAGTGGTAAGAAGATATGCACATGCACATCTGTGTGTTATGGTAATTTAAAGCAGATTTCCAAAAATTAAACTGTACAAACATTAAGTCAAGTCAAGTCAAGACAAATTATGCAAACAATAATTTTTGACAAAGGATAAAGATTTGTTTGTTTACCATAGATGTGTGACTGTGACTGTTGGACTTAATGGAACTAATAGTCTATTTTTTAAGTTTGATCCATGTCAAGGGCCTATGTCAAAATTGTCATTTGCTGCGGTGAAATTCACAAGCTGTATGGATGATGACCGGTACATTAAATGGAATACAACTGCCTGTCTCTCTCTCAGCTGACTGCCAAGAACATCCAGTGTATGCGAACCCTGTTGAACCTGGCCCACTGCCACGGGGCTGTGCTGGGCACCTCTTGGCAGCTGGTACTGGCCACACTGCAGGTATTACTACCATGTGGTACCACAAAGTTATACATTTGCAATCAAGTTGCACTTACATTTAAATTTTTCATTATCTAACATTATTTGCCAGTGTGTCAGTGAACAATTCATGACCTCCAGTTGATGTAGACACAGTTTCCCCTTATTTCACCTTTCCTTCATCTTCTCAATTTTTTCTCCTAGCACTTAGTGTGGATCCTGGGACTGAAGCCTGGAGTGGGTGGTGCCCTAAAGCCTGGGAGAGCTGTGGAAGGACCCAGTACGGTGAGTTTTTTTTTGTTTGTTTGTTAACAACTGTGTGTTTGCACATGTGCATTTTACTGCACATTTCTCAAATCGTATTCAGCAGAGAACAAACTGGTTGTGTTTATGTCTTTAACCACCTTCAACAGGTGCTGACCACAGCAGTGATGACAGACCTGCCTGTCATCTCTAACATCCTCTCCCGGCTATTTGAAAGCTCCCAGTAAGGACCATTCCATATATGAAACAAACACAAACCACTCCAGTTACTTGTATATATGCTTTTAGATAATCCAGTGGATGTAGTTGCTGGCGAAGGCCATTTCTGGTCATTAAACGTATATTTTAGCATCTACAAATTCAATACATGTTTGCGAGTTTTAGTCGTATTGAATGATTACAAAAGGAAATCCGCTTTCTTAGAAATTCATTGGACTGACCTGACTTTAGAAGAACAGTAAAAATGCATTTATAATATGCAATATTTCTTTTTTTGTTTGATCTAGGTACCTGGATGATGTGTCACTGCATCACCTGATCAGTGCTCTTTGTTCCCTGTCCCTGGAAGCCATGGAAATGGCTTATGGAAACAACAAGGTAATGCATACAACCTGTGGGAGAATATCACACTCACACTTTTACAAATGAACCATTTTCTTCATCCATAGTCTTGCACATTTACAGAGTACTTACCTAGTGTCCTCTCTTGTCTGGAATTTAGGAGCCATCTCTGTTTGCTGTGGCCAAGCTCTTGGAAACTGGCCTGGTCAATATGAATCGCATAGAAATCCTGTGGAGACCTCTGACTGGCCACTTACTTGAGGTATTGTAACAAGTACTAACAGCTACAGCCCACAGGGTGCAGATAAAAAGTTCTTCCCTTAACAAAATGTCAATATACTCAGATGTAGAAGTATTTTGTTAATCATGTTGTATAAAGTATGAGTTATTAATTCAATCTGTGTAAGAGACCCGTGTATTTAAATGTCACTTTTCTGCAACAGTAATTGACACTTTTCCAATGTTGGAAACCTCATTGACAATTTGAAAGTAGTCTCTCATATTGTCAAAAAAGTTGCACCTCTTGTGACTCTTGATACTTTGGGTTTCTTTACCCTTTTATAAAGCAGTTTTTTTTTATGTAGTCTGAAGACCCTAAAGTGGAACTTATATTATAGTTGCAGGCTAGAAACACAGAGACTACATTTCAACCTTGCATTTTAGTCATACATGAGACAATCATTTAAAGATGCTATAGTAAACTGAACGTTTTTAGTTTCTCTAGTTTACCTGTTTTACTACACTGTATTGTATGAAAGATTTGCATTATATTTTTAGAGCCCTGGTACATACATGAGTTAGGATTTTACTACACTGCTGGCAGTCAAGTATGTATGTGTAAAGGTGTGTGTTTTGAGGATTTCTTCACCTTCTCTTTGTCTATCTCTCTTTTCTTTTGCACCCCTGTCTGTTTTGCAGAAGGTAAGTTCAGATTCCCTCCTTCAAAGTCATTGGCTTTCTCATCTTTGTTGTTATTCTAAAATGTTCTCTTCCCCTCTCAATCTGGCATCAACATGTTACAGTTGAGGGGTCGCTGTGTCAGAATGTGTCCACTGTGCATTTGCTCTGCTACCAGTGTTTGTTCCAGCCTAAATCTACCTAAAGCTGCAAATGCAAACTGTACTTTATGCTTAAATGAAAAGCTGCCTATGTCTCTTTGCAGGCTTGTCCAAATTCAACTTTAGCGCTTCAGTATTTAAATGGAAATGTGGAAATTTTATTATCTTTACTGTGTATTTGCAGATGTAAATTACAATAAAGATTAAGATTAAAAATTGAGGCATTAATCACCATGCGGGGCCATGTAAGCCAAGTGATTAAATACTCGTGGACCATCTGGGCTCTCAAGGGCTAGCAGTTTGTCATTTATCGATTTAAAAATGACTGACATAAAAGTAGAAACTTAAGTTTGGCAAACTTCCCTGTAGACCAAAGACGGAGTTCTTGTATTCAAAATAATCTTAAAAAAAAGACTTTTACTGTAATTCTTAATGTGAAAGACCCCAAATTTGAACCCCAATAATATTCTTTTTTCTACTGAGCCTGGACTCTCCATGTGTATCTGTACTAGCTTGTATGAATACACTGTCACAACATATACTGTTATCACAGTGGATCATCACACAGTCTGTGGTTTATTTCACCCACTCGTTTCACACCCATCTACTGTGACCACTGCTGGGAAACACTGTTCTGAACAGCCTCTGCATCAGATCTGTCATCGCTTGCAGGTGTCTGCATTTGTGGGTACATGTCGTATGTCTTGCAGGTCTGCCAGCATCCAAACTCCCGGATGAGAGAGTGGGGGGCTGAGGCATTGACGGCACTCATCAAAGCTGGCCTGGCCTACAAACACGACCCTCCACTAGCCCAAAATCAAGTATGTATGACTCCCAGGATTGTGTGACCAAAAATACAAAAAGCTGAACATTCAAAAACCTGCTTTAGGAAGCTCATCACACTAAGCATTTTGGAGCACAAGATAAGTAATATTTGCTGCCCGTATAACAGTAGTTGAAACAGAAGTTAAAATTTGTATGAATTTGTTTTTTTGGGGTTTTTTTTGGTGTGTGTAGATTTACAGTGTGTTTTTTTTTGTTGTTGTTGTTGCTATAGTTTTTTTTTGGTGATGCTGACATTTGAGAACCTCCTCCACTGTCACAGTGTATGTCACGACAGATAAGGGCCTGTGCCAAATGTTCAAATGTAACAGAAATGTCACAGTAACCGTCTCTTGTCACTCACAATCTGTGATCTTCACCTTAGTGAGACAGACAAGACGACTCAAAGCTTGTGTAAAAGAGGGCATGACAGCTGTGTATAGGTCAATGGAAAACGAAGACAAAAAAATTTACAGTTTAAGTGACAAAAATAAATAAAAGATTAATTTATTCTCTACACCATAATAATGATATTCTAAATTACCAGTATTCTATATTTTTGCAGTTAACCACCACACCGAACTTAAAGCATATGCATTCATTGTACTTCTCCACTCATTTATTTATTTTACCTGTTTGTCTGGTTTAAAGCAAGTAACTGTTTGTATCACAAGTTGGGAAAGACTCTAAAGACTTGCATTTAACCCTTTCTGCAGCAAGTATAGCAATATGTGTCTTCCTTACATCTACTGTTGTGTTTCTCACAATTTGAATGTAATAAATGAGTTGCCCCTGTCAACCGTGATAAACTGTCAGGGAATTGATTGTCAATTTGTACCGAATATGTGCCCAGGTGTTGCAAATTAGTCATTTCTGATTTCCTCTTCTTTTCCAAAGCGGCTGCAGCTTCTGTTGTTGAACCCCCTGAAGGAGTTGTCCAATGTGCTTCATGCAGACATCCGCCAGAAACAGCTGGAGAGCGTTTTGCAGATTCTGCAGAGCCAGGGGGACAGCCTGGGGCCTGGCTGGCCCCTCGTCTTGGGTGTTATAGGAGCCATCCGCAACGATCAAGGGTAAGTATTTTATGTTGAATGCAAATATTTTATTTCAGTAATGACCAGAGTCACACTGGAACTAACAAGAAAGGTCACTCAGTCAACGCGTGCCATTTGTCTCATTTCCCTTTAGTGAATCATTAATCCGAACAGCCTTCCAGTGCCTGCAGTTGGTGGTGACAGACTTTCTGCCCACAATGCCTTGTACGTGCCTCCAGATTGTAGTGGATGTAGCCGGCAGCTTTAGCCTCCAGAATCAGGAGTTGAACATCAGCCTCACCTCCATCGGCCTGTTGGTGAGATATCAAATGTCTTATGCGTTCCTCATTTTTACGGCCAATATGCTTAGACACATAAACAGGTGTCCTGAAAGTAGCTAATGCAAAAAACATAATACACGCCTAACGACAACTAAGCCTACAGGACTTTTTAAAGTCTATCTTAAAGATATGTGATTTTAAAGCTGAAACAATTACATTTAACATGATTAAACAATTATAAAATCAGATAATTCCTTCTTTTGCATTATTTTATCTAATTTAAAAGCACTTACCACTGCATTGACATTTCATAGAACCTGTGTACACTGTTCAGGACATGTAAAACCTGGTATTGATCTGTGGTTTGCAGGATTATTTCTCCTGCAGTGTGGTGGTTCCTGGGAGATTACTTAATGTTAATAAGAGAGCAAACAACCAGAAGCTTTTTACCATCTGTCTTCTGCAATTTATGTCCCCACTTCTCTTTTCACCCACAGTGGAACATTTCAGATTACTTTTTCCAAAGAGGGGAAGCCATAACACAGGAGTTGGAAAGGGAAGAAGAAGCTCTTCAGAAGCAAGCCCAGGAGAGAGGAGAGACCCTCAACAGGCCATTCCACCCTGCCCCTCCTTTTGATTGCTTGTGGCTGTGCCTCTACGCCAAGCTGGGAGAGCTGTGTGTTGACCCACGGCCTGCTGTTCGTAAAAGTGCTGGGCAGACATTGTTCTCGACCATTGCCGCCCATGGGACCCTGCTACAGCAGCCAACGTGGCATATTGTGGTCTGGAAGGTAACATAGAAGATTATGTCATTCTTAGTTGATAGTGGAGGAGGATGTCATCACTGAAAATTAAATAAAAGCATTTGTTCATGGAAAAAGGGTCTCGCTAAATCCAAGATGCAGTAATCATTGGTTATCTCCATTTTGTTGTAATGTATTATTAGGTTTGTACTTATTGTTATCCTACTTGAAATGATAAGGTAGATAGAAAACATAAAAACAATTCTAAAAGTGCCCTTTTGTTACTGGCCGAATATTGTTGATAGTTAAATGATCTTGGTGCCATCCCTAGGTGCTGTTCCAACTGCTAGATTGTGTGAGGAGGTCATCCACCACAGCAGACAAGGAGAAGATTGAATCTGGTGGTGGAAATATCCTTATCCACCACTCGCGTGACACAGCTGAGAAACAGTGGGCAGAGACGTGGGTGCTGACACTTGCTGGGGTGGCACGTATTTTCAATACAAGGCGGTATCTTCTCCAACAATTAGGTGAGCCACGGATAAGCTACTGGAATGTTCAACCAAAATATCGAATGCTTTTGAGCATAATGAAGACTGTAATACAATGGTAACGTTTATGGCACCTACCACAGCACTGTAAAAAAAAATGTATATTCCTGTTAAGTAAATTGATAAATCTGTGCCAAGTGAAGAAAAAGTCCAAAAATCTACTTATTATTTTTACTGTAATATTGCCACAAATGAATTCATGTTAAGCCCAATTTGGACAGGATTCATTTTCCAGGATGATAGAAATGATAAAACATAAGCCGTCATTAACAGTTCTCTTCCTCGTGACCAAGTGCCAAATTCTAAGAGGTAACTGATAATAGCCAACACATTTCCAGTCTGCTACACATGAAATCACAGAGGATGCGTGCACTTCCTACACACAACTGAGATAAAATGATGGCACTATAAGGTCACTGTATGGATCTCTAGTGTCATCACTGAAAATAAAATAGGCTTTTATTCATAATAGCAAAATGTAATAATAAATGGGTCTGCACTTATGTAGCGCTTTTCTACCTATTGGGACTCAATTAACACATTCGAACTCAGAATCACGCAAACGCTCACACACCGGTGGGGGAGCTCCTATCCAGCTGGCCAACACTCGCCGGGAGCAACTAAGCTGGGGTTTGGTGTCTTGCTCAAGGACACTTCCGACGTGTGACCAAAGGAGCTGGGGATCGAACTACCAATAGTTGAAATAGATGTAATGACCTGGCCCTATGGTGGCCCCTTAGGCGGTGGAAAGGCAGAGCTGTTCTTAACAGGTTTGTAAGTTGAATCAGGTCGGAACCACGTCTCACATCACTTCAGCACTAGCACCCAGTTAGTGTTGTAAGTAAAGATACTGTATGTATGGCTTTTTTCAACTTCTCTTCTCTGCTAATTGGCGGTTTCACACTTCCATTTGCCGTCTGTCTGCAGGTGATTTCTTTGAGGCGTGGGAGGTGCTGTTGAATCACATTCAATCAGCCGCTCTCAGCAAAAACAATGAGGTCTCCCTGGCTGCCCTCAAGAGCTTTCAAGAGATCCTACAGATTGTGACTCCTGTCAAAGACTCGGACAAAGCGAGCGACACACTTGCTGCTATGGGAGTCCCCCCAGTGCTCATTGACCCCCTCTCAGCCTCTGGTCCCGGCAGACCCCTGGTGCGCTCGGATTCACTTGTCGAGCGTCTAACACGTTATAACGGTGCTGAGCTACAGGTCCCTCCCCCAGGAGAGGATTCAGCCTTAGAGGACTCAGCACTGTGGTGGTCAGCGTGGAACACATGGTATCGAACAGGAACGGAGAGCACCAAGCCACCTAGTGGCCCTACAGAGAAGCTGTCGTTCATCCCTAGCCAGCCTTTCCTTACAGCGTTGATCCAGATTTTCCCAGCACTCTACCAGCACATTAAGTCCAACTTCAGCATGGAGGATCTGAAGAAGTTGGGGGTTATCCTCCATGGGGCTGTTTCTGTGCCTATCAGTAGCGATGCCTCACCTTTCATCCTCCCCTCCTACACTGAGGCTGTGCTAACCAGCCTGCAGGAAGCTGTGCTTACAGCTCTGGATGTTTTGCAGAAGGTAAGCAGAAAGAATTTCCAAAAAATCTTAAATTATTACTACTAAAGAGACTTGAAACATATGGTATACTTTATTCACCACACAGTGTAGCTGTAAGATTAGAGTTGAGTGGTTTGCTATGGCGGACTGGGGTCTAACACACACCACTGTTTGTTATGGCCCAAGGTGATGTCTTTAAAGTTCTTGTTTTGTTTAGGCAGACAAGAAAAAAAAAAAAACAGGAGGTTGGACCAGGGAACCAGCAAATGTTTGGATTTAATGTTCTTTTATTTTATTTTTTAACTTAGTTTGATAGGAGTCCATCCTTTCTCTGCACAACTTTTTTTTTTGTTTTTTCTTTAATTGCTGTACCTGCCTAATAAGCAAACTTGGACAATTCATAATGAAACCCCTCTCTGCCAAGAATATCACATGTATGAGAAATGCAGACCTTTCAACCAGACCCGTCAACCAAAAGTTATTTCTTCCTACTTTTGTGTCAGCTGAGCCCAGGAAACAATGTGTCAGTCTGCTAAATTATGCAATACGCGTTCCCATGGTGGATGTCAGCAGCGTTTGTTCCTCCCTTCCCTCCCTGCTGCAGGCCATCTGTGTGGGCCCAGAGAACCTGCAGGTCATGTACCCAGCCATCTTTGAACAGCTGCTACTCTTCGTGGAGTTCTCCTGCAAGCCTCCTCAGTACGGCAGGATGGAAACCAAACACGTGGCTAATGCCAAATACAACCAGGTAGGGGCACGTGGAATTGGCCTTTTTTTAACTGCATAGTTTTCATTAGAAGTGTGTTTTTCATAAATTGTTATGTAGCATACAGTTCTATAGTATATCTTCCTTCTCTCTGCATCTGTTTACATAACCGCCCCCCCCACCCCACCACCCCACCACCCCACCAAGACTTCCTAAACTTCCATCACGGCCCTTAAAGTAATCGACGGGTTCTTCAAAAACTCCATTATCTTCCTCATATTTCCTCCGTCATTCTTCATCTTGCTGGCAACATGTCAGACAAATGTTTTAGGGTCATACGCAGTTCAAATTCATTAAAAACTTACATTTCCCAGGAAACCAGTAATCTAAAGCAAGATTACTTCATTCAGCAAACCAAAAACAGTTCTCATTTCTTCTCATGAACAGAGGAGCCTTTTCACAACATTGTTGATAACCCGGGCGGGCTCGTCTCAAATTCTGAATGTCATTTACTTCCTGCATGTGGAGTCCAGAATCAGCCAATATATTTGACATTTTCATTGATCTGAATATTTTTAGAGGAGTGAGTGTTTTTTGCCTCCAAATGAGCCCTGAACATTAAATCTTAAAAAAACAAATTCAATACAACTTTAAAAACCCAGTTTAATTGCCCTCTTCTCTTATTCTGTTTCTCGGGACTTCTCGCTGGATAACCATTTTAGATCCAGCTGTTTGCACCGGTGAGTTCTGTCATCTCCTTCTGACCCCTCTATAGTTACTAAGCTTTGCTGAATGACGACCACCTACCGTTTCTCACTGACTCCATACTGCCCTCTCTGCCTGCCACTCACTAGTGGTTATGCCTCTGTGCAGTTCTGTTTTCAGTTGACTTTGTGTTGTTTTTTTTTTTGTGATGTTCATATGCGGATGTTTGCTTTTGGTTATAATTCTTAAAGACACACTTTGGAGCATCCAGTAACTTGTTTGGCTACAACATTTCACCTGTACACATGAAAGCCACAGCAGACTAACAGTGACTGGGATGTTTTTTTTGTGTGTGTTACTTGTATAAGCGTATACAAAGTGTGCCTTTAAAAAGTGCTTTTAGTGTGCCTCTGCCAAAAGGTTGCAGATTTGTTTGACTAATGTCAACTCCTGTCGTTTGTTTTCTTCTTTGTTAAATCTTTCTGCCCCTGCAGGCGGAATGGGTTGCCTTAAACTATGTACCCTTTGCTGAGCGATCCTTGGAGGTGGTGGTGGACCTGTACTATAAAACAGCCTGCCACAAAGCTGTCATCAACGAGAAGGTTCTACAAAACATCATAAAGGTATTTCCACCCAGATTTTAGAATTCGAAGATATTTTGTTTTTCAGCACTGTCTGAATAACATTTAAAAAATATTTGACTTAAGTCAATTTTATTTTTTTATTTTATTTTTTTTATAACTGAGAATTGAGGTTCACTTTCTCAACATAACTTTCTACTTCTACTTTCTAAAGCTTAACCCTGTGCACTCATAAAATGTTATTAACATGTTCTTATTATGATATGGGAAGGTTGGTGACGATTAACAGAAACACAATACAGGAAACTGCAGCTTTTTTATATGACACAACCATAATGTTAGTTATTTTTATTAGCTTAATAAAGGGAAAGACAATATTTGCATTAGTTGTCTTTTCCTGAAGTTGCTTTAATAATTTCTTTTTTTTTGTAATTATTGGATTAAATGTATATCTGACGAGAGTGAAGTTTGACATGTTTAGAGAACTATCATCCATGATCACTAGTTAAAACAGTTTGCTCTCTAGAAAGCTTGTTATGTCCACCAGCCTCTGGGCATTTTTAGCTTATTTGACCAAAGAGTATTGATCTCAAGACCTACAGTTTACATGTAGCAGATGTGATTTTAAGTGATATCCAATTGCAGCAGTTCTTTACCCCGACCTTTTCTAAATGGACGACACTGATTCATCAATGTATCTAGTTTCTGACACCTGTGTTCAAGTGCTCTTTTCCCATAGACTGTTTATATAAAACATCAAGCTGAACAGAGTTAATATGCCAAGGAACCATTAAGAAGGTTCCCCGTAGACAGATCCAAATCTCTTCCACACCCCTTTTTTGTCTCCAAAACAAGAAAGTGATACTTGTAAAATCTCAACCTTGGGGAACACAGCTGTTCTCTGAAAGGGGGACTTGGTCAAAAAGATGCTCTATTACATTCTCTGGTTTTATAGAATGAAACTTGAATCATGGTGCAAAACTCTCTTCAATAACTGCTTTGATGTTAACTCAATTCAAGCCTGTCCGGCGTAAAAGAGAAGAAAGCGAAAAGCTTTCAGGGGACTTCAGTTAGTTCTACAGATTTTACCTTCAAGTCCTTGGCTCAGTCTTTCATTCTATTGATCTATTGTTATTGCTGTCTTTTTATTTTTCCCTTCCCTTGCAAGACGTTAAGAATGCCCTTGGGTTTGAAATATGCCTGTCCATCAGAGAGCACCTGGAAGCTCGCAGTTTCATCTCTGCTCAAGGTGTTGTCTATTGGGCTGCCTGTGGCACGCCAGCATGCCTCGTCTGGGAAGTTCGAAACTATGTGGCCAGAGCTGGCGAATGCCTTTGAAGACTTTCTTTTTACCAAAAGGTACCAAGTTTTCACATATGATCTGCACATCTCGTTCTATATATCATGTATATATACATAGTCTTGAGTAGCAAGTGCAGTCTTTTGGTTGTTTTTCTTTTACAGCACACCTCCAGATAACCTGTCCATCCAGGAATTTCAGAAGAATGAAGCCATTGATGTAGAGGTAAATACTTTTATATAGCATCGAATGTGTTATTGTTTATGATGGTTCACCCACACCACCATTTGTCTTCTTTATTTTAGGTGGTCCAGCTGATCAGCACAGAAATTTTACCGTTTGCCAATTTTATCCCCAAAGATTTTGTTGGTCAGATCATGGCTATGCTCAATAAAGGTTCCATTCACTCACAGTCTCCCTCATTCACAGGTAAGATGTGACTTTGGCAGAGAAAATAAATTCAGCGGTGCTGTTTACTTATATTCCTGACATTAAAGCAACAGTGAGTTTGCAATTTGTTGGTGGAATTTTACAAGTAAGCATTAAGTCCTTGGGGTTTTTCAAATGTTCCCCCTCTGGCTCATCAACAACAATGGGGAAACTTTTTTTGTGTGTGTGTTTGTCGAGCAAGACAGTAAAGCCCCACATGGGTGAATGTTTACATATTAGATGTTTTTTTTTTTTTTTACAGAGGCAGAGATTGATGTGCGGATGAGAGAGGAGTTTTCCAAGGTGTGTTTTGAGACACTGCTGCAGTTTTCCTTCAGCAACAAGGTGTCCACCCCACAAGAAGGCTACATCTCTCGTATGGCACTGTCGGTGCTCCTTAAAAGGTCCCAGGATGTTCTCCGGCGCTACGTAGAGGATGAGAGGTTGAGTGGACGCTGCCCACTGCCCAGGTACATCGATAAATACAGTGCAAGATGGTGCACCTGGAAAACTTTTGTTTTTTATTTCTAAAATATTTTTTTATGTCTTTATGTAGAATTCAGCATGATTTAACCTTGTGGTACATTGAAAAAAAATTGTATTTGAGCAACATTGTTGTGTGTTGGTTTTCCTGCTTTTGCTGTATTTGCTGGCCATCACATGTATTTTTTCCATCTCACTTGTCTCCTAAGTGTAACATCTAGCTATTTAATGTACTGTATGTCTTTGTAGCCAATGAAGGTCTTTGGTCTTCTTCTAGGCAACAAGTGACAGAGATTATCTTCGTCTTAAAAGCTATCAGCACTTTGATGGACTCACTTAAAAAGACAAAGCCAGAAAATGGTGAGTATCAAACTGTGTCAAGGATAAAAGACATCCTAGTAATAGTAGACAAATTAGGGGGGAAAAGAATCTATATGAATGCAGCCACATCTATTGTCTATTAATTTGAGAATAATGTGTCAGAGTACAGTTGGGACTGTTTTTCAAATGAGTTTTATCTCCAATCTGAGTAGAACTGTTTGTTTCCCGCAAGGTCAATTACATTTTTGCATTGCACCGCCCTTTATTCAGAGCAAAACTAATTTCCATTTGCCTGTGGGAATTTTGTCAAGGAAATCATTTCTTTGATTGCCTTCCATCACAATTTATAATCTCCTTTTCCTCCTTCTCCCATCTCCATCTCCTATGTTTATTTTCCCGCTGTTTTGCAATTCCTTTGTTTCCTGCCTGCAGTGGATGGCAATACATGGGCTCAGGTGATTGCCCTCTACCCAACGCTGGTAGAGTGCATTACATGCACCTCATCTGAAGTGAGCTCAGCTCTTAAGGAGGCCCTGGGACCCTTTAAAGACTTTATGCATCCACCAGTCTCCAGAGTCCAGAACGGAGAGTCCTGACCAGGCTCGGGCTCCGCTTTGTTTATTATAATGAAGAAATCTTGAATGTGTCTTCTCAACCCACGTGCTTCACCAGTGCACGGACATGAACTCTAATTGAGCCCCATTTTTGGTGACATGAAGCAGACCTTGACCTTCACATGCATCATTGTATGCTTCTCATGTGAGCTGATAATGCCTCTTCCCCCTCCATTCTCATACAGACTGGTTACACACTTGTAACTACAGAGAGTTAAAAAATTGCAGTGTTGCCTCTGGGTTTAGTTTGTTTTATTGCACAGATGAGGCCAATTTGATGTACAGTGTGTGGTGATAGTGTTAATGGTGTTTAAAAAAAAAAGAAAAAAGCAAAAACTGGGGCTTTATGGATCTTACAAATGAACACTTAGACTTTTGCAACATTTTCAACAGTGAGGATTTTATGCAAGAAAAATAAATCTAACTGTAACATTCCATGTCATCTTTAGCCAGCCATCTGAGAAGGGATGTACTTGTCTATATAAAATAAATGGGACAATTCTACGATCACATCTGTGCTGAGTGTGCTCAATTCCAATGCATGTGAAGTTCCTTACCGTAGCAAAAGTGAGTACATTCCAATTTTTCATGAAATCGTGATAAAGACTCGGAAGAAGGTCTTTTGGCACATCCCAGTTTACATGGATAATTTTGAGAATAAACCTGCAACGTCCACTTTTATGCAAAAAGTATAATTGTAATGACTTAGAATTGTTTCAGTATCGTAAGGTCTTAGAAAACCTCGCAGGCATGTAGAGACTGAACTTCTGACTCGTGTTTACATTACCTGCTGATTTAAAACAAAAACGGCTAACTGAATGAAACAGAAGTGTACATATACCAATTACTTTGAATATTACCAAAATAATATGGCTATGACTATTGGTATGTCAAATGCAGAATGTACAAAAATCTTTTTGGCGAGGAAGTAGAGGGGGAAAATGTGAAATCAAAGATTGAACACACCTGATTCAGGCAATGGTGAAGAGAATCACTGGTTTACAAAGGCATGGATGAGACATTTTCTAAGGGATGCAAAGTACTAGAGACACTATTGGTTTGTATAAAGCACATCAGTGTGTTGTTGATGGTTTGAAAGAGTAATCCGTGTAGCATTTGTGTGTATCATTTCGCTACAGATATGTACAGACTTCAAACCACGGTACAATTTTATTTTGAATTGGAGTATTTAGTGTAAAATTTCTAAACAACTCATTGACCATGTCAGGCTTTTGTGTTGTATTTGAGGCCTATAGCACAGAGGAATACGATAAACGGTACGGAATATGGACAATCCCACCGCTGTGTGGAGCAAATTCATTCTTTTAGTTTGGTACTTTGTCTGTTTGGGGATTGTCAGAGCCTGGCTTTTAGACTTAGACTCAGACTCAGGTAGAGTCATTTATTTACTAAAAGGAATCATGAAACATAAAAGAAAACTGGGTAGGGGACAATTAGTAAAGTCAGCAGTGTAGGGAGTGGGTGCGTCAAAGTGTGCCGTGAGTATGTTGTACCGTAAAACCACAAGCATGTGCAGAGCAGACCAGCTGCTGTTCTGGTTTATATATGAGGCACCCTGGGCCCAGGTGTGTCCCAAACTGCTTTTTACCCTCTCACAGCCTTAAGGAGAGGAAGCAGAGCAAAGCAAAAACAACCTAAAAGAGAGGCTGTAATAATTCATTTTATCAAAAGTTATCCTGTAAATGGTGTACAATAGATTAAATAATAATACATTAGTTGCACACGAATATATGATTGCAGATCATAATGGAATATGGCCGACAAATATCTGTTCTTTATTTTATGAAACCACGTATAAGTCCCCAAATACCACATTATATTTAATACATTTGAATGTACTTTAACACAATCAGTTATGCAAAGTTGAGTTGGTGAAAGGGGAGCAGTCGGTAAAAAAAGTGGGGTTATAGTTCCATTTTACATTATATTTACAAAATATATTCACATTATGTCCAAAAAGATGAATCTATACGGCCCCTTGTCCCTGCATGGCGCAGGACCTCTTGGCGCGTCTTCAATGTCCACTCGAGGTCCGCGAGCCTTACTTTTCATCTATCATCCCTCAGGTCATATGAGAGGTGGTTTTTCACAAAATTAAAAAAAAAAAAAAAAAGAGGAGGAAGAAGGAGGAGGTCTGCTTGGGCGGGGTTTCCCTCTTATTTCAAGTCGGCTCGCCAGAGGAGAGAAGCGTTTGGAGGACGCACCGTGTCCGGACGCGTGCGGATGTCGCTGCTCTCGACGCGGCGGCGTTTTCACCATTTCCTCTTAAGACCCCTGTCGGATTTTGACCACGTACTGGCTGAGGTAGTAGTTTGTGCTGTTGGTTGGGTTGTGACACTGCCCGCTATGGAGATGACTGCGCAAGCTACTGCCTTGCTAGTGCTGGTGCCGCCTGCACTTAAGCCGAGGAAGGAAAAAAAAAAAAGCCGTGGATGCAGTGCTGTTAGACGGTTTGTCCAGGTAATGCGCACCGCTGCCACTACAGCTTGGTACCGTGGAACATTTGAAGCTGCACTTTTCTGCATTTAAATGGCAAATAGCTTGTAGTCGCATCGTTACATGTCGTTTGTATCTAATGTTTCATCCAATAAAATAGTGACTGACTGTGGAGAAAAATGCACTTTGTATGCAGTTTTAATTTTACACTGAGACCCAGCGTCAGACTCGCACAGTCATTTGATTTTACCGGAAGGGAGTGAAGCCTTCTTGCATGTGTCAGATGTGTAACTTAATCATTATAAAATGCAAGAGGAAGTCTGTATTTCCTATGAATTTGCATAGTTTTCCACCACCTCAGGTGGAGAGTGGGCTGTGTGGAAAGCATGTAGGTCAACAGTACTGTTGCTAGGAGGAGAGGAGTGACGTGGCTCCTGCTGCCCACAGAGGTATCCTACAATACACACAGGCTGCTTTTATGGATCTACCCCATCGTCCTTTTATTAATAATGTTGCGTACCATCAGAGCCTGGAGCCAACTCTGTGCGTGCGTGCGTGTGTGTGTGCGTGTGCGTGCGCCCTTCTGCACCAAACAGCTATGCAGGGCATTGCTCAGATATCAATCTGTGCAGCACCCTGGGCGCTGTTCGCCTAATAATGTGCTTATTATGCTAAGTGTGAATGGTTTGTGAACTCTAATGTGCACGGGCAGAGAGAGCCGCCACATGACCTCAGGCCTTTTCAGCGGTGGTGGTCTCGCCGAGGCCAGAGAGCACAGCACTGATGTGGGTCATGCGCTTGGGAGTTGACCTTTTTTGAAGTTCTTCCCCGGCGGCCCGACGGCATCTGGCTGCTCTGTATCATAGTATGGACAGTCAGGGGTCTCGTTATAGCGGGGGTGGGCATCGGAATTGGTAATGAGCCTTGATTGGTCGCAGGGCCCAGGCAGCACTGGGTCGATGAAACCGTGCAGGGACTGTGTTCTTAAACCCGGATGAGAGCGTGCCATTCCCTCAGTGACTGACGATTTAATCTTGCTTTCAACCTTCCAAGAAGACGTCCATGAAATATTTATAAGTTCACACTTGATGGTGTGTTCAGCAGAGTTATGTTCACTCTGGGCCACAGTCCTTCCCACTAGTGTCTGTGCTGATATTACACAATAAATTCCACTCCCGTTGTAAAGATACACGTAGGCTGGAAGGAGGGAGTTCTTTTCCTATGCAGAAGGAACAGCTAGCAAACGGATCATTTCACATCTAACATGTTCAAGTGCACGGGGCGTCCAGTAAAAACAAGCAAAAATAAAGGAGCACTTTGACAGCTATGCAAACCTGTTGAACAGTCTACAAGTCTGCATTCAATAAATTGAAATGAGTGTCTCATGAAAGTAGCCCAGCCTGCAGGGGAAAAACTAAACATCATTTATCATATCCAGAGAGTCAGACTATGCACCAGTGAGCAGTGCAGAGGCAGTCCATGTCCTCCTCATCCATCTTCTGTCAAATCTCTCATTTGAGCCGGGCTGCAAATAAATCATGCTTCAGGCGCCCAAAGCCCTAAAGCAGTAAATTAGAGCCCCCGGTGGGGGATGTGCCTGCTCACATTGCCTATTGCAGCTGCGCCGCTGATGTAGCCGAACTTCTGTCCTGATGGGAGTCAGCCCTCAAGTTTGTCCACCAGTACCTTCATACACACACACTACCTCTGTAAAGCACTTAATCGTGGGGCTTAATTATTACCTAGATGTACAAAATAAAAGGAAAAAACTCAAAACAGCTCAAAACCCCAATAATATTCATGACCCAGAAAAAGAACAAACTGAAATAAGTTTTACAGCTGTTATAGTAAATGTGATTTGGACTGATTGTAGTGGAGCTGAAACAATTTATGAATCAATTGGCATAAAATTAAACTGCTACTATTTCAAGAAGAAATTATTTTTCAGGCAAATATACCAACATATTTTCTGCTTTTCCTTGTATTAAACTAAAAATATCTTTTTGTATTTGGACTGTCGGTCATATTAAAAAAAATAGCCCTAAGATGTCAGATTGGGTTCCAAGATACTGTGATGACCAGTTTTTATTATTGAACTATTAAAATATAAAACCCAGTTTTATTTCACCTCCTGGCCCCCTTGAAAGCAGGCTTGGATCTGGCCTCAGCCGTCCCATGCACTGCAGCGAGAAAGCCCATCACCTGAGTATCTCCCAGCAAGCCTACTCAGCATCTCCCTCAGATCTATCCCCGGGTGGGGTGGGAGTGCTGCGACCTTGGGAAAAACAAGCCACCCACAGGAATGACTGTGTCATCATTGCCGTCATCCAATCTGGACCACACACACACACACACGTGTGGAGAGTAGGAGTGGAGTGCCAGATCAGTGCTGGCCTAACTGGAGGAGGATGTGGCGCTGGCCTGTGGGGACCAGATGGCCCTCCAGCTCCTGCAGAGGACCCGAGAGTGTGAGACTCCCACAACAACACACTGTGTTCTCTGACTGCAGTGTGTCATATGCTTATATCCTGATCTGTGCCTGCAGGCACATTAACAAAAATTAATTTACCTTTACAAAAGGGATTATTTACACTTGTACCTGGGTGGTCCTGAAAACTTTTACCGATCTTGTTAAATACCTTATTTTAGACAAACAGTCCACATTGTACAATACAATGGATAAAACGAGTAAATTTAATTCAGTCCAAATTGCCTCCACATATTAAGTTGCGTTGTGCAGCTGCATGTATGAACTGATCCTCGGGGTCAGTCGACGTGCACCGTCTCCAGTTGAACCTCTCCCACTTAAGTGCAAATCCATGTTAATGCTGCACTTACTCGGTTTCACGCGTTTTGATGTATCATTTGTAAGACAATGGTTAAAAAGTGCTTGACGTGGAATAAAAGACGGAAAAGGATCCCTCGTTTTTTTTACTGGACATTTTGATTTGCTACAGTACAGGTACAAATAAGGAAATCAACAATGGCTTAATTCCATTAAACAACTTGTTTCAGAGTATTGTGCATGCTGTCCATACCTACACTCAACTAAAGTTATCTTCTGCTATTCCCACTAATCTCAGTGAATTTACATGTTGCATATACACAGGACTTCAAGTAGCAGCGAGCAGGTTTAGCACTTTTAGCATTGTCAGCAGCAAACGTGTAACAATATCAATTAAATCAACCTGTCTCAGGTCCTAACTGTCTCTAAAACTTGCAGTGAAACTTTCCTGGTGTGAGTTGGTCATTTAAAAGACAGGTTCTCAACCCTGGAATGCATTTTTTTTTCCATATTATCTCTTGTCTTGTCATGCACTTTGAAAGTTATCCTGCATTTGATTTACGTTTTTATTCTCTGGAATATCTCAGGCCTTTGATATCATATCTCTTGCAACAAACTATTGCATGTTTCACTTAAATTGGAAACCATAACTTCCCAAATTAATCGTATTTTTCCCATAATCCCTACACAGTCACCAAAAACAACGATGCATGTGTTGTTTGGTATCAGTGGCTTTGGCTTGTCCCTTCAGTGGAACCACAGTGGAACGTGTTCCGCACTTTGATTTGGCATGAGTTTTTACGCCCGATGCCCGTCCTGCCGCAACTCTACCAATTTTTTTTTTTAATCTGGTCTTGGGACCGGCACCGGGGGTCGCCCTTGGCGGATGGGCGGTGCCACACCTGGTGGGGTGGGCTTCGAGCCTGCTGCCTTCTGTCTTCCAAATTATTCCTAATTGTTCATAATTAAAAGTCCCATGAACTTCTTTTAATTAACAAGTTTTTTTATATATCACTTCAGGGTTTGGGTGCTTCAGTGTCGATCTACCCCTTTCGCAGCCCCCCCCCCCATCGTGAACTCTTCCGTCAAGTTATTCTGTACACTGATATCCTTCATCCACATAGGGCTTTGGGACACACATTGTCACACTGGTGCTGGTCTTACTCTATGCAGATACTACTAAAGTGTCCAGGAGGAGGTGTGTCCTCATTAAAGCTTCCTACAACATCTTTAAGAATTCCACTCCCTTTTGCTTTTGATGGTCAAATCTAAATTACATCCAAGTGGCAGATCATGACTTTAGGTAAATTTTAGGAAAATATTTATCCATGAAAGCATTTATTTAAACCACTTTAGATTGTTCTTGGTTTCCAAAAGAATACAAATGATGTGTTTTTGCTTTGCGAGGCATTTATCACTTGCAGTAAAAGAAAAGGAAAGAATAGTCCACTGAAAAACAAACAAACAAAAAAAGAAAAAAAAAACGTAAAGTAACTAGAATGAGAAACTAGAACTTAACTAAATAGCAGCTGACGATGGACGAAGAGGAGAGCAAACAGCAAGTAACACAAATGCTGTCCGAGCTAGATCCTGTAGTATGATGATATGTTGTAAACAGGGTCACATGTATCTGGAAGCTTGAGAGTAACCCCCTCCTCATTCAGTTCTACATTTTCAAATGGAGGAAAGGTCTTTAATAGAGAGTACCGTTTTGCAATGCAGAGGATAAAACTGAACAAATGAGCAACCGGAGCACTAAGCAGACTCGCTGACTTACTGAAGGCTTTGAGACTAACAACTGCAGATGACTGAACATGGTTAAATTAAAACCCTACAAGGATCAGAAGGTATCATTCATATATACAGGACATCAGTCTTTAGGTTTGTTTTTTTTTTACACTATACACATGTTCAGCCAAACACACTCATCAAAGGTGTCTTGCCTCTGATTATTTACATTTTTACATTTATAATTGCTGTGCATTAGTGACAGCAATCGTAGGATACATATTACATAATGAGAGCTCATGCTCTCAACCTTTGCAAAAAAAGTTCATGATGGCCTTTTGAGCGAAACACAGAAATTCAACATTTGGACAAGAATAAAGCAGTAGTTTCCCCAGCAGCTTTGATTTGTATAAAAAGACCCGGACAAAAAGAGAGTAAGATCAACCTCAGATGACCGAGGGGAAATACATCACATATCTGACCAGGAACTTCTTCAATCCCTCACCAGCAGAGGAAGTCCACACTGAAGCGCTTTTTAAAAAGAGCACAGGGGGATGAGGGAGACTGCAGAAATGAAGTTGGGAGTTCAAGGCAGGGTCATGCTTCGGTGGTGGTTGGCTAATTCTGCTTGTTGCCGTACATGAGGGGAATGATGTAGACCGAGATGTCATCTCCAGAGCCTAATCTGTCATTAGATATCCTCCAGCCGCGATCCTTCAGCACCCCTCGTGCTCTCATTACGAGGTCTTGAGCTGCCATTGTGTACCTGTCAAAAGAAGTTAAATGATTTAGGTGTTATCTAAATGTTTGGAAATTTGCATAATTATAACAAGATAAGGTTCATCCTCTCCAAATAAGACGGGTTGAAGGGAAGTTCAGCCGAGAGGGGGGCTGCAGCTGTAGTGAACGTGCCTGTGTTGGTCGTCGGGGTCGCAGTTTGCCAGGAAGGAGGTGACCGCTTCGGCTACTTCCTGGTTGGAGAGGACGTCCCACAGACCGTCTGTTCCCAACACCAGAACATCATCGGCTCCATGTTCGTGCTGCACCAGTGGATAAACTCTGACCTGGAACAGGACAATGTGTTGAGAGATGCATGGTTTCTAGGAATCATTTGGAGCTGTTAAGAGTTCTGTGTGTGTGTGTGTGTGTGTGTGTAAATTCCTCATTAAAAGGTCATCTCTACCCTTACAGGGTAAGTTTCTGTCAGCATAAACCTACGTTGGCCTTGAAGAGTTCAATGCTCTGTGACTTAAGAAAACAAGTGGAAAATAAAACAACAAATAAAAATCACAGATTTGACAACACGGGAGCAACTTACAGAAAACACAACTAAATACAGAAATTTGCTTCAAATAGAGAAAAAAAACGCTGAAACATCACAGATGTGTGATTCACATCTGGTTCGTTGATGAATCATTTTCAGATGACAATGGAAACTCCTTTTTTCTTTTTTTTTTAGAATTAACTCCAACTTGTTCTGTTTGTAGGCAGAATCACAGAACCATATGGCACAATAGGTTATGAACCAACGTGTTCCCAAAGAAAGTCACTAGCAGTCATCGTCTGAGGACCATTGTCTATAGAGACAATTTCAGTCCTGACTAGAAAAAAAACTGTAAAATGATTAAGTTGCTCCTCATGGCTCTGAGTAATCCACAGACTGTCTGCATGCTACAGAATGATACTGCAGGTTCATTACCCAGAGTAAACTTGGACATAAATTTAAAATTTATACTGTGCGTCATTGCTGTCAGCGCCACCATCTCAACAATCTCTGGAAAATGACACCAAAACTCGAAGTGAACTGATGATTTAAGCCCTATTTTACTGGCAAACGTCCTCCTGAGAGCGATTGATGGCCTCAGACTTCATGCTTAAACAAGAAAATGTTTAAGAATTGCAAAGACACGCTCAAATGACTATGGTTGAACAAAAAGCATTGTATCACACAACACTACGTGTATGTTGGTTGCTTCAAATAATTCCTCCGTTTCCCCAGGGGAGTTGCGTATTCACAGCAGGCACGTCAACATACAGCAGAGGCTCCTGCAAAAAATCAGCCCAGCGTGCCGACCGAGCGTTAAAGGAATCCAAGCCTCTGTTTGTGGTGGACCTTGTGATTTTAGCTCAGACTATGAATCTAGTTCCCCCAATCGATTTCTAAATAGAGATTTCAACAGCAGCAAACATGTCTCTGGGTCATGAGTCCTGCATTAGATTTATGACCCAGTGCCTACATTTGATCTCATGTGATCTAAAAACTCCAAATGTGCAGCGCGGTTTTTCTCTGACAGTAATTTCTACTTGACATCTTTGCAGAAGATTTCTCGCAAGCCCTGCACCGTGCAGGACTCTCCCACCTCTGCCATGCATAATGTTTCTGTAGGTTTCTCAATAACATCCAGTGGGTCCTCTAACGTTCAAATATAGGGTTTACTGCTAACACTCTGCTTATTGCTTATCTCAAACAACAGTAACTACAAGCATCTCAGAGGAAGCAATAATAAAAAACAAGGTAATTCACAGCGAAAACCAGGCTGACCTCTGACTGAAATCAAAGGGCAATGAATTAAAGATCAGCTTTGTGACCACTGCAAGCCTGGAGCACACAATCGGACAGAAAGAAGTGATCTGAGAGCGATGGCTGCTGGGGAATGTTGAAATGACATTGTTACCTCTCCCCTGCTAAAACATTTTATCAGCAGGCCGAGGTTATGAGGTAAAATAAAAAGAAAGATTCACTATAACTCACTGCAAGACAGTTTCCACACAGCTATTCATGATCTAAATTTCCTGTATGACACCAGATACGTAATGTTCACAAGTCAACTTTTGCAGCAACTGAGAGCGTTTGCAGAAACGTCCTCGGTTTGCACGGCACTTGGTTCAGTTCAATAATAGAAACGCTGCAAGCCACCAGCTGAACGGAACAAAATGGAGCCTACCTCTGGGCAGCAGGACAGGAAGGGCTTGATGTAGATGTTGGAATCGTGCACTTTGAGGTTGTGGTCCCCTAGACCTCTTGTGACCCCAATGGTTGCCAACACACGAGCCTGCAAAAAAAAAACCCACAACCTCCACTTGAGTCAAGCGATAAACCTCGACAGTGTGATGGGTTCAGCTTCTGCACTGCACTTTTCATTTTCGTTCATCTCAGTTGAGGCAAATGTTATAATTTTATATGCTTCTTTAACAGAAGGACAGCAGGGCGACTGCAGAAGTCTTGGAGTATATTTTTAGTAAATCAGGTGTTATTTTTGCAGTTTTTGTCATCATGTCTACTGGTTATGCTAACATCACACTAAAAAGTTATTTCTGAGAACATCTGGGAACATTATTTCTCATTACTACAAATGTTCCAGAAACATCAGCAGTCAAAGGAGCCAACAGACATAATTATCAAACCATTCCATTTAGAGCCTATAAATGACCAAAGCTAAAAAAACACTGGCCAAAACTAATAACCTGTCCAATAAGTGAAATGTGGGATGGAAACATAGGGGGGTGATAAGTGGCTTTTATTTTGACAACTGTCCATATCTGAAATCAACTGCTGTTAGTGTCATCAGGCAGGTTCCTAATAAATACATTGTGTGTGTGTGTGTGTGTGTGTGTCATTGTGAAGGAAGTTATTTCTGACTAAGTGCATATATACAGCTCCTTCTGAAAGCTCCTAGTATGGAGTCTTTGAAATGCTCCGACTTAGTGAACCTTCTGTGCATCTGTTCCATTCATCCTTGACGACTGTAAAGAATAACCTGCGTGACACGTCTCTGGTGACATTCAACAGATACAGGCTACTCCCAGAGGAAATGTTAATCTGGATGGATGAGCAGCATTTAGGCAAATAAACACACATCATCAGCATCTTTTAGCTTCGTCTGTGCTTAATGAACGTTCCCAAGACGCAGATGCTGTTAAAGTCATTTGTAAGCTGTATGAAACTCCTTTTGATTTCTGCTGTCTGCACAGATCGCCGCGGCAGCCTCTAAAAATGGCTGCTGGCACAGGACTGGGGAAGTGGGCTAATTGAATCTACTGTACAGTGTGTGAGAAAAGGTGCCACAGAAGGATGGGGAGATGTGCAAATGGGGCCTGGTAGGAATGAGCTTGGATCAGTATGCAGCGCACAGAGGGAGGGAGAAGGAGACAAAGAGGTGGAGAGAAGGGAAAGCGTTTCAAAGTGGTGGCAAAGCTCCTCCGGCGGAGAAGTGGAAACATCCTGGGATTAATTGTGGAGCGTTGGGGCCCAGCAGGCTGCGTGCCGAGCTTTGAAGTGCTCTGGCGTTTCTCTCCTTTGCACAAAGCCCCCTTACTCTATCTAGCCATCCATCTCTGCGACTCACTTCAAAGGGAGAGGACACGACGTGGGCACGGCCAACTGTGCAGGAGTAAACCCGAATGCGGCTGCAAGGAGGCAGAACTGTGGGTTGACATCTGCCCCAGTCATCAGTCAAACATAAATTTAGCGTTAGTCTATATTAAATAAAAAACCAGAGAAGGCCAGTCGGAGATCTGTCAAGATGTGGCACGCCACCACGTGTACAGGGAAGAGGAGAAGGTCACGAACATGTGGAGAGCTTTTAACCTTTTCTTTTGTGTTTTGTGTCAAAACATTTGCAAGATCCCCCTGCAAGTCAGTGTTTTAGCAAAGCTGTATTCCAATTAAATAATGTCCCTTTTTTGACAGGTTTCATCTTTCTATCACCATATTCTTATCATCTCACAGATGGCTAACACAGGAATATCACCTTTGATCCCCAGGTGCATTAGCACTAGCTTTTACAAAAAAGGGACAAAAACACACAGCCTCCATTAGAGCAGAGGCATTTTCTGTGCTGGTGCAAGATGTGAATCCTTGTGGACAAAGAGGGAGGACTGACTAATGGTGCCCCTGGTGAGCTTTGATTACAGGCGAGGCCCACAAGGCCGTGGGAGTAACTCTGTCAGCAAGAAGACGCCAAGCACTTCTTACCTTCTTCCCTTCGCCGTAGATCAGGGGAAACTTTAGGTCGTCTTCCTCGACGGTTTTATATGCCCTGCGCAGAGGAAAGAGGACACTTTAATGGATGTTTAGTTTATGGCAGGCAGCATACATGCGCCCTGAGAGATACATCATATCCACACCCCCTGCAGGCATCGCTGCCGAGGCGACTGGCAGGAGGAAAAAAAAATTAGCCAGACATCACACAGAGAACAACATAGAGCCTTATATACACAATTCTCACCATTTTTTCCTACCAACCGGATCTTGTAAATGTCTCCCTAGAGACAAAGAGCGATACATCTATGGATGTATGAGGCAGTCTAGGTTCACTGTTGATATTTTGTATCTGTAGCAGCGGCGTGTGTGTGTGTATGCATGTGTATGTGCATGTGTATCTGGATGTCTTGATGTAAAAATTGCTGAATGATGCAAGAGTATCCACGTTCACCGCGTTCTCTTGCTCTCAGAGCAGCGTTTAAACTTTCCCAACTAATGAATAATTTACCATCTTCAGACTGGGACCAGACGAAGGAAAACTGCATAATACTGTGTGTATTTATACTCGGACTTAAGATGCACTTCTCACCTTTAGAGATGAGAAATTTGCATTGAAGAAAATGTTTGCTCACTGGGAGTCAATCCTTTTTTCTTTTTTTCTTTTTTTTTTTGCCTATGAACAGCTTTAAAATTGTGTCACTGAACAGAACCAGGAACATTATAAATCCGAGCCAGGTCTCAGGAAGCACTGCCAAGACAAAGGCTTTTCTATGTTCAACTCACACCAGGTGCTATGAATATGAAAATCTGGCCTTGCCTGTGTCCTATTTATTTTAGTCTTTGTACTGATAGAAATGATTAAATAAGTGTTTGCAACTGCCATAATGGTTTTAACAGTGAGTTTCTTTTTTTAGTAAAAAAAAAAAAGCTTCAAACTTCAAACAAACCTAAAATGTTATTTTGCGAATATCCGCGTGACCCAGGACCTGCCCTACACACCTTATCCAATGTATTTCAGCGGCTCTGAGGCAGATTAGCAACGAACAGGATGGTTTTTACATTGCTGTGCTGGTTTCACTCAGAGAGACCATATGTTTCCACCTTAGGCAAGCGCCAAACTGCTGCACTCAGCACTTTTGTAACAGTGTGCAGAATGAGGACTATCACAGCAAAAAAAAGCCCACGAGCACAAATACAGTCTGCAGCCCGAGACTCCTCGGAGCGGATAGCTGTGCGACGAAATAACGATGGGGAGAAGAGTTTCCTTACTGATGTCTGCTATGTTCATGGTGTGGGAAAAGCTTTAAAACTGCACTTTGATAAACTCAACATTAAATGAAGCACTTATTAAACTGGGGCAGGTCCTACAGTCTATGTAAAAGATTGGAAACGTGATTTCTACTGCATTTTACTCCAAATGACTTCCACGTGAAGATGTCACCTTCAAGAAGTGCCTGGAAAGAAAAAAAGAAAAAAATACAACATAGAGACACTTTATGTCATTTTTTCAAAGATGTCTCGCATGACACCCCCTAAGCCTGCCGTCAGGGACAGTCTCCCTCTTGTTTACAGTGAATCTAACCTGTCAGACTTGAGATAACAAATGTGTGGCAAAATGAGACAGAACCAAATTAATCCCGTTGTGATAGGAGCTCCTGGCTCTGAGACACAGAGTTAAAAACAAAATGGCAAGGACAGTTGCTCAAGGACTGCACTGTTTGACCACAACACTGAGTGCTGTCACAGTAAAGAGCTGTTTGGATGCCCGATATGTTGCAGTATGTGAGGGAGACAGAGTGGAGGATGCAGGAAAGGGGGGGGGGGGGGGTGATGGGATTGGGGGTGGTGTCACCCTCTTTGCAGGTGACAAGAGACTGACAGGTGTGGAGGAGAGCGATGCCATCTCAACTTGGTGCAAAGACAGGTGACATTATAACAGTGTGCGCTCCGCATCCTGTTTTGCACAGACCCACTAGTTTACTCATACACACACACAACTGTCGAAAGACCCTTTTAGAGGTGACATTCTGGTGTCAGCACCACACAAGTCAGAAAAATTGAATAAATGTTTTGGCCAACCTTGATGGGCTTTTCATAGATGCAAAGTGCTGCTTTCAGGATCCAAGCAAAGAGTGAACGACAGTGACTCAGTGACTCTCTGCATCAGTCTTACAAGGATCATCAGAGATGCATCATTACCTATCATCTATCTTTGGCATTTCCTCCTTTATCTTCATTTCTCATTTTGATGTTTGCCTCAATCAACTGACATTCTTTTCTGTCTCTGAAGCAATTTTCTTTTCAACTTCTTCTATCCTATCTCAATCCCCTATCTGCTTGGCATCTTTCACTCCGGGGCGTCTCGCACGCAAAATCACCCTCCATCCCAGACAGCAGCAGCCATTACAGCCACCGCGCCGCCAGAACCAGCTCACATTCTGGTCCAACAGGCTAAGGAGGGGAAGGCACAGAGCATGAGGGAGGCCGACAGACAGTGAGAGGTGGGCTGCAGACCTGTATACCTTCATTAGAGCACAGCCTTGATCATGCATGCCTTTGAGGGAGCTGGATGTTGGCGTACACCCACCCACACACACACACAGCATGTGGGCAAACAGGATGATCATAAAGGCAGGAGAGTGTGAACATGCACAGACACAGAGCTGCAGAGACAAAAATATCTTCTGTACCTATATAGAGTGTGAATCGCGCCTATAGAAGATGACACATCAATCAGTCACGCTGGCTGATGAGGCACTAATTTAAGACCCAAACGTAGCCCGGGTAAAACTGAAGCAGAACTGGCTTATGGGTAGAACCTGATTAAAAATACATCACAGACCGTCTGCACTGTTGAGGCGGTAAGCAGGCAGACGAGAGTTCTGGGCCCGATAAGGAAACACCCGCTGACTGACCTACATCTGCCGAACCGAGCGGCGCCGTAAAACACAGCCACACTAAGAGGTGCGGTCAGAAAACACACTTTTCCTCTCTCCTCAGTCACCTGCTTTGTCCTCAGTCTTCTTGTTCTTTCTTTGCCTCTCTATGTTTCTGCCACTTACATACCAATATCATAAACATGCATACTACATATGCTACTCAGGGGGTCAACATGATAAAAAGAACAAAGTGCACTTAATCAAGTACTGTACTTATGTACAATTATTAGCTACTTTACCTAATCATACTAAATTTTCTACTTTACACAAGTGTTGTACACTACATTTATGTGGCGGATTTAGTCATCAGCATGATCACGATCAACCTTTAACTTGTAATACAATGTTTCCAACTACTCAGTAGTAATATGAATAAGACAAACTGCTTAGATCTTTTCTAACAAAAAAATCTTTGGAGTCAAATGAATCAGAGAAAACATAACACTCAAGGTACAAGGACATCAGAATTGCATATAAATATATTTTATTATATTATAAGGTACATGCTTAACTACCGTTTACCACTATCTTTACCTCCGGTATTTCATAGATTTAAGAGAAGCTCAAGAAGGAAATTTCCCACAGGTTGCCCACATTTTGTTGGTTTCTGATTGCCAGCACTTTTTTGATGATGCTAAGTGGAATTTTGTCTAATGTGACTATTATTAGCAATGGTTGTAACTATGATTTTGGAACTTTAACATCTCTACCAACTGTATAAAATGAAATTAAACAGCCTGCCCCTCTCTCTACCCTGAACCATTACTTACACTTAAAGGACACCTTCACTGATACTGAACTTTCTTGTTTTGGGTCTAGTTAGAGAAGTACATGTGGTTGAATGCCATTTAAGTTCCCAACTGACTACGTTCCCTACGTTAAAATATGTCTCTACATCTAGCAGAAACATGCGTTCAAATGACATCACTTGGAGGGGAACCTTCAGTTCAGATTATGGCATCTTGTTGCTCACACTATGGAGTTTGTTATCATGGTCAATCTGCTTTTCCAGAGACCCCACAGATGACATCATCTGAATTCCCAATGATGCAAAACTCCTTCGGGTGATGTCATCTGGAGGAGTTTTTCAGCTAGAATTTAGAAGCTACATTTTAAAGTCACCCTTTAAAAGGTCCCTTGGTTCCCTATCAGTGCCCTGGTCACTTCCTTTATATCTCTCCTGGTTTTTTTTCTCTCATTTTCAAATTTCCATCTGTTTCTCAGCCTTATTCTCTCTTTTCTTCCTTCTCACACAATCTGTCTTAATCTGTCAACCTTTTTTTAACAGTCCTTCTACAACTAAACAAAGAGCCGAATCTTTGCTGTGCCCACAGAATACTTCTTGCCTTCTTCCCACATCTGAAAGTAAAGCTTTGAATGTCTATTTTCCACTGTGATGTGCACTGAACGTGATAAAGATACTCATCCAAGCTATCATTGGCAATATTCACAATTGGTTTATCATAGGAAATTACTCAAATGTAGATAATGCCTCAAAGTAATGTTTCAGTGAGGCATAAGTGTTTGAGGCTAGGTACTGCAGAAGAAATTAGTTTGGCATACATTTCTCTCTCAGGGCTCATAAATGGATCCAACTCGATACACAGAACAAGATGTTAATGGAGAAGTATTTTTTAAAAATGTGTTTAGGGTTAGATAATTTAACAGGAAGCCAGAGAAACACTTACTGACACACATATTCAAGGAGCAAAAAGGATATAAGGAAAAACAAAATACAGCAGTGTGTCTCATTTAGAATGACGAGATTCAGTCAATCATTAAGTTAGTCTATAAATCAGTGAATCGATCAACTTACCATCCCGACATGGTGAAGTCACGGTACAGCATCCTCTTCCCCACCTCCTTCCTCTGCACCCTCCTCGGGAACTCCAGATGTGTAAACTCGTTACCCAATAAGTAGGGCTGCATGTAGGCCTTTAAAGTGTAAGGAAAGAGACTGACATGCCTAAGTAACGGAAAACACGATTCCATAGTCTATAATGCTGGAAAAGAGACACAGAGCTACACGTGAACATTTGCGGCCTCTTACATTGGAATACAAAAAGGTGTAAAACAAAGAATGTTACCAACATAATACTTAATGATCAACGGCTTTTGTCTTGACCCTTCATGGGTCTCCAAAGCGGAACGGGTTGCGCACGATAATTTGGTATGAGTTTTTACGCCGGATGCCCTTCCTGCATCAACCCTCCCATTTTTTCCGTACTCGGGACCAAGGTGGCCCTTGGTGGCTGGGCGGGGCCACACCTGGTCTGGTTGGATTTGAACCCGCAGCCTTCTGCATCCCAAATCAATGCTCTACCACTGAGCCACCAGACACCCACAGTCAGTTAGATCAACAGATGATAAGCCCTCTGGGTAAATCATTTAAATATGTAAAACCAAGTGTCTGATCAATGCTTAATGCTTGATGAGTGGCACCAGGTGTGTTAAACATGGCTTGAACTTTAACTTTGAAGTCTCAAGACAGTCTCTAGCATTTTTGCTGACAGCAACAGAAATGATGGGATAAGGAAAACAGCTTTAAGAAGACCTCAAAATTAAACTGGTTAAGCTTCAAAAAGTTATAGAGTGATATAAAAATATTCCAAAGCTTATATAGATACCCGTACCAACTGTGAAATCCATAATTCAGAAATGGAGAGAATATGGACCCACTCTTCCAAGAAGTGGAAGACAAAGAATAATAACTGAAAGGTGTGCTGTGAAACTTACTTCAGAGCTAAGTCCAAAACAAACAACAGGGGACATGACAGTCCTTAGAGGCAACTGGAATAAAAGTTCACACATCATCAGTCAATGTTTTGCACATGTGTTGTTTTGTGGAAAAGAGGGTTTTGGAACCAGATTATGTGGTCTGATGAGACCAAAGTTTAATTATTTGGTCATAATTTCCATGTGAGATGTGTGACGAGAGAAAACAAAAACTCCTCTATGAGGAGAACAGCACCCTGTCGCTGATCTTTGGGGGGGTGTATATGTCTGCATCAGGCACTCGAGCTCTGCATAAAGTGGAAGTAAGGAAGAGTACGGCGCAATATCAAAGAATTTCCAAGCAATGCCTCCTACTTTCAGCCAAAAAGATAAAAATTAAGAGGCAGTGGATCCTTCAACAAGACAATGATCCAAACCACAAAGCAAAGTCCACTCAGGAATAGTTTGAAAAGAAGAAGGGACTTTTTTTTTTTTTTTACCATGGCCTTCCCAGTTTCCCGACTTAATTATCTTTTAAAACGTGTGGATAGATTTGAAGAACGCTGTACATGGCAGACATGAAGAATGGGCTGAAATAATACGTGAAAGGATACAAACGCTCTTAAAGGTTGGAGGAGGTCATAAAAGCAAAGGGTGGACATACAAAGTATTGAATAACTTTCTTTTTCATGACCATTTTTACCAAGTCAAGTCAACTGGCTTTTCATTTCTACTATACACAATGGTACACAGTACACAGTACACAACAACAGTTGTACTACTTAAATTTGCATGACAGTCAGAGTAAAGGGGGTAAGGGGGTGCAAGGTTGTGCGCTCAACTGCATCAGCAGTGTCTCAACGGGAGGGGAGGTCAGCTCTGGTACTATCTGACAGTTGTGCTCGATACAAAAGGAGTTGAGAAAGGTTTGTATTTACCAGGAACTGTAGTCGCTGTCTCTCGGACTCTGGTGTGAACTCTGCTGACATGGGGGTGACTTCCCCAGCACGGATGATGATAGCTCTAAAGGGAGACAAGTAGACAAAACAGGACGGGTTTTTTAAGCTGGAACATTGTTTTACCAGAGGTTGAGCAGCAGCAACAACAACAACAAAAATGCTTTAAATTGTTTTACTGCAAGAAAACATTTTGTGTCTCACCTGCTGTCCCCGGCGTTTCCGACATAGAGCTTCCCAAGCACAAAGACGACCACCAAAGCAGTGCAGCCACCTGAGACGTTGTAGACTGCCTTCTCCCTTTCTATTTGTACATCCTAAACACAAATACACATGCACACACGTTAACCCTTTGATTTTCAAACCCACATAATCGTCTTTCTAATCATCACAGCTTTCAAATTAGCTCAAGCTCAGTCAGATTGGATGGAGAGCGTCTGTGAACAGCAAAATTCAAATCTTGCCACAGATTCTCAATTGGATTTAGGTCTGGACTTTGACTGGGGCTTTCTGACACATGAAAATTCTTTGATTTAAACCACCTTGATCTAAAACACCTTTCAGCAGGGTCGTTGTCCTGCTGAAACGTGTTGTGCTGCTTCTAACATTGCTCTGTATGTGGCTCCATCCATCTTCCCATCAACTCTGACCAGCTTCCCTGTCCCTGCTGAAGAAAAACCTCCCCACAGCATGATGCTGCCACAACCATGTTTCACGGTGGGGATGATGTGTTCAGGGTGATTTGCAGTTTTAGGAGTTTTGCATTTAGGCCAAAAAGTTCAATTTTGGATACTTTTTCAAGGCACTGTATATAGTGTAAAATATTGCACTCATACTTAAAACCAGTCATGATGCTGTTATTAATTATAGCAGCATAATGAATTCATTTATCAACTGTGCCACAAGTGAAGGAGCAATAAAACCGAATAGAAGCCAAAAGAACAGAAGAGAAAGTTTAAAAGGGACTGCTGGTTATTACAGCATTTAATTAGCCTAGATTAATTTGGTGCTAATTAAACCAAAAAAAAAAAAAAAAAAAGATTTGAAAAAACCCCATGCTATCACTCCATTAATTAGATGAATAATTAACCTGTCAGCGAATTAATCAAAATGCTAACAAGTTTGAACCAAGCTGCTCACACGTGCTTTAACCCTTTGGTTTGCTCTCTCTAGCCATCGTGGCACCTAATTAAACATTAGGAACCGGAAGTTATCCCAAGAAAACGGATGACCTTCCTTCACGTCCCTCCATCATGATCAACAGATTGACCGGGATGAAAAAGGTTGAAGACATTTGCAGCGAATACCTCCTTAACATGTTTTCCCATCAGGGACGCTCACTACACTACAACCTGCATCTGATTGGTAAATGTGTGTGTGTTTGTGTGTGTGTGTGTGTGTGTGTGTGTGTGTGAGTGTATGCCGCTTCTATGCATCTACCTTTTGAATGACAGAACACACAAACAGGCACGCACCCATCTTCTGTATTCTTTTGTGTATGTGATTGTGTGAGTTGGGGAGGGGGTTTGAGGTGAAGAGGAAAAAAAAAAGTGTCTTTCATCCCGGATGAATTATGAATCTATAGTGAGCCATACATATTTATCTCACTGTATCTAATACTTCTTGCTGCAGGCAAAGTTTTTAGTAATGAAAATGTCTGCATACACATTTACACCTTTCTAACTTCCACTAGCTAATCTTAAAAGAATCACAGCTGCAATCTGAACTCCAATCCATAATTTGGACTTCAGTCTAACTCTCTGGATATTACATTGTTTTTAAATGTTTTAACATGTATTTCTGTCATTCTGATCACGCATTAGTGTCCCCAGCATTGTGCCGCAGTGGGGGAAGTAACTTACATTTACTTACAAATACTGTGCTTAAGTAATTTTTAGCAATTTAAACTTTGAGTATTTCCATTTTCTACTACTTCATTTCAGAGGCCAGTATTGTACCTTTACTCCACTACATTCATTTCATAACTATAGTTACTTGGAATCAGATTAAGTAAAAGAAAATAGTGAATATTCACCAAAATGTGATGATCCCCATGTAAAAGTTACCAGCTTTCCTGAAGTACATAAAGTGATTTACATTATAATTATTAGATTTAAAACACACACATATACATATATATATATATATATATATATATATATATATATATATATATATATATATATATATATATATATATATATATATATATATATATATATATATATATGATGAAATTAACATTTAAGATAATTAAATCAGCTCCATTGTTAACAGCTGCAACCATAAAACGATGAACACATTACTAAAATACAATGATGGTTTTTGTAGCTAATGACACTATAATAATAATGTAATAAGCAATAATGTTCATTTGAGAGATGTTGATTCAGTTATTTGATCATTTTGGAATATGACGGTGCGGTTCAGCACAGTGTAATACGGATATATTTTGTTATTCAGCCTACCCTCAGTGATAAAAAATTGACATATGTTGACAAAAATATAAACACCTGTCGGTAATATAATACCGTTCAGTAATTCAATTCAGTAAATCCATGACTACATCTGCCAAACTGCTTAAACTGTTGAATAATGGAAGGTTTTAGCAATGTGTAACGTAAAAACTGCCAACAGTCTCTGTTAGTTCAAGGTCTTTGGCCGCATGCCTTCCAAAGTAACAGAGAGTGGGACAGTTTGGTGTGGAGGAGAAACTAATTGGACAATTACTCTGATCCCAGTTCACTGCAGAGTTGCAACCAGCTGTGAAGGTCAGGGGAGTTTGGACTGACAAAGATACAGTATTTGCATAACTGCGGATTGCAAAATACTGTACTTCCCATGATAAACGACTAATATTTGATGAATTACACTGTGTGGCCTCTTGTCACACTTCACTGGAGCCTCACTGGGTGCAAATGCACCAAGAAAAATGTCATGCGTTTGGTAACATTTTTCTCCCCCAAAATAAAAATAAAAAAACACAAAGAGTTTAAACAAGATTTGGTAAAACACCATATTGCTGTAAAACATTGTAGCATTCTATTCCATAATGATTAGTGTGAGTGACTTAACTTACAAATTGTTTCACATTGTACGTTCAAATGGAAACCATTGCATAATTGTCTTGTGTTGAGTCTCCTGTATAGATGCTCTACACAGCAGCTGCTTGGTCAGACCAGAAGATGTACATGGAAGAGAACAGTAGGGGTCTTGATGAGTGGCACCAACAAACTAGTTTATTTAGCTATGGCTCTGGCACTGAAGAGGTTCATGTTGCCATGGTGAGATCGGGTGGAGTTGGAGGAGGTTAACGATTGAGTTAGTAGAGATCAGTGGAGCCCTGATTGACATTTACATCGCTCAAATGAAATACAGTAGAGCAGCCTCAACCAGACTTGTTCATGGAAGTAGCTGACAGAAAATTACTGAATGCCATATTTGGTATTACTGCTGGAGACAATCTGGTCATTCCCAAGTTTTCAGGAGCATTCAGAGGTATCTTCAGTAGTCCACACTGTTGATGAGGCCGCCGACTGTAGGCTGCAGTGCACATTCACACCTACAATGTCCGTGATACGCACATATGTTATCAGAATGACAGAAATGAATGGCTAAAAATAATCTAATGCTCAGAATCAGACTATAGTTCAAAGACGGCAGCTGTGATTTTATAAATTTTTTTTAGAACAACTAGTTTAACTACCATAGAGAGACAGCAGCTTAAAACCTACGTGCTTCAATATAAATCAGTAGCTTCTTTTCTCCACACTGTCGTGTTCAATTAATTGCAGGTTCAAAGCTCAGCTCAAGGAAAGACATTAACGTTACTGTAACACCGTTAATTTAATCATATTGCATTTATCCATCGTTATATCAGAACAGGTTAAATAAGATTAGATTTAATCTCTACTGTATTTTCTCTAATTTATGTAGCTAACTTGCTGGCTGCTAGATGCTAACGGCTGGACTGAAGAAGCATGCCAGGCATAATACGGTTCCCACAACAGAAATACACCATTTATATGTCCAACATTATATATAACAAATGCCTAAATATTTAATTTTGGAGGTTTTAAACCAGACTTCTCTTCTTTCTTCTTCTTTGAGCCGACCAGCATGTTTTGACTATCGCTGTTAGCTGATTGGCTTAATCGATAAGAAGCCACGTGATTGGCTGAGCCCCTGTGAGCTCCTGCCCTGACCCTGCAGGTTCACAGATGTTTCCCAGGTGTGAAAACAGGGTCGGAAATCCGACCTAGAACACTATAGAAAATGAGGCCAAATAACCTGAAAATACTCTGAAAGGACAAAGCTGAATGTTTGCAAATGTTTCAGAACTTTGAAGACAGATTTGTCATGTTTAAAATTGCAGTTTTCAGATTTTAAAAGTTTATTCTAACACACTTTGTTGAGTTTTAGTGCTGCCTTTTTATAAACTTTAATAATTGTTCTGTTGTTTTTCCTATTAAAACAGGCTGAATATGAGCAGATGAAACATTTTGGCAAATGTCTGAAAGAATTGAGCTCAGTCTCTGAATAGACTGTGTTGAATGTTTGCACAGATTTGCAGCATTGAAAAGAAAGAATTTTTTGAAATGTTTAAATCCTATTACTCAGTTTTAAAAACCATAATTTTCACATTCAACCTTTTTTCAACCTTTTAAATGTTGGTTTTCAATGTTATGACATCTTAGCCTTATTTCACCCCATAATTATTATGATTTTGGGTTTTGCTGCCATGAAGGCCAGAGTCTTCACAGCAATAATTAAACCAGCTCACTTGCCCAAGTAGAAGAAAAGAATGAATCTTAAAGCTTGTGTTGATTACACGAGTCCTTGACAGGAGTTTGTTTTCATGGCCATCTTGTTCATGAGTTTGCAGAAGGAATAGGAGAGTCGGAAGCTTTTAGGGATAAATACGGGGACAAAAAAAAACTAACTCTGAGACCAGAGGTGGCAGAAATAGAGGTTGGAAAAGATGGAATGCTTTAGGGCTCACTCACTGTCTCTGCGTATCATTAACCTTCCATGAACACACAGCCATAATATTCTGAACATTCACAAAATACACACAAAAAACTAAATAGAAACGTATCACTTGTGGTTTTATGGTAAATGGTAAATAGTCTGCTTATAAAGCTCTTTTACCCAAAGCGCTTTACAATGTACAATGTTTTACATTTAAACACACACACACACACACACACACACACACACACACGCGATAGTGGTGGCTGCCATGCAAAGTGCTCACCTGACCCACCAGGAGCAACTTGGGGATCAATGTCCTGCCCACGGACACTTCGACACAAGGGCAGGAAGTCGGACGACTTACCTGCTGAGCCACAGCCGCAATGGGAACAGTATGCAACAAAACCATCCTGGGGTCTCAGGTGTTTTCTGGGTGTTAAGTGGCGGTTTTTATGCAGATTATTTAAACTACAGGTAGAAGCTATAAAGTCATAAAAATGTATTTTTATAGGCCAGTTGTTTACCAATGAGCTCATCTTCCAAAATGTTGGAAAATGTGCTTACTGGTAAACAACTAGCTAGGAAGATATACTAATCACTTAGATGCTTCTGACTCTTTATACAGAGGTAATATGTCAATTAAACCAGTTCACACATGTTCATGTACCGTAGAAATTCAGTGAGTAAAGGATTTAGATTGATACCTAACCTTTCCAACAAACTGACACTTCCCATTTAATAAAAAATGAGCTATATAGAGGAAAATATAGATTGTACAGAAGTTATAAACAGAAGGTAGAAATCGCAGAAATCCTCCTTACTGTCCATGGCTTGGGCTAATTTTAATAAGTGTTTTAATGCACAGATCATTATTAGGCAAAGTTCATAATGTCAATCATTAGCTAAGCACCAGTGATGTGCAGGATTTCTTTCTTTTGTTCTCTTTTTGTTGGTCTTTAAGCTGAAGCATCCATCACGGAGACTTTGAGGTACAAAAACATTACAAAAATGCAAAATCAATCATGAAGATACATGACAGCCAACAGGTATTTTATAATATACCTAATATTGATAGATGAGAAAATAAAATACTGTAATCATCTGTAAAAACAATTACATGAAACACAAAACAGTGAACTTCAAATACCAGCATGAAATACTTCCGTGAATCACAACTTTAAACCACCATTAGACAGTTTTCTAGCTGGTTTGAAGCAAAGGAATCCAAGACCTTGAAATGCATTTCAGTTGCATTCTCCTTCAAGAACGAATGGATACACAGAGGGTAAATAAAACAGCATATTCAGAGCCAGACAAAAAGCTAGAGAGGCATGTAAGAGTAGAAAGGGGCAGCAGAGAGAGACGGGTTTGTTGATTGCTAGGAGTCGTGGGTAGATATGTTTATAAGAAAGAAAACATGAACAGTGATGGAAAAAAGCCCACGTGTTGACCATGCACAGTAAAAGTGGATCATAATTTTACCATCACGGGATGTGAACTCTACTCAAAAGCGGATTACTGCTGATAACTGCTATGCTAAAAGTTACTGAGACAGTACAACCACCAACCTCCTATAAATCTATTGTAGTCTACTGTCAGTCAAAGCAGAGATTTAACGAGACCAAATTACCTTAACATTAACCACAGATTCACAAAAGACCTTTCAACTCATTAACTGATTGTCATACTAGCATTAATTACACCTGCACACACGAAGACCCAAGTCCCCCAGTACCTGGTGTTTCCTATGGCTCTTGCAGCAATGATTAGATGCACACTACCACCTAGTGTTAGAAAGCTGAAAACACCATACATGCATTAAGTAACTGCATTTTCTAATTGCACTGCCCACAAGTAACTCTACTAGATATCAAATCAGTCTATTAAGTTACAAATTTTAAACTTAGAATTGTTGGGTTATATTTGCTATATTGCTTCAATTTGCATTGATTACAACACTACAGTATGTATTTTAGATGTTTTCTCAAGTAATTCACATTTTCCAGCTCCTTCAATGCAAATATTGTCTTGTTAGTGCTTTGTTTTGTACGAGACACCACTATGATCGCTGAGAACTTGGAATTGGTATTTTTGTTAACTGTTTTTAGGAAAATGGTACATTACCACCACTTTTGTATAAAGGTTGATTTATATTCGTTTACAATGTCTATTTATTATCTCATATTTATTTTTGCACAGCATTTTATTCTATGGTGAAAGAGAAACAGTATTTTGAATCTTTAGTATGTCTTGTAAATAATACAAATTGGCAATAAAAGCATCTTTAATCTTTGGTTTGATTGAGGATCTTTGAATCTGAGGGGAATCAATCCTTTCTGTTGTATTGTATATTATTAAAGTTGTGGGCTTATTTAAACTGGCTGGCATGTATTATATTATTTACAGTATGTAGCAAACTATGAACTACTATGAGTAAACCAAACAACAAAGAGTTTTGACAGCAAGGCAAGAAGAGGCTGTCCTCTCTCATTGTAACAGTATATAGGATCACTGCTCTTTTGTAACCAGCCGAGGGCAAAACACAACAAAGACAGTTTACGGAAACCCTCGTGTTGAAACTAAGGCCAACGACCTTTGACCTTTTCCTCCTCAAAGCCTGTCAGGCAGGTCTGCCCTGCCAGCCCAGCCAGATGGTGAGTGCATGAGTGTGACCTGCAGTAGCTAGATAGGAGAAACACATCACTTCTTTAGGCTCTGGGACTGCACCTTCATCCCAAACACTCACTCATCTTTCTTGGCTGCAGCTTTGGGTTTGTTACTCAAACTATTTATCATATTGGTCATTACTCTGTTCAAAATTCCCAATATTACTGTACTCAGTACTCCCTGTGCAAAGTAACTGTTACATTATTTGTTACATCACTTGGACTGAGATAGAGTAATATCAACCACGTTTTAATTAATTCATTTTATTAACCACCGTCCTGCGCCATAGTTATAATTAATTATTTAATCTAAACTGTAATTCAGAAGAGTCAATTTGTTGACTTGATAGCTATATAATGCATCACTTAAAAGTCAGATGATTGTGTTTGGTGCAGTACTACAGTCACTATAAATAGCATACTGAAAACAAAGAGGGACATAAAGGAAGGAATTATGCTATAGTAATGTTTAAGAGGCCTCAATTAATATGAATATTCACCCCAGTTGGACTTGCATGTAATAAAGTACATCCACAGCTCTTTGTGATGAAGAGAACCACAAACTTTTCTCCTAGAAAGCATTTCAAAGTGACGTGTACTGCACACAGTACACTGTATAGTATGCACTAAGGAAGTACTACAGTAAGTGCATATAATTGCAGGTCAGATTTAACAGGAAACTGATTGATGTTTGTACACATACCTTTCGAAACCAACATCAGTAAACCGAGAAGATTATGTGCATTTTATTTGACCTTATAACTTCAATGACTATCGGTTGAATTAGTGCGCCTGTATCACGGTTCAATGGATGTTAAATTAGAATAGTGACTGTAAAGTCTGTGTGTGCATTCTCTCTTTATGAAGGACGTGCGTTCTGTTGACAGAGTTACTACACATAGAACCAGGGACGAAGCGAAAGGGGCAATATCGCTGATGTCGAAGCTGCAAATTAGTAACAAAAGTAACAACACACAGGAGGCATCATTAAAAAGTTTCCTCCAAGGTCATTTTGATGAAATGCTCTACTGGATTAGTAATACAGAAGCAGAAACAGTATTTTTACTAGGGTGTTAGGGTGAAATTCTCCTATTTCTTTGTTCGACATGGGAATTAGTTAGAGTAGAGTAGTATTATTGCCTTATCTATTACGCACATAAGCATATGGCTCTTACCATATCTTTGAAGGCGTTCTCGATTGCTCCAATCACCAGGCTCTCATGTGAAACCTTCTTCTCAGTAAAGAAGCGTGTGGGTGGTGTGCTCGGTGACCCCGGAGCCCCCGCAGCGCCCCGGAGAGAAGCGGCTCTGGTAAGGGCACGCTGTGACGTCGGACTGAGGTGGTGATCGATGGGTTCCTCGCCCAGGCATGTCGGGGGCAGCAGGTTTGGAGTGCAGAGAATTTCCATCACCTCCTGAAGGTGAAGGGCAATGTGGTGATGGAGAAGGCGGGAGGCTAGTACAGCTGCCCCAGAGCCGGCGTGGCCATCAAACAACGCCCAGTAGTGGAAGGTCAGGTCGTTAGAGATGTCCTAATACGGATTAGAGACAAACGCGGCTTGATTAATCACACATTTCACCAATTAGGTCTGCTCCCCCACTTCTATATCCTGAAAAAAACTGTTTAGGATCACTAGTTCACCAGAGTTCATAAATTAGATGTAAAGAGAACAGCTCATGGCTACTGAAAGTAACCAGAAGGAGGGAAAGACGACATTAACCGGATACAGCTGTCATTCATCCTGGCCAAAGTTGATATTGTCAACACACCATTCAAATGTTTCCCAAAGCAGCAGTTCAGATTTAGTCAGATTGCTTTCAGAGGGCTGCGGCCAATTCAGTGATGTCTTCTGAACTGAGAGTACTCTTCCTGCCAACAGCATGTCCATGAATGGATAAACCTGGTCGACTGTGATGCTAATGTATCCTCTGGCACCAGTGGCTCAATCTGCCGGTTTTAATATGGCCGACATGATGCACTCTGTATTCCAAACCTGGACCCAGTCCTGTGTGTTGTTAAGTGCTGAATCCCACTCGATGTTTAGACAAGGTGTCCTGTGATGTGGTTCATTCACCTTTAAAAAGTGCAGCAACTCTATGATGACGTAAACATGCTGTTAAAAGGGGAAGATGGATTTCTTCTGCAGGGGGGGGGGGGGGGGGAGAATCTAACTTCACTATACTGCATGTAGACCATTGTGAACACATTGCATGTATCAAAGTGTTGACTTTGTGTGCATTTGTTGTGCATTTCCGTTAGAGCACTTGAAAGGCTCTTCAGTCCTCCTATTGGTGTGGAATCACTGCAGTAGTGAGTCATGAGGTACTTGCATGACTTTGCTTTAGGCTCTGGGTGAGCCTGATTAAAGTACTGGTGGGCTGAGAGAAAAATAAGCAATAGTTTTACTTGATATACAGTATATTGCTTTTAAAAGAGTGCTTTCAAATGCCTAATGATAATAAAGTACTCATTATAATCCACACTGTAAATCGTACACTGCCAAAGAAAGCGCAGACAAGCACATAACAGGTTTTTATGAGTAAATGCATTTGCTTGCCTGTCTATAGTTTAGTTGCAGTCAAGAGCAGTTAAAGGACACTGTCCTGTACGCCCCAATAAACTGCTGATGGGAAAGGATGATAGGACGTTAGGCCCCAGGGACAGAGTAGGACTTCTTCACTGTGATCATTACATGGATTTCATCATTGAATATATTTGAAAAGCTTCTGTCAGTGATGAGTTCTGACATTTATTCAAAAAGATGGTCCAACTCCAGTACATGTGTTTGTATATTCAACTGAAGATTACAATTCAGTTTTTATCTTCGTGTCATAAAATGATTTATTTTATTTTGTTTTTTTTAATCACAGCACACATATTTATCCATCCTCTTGGTATGTGATTCCATTTAGGGCTAATAAATGGAAAAGAACAGTAACGGCTCTCAGCACAGTTTGTATTTTGTTACTGAAAATCAACTCAACACGTTTTGTGGTCATGAAATGTTATCTGCAAAATGTCATTTAAATGGAAACGGAATCTTTTTTGATCGAACCAAATCCATCAGCATGACTCACCGGGTTGTCCCGGAGGCCCAGGCCCTCTCCATTAGGCAGAGAAGATCTCCTGCGAGTCATGGGCATCCTGTTGGGTGTGGAGGGTCCTGCAGGTCTCCTTTTGACTACCAGCACTTCACAGCAGGCCTGGTCCTCATTTAATGTGCTCTTTCCGGCATTTATCACCCTAGACAGAGAGGCAATAACAGATAAGGCCATACATAACAAAAATTAGTGTAAGTGTGACACACAATGTACATCCAAATACATCAAAGTACAGATGTGCACTGTGCAGTAAAACTATTGTTAATTCAATACTATGAAATATGTATTTAAAAACAGAAACTCATCATCACTCACATCACTTCAAGTGCATCCTTCTAAGGGATGTCTTCTTGACAAACACATGGTTGTAAAAGCTCACATTAGGCAGGTGCAGCATATAGACGCTGTGATATTTCATCCTTTGTAATATTCTTAGAACTACTCTCCAATAATTAATTACTATGTAAAAATTTGCCTTTATGACAAAAGTTTGCTACAACAAAGTGTAGCCATGTGCAATGAAGTTAACTTTAAATATGCATTTCTTTTTTTTCCTTTTTTTTTTTATGCGTGTCAGACAGTGGACAGAAAGATGCATAATGCAGAATTTTCATTCTACAACATCTAGCAGATGGGGCAATGCTGCTGCTGCTGCTGCTGCTGCAAGCTGCTGTAGTAAAGACAAAGCACACGCAGCTTAACAATACCCCAGGCATTCTCAATTTAGCCACACAGTAGCCTGTCTATATTAGGTCTACAGTGGCCCTGTTAAAACTGCAAATAGTTGATGAAATTGGTGTAAATCACGTGGATCCAAGGACAAAATATGAAACATAACTATTGCTGTGGAAACTCTGCAGGTTCAGTAATGACATGGAAATGTGACAGTTATGATTTCTTCCCTATGACATATTCAATATAAATAATCCTAATTGGTCCCAGGTATGAACATGACAAAAAGGGGGTCCTGTGTTTCCAGGTAAGAAAACACTGTGCGCATATTTACTCAGAAAAATCATCTTACTTGCTATGTGCTTTTCACCAATAAAATAAATGGCACACAGGTCTGAATGAAATGCAGAAGTTGTCCACAGAGCTGCCCATAACATCAACTATGGTTCCTACGTACAGTAAAGTTGGAAGGGGGCTCACTTTGCATCGGAAAAGATGAGTCAATCAATCAACCAGTTGATTTCTATCCAAAGCCACCTGCCCAAAATTTAAAAATCAATTACTTTATTTACTAAAGCTTCAATATGTGATAATTTGAGAATCGAGTTACTTCAGCTGTAGTATAAGACATAAAAATGGAATCAACGCAGGGAGTCAAATGCTGACACTGTGTGCACCCTTTCCTGGAGCATGTGACTTTCCCCGTGCTGCTCTGTAAGTTATGTCAGGGGAGGGGTCACCAACTTACCACAATAAGATCAGTTATAAAGGATATCTTATCAGCCCTTTGCAAAGCTTATTACTTATCACTGTGGAAATTGTCTCTGCACACACTGAAAACATGGACATATTCAGCATTTGACTTTTATTGTCCATAACATACTTCAGTAATATTCTAACTCAGTCACAAGTTACAAGTGCTGCTGTCTAATGTGTGTGTGTCAAACAATATTACCATTAAAATCAACTTGGAAATACGTGAAACCTGCTTAATCACAGTTAACAATTAGCTGAATATTGCTGTGGTGTAATGAAAAGGCAAAGGAAAGTCTGAATTTGAGAATAACCTGCCTAATATCATGGCATCCATCCATCCATAAAAGGCAAGTCAACACCCAGACCATAGAAAATGGTTACTGTGAATTTGTAACCAAAGTGTGAGATTTCGCAAACACAGTCAAATCAATCAATAAAATGATGATATGCTCTGGAAGTGACTGTTTCTGTGTGGTTAAGTGTTTAATGGCTTAAAGCATGCTAAGGCAACACCACGGTCCTTTAACTTATTCCCTCTTTTCTAATGAATAGCAGCCACAAACTTCATGTGCTGTCATGTATATCTAAGAGCAGAGAGTGATATGCATTTTGAAGCTAGCAGATCACAAGATTAACAGCAGTCGAGCTTTGAAGCCTTTCATCTCTGAAATGAAAAGAACCACCCTGAGGCACGAGCTGTGTCCGAGAGCAGGGCTGTCAGATTCAGTTACCTAATTTCATTTCTTCACATTGCAGACAATGGCTCGACCTTAAATACCCTGTCCATATCTGTAATGTACTGTGCTGTCTTGGAGAGTTTTCTCCTCAGTTACACTTTAAGCGAACTTTTGACACAATGATATAATCAGCAATATCAAGTTTATCCTAGGAATATTACAATATATTCAACATGTGAACAGTGCGCAAAATGTCTTAGATAAATTCTTAATAATATCTGCTATGTGCTGAATGTGTAGCGGTGGTAAACATTTCTTCACTACTTTTGATAATTACCTGAATAGTTTGTAATGAAAATCAACAGTTTCTATTATAAATATAAAATAATATCAGTATCTTAGTAAAACTTGCTTCCGGGGGTGATATGGTTTACAATTTGAAAGCTGAACTCTTGCTCTGTTCTGTGATCATTCATTGTTTCTATCTTCTTGCACAACCAAAACCGCAGCATGCAAAGCCAAGATGTGGAAAAACGAACCTGGAGGCAATAAACACCACACACACACACACACACACACACACACACACACACACACACACAGGTAATTATGGGTTTTCAGGTTAGCTATTGAACAATGGCATTCACACAGCCTTCGCACTCATGTTTCATCATGTGCGCATGTTTCCAGAAAAACAAATGTTATGTTTGTTGTATGTTTTTTTTTTTCTACATACATTGGGTCATATTTCTCTGCAGGACACGAGCCTTGTCGTCCCTCATAGTTCTTGGTGTTTTTCTGTTGTTGTCGTAGACTTAAACATCTGTCTTTATATTCTTATAAGGTTTTATATCTAAGATGTAGTTACAACATTTATTGCACTCGATTGCATTATATAGTTTTATATTTTTGTTTGCTTTTATTAAGCTTTATTTTGCAGGTTTTTGCAACTGTGCTTTTGCTTTCTGCTGCACCATCACAGTTTCCACGTGCATTTTGCTATTTTTACAGCAGCCGGCACGATGCGTAGTGATGGCGCCCGTGTTTTCCTTTTTGTAATGATCAGGGTGCTGCTGAGGTTGCGGGAGTATGGGTTATCGGCACAGTGTCGGTGAGAGACAGTAGCTTTGTCACAATTTTTCAATTCTGTCCTCTCTCGACACCACTACTCTGCTTTGACAAGAAAAAGGTGGAATGAGGTGAAGAGAGCAAACAAGTGGAGGAGCTAATAAAAAGTGGCGCTCGTGTTATTGTTTTCCTCCTATAAGTGAATGCTCAGTGCAGACAAACCTTCTGTCTGCTACATTTTATGTTACAGTAATTCCAACATGGTTACAGCAAGATCAAACCCTCAAAAGCATCAGAAAGCATCAGAAGAGGCTTCTCTCAACTCCTCTACTTTTTCCCAATGCCAATCACTATGGCAGCACTGTATCCAAATAGCAAACCCAGCACATACACAAGAGAACGATTAGTGGTCAGTGCTGCTGTGCACATCAGGAGAGAAAAAAAAGCAATTGGAGCTGCAGTGCATGTAGTGTGTCTGCAAAAGTAAGGCGTCTACCGTATATGCATTGGAGAAGTAAGAGCAACACAAGTTGACAATATTCACTGATCCATTTAAATGATCGTGCTGACTGGCGCTGACAGAGCACCCACTCAGAAACAGTGCATCTTCCTTGTAAAGCTGAATGGCTCCTCCTGTCTAACCCCAACCCGTTCAGAGAGGGCTACTCGGAAGCTTCACACTGTTCAGGATCTTCACACACTGGCAGACTGACTTTAGGGCAACCTTTCACATAATTCAGAATGCAGAAATAAATAGACAAGATGATGACAAAAATGTTATAAGACAATCAGAATTTGCAGCACACACACTTTTCAAAGTTTCTGTTTGTATTTACGTAGGTTATAAATATTGTATGTTACTGTACATTCAATATGTATAACAAGATTAGACAAGAGTCTACAGTCAAGCCAGCGCCCAACTCTAACAACTGCTATAGTTTTTGTTTGAGAGAGCTCAGTTAAAATGGCCACAAAGTAGAAAATTACCAAAGACATACACAATATGGCCACTACCACGGAGAAAATGACTGAAAACAAACACAAAATATCCAAACAAATCAAGCAAAAAAGAAAGAATTGAAGGCCCTTCCCCTCTACAGTATGTTACTAGGGGACCTGGACAACATAAAGATTCTCAGTTATACAGAGGAGGTTACTTGTATCTGGAAGTTGAGTCATGGCAACCGGGCTAACAACCAACAAGAAAGAGGTCCAGTTGCTATGACTCATCTTCCACATTAGACACAGCGGTTATTGGCATACTGCTCAATATGATGCTGATGCTTCACGTGTGTGTGTGTGTGTGTGTGTGTGTGTACTCTCCCGTCAGCAATGTTTTCTTGCTGTAAATGAAAAGAAGCAAATTAGTCGTGAAATCCTAAATGTTACATCTTGTGCATGTAAAACTTTCTGATAGCAGCGGCCACGGGAGCCCCCGATTCTTCAAACACACTATAACCATTTATCCGTGGTTTCAGTTTTATCAGGCTGATCTACTGGTACCTGGTCTCGTTAACCCTCCTGAGAAGATGTGTATGGATCCCATCATCTCACTTGGGCTCAGGTTTTCTCTGCAGGCAGTTGCACTTCACAACAACAAAGCCTGCTGCCCAGCCAGCTGTTGACAAATCCCCAATATGGCTGAATTCTGGCTGATGCTACAACAAGCTGGCACATACAGACACACACCCCTGGCAACAGAATCACGTCTATTCACAAAGTAGTGCTGAAGAATTACACATCCTGTTTGAATACAATATGCTAATTTTTATGACACAATAATAAAATTGAACAGACAATAAACATATACTTTTTTTTAACAAAACTAAAATTGCGCAACCCACTTTTGTACAAACGTGATTATAGGATGGTTTAAAAATAGAAGCTAATTATCACTGTTTCTTTTCCTTTCTGACAAAAGTTCTTCATAGGAGATCAAGATGAGAAGAGGTTGTATAACAGAATCTAACAACAGATTTCTTTACTTTGTTGAATGCAGAAGCCATTTACTGTAGATCTGGGAAAAATAAAACCCTAAATATTCTATTCTACATTATTTATTTTAGCTTCAATATGAATACACGTTGTTCTTAACATCCATCTCTATGCTGCCAAAGTTACCCTGCCCTGGTCATTTCTTCTAAACCAAGAACATTTGCCTGAGGGAGGTCGACTGGATGGGTCGGCCGTGTTGAAACAGAATCGTGCTACTGTAACGGGCACGACAGGACGGCGGAAGTTTAAATATTAGATGCAAAAAGCTAGTGGGAGTTTCTGCACTCGGTGTTCTCACTGAATGTTCTAACATCACTGATAAAATGATTAAGCTCCAGGAAACCAGCACACCGTTATGATAACCAATAAACAGCATGAAGATGAGACTAAGATAAGATGTCATATGGTCAAAATACGGAACAAACTAACTCTTATGTGAATTGGTGAACCCGGGGTATTAAACCGCTGTGTCACACACTGTGTGACCTCCATAGTTAGGGGACTGCCTCATTAACCAACAGGCCCTGCTGATACTTTACATGGGATTGAATGAGCAGCGGAGACTGTGGCTCTTTGCTCTTGGGCATTAAACCCATGGGCTTAAATGGCATTTCAACTTATTTTCTGAGTCGTGCCCCGTCAAAGGTTAACTACAGTAAATGTGATAAAAGGAAAAGTGGTTTGTTTATGCACAGCAGACGCAGGTCTTTGCATGCTGCTCTTGGGTGCATGCAAATATATTCCGTATCTCCCTTTCGCAATTGTTGCCATAAGGAAAATGTCAGAATAGCTCATCAAGTCCCAATTTTCTCATGCTTTGCAGCTTCACCTCCATACAAGTTATGACAGCAAAGCAACAATGTGGCTTTTCCTGAGTCAAGCAGCTGCTCTGAATGCAGTTTATAATATGGCCATTTAAATCATGACACAGCCAGTTTGTAATGTAAATGCATTTGCAGGAAGGATGCACGGAGCTAAGTGGTTTCTGTATGTCTATAAACACAAGATGCGATATCAATAATACAGCAGATGATCTTACTGTAGGTCTGGTTACGATTCTGGCTACACTTTTTAAGTCGTCAGAGAATGACTTTTAGTGTCTGCCAGGGCAAATATGCCAAACCTTTGTTCTACAGGTGATTATTCTATTTTCCATAGATTATTAAAGGATTATGGCTCGGTTTTACCAGCTTTACCAAAGCAAAACACACACGCAGTTGTCCTGCTATGCCTCATATACATAAAGGAGTAAATATGTTGTATTTATTGTTATTGTTGGTGAAACAAAAGAATGTTGATCTCATCTCCTATGTTTCATCTCCTAAGTCTTCACCGATAATAACCTACATACTGAAACCTTCTTTATTGTTTCTCTCATCTGCCATCAAACAATGAAACACTGGCGAACGGCCTCTGAGACTCGATTAAAGTGACCTTGTATGTCTAGCAGAGGAAATCGGTTGCACCCTGATATAACATGGATGTGTTTACGCTTATGTGGGGAATCATAATGAGGGGCTGCATGGCAGTGATCTCAGTGGTCCAGGAAGGATGCTCTGTGCTGTGCAAGAAAAGATGGACGCATACAGGTTACTCACTCTGCGTAGCCGGTGGACCACGGCAGCCGCTTGGTCTCCTTTGGTATGAGGATCGGTCTCGCGATGTGGTCCGCCGAGCACTCCACTTCGTCCGGCGACAGCCCCAGGAACTCCGGTCTGCTGTACGGGAATTTCAGCGGCAGATCCGAGCAGCCGGGCTGGTCTCCGTTGGGGCCAACAGCCATCATGCCCCCCATAAAATTGGCCACCGCCGATTTTACCCGCGTGAGCATGGTCCTGTGGCAGCGTGGGTCCAGGCGAAGTGATTGCGTGAGTCTCCGCCCCCCTCCTCCTCCTCCTCCTCCTCCTCCTCCCGACTGATGACCGCACGGCGACGCGGTTTCGCGGCGTGGAAAAGGAAGACGAGCAGCGGCCGAATCAACTCATTCAGCTCAGCACTGCCTCCGTAAACGCGGAAATACCATCCGGACAAACACTGGCAGGCGGCGGTGCACGATAGTCACGTGACAAACCGGTTGCTGCCGGTGCGTTTGGGCACACTGGCGTTTGAGCAGCTTACCGTTAACCTGCTGGAGGTCATGCGTAATCCCGGGGGGACGATTTCTGCTGGGCAGCAAGGCCCAGGGGGGCTGCTGAGCCCTGCTTGTAGGAGTGGAGAAGGCAGAATCCTGAATGTAGGTCATCTATCAAAAATCCACCACTCCTCAACAATTTAGTTTCTATTTTATTCATACGGAGCAGTGCACGAAATACAGAATACACACACAGCACTAAAATAAAATATATTTATATATGTATTATAATATACCTGGAAATGCATAGAAGTACATAGAAAATGAGTGACAACTGGCAACACAAGTTAATTAATAAACTGGGTTTTGACAAGTAATAAAGCACACAAGCACAGAAGAACCTCAGCATAAAGGCTCCAGTGGAGGACGTAGAAGCAACATATACCTAAAACTATAACTAGACACAAATGTACATATGCAGTAGCTTCTTTCTCAGTTTTCATGACTGAAAACGCCTCTTTGCTCCCCCAGATTCAGGATTTAACACGTGCTCCGAACTGAGTCAACTGAGTCGCACTGGTCACATTGCAAAACAGAATAAAGGTCAACACAAAGCAAAAAAGTCGCCCCCTTAATAACAGCCGGACGTCATATTTGTGTTAAAGGTCTCCGATCACTCTTTCCAAGACTTTGAGGATTTACCTAAAACGACTCAGTATTAAAGTATTCATGCCTCTTTGAAATGTTCCCCATTTGTCATGTTACAACCACAAATGTAAATGTTATTGGGATTTTACGTGGCAGACCAACACAGAGTGGTACATAATTGTAAAGTGAAAGGACAATGCTAAATATTTTACAAATAAAAATCTGAAACGTGTATCGTGCATTTGTATGAACCACCTTTTGCTGCAATTATATCTTCAAGTGTTTTGTCTCTACCAGCTCTGCACAATTAGAGAGGGATTTTTTTGCCCGTTCTTCTTTGCAAAATAGCTCAAGCACAGTCAGATTGGATGGAGAGCGTCTGTGAACAGCAATTTTCAAGTCTTGCCACAGATTCTCAATTGGATTTAGGTCTGGACTTGGACTGGGCCAGTCTAACACATGAATATGCTTTGATCTTAACCATTCTATTGTAGCTCTGGCTGTATGTTTAGGGTTGTTGTCCTGTTGGAGGTGAACCTCCTCCCCAGTCTCAAGTCTTTTGCAGATGCTAATAGTTTTTCTTCTGAATAAAAACATGTCCACAACATGATGCTGCCACCACCATGTTTCACGGTGGGGATGGTGCATTCAGGGTGATGTGCAGTGTTAGGTTTCTGCCACACAAAGTGTTTTGCATTTAGGCCAAAAAGTTAAATTTTGCTCTCATCTGACCAGAGCTCCTTCTTCTACCTGTTTGCTGTGTCCCTCACATGGCATGTTGGAACTTCTTATGTCTTTCTTTCAACAATGGCTTTCTTCTTGCCACTCTTCCATAAAGGCCAGATTTGTGGAGTGTACGACTAATAGTTGTCCTGTGCACACATTGTCCCACCTGAGCTGTGGATCTCTGCAGCTCCTACAGAGTTACCATGGACCCTCTTGGCTGCTTATCTGATTAATGCTCTCCTTGTCCAGCCTGTCAGTTTAGGTGGACGGCCATGTCTTGGTAGGTTTACAGTTGTGCCACAGTCTTTCCGTTTTCCGATGTTCAAAGCTTGGGATATTTTTTTTTATAACCTAACACTGCTTCAAACTACACCACAACTTTATCCCTGACCTGTCTGCTGTGTTCCTTGGACTTTATGATGCTGTTTGTTCACTAATGTTCTCTAACAAACCTCTGAGCGCTTCACAGAACAGCTGTATGTATACTGAGCTTACATTACACATAGGTGGACTCTGTCTACTAATTAGGTGACTTCTGAAGACAATTGGTTTTTAGTTGGAGGTATCAGAGTAAAGGGGGCTGAATACAAATGCACGCCACACTTTTCAGATGTTTATTTGACACATGTCCACGGACTTTGGAATGCTCTTTGTACCTGATACAACATCCATAGTCAATAAGAGGAATAGACAACAAGAAGCGATTAGCAATTTCCAAATGGAGTGTACGTTCGGTCATGTATTAATGACAATCTTTATATAATGGACAGATTAAGAAAGTTAATAAAACACGTCAGATTATAATTAGCAGGAGAAAACTAAAGAAATAAAATGAGAAGTAATATAAGAAGAAGTATGTTTAAGTTTATTTTAGGAAGAGGCGGAGATAGAGTCCTGAGTGTGGCAGATTCATTTCCTCAAAATGAGATCACTGCCATTTTAAACTAAATGACTCTTGGCTACAGTGAAAAATAAAGTAATACACTCTCTACATGACACACAGGAAGGCTGCGTTCACCACAAGGACTTGAACAAAAGAGATATCACATCAGGGCAGTCTGTGGAATATCACATGCCACTTCATTACTTTGCTGTTCCTGTTGTTTCATATTCTCATTTCAGTTTATTTTGTCCTGAGTTGGTTAAAATCCTGAGGCGTTCCTCCAACCCACCAGGATGTGCGTCTAGACATCGTGCACTTACAAACCCTACAAAATGAGCTGTCAGACAAAACCAAAGTCTAAAGACAAGCCAACCCACAACTCAGGCTCGCAGACTTTTTCGTGTTGAAAGGTGAACTTTAAAATCCTAAATAAAAAAACAAACAAACAAAAAAATTGGCTCTGTTAAACTCAACTGGGAATTGATTCAAATCTATTGAGTTCAAAGGTTCACTGGAATAAAATGTTAATATTTGGACAGTCAAATTTCCCTTTAGTGACCTTTGAGTCGGCAGCTTCCCAAAACACGTTTAACGTTATAATTACAAGCACACCAATCATTTCAGTCTTTTGCTATATCACTGCCTTTGGAAAATGAAACAAAGCATGCGCTGTTGTTGTAAGTATTAGATTTTTATCCCTAAGCAATGTTCTGCATTGGCTAATTTAAATTCACCTACACACACGTACAATATCTTTAATCTTTAAAAGCGTATGCGCCCATTAAAACTGGGAGCACACTCATTATACACAAGGTTTCCAGTGAAAACGAAGGAACTCCGGTGGAGTTGCCAGATTGGCAGACCAACGCAATCAATAATTCATGAGCTTGCCAGCAAACAGCTCTACTGACCTAATTACACACAGCCACGCAGTCTGTGAGCTGGGATACAGGAGCTATATTCTACCTTCATGCACGATGCACAAACCAGCCACAGAAAATATTTGCTGGAGCAGTGAAGGCAACTGTGGTCCAAGTTATATTTCAATCAATTGATTTTACACAGAGATTTTTCATGTATTCTATTTAGATGACTCCTGTATTTTTACATTATTATACTTACTAATTGGAAACATGCTGTTGTCTAGCATTAATATAAACTTTCATCTTAATTCAGTTATTAATTGTATCTGAGGTAACTGGCTTGCTGGTGAACGGAGTTTGCCATTCACTGAGTCACCACACTAAAAATTACAACAAAGGAAAATTCAAATTAACCCTTACATCCTGTACAAAGGGTGTCTTTATAAAATCAAACCAAATCATTTAAGGTCAACTCGTGTCGTGAATATCGAAGGAACTGCCAAAGTACCTCAACTGTAACAGTGAAGTTTAGAGTTTTAAATTTGTGCTTGAGTATGTCACAGACCTTTCCAACTCATCACAATGTACATTTTTAACTTTTACCTGAAACACAAGGACAAAGCAATGACATTGCTGGCTTATTTGTGTCATGTGTGTCCAACTAGTCGAGGCAGATGGCTGCCCACCTTGAGCCGTGATGCTATGGAGGGTTTCTTCTCCACCACCACATAAATTAAGCTGAACTAAACTGAAACTACTACCTTAGCTAGAATATTATTTATTAATTTAAGAACACATTTAATGCAAATTTTACTAGATGTTTGCAAACATTAAATGATGCATACCCTTACTATCGCCACAAGATGTCACCATTGTGCTGATCTCCGTCTTTGTGTGGCTCCACAACGAAGGAAAAAACAGGCATCCACAGAGTTTTGGATTTTAAAACGTTACAACCAGCATCACCGGTCACAATGTTAAACTGTGAATGTGTGTAATGTGAGTGTCAACGGGTGCAGATTCCATTCTTATCTGTCCCATGCACGGCTTAAGCTGGGGATGGTTGTTAGATGCTCTACAAGGGAGCCTGTTCTGACCTTTTCCTCTCTGTTTTTGCCTCCTTAGCTGCCTGATAAAAAAACTCTTTCCTCTTGTAAAACAAAGTTATTGTCTGCCTCTGGAAAATGGTACGACCAAGCTGTGCTGCTGTTGTTGGGATGATGATTATGCATTAGGGATTTAGGGCATGTTCACTGATCTCACACCTGCTGGAAATTACATCAGGAAACACATTTTGACTGCTAACTTTAGCAGCTGCTAAAGTATGGCATTACGTAAACATTGATAGAAGTTGAGGAAGTTGTATTTATTTGACTCTAGTTAACTTTTGGAGGAAACTTTTATAGTCATTCAAATAAGGATTGTAAATCATACAAAATTATCAAATGAAAGACAATAACAAATGTAGAAAATCAGTGGTGTGTATGTGTGGATTGTTCAATAACTTCGCAAACTATTAACCACACAAACGACACAAACTTGCCTTATTTAGTCTGTTAACATTATCAAACTAAAGTTGTTTTTATTTAGACAAAGTAGCATAAAGTAAGACCGTGTTGTTTTCTTCACTGCACATATGGTTTTTGCTCTATGTCCCAGAACATGAAGTTCTCTGTTGTTCCCATTGTGAACACAACTCCAGTGGCAGTTTGCTAGCAAGTTAAAGGCTGATGGAAACTTTTTATTGGAGCATTTTTCTTTTCTTTTCTTGTAAAGACAAACACAAAACTAACAGTGTTTTGGAAAGTGTGGTTTGTCTGTGTGGTTAACTAACAGTAGTAGTATTTTAAGTTACTCTCACGGAGTCCTTGAACTACAGCCCAAAACAGTTAAAAGAGTTTCCTTTTTTTTTTTTGGTGATATCTTGTTTTCTAAATGTGCAATCATAAGAGCAACCAAATAGATGAGCATCCAAATCACTGTCCTGCCAACTGTCGGAGCAGTAAAGTGTTCTGCATGCAAAATATACTATGTCTCCAATTTCACATAATTTCACCGATTGTTGTGGTATCATCTTAATAAAAACATCTATATGCCAGAAAAAGGCAGGAAAAGGAAAACAGTGCTCAATGATTAATGATGCAGGTTTCAAAGCATTAAAAGGGTTTTTGAGGAACGGAATTCATTTAAAAATTCAAGGAAACATTTAAGCATATAATAAATGTATTACTTGTAACACTAAATATAAACGTGACTGAATTTGTCCTTTGATCGTTTATTTTTAACATGTCAAAAGTCCTTCAAGCACAGTGAATGACATTGACAGTGAATGATCAGACTTGGATCTGACAACAAATTCATCTGTTAACCATGTTAAAAGGTTAAGCAATTAAATTAAATTAATAAAGCAAACTTTTATTAAAGTGGTTTTAACAATTCTAATGTGTCTCAGTTGATTTGTTTAAATGTTACTTTCTGATATTTAACATGATGCCAACTACTGTAGTTGATATGTGAAAATAATAAGCAGCTTGTCACCCCAGTTTGTAATGACCCGTGTAAGAGGCGCCCAAGCTCCAACCGGTTAAAAATGATGAGACAAATATATTGTAACAACCCACGGTTTATGGGAGCTAACGGTGGGAGGCGGTGAAGCTAAAGCTAAGGCTAACCCTAACTGACTTAGCTAACCTAATCGGCTAGCTTGGGTGCTAGCAAGCTAACGTCAACGAACAGTTCAAAATGGCAGGCGGAAGGGAGAACACTTGCGCCCCATACACCGCACGACCCCAAGTGCCTCGAGCTGTTTGACATAAGCAATCACAACACAACACAACACAACACAACACAACACAACACAACACAACACAACACAACACAACTCTTGCCTTTTTACAGCTACCTCTCACAACAGAGATAGCTGAGCTTTATTTTGAACACACCCACAAGTAGCCGATCACCGTGAGGGCCATTCATACACCCATCACCTTCACTCACGGTGCCGGCTAACACATACACTTTACATGACAAACCTAAACATGTGAACACACCTAATAACACTAACTGTAACGTAATCCTTTAAAAACATTTAACATTTAAGCAATTAAAGCACAGAACTATTCAGAACACATTTACCCATAATTCCCTCGGGGCAGATTGCATCCGCCCCCACACTAACCCACTTGCTGGGCCGTTACACTGCCCCCCCCCCAAGAGGGTTCAGTGTCCCCACAACCCTCAGTCACTCAGTCCCACAACAAAGTCTCTCAACTGTCCCGGCAGACGTCGAGCATGCGCCGGTCTTTGCAGCGGCCCACTCACCGCACCAGGCTCAGCCCCAAGTCCACCATTGTTCATGCTGGCACTGGGAGTGGCCGACAAAAGACTGTCCTCCGGTTCTGTCACCGGATTTGGAGCCAGAGGATGATATGGCGCCAGCCGATCCCTGTGCAGCACCACCCTCCGCCCCCTTCCCGGCATGCGAACCCGATAGACCACCTCAGAGATCCGGTCCAGGATCTCTCCGGGCCCCTGCCAGTGGCTGGTGAGTTTTGGTGAGAGCCCCCGCTTCCTCACAGGGCAGTACACCCAGACATTGTCCCCAACTGAAAAAGGGTGTCCATGGCACCGTCCATCATATGCCCGCTTTTGTCGGGCCCCAGCATCCCCTTGGCATTCCCGAGCCAGCTGATGGACCACACCCCCGTAATTTCAGGCTCAAAAACCAAGTCCACTGGTGTCCGGAGCTCCCTTCCAAACATCAGTGTGGCTGGGGTACATTGGCTGGACTCCTGGACATCAGTCCGAGTCTTTCTCACCCCGAGCCGCTGGCACACCTCAGCAAACAGCCGCCTCTCAAAGTTCCGCCCCTGGTCGCTGTGCAGTTCCTCCGGTACCCCAAACCGGGAGAACATGTCCTCCACCAGTCGCTGGGCAGCTGTAGTGGCAGTCTGGTCCGGAACTGCATATGCCTCAGGCCACTTGGTGAAGTAGTCCATTGCGACCAGGATGTAGCGATTGCCAGCCTCGGTAGTGGGAAAAGGGCCCAGGATATCCACGCCGACCCTCTCCATAGGCGCACCGACCAGGTACTGCTGCAGAGGCCCTCGGGAGCGTTGGGTGGGTCCTTTTTGAGCTGTACAGTCATCACAGCAGTGGACGTGAAGCTCCGCGTCCTGACGGCAGCCTGGCCAGTAGAAGCGCTGTCGCAAACCGTCGCACCGTCTTGGAGTTTCCAAAGTGGCCAGCCCCGGCAGATCCATGGACCCACCGGAGTACCTCCGCCCGAAGAGCACTGGGGACCAAGAGTTGCAGGCGGTCAGCCCCCCCACCTGGTGCCCGCCACCGCCGGTAGAGGATACCGTCACAGAGCTCCAGGCTGCCCCACTGTGAGTGAAGCAGCTTGATCTCTGGCCCTCTGGCTGAAATGACCGGCCATTCCGGTCGTTGTTGAGTCTCCAGCCAGCTGCGAACCTCAGCCAGCACCGGATCCATCTCCTGATGCTGCTGCAGCTGTTCTCTGCTGAACGGCTCTCCCTCCCTGGTGGTGACTGCAGCTGCTGATGGCCCCAGCTCTCGTTCCTCATGGCGGCGACAGTAGCGGCACTCGTCCAGAAGACAGGGGCGTCGTGAGAGGGCATCAGCATTGCCATGCTGTCGCCCTGGCCGGTGCTGGATATCAAAGTCATACTCCTGGAGGATCTCCAGCCACCTTGCCACCTGGCCCTCGGGCTGCTTGAAGTTGAGCAGCCAGGTGAGAGAGGCGTGGTCGGTCCTCAAAGTGAACCTGGTGCCAAGAAGATATGGTCTAAAGTGTCTTACAGCCAGGACCACCGCCAACAGTTCTCGCCTAGTCACACAATAGTTGCGTTCAGGGCGGCTCAGACTGCAGCTGTAGTAGGCCACCACTCGTTCTCCCCCCCTTGAGAGAGTACCGCTCCAATTCCCACTCCACTGGCATCCGTGTCCACAATGAACGGCTGCTGGGGGTCGGCGTACGCCAAGACAGGAGCCTCCGAGAGGTCCACCTTCAAACGTTGGAAAGCCCTTGAGCAGGCCTCAGACCACTCGAACCGCCGGCCCTTCTCAGTCACTCGGTGGAAGGGACTGGCAATGGTGGCAAAGTCTTTTACAAACCTCCGGTAATAGGAGGCTAGGCCAAGGAAACTCCTCAGCTCACTGGTGGTGGTTGGCTGGGGCCACTCTTTAATTGCAGCCACCTTGGCCCGGTCCGTGGTCACCCCGTGCTCGTTGACCACGTGACCCAGAAACTGAGTCTCTCTCGCCAGCAAGTGGCTTTTCGCTGGGTTAAGCCGCAGTCCAGCCTGACGAATGGCCATGAACACGCCTGCAAGGTTATTGATGGCGTCCTCGAAGCCCTTGGCGTGCACCAGCAGGTCGTCCAGGTAGACAACACAGCGGCTCCGAGGAATGTCCTTAAGAACACGCTCCATCAACCGTTCAAAGGTGGCCGGGGCATTGCAAAGTCCAAAAGGCATTACTTTAAACTGCCACAGGCCTTGCCCGATGGTGAAAGCAGTCTTTGAGCGGGCCTCTGGTGCCAGCTCTACTTGCCAGTACCCGCTACGCAAGTCCAAAGAGCTGAACCAACAGGATCCAGCAACATAGTCCAGGGCATCGTCGATGCGGGGCAGCGGGTAAGAGTCTTTCTTAGTAACTGCGTTTAAACGCCTATAATCCACACAGGGGCGCCATTTTCCCGTTTTTTTCCGCACCATCACCATTGGTGCAGCCCACGGACTGTCCGAGGGCTCGATGATGTCATTGGCCACCATACTCTCGATCAGTTCTTGTGCGGCTTGGCGTTTCACCAACGGCAGTCTATGGGGCCGCAAGCGAATGGGAGGCGCATCGCCAGTGTCGATGTGGTGCTGCACCAGGCCCGTCCTGCTGCCGCTGCGCTGCGTCAAGGTGTCCACCGCTCCGCTGCGCTAGCTCCGCAACAGCGGCAGCAGCCTCGTCAGAGGGAGGAGCATAGGCACGGGGGGGTGGCTGTTGGGGTACGCTGGCCCTGGCTGTGCGGCTCCCACGGTGTCTCCGTTGCCCTTCCTGCCCGGCCTGGGCTGGAGAGCGATGGTCTCGATGAGGCTGCTGGGGTGCGCTGGCCCTGGTGGTGTGGCTCCCTCGGCGTCTCCGTTGCCTCTCTTGCCCGGCCTGGGCTGGAGAGCGATGGTCTCGATGAGGCTGTTCGGGTGCGCTGGCCCTGGCTGTGCAGCTCCCACATCGTCTCTGGGATTCTCCAGCAGCACTCCGGCCTGACCGGAGGGGTATGGTCTCTGTACCGAGACAGATAGAAGACCCCGGCACGTCGACACAAGCTCCCCAGCGGGCCAGCAGATCCAGACCCACAATGCAGTCGTCTCTAATGTCTGCAAGCCAAAACTCATGGCTTATCTGTTGCGCCCCCACCACCACAGGTAACAGTTTCTTGCCTGGCATAACTGTCTTTTCTCCCGTCACCGTAAGCAGTTCAGTGGTGGTGGGAGTCCAGTCTGCGGGGAGAGGACCAGCGGTCCCCGGCAGTACCCCCCGTCGCAACAGGCAGATGGTGGATCCTGTATCCACTAGCGCCCTGCAAAGCTGCCCTGCAATGACACAGTCTATGTACAACCCCATAGCGGCTCCACAGCGTCCCACTGTGGGGCAGTCTATTTGGAGGAGTGGTTGGAAGCGGGATGAGGGGTCCCTCACTGCCTCATCCCGTATCCGTTTCCCGTCATTGGCTCAGCTCTGGGGCGAGGGCTCGCAGCTAGGCAGTCCCTGGCGAAATGCCCTGGCTCCCCACAGCAGTGGCAGCGATCGTCCCTTGGTTGTCGTCGTGTGACAGCTGGCTGGGCCCGGCTGGTTACCTCTCCCTCTAGGCGCTCCCCGGCGGCCTCCCGGCTGGCTGCCCTGACTGGCCTGTGCCAGGACGGGGATCGGCCCGGTGCTGAACCAGCCCCCAGCACCTCCTCTGCACGCTCGGCTTCTCTCAGGGCCTCTTCCAGTGAGCGGGGTGTGGACAGGCGGACATGTTGGCGAAGTCGCTCTGGTGCTAGCCCCCGCAGAAAGGAGTGGAGGCTCAGTTCCTCTCGGGCTGCAACCGGAAAGGTGGGGTAGCCGCGTTGGGTGTAGAGCTGTACATCAGCGGCAAAATCCCCCAAGCTCTCTCCATCATGTCTGTAGCGGCCAGCTAGCTGCTCTCTGCTCTGCTCAACGGAGGTTCTCTGCCCGAAGCGCCGTTGGAGAGCGGCGGTGATGGCTTGGAGCTCCCGACGATCCTCTGGGAGTAGGTCAGCAAGCACCTGCAAGGCAGGACCTTCCAGGGCCAGGGCCAGGTGAGTAGCTGTTTCCTCACCGCTCCATCCCCCATGGAGGGCAGCCAACTCGACCTGGGCGAGGTAGGGTTCCAGTGGAGTCAGCCCACTGTAACGTGGTAGCTTTACTGGCGTTATGGGTAACGGTCCGTGTCTCCCGAGGTCAGGGTTGCAGTGTGTAGACCGGCCCACACTGGTGCCGTCGGGTCGGCGTGACTCGCTAGCCTTTCGCCGTGCCCCCAGCTTGAGGTGCTCCAGCAGCACGCTGCTCTCTAAGACTGCACGCTCTAACTCGCCTATGCTTCGCTCCATTATGGCGTCTACTAGACGATAAATCCCACTTCTGACACCAATGTAACAACCCACGGTTTATGGGAGCTAACGGTGGGAGGCGGTGAAGCTAAAGCTAAGGCTAACCCTAACTGACTTAGTTAACCTAATCGGCTAGCTTGGGTGCTAGCAAGCAACCCCAAGTGCCTCAAGCTGTTTGACATAAGCAATCACAACACAACTCTTGCCTTTTTACAGCTACCTCTCACAACAGAGATAGCTGAGCTTTATTTTGAACACACCCACAAGTAGCCGATCACCGTGAGGGCCATTCATACACCCATCACCTTCACTCACGGTGCCGGCTAACACATACACTTTACATGACAAACCTAAACATGTGAACACACCTAATAACACTAACTGTAACTTAATCATTTAACAACATTTAACATTTAAGCAATTAAAGCACAGAACTATTCAGAACACATTTACCCATAATTCCCTCGGGGCAGATTGCATCCGCCCCCACACTAACCCACTTGCTGGGCCGTTACAATATTAATGTAATTTTGAATTAATACATTTTAAGGTTTTACATTTCCAAACAGTTGAATCGTGCCTCCTCTCCTCGGTTATAATCACAGTGAACTGCTAATTGGAAGCTCTCGGACTTGGCATTCAGCCAGCTTGTATGCTGCCTCATATAGCCGGAAGATGAGAAATCCCGACGAAGTCGGAGACAACACACTACTAACAAGGCAACAGCTTGTGTCCTCATCCCTGACCTCATCCCTCTGTAACCGGTGACAATGCTGTTCACAAATAAGTCTTTTCTAATTACCAAGGGCAAATTTTCCCGCGACCTGTGGGCGTGAGCAGGAAAAACAATTGTGGTGATACTTCATTAATCACTGTGGATTGAGCCAATTTAACCAGATTTTGGTTTCTAAGCAACAACTTTTCTGTGTAGTCGTTGCATAGTAGGTGTCAGACATTTGGATCTCGAATAATAAAGCTTTTTAATAATAAAAGGAAACATACTAACATCACATTTTCTATACAAGGTTTTTATTGCCATAATTTTACAATCAAAATGTAAATATGTTTTTTAATGCATTTACACCATAGAAGATCATATATATTTAATATCTCACATGGTTTGTGTTGTGTACATTCAGTATACACACATTATAATCACACGCAAAGGGTGAAGTAATACATACAGTAACGTGTCCACACTCACATCCCACCTGTCTGTATATGGCTTCGATTCCTGCCTGGTTCGTCCGTTCAAATAACGAGTCTATCATCTGTTTCATGCAGCATTATGCTTTTGGCACTTCAGAGTGTACACATTTGTTTTAGGGGTAAAAAAACAAAAATGGAAAGATAAGGTAGTTTCCTTTTCATTTTTCCAAACAGTTTGTCCTTTTTGTTATTTTCCTCCCATTTCAATTCGTCCTGAGGGTGGCGACAGAGAAAAGACATCTGCTGTCCATACCACTCATTGTGTTAGGGGTCGTGGGTGGTGCTGGAACCAATCATGTTACATCAATACGGTGAAACTGAAGTGTTTCTCAGATGGCCACCGGTGCTGTAAACATCTTCAAGACCCTAAAGCAAGTCCAAATAAATACCACGTCTCCAATAAGAAAGACTTTCGTGAGTGAAAAGGTGCAGCATCCTTCAATTTCTGCAGATTCTGCAACGGACACGTTCAAGCTCCCTTCGCACATTCGTTTGGCCAGGTGTTTGGAGGAGTGACACTAAGCAGTGTTCCTCCCACAAGCCTTCTTTGTCATTCATTAAACAGTTAAGCTCAAGCTCAAGCAGGAAGAGAGCTGTCAACCAGACTGTTTTCATCATCACACTGAGGCTTTTCTATCATCCAGTGGTCGTCTTAGCTGCAGAACAGGTCTCTTTACTGTCTCTCTACTGTCATTGCAATCTGTGCCTCTTACCCATTGACCACCCCACTGCAACTCATGGCCCCATACTGCACCTCTAATTGACAGGACCACCACCAATGTCTTTGTGCATGCATGTCTCTTGCCTGCATAAGTCAACCCTGCGCTCACAGCTGAAACTGATATTATGCAAAGTTCGGCAATATCGCTCCTCATTTCATTGTTTCATACGGAAAACCCTCATCAACTTTTGATCATTTACACCTGCCAGTTTTCAGCTCCCCAGTTTCAGGAGAATATCTACAAATATCAGGACTAGCACATGCTACTAACAAACAGTAACAGAACTGACTGAAGATATAGGCTGCTGACAGTAGACTATAGATGTATGGCTGTTTCTGTGAATCAAACCGTTTTTTGCAAACAAAATGTATTTTTAACAATCCTCCTCTGCACAGAGTAGTGTTACACAATGCTAGGACAAGCTTTAGGTTTTCCTAAGAGGGCAAATATTGTAAATGTGCAGTCATTTTCCTTTGTTTGGAAACAGATTTAAAGATTTCACTTTAATCAAACATACGACTGCCTTCTATTCTGCCATGTGTAAACTGCCATGATGTGACGTCACGGACAACGACGTTCGATCAAGTTCTAGGTTTTGCGCACCAACGCGTTTGGACCTGCTGTTTGCATTAGCTGAATGACCAGGGAGCGATTAAACCACACCATACCCAATAGAAAAGTGGGTTTTTTTCAAAGGGTGGTCAAACGAGAACAATGGAACTGGAAGAGGAAGGCCACACGTACAGTAATAGATGAAGATATGCTAAGATGCTCTGAGAATCTCATCTCATGTGGCTCTGTGATCCGAGTGCTGAAAGAACTTCCTGGTATTATCAACCACTAACAACCAAAATAAGTTTGCTAAAAATCCACATTGCTGTCATAACAGCGACAACATTTTTAGCCTGTTGCATTTTTCTCTGGCCTGCCAACAGTTTTTCTGAGGAAAAGGCCACGGTGTCAGGTGGAGGGAAGCCAGCTGTAGACGCGATTGTACATATAGTACCAGAAAACCGGACTTGTATCCTGTAAGGAAAACACGGTGGACGTTGTTTACTTTCTGAGAAAGGAAGTATGAATCTTCTTGGCATTGCTTCCACATGATGCACCAATCAAAATTCTTTTCTTACACAGTATAAAGGGTGGAGGGGAGACCACCACTGCATAATTTGTTTCATTCTGCACTGCTTTCTTTCAGCTACTTTTAAACCCCTTGGAATGTGAAGCTGTTTGCCAACAACTAGAGAACCGCTGCAGGAAGACGTGTTTCTCCTATGTATGTGCAACATCTCCGCCCGATGTCCTACTTCTATGTTCGACTGCCTAACGATTTCCGTTCGTCCGTCACTGACGCCAATACAACCTCATTCCACAATGTCAGATAATGACGCTTCCCATGAAATCAAATATTGACGTTCCTTTATGCTATTTGCCTTCTCATATGGACACCGCAGGCACCCTTTATTGTCAATATTAGACACCTCAGTAATGGTTTCCACATTGTGGTTTGGTCAAGTTTACACACAAACGCAACTAGGTTAGAGAGAGGCACCAAATCTTTAGGGCAAGGTTATGTTAAAGAATAGAATACATACCATCAATAAAGCCCAGACTGTCTCATGCCGGTTTTGAATCTTTGTCACCTTTGAAAAAGTCCTTCTGCACGTGTCTGCACGTGTCAACCTTCTACCAATTATGAAACTGACACATTTCTCAGTAAGTTGATCACTTTTACACAAAGAAATGTATCGAAAGGAAGGAAAACACATTTGTTTTCTTGTTTTCTGACTTGATAAGTTCTGTCTGTTTTCTTTCAGTCTAGCTCAAGACAAACTCAATTCCTGCTTTCTTAACTACCTGCTCAGATAAGATTCTGCTCTGAGACCAGATCAATTTGTCATGATTCTGCCCGACAACTTCCTGTGTTCAGGACAGATCCTCATCTTTTTCCCTCTCTGCTTTCAGCTGCACTCAAATAAATTCACCTGTGTTTGCTCACTCTCCTCTTCCCCTCTACTTAAACCAGACTCAACTCAGCCTCACTTACCAGCCCCCCTGACCTTCATCATTTATTTACTCTACCTGTTCACCAGTTGCTCTTTTACACAGCCTGTCTTCCCCGACTCCTGATCTCTTCCCCGCTCCTTTTGGTTCTATAAATGTGGATAAAACCTCATTCGGACATTCCTGAAACCCGATCCCTGTTTTTGGATTTGAATGCCGATCTCTGAGTTGAATGTGGATGTCTGGTTACTTATATCAAGAGGGTTTATTTAACTCCTCGCTGGACTGTGACTGCTGAATCAGTGGTCTGGGGCCTACTACTTGCAGAGTTTTCTTACTGTTACCTGATACTCACCTGCTCTGTGCTGTGTTTTGATAAGCTGTGCTGTGCTCAGAGAGGACAAAGAACCACCATTTCTTTCATAGTCACCTAGAAGCTGATATTTTTTCACTTTAATCAACCTCAGTTCTTTCAACTGCAGGCCAACATCCGCCATCATCATCATCACTTCCCAGCGCAGTATCTTCACCTGCTGATTACACAGTAAGCCGCATTTCTCACCTCTTCACTTACCGTCACCCTCCACTCCTACTTATTCTTCAACTTTTAGGAGGCTGAACCATACCCACCTGTTGGCCCCAGAGATCGCTCCACTGCCATCCTGCCTGTCCTGACCACTTTAAGGCTCACAATTGTTGGGTCCCCTGAAAGAGTTACTAAGCCTGATAGTCTTAGCATAGGGAGGGTTTCAGGCACATCTCAAAACTGTAAAATTATGCCTCGGACATACAGAAATACGTCTTTCATACCACCTGAGGAAGGGATCATAGTCCCAGTTTATACCAACCAGGGTCAGGTCTTCACTTGCTCCACCCTATTTGAACGACCCATGATTTCCTGTAGGAATTCCTACCCCATATACTAGCAGAAGGTCAAATGATTGATGGAGATACAACATTAGACGGTTGTGACTCAGGTGACTCAGTGACTCAGGTATAGATGCTTGAAAATTGAATTTTGAAAATGATTGCTGTCAAAGATTTTTTTGAAACGAAACACTAACAGTGATACACCGATAACACTTTGAAAATGCATATTTAATTTCTGATGAAATGATCTTATGCAGAAGTCATTAAAATCTGCTTGACTGGTTTGAAGGGGGGAGCCTTGCTGTAAATTTTAGAAGTGAACACCTCTGAATAGTTGACTTCACATGAGGCCTCTGCACCAACTGTCTGTGCACTGCGCTAGCACATGTGCTCTGCTGGCCTCAGATATACTTTCTATACTTTCTATTCCACTACTTTTCCATGATACACTTTTTTTCTTTACCTAATGAATATGAATCAACAGCTGGATAAACGTTGCTTCACTAAACCAATGAGCACACTCATATTCTAATTACTAATCGTGCTCTGCACAGACTGTCTGCAGCCCTGGTGCACGAACTGCACATGTGCCCATCAGCTATTTGTTTTATATTTTAAAGCTATGCTATGTTTATTTCCACGCCATTCACACTTTTTATGTGAACAAATGCTACAGTCAGCAGCTGGTTGGCTGACTGTAGCCAAGGTCCCTGCCCTCGCCTTCAATATTGTAGCTTCACTGTGGGAATTTCTTTTTTTTTATTCTAATTTTAAAACACATTTCCATGATTGAATATTCATTAATAATGAAATTAGTGCAAATATGTGTATAAAACTTTACAAAAGCCGAGATGGCTTTAGGATTAAAATTTTGCCCATCCATTCTATTCTTGGTAGTCTGCGCCAAACAGCCCACAAAACTGGTCCTCAGTTGTCTTCTTACTCAGAATAGTGGTCCCTGGGCCACAAGTTGAAAGATTGTTTTGTAAAGTTAAGATTATTTCTCTTTAACCTGTAACTTAAGTACTGTAAGTACTTTTCACCCCACTATTGGGGTTAAAAACCAAACAGAAATTAAAGTCTTTTCATCAACATTAACACATGATTGTGACTTTATCCAGCAACACATTTATTTGTAACAATTTCAAGCTTCAGGAACATTTGCATTATGATAAACTATATTATCTCTCAATATATTATAAGATCAGTGGGGGTGGACAGCTTGTTGACTGCATGCCTCAAATTGAAAGATCTGCCTTCTGTTTTAAATTATTTTTCAATTTAAATGTCAAACTGTTGCATAATCCCAGAGTTGGGCTGGTTTCAGTGCTTACATTGGCCAGCAGTATAAGTTATAAGTTCTCAACAGGCGACAACAATAACAGATTTTCACGGTAGCGTAGCAACCGCGTGAAGCATAAACAATGAAATGGTCCAGGTTGTGGTTGTGAAAATAGGAGACAAAACCAGTGTAGTATCCAATACATCAATATGTCAATTTGAACATATTTATAAGATACTAGGCCATTACACACAGGCATAATTAATGTTTAACACATTTACATATATGTCTCTTATTTACAGATATTTAAAGAAACTTTATGCACAAAATTTGTGTATACAGATAAAAATTTCTTGGTGTGTTACAACATACGATGATCTGACAAACATTACAGTGTTGCACAGCACATTAATGTGCAGGAAATAATTTTGTTTGGAGTGCAAATAGAGCCAAAACACAGACCCCCACTAGAGCAGGATGTCAGAAAAAAGGAGGAAGCGTGTTGACATAGTGGATGTGGAATGTGTGAGCTTCTCTGCAACGTTTAGAGAAAGTTGTACGAGGGGTCTGAGGGCTGATGGGTACATTCCTCCAACTGTGGCCAGTCTCACTCCATCAAAAACCCCACCAGCTCCTGTGTGTGCATGTGTGTGTGTGTGTGTGTGTGTGTGTGTGTGTGTGTGTCCTATCTATCTATCTACATCTGCTGAACCGAAATAAAAAGCATCATTTAGGGCTAAGTTGCTGCAATATGGAGCAACTCCTTAAGCAAACTACAAAAATGTAGGTGCTGAAAAAGCTCTGATTGATTAAAAACAACATGGGCCCCTTAAACCTGGTTCTGCCAAATAATAACAAAGGGATAGAAAGTGAGGTGACTGCTGTGATTATTTGGAGACATGTGGTCCGGAAAAGTTATTTTCATCACCGCACACGTCCTGGCTAGCGCCGTTTCATCTTTGTAAACAATCTAACAGGAAAGGGTGTTGGGCAGCACTGTGGGGAGAACTACCCAACATCAGTCCTCCTTTAAAACTGCTTTTGATTAAAAACAGGAATTACGTACAGAAATACTACAAAAAAACCCTCTGCTTCACTATGCCAGTCTGTCCGATATTCAAGTATTTCGACTACTTTCAACACATTGATGTAAAACCTGTCAGCATCTAAAGCTTTGACTTACAATTGTAGAGATGAAAAACATGCTAAATATGAGTTAAACATTGCATTTTCATAACCTTTTCCCTTGTTTTTTTTATATTTTTGTTACATACATTTATATTTGTCGTGTTTTGCTTAACTTACGTGAAAAAAACACTATCCAGCAAAATGAAAAAGGAAAGAAAAAAAAAAAACAGGTAATGAGTCCATAATTTTGCATTGCTGCTTTTTTTCAGTCACACACCCTATTTCTTCACCCTGTTGTCTATTTGCCATGCGAAAAACTTCTGTCTGCTTTGTATATTGAGTGTGGGACGCTTCAGTAACTCTAAATTAGGATTAGGCTGTGGTTTTACTCCACCTGAATGGACGTTTTGGGTGAATTGTCCAGCTCTCGCCAGTTGCCAGTGCTTCCTGTGGGGCTCCGATTGGTCACCTTAGTTAACAACGTTGTTCTACGGATGCTGCTGTCTGAGTCGTCTTTCTTAGTGTCAGTTTTGGTTTTGTGGCAGCAAGGGAAGCAATGCACAAAATCGTGGAGGAGGTGGCCACTGAAGATCATGTATATCCATGGGTTACAGCAGCTGTTGAGACTGGCAAGCAGCGCAGACAGAGTCACCGCTGTGCTCTCAGAATCTAAAGAACAGGGAGAGGAAAGAGGGGAAAGTGATTAATGTACAAAACATGTGGTACAGGCCAGGCTTTAAAATTTACCCTATACTGAAATGCAAAACAAAGTGCACAAGTCAAACAGAGTTTCAATGTTGGTTTTTCCTGATATCAGTGGAGTTATTTGTCTGGAGTCTTGACTTTTTGGAGGAAAAGTTCCTAAAGCAAAAGAAACTGGAACAGTATCAGCCAATAGCAGCACATCTCAAACAGAAGGGTACATTTATTAAAGCTGGAATATCAGGGAATTCAGAATCCTTACTCTGACCACAAAATAACTTTGTGAGCAACGATACTATAGTGAAATGGCCTTAAAAATGATACATATAATTAGCTGAAACCAATTAAATTTGTGGGGTTTTATGCTCTTTCCAGCATTTTAAAACGTTTGATTTCTGAATCAGTAGTGCGTAAAGGGTGTGCGCACTAGGACTTTTCCCTTGCGCAGGTTTTTCACCATTGACCATGTGCTGAAACCACGCTGTCAATCTTCTAAAGCTGCCAAAGGCTTAAATTTGGGGTGCGATTCATGCATTTCTCTTTCCGTTTCTTCAGCACTCACCGGCCCACTGGAATTTTTTGTCCCACACAGACCACATCTGCACTGTGAAAAACGGCGTCCAGCAAAGCACGTAGGCCAAAACTATTACAAAAGTCATTTTAACGGTCCTCAGCTTGGCTCTTGAGATCGTCGTGATGCTGCTGACGGAAATCTTCCCAACCAACCCATTCTTGCTCACGGCTCCAGCCATCGTTTTCTTTTTCTTGTATTTGATATTTTTCCATATGCTGTAACAGATGAACCCGTAGCACATCATGAGAATTACCACCGGCACGAGGAAGATGCCTACGGTTATCCAGGTGATGTACGCCTTGGCGCCCCAGGGCTCGATAAAGTTCGCCCAGCAGTCATAAACCCCCGAGCCGTTCTTAATCTCGCTCAGGGAGAAGATGGAGTACTGCGGAGTGCTGAGCACCAGGCTGCATATCCACGTGGAGACGATCATGATGTAGGAGCGCTCGGTGGGCTGCTGGAGGGTTTTCAGGGGGTGGCAGATGGCGATGTAACGGTCCACGGTCATCATCACCATCATGTATGTGGACGCAAACATCCCCATCACCTGGAAGTGCTTGACTATCCTGCAAAGAAAGTCGGGTCCATAGAAGCGGAAAGTGATCTTCCAGCAGAGCTGGGGCAGCACCTGGAAGAAGGCGACCACCAGGTCAGCCAGGCTGAGGTGTTTGATGAAGAGGTGCATGCGTGACATCTTCTTCTTGGTGTTGTACATTGCCAGCAGGACGCTCACGTTCCCAATGACAGCAACCACGAAGGTGATGCTCAGGACCATAATCTCGATCTGGGCTACATCCTCGTTTCTCGCAAACGGATCGGACCCGTTCGGGTGGACGGTGTCGTTTCCCATTGTTATGTCATGAGCAGGACTGAAAACAACAGACCTGTTCGCTTCGTTCAAGTGAAGCGCGTAATCAGGAGTGTGCATGGCACTGCCCCCCAGTGCGCCCTAGCAGATACGGTGCCAGAGGCGCTGTGAAGTGGCCCTCCATATGGAGCTGCAGTGGTTGACGTTCACACAGAGGCTCCCGTTGGTCTCCGGGTTGTGTCTGCTGTCAGGGCTTTTTAAACTCGAATCAAATTTCAGACACCGTGTGCGTAAAACGGATACACTGCAAAAAATTACACACCAAAAAAATGTATTGCTTGAAAAAAAAACTTTTGTTCTAAAGATTTGTGACATAAATACATTTGCAACCACTAAACATCAATATTATGACCGAACCGCTTTTCAGGTTTTCAGTGCAAATTATTGTTGGAATGTGTACGTAGGTTTTTCTGAAACTGTGCTGGCATTAGAGCTTTATTAAGTTAAACTTTGTTAACACAAACAATCCAAACAATAATTAAGAATTTGCATTGCTGTTTTTTTTAATTTGGACTTTTTCTAAATTTCTAAAGTTTTAACAATTTATAGCCTTCATTTTTTTGTAGTGCAGTCAAGCCCTTCCCATTGGCGTACACGATCTCCACATCACCAGTTTTTTTGCTGATTGGAACCCATGTACTGAAAGCAGCTTTGTATGATACATTACATTTGCGAAATCTAGAAATTTGGAGTCATGCATGTATGTTATTTTCATTCATTACAGTGTCAAAGTGCAGAGTGGATTATTAAAATATATACTGTACGTACATTTATTCCCAGTCTAATTAGTTGGATTCTAATGGGAAATTCTGCACTTGTTTTTTATGTGCGTGGTTCTTGTTTTCATGTTTTTGCATTTACTTCACTAGGAATGCATTGCCCAAAATATTGGGCAGGAATTTTGACTGGATTCACCTCTACAGAGGAAGCCTTGTTTAAAATGTTTAAAATGATTTATTTTAAGAGGTTAAATTTCAAACTTAAAGGAACATGGAACATCACAACAGTATTTTTATTCATCATCTTCAAAAGCGTTGTCATGTGATGTTTTTAAAGTCTATACTATATGTACAGTATGCCAGCTTTGGGTTTGTTTTTTTATATACATATATATATATATATATATATATATATATATATATATATATATATTATGTTCAACCAGTTTCACGTTTACTGTAGCACTGTTGATTATTTACAGTGGAATTTAGGACCCTACAAAAAAGAAACATTGGACTTAATTTAATTAGCAACTTTTAGCATTGCAGGTTTCCAGATATACTGCAAGGGCTTAACAGGTCATGAGTTCTGACCTTCATCCATCCATCATCTCTAACCTCTTATCATGTTCAGGGTCATGGGGGTGGGGTGGTGGTGGTGGGGGTGGGGGTGGGGTCCAGACAGGGCCCACCCTGGATCGGTCAACAGTCTATCTCAGGGCCAACACAGACTGACACACTGACAAGCATTCACACTCACATTCACACCTACGGAAACCAGAGGACCTGGAGGAACCAAACACAAGAAACCACACAGAGAGGCCACAGCCATGGCCGTGATATTTCCACAATAGGTGTATTTTTGTTGTCCTCTGCTAGTTCTTCATTTGTCCACCAGATGTCCTGGACTTCTTCCTTCCCTGGACAACTCAAACAAAATCTTCTCTTCATTTCCTCGATCTCTCTGTCACCTCACATCTGGTTACTGTTAAGCGATCATTTTCTCAGTATACAGTACAGCCTCTGTCCATCTCTTTTCTTATGGACCTCGAAAAGAAACACTGGATCTCAGACGCTTTGGATAATCTGTTACATGGTTCAGCATCACTTCTGTTATCAGTGAATAGGAAAAGTGAGGGTCAAACATACTTACCAGATAAAACAAACCACGTGTATTTAATCTTTGACTCGGCGCAATGCAACAGTTTCTAAGTGAGCAATAAGAATGAAAAACGCCCATTTAAATGGTGAAAGCATATGATTGCTAACGGCAGCCATTCAGTTCCTCTGATCCATGTGTTAATAGCGAGGAAAGATATCTTTATTGAGTTCACAGTCTGGGTCTGCTCTCTTTCATTTCCAGTAGCCCTTAAGCGGTGGATGCTGAACTGACTTAGTGGTATAATGACGTCTTCTCTGCTAATTGTCTGATGCTTTGGGGTTCTGTTAAGCAACTAACCGGTCCCCTCCAATGGCAGTCCACACTGCATTTCTACTCCTCGTCTAATCCACTTGGTTACAGTCTGGGGGTAGAAGGACAGTTGCATGGATGTTTCCCGTCATGCTGGTCTGAACCAAGTTTACCCTCATCTCCTGTTCAGACTTGTTTGGTCTCATTTGCTTCATTTTACATGAAGATTCTGTTCACCACCCTCAACAGTGGGTTGTGTGTCTGGCCCAGGGAGTCAGGGGAACACATGTTGTGTCTCCATTAGCCAAAGCAGACTGTCTGAACAATTTCCGTGATGTTTCTCTCACAGACTTCAAGTTTTGTAAGAGCTGTTCAAACTCAGGCCACTGTAAAGTTTTTTTTTATGCCTAGAGACAAAGAATCTTGTTAAGGACTTTCTGTTTTTCATTTATGCATGACTTTAATTTATTATCAGAAAGCTCTGTGAATATGAAAACATCAATTGAATTATGTAGCTTGATTAAAGTCTAGCATTCAGAGTGGAATCCATGACCTTTTTATATAATTTTTACCTTGTGACTCTGAAGATCTATAGGTTTTGATTTGCCGTCTGGCACGAAGTTAGTATGCAAAACAATGCTACATAATAAAAGCCATTCTGTTCATCAGGTTTCTTACGCTGTACTTTTGATGTAAACTGATACAAAGAAGAGGCATCTGGCAAAATAAAACAATTTTTATAGGTCGGTGGCCTGCAACTCCTTCAGTCTTCATAAAGCACAAATCTGCTTTTCTCCAAGATGACTACAGCAATCACGTCCAACAAAAGATTTAATTATCGGTTTACTTTATGGTTGCAGTTATGACAATGAACAGGACGTCTGCAAAGTCTGTAATCCATTCATTATGTAAGTTTATATGTAGCTGTGCATGTTGTCCTTTGTCTTTGGGGACAATGATAAATCAAAGCTTCAGTAAACAGTGTAAAGCTTAACAGTTGTGAGGTGCACATTAGTTATGCAACCTGGAGTTATGCAGATGAGATGACAAAATGTTCAGTGCAGTTAGTTTTTATTTGAAGCCACTTTCCTGTGCTTGATTGAAAGACATCAGTGGGCTACTGCACAAAGGGAACTAACAACCATAAAACATCAAGAAACTAAAGAAACAAATGGGTAAAAAACAGAAGGCACAGAAATAATAACAGTAATAAACTGTTTTATTAATGTAAACCTTGATGTGTTGTCTGAGTTGTAACAAGTTTAATAAGAGTATTTAATAACAGTATGTCTACACTATAAATTAAAGCATGACATCACTTTTTTAACTATCACTTTCTCTATACTTTTTGTTTCGCGCTGTTGAGACTTGGCCTCTTAATGGCAATGTCACCGAATATTTTCAACATCAATGTAACAGCGTTTTTTTTAAAGGATATTGAAGCCTGCATTAAAAAAAAAAAAAAAAAAGACCCATAAATAAACCTTTTTTGTTTTTTGTTGAATTCGGGGAAGAACTTGACTGGGATGCAGAGAGACCCAACCTCAACATTGGCCAAAATCTTAATCCAGCATTGTGACAACCTCACTAATGCTTGTGCCTGCAGCCTTGTCCCCAAATCTTGTATAACGCGTTAAAAGAGCACAGCCTGTTACAGCAGCAAATGATTGCCCCTGGTTTTGTAATAAGATATCCAGCAATTCTACACAGGTTTAAGTGTTACATAATAACACATCCATAATTATCATGGTGCACAGTCTCAACTAAAACTGCATATTATTTCTCTGGTCAGTGAAAAACAAAAAAAACAAGCAGAATAAATAAAAAGGGCAAATATTTGATGTTGTCAGATGATTTTGTTCACTTCCCGTAGAAACACAGGAAGCTCTGATTGACCTGTGGTGTGTTTTTTCTAAAGTAATTTTGTTCAGATAATTTTACATTATAGGTGCTTCAGGTGTTAGAAAGCAAATTCTTTTCACTCTGTTATCATAAATAGATAAGGATAGCGCTCGTTTTGTTTTTATGTTTTCTCGCCATCAAACCTGCTTAGCTATGAATCAGGAGAAATGATGACTCTGTTATGGGAACCTTTCAGCAGGTCTTATCACATTATTGTGAATGGTGATGTTGTTACTTTGATATGAAATTGTTCCTTCTGCAGAAAAATAAAACATTGGAGAGTTTTTGTTTTGTTTTTCTCTGAAAATACCTGACAGTGCCACAGTTCATTTGTGCGAACAAAAATGACCTGGCTGAACTTCACAGAAAGAAATGGACATGTTTGAAACCTTCAGACCTTCTGTGTCCTGTGAGCAGCTGTTCGTTGCATTGTTAGATACCTTAAATACAGAAAGAATGGACTTTGGTGACATTTGGGTCTTTGCTCACCGGCTGATGTTCTAACTTGTGTTGTAATCTGGGTTGAATAAAAATCCGAACCAAACTTAAATAAAATGATTTCAGCAGGAATTAAATATTATCAAAGAGCAAGAATGGAAATCTACAAAATATTTGTAGACAACAACGTTTGGTGCAAATAGACAACATCCCTAATTAAGATTATACTTGGTGTTTCATCACATGGAAATGATGATATTATGCTGCTGATACTTAAAAAAAAAGGTGGATATTCATCGATATTGAACTTGCTTCTTTTGCTTTTAGTTCGAGTACATGTAAATGAATGCCATTTAACTTCTCTCTGGCTGCCCTACATTAAAACTCTTCTAGCTAAAATAAAACGCCTCCAGATGACATCACTTGAAAGAACCTTCAGTTGAGATTATGTTGTCTTGTTGCTCACACGTATGGACGTGCTTTTCCAGAGTCCCCATAGATGACTACATCTAAAGTTCTCTGAAGTCACTCTTCCGGGTCATGTCGTCTGGGGGGGGGGGGTTTCAGCCAGAAACAGACATTTTAATACAGGAAAGTCAAAGGGAAGGTTATAAGCATTAATGTACATTCATACACTAAACTAAATCCATAGAAAGAAAGTTGAAAATTGTTTTTTTTTATTGACAGACCCCTAATGCTGCACGTCTGTAAATTCAGATGCAACTGAAAAAGCACTTTTTTTTAAATGAACAGTACCTGTACAGAACCCAGGAGCTGGTGTTGCCCTGCGTTATATCATGCTCATTTTAATGGCACTGCGAGATGTTTCTTCTTTCGTGGGGGCACTTTACAAGGTGCTTTCAAATGTTCTCTCCCTGAGAGGGCACTCGTGATGACCCTACATTTCAGATGGTCATATATGGAGGCACTTTAATCTGTTTACGTAGCTCTGACAGCTATTAGAGAACTTGTTGCAATGTTTTCTCCTTCGGATGGGCACCTTTTGCCATTTTGTCATGCTTCCTTACTGTGGCTGTCACTCAAGTGACAATTTTAAGTCATTAATTTCCTTAGAAAGATCAGTAATCTAGACTGACGGCACTTCCAAGTGTGTGTGATTAATTACCTGATATATTGCACTGCCTACTGTCACAGTTAAGAAGTTAGACAACATTCTCTTCTGCGTAACTGAGAATCAGGTTATTTGTTTTGAGGTGAGATTCAAAATAAAACTTATTCTCAACTCATATTTTCAGTAAAATTGTCAGTATCACTCCAAGCAAAATATTGAGGTTAACACTAAGACTCTTTAAAGCTACATGTGAAGCTAAATAGTTTCCTTATCCCTCACAGGTTTCTACGTGTTTAATTTCATAGTCATAATTTTGTGTTAGAAGAAGGTTTTATCATTTGAGAAGTGACAGTTTCAGAGTTTTGCAGATCAACATCTTGAAATTACCCAATCATGATGCCCTTAAAGTGCTAAATATCAGCTACAATTGAAGTCGATGAATTATGGAGGAATTATAGTCATTTATATTCAAACCCCAACTTTGGTAGCTTAAAAATAATTTGCTCGGATCTGCTCAGATGTGCTCAGCTGTGCTCAATGACCAGATTACCTTAATAGTAATTTGATAAAAAGTCTAGAAATGATTTCAAGTGCTGCTTTTAGAGTGATTTGTTGTTGTTGTACTGTATAGTCCATCACTAGGCTGAAAACACAAAACACATCTATCAGAACCAAACTGAAAACATTACGTATCATGATGAATGTGATGGTTTTCCTCATATTTACTGAAAATATGACTGCTGAGAAAAGCAGCAGGATGAATTCTCAAATGTTATGGGTTATTTTTTCTCTTATCTTATTCAGTCAAATGCTTCCAGATGAACCTGAAGCATATTGCAAAAGCAAACCAAGGCTTTTTTTTCAAAAACAAAATAGTTTTAAAAACAGTCTAATGTTCCGCAATAGCCAAGTCTGTCAGCTGACTTGGATCGTATTGACTGTGCCTTTCATTTGCTGAAAGAATTCACCAAAGGCGAAAGAGCCCAAAAACAATCGGGGAGTGAAGAAAGCTCCAGTAAAGGCCTGGCAACGCATCACCAGCGAAGAGACCCAGCATCTGGGCATATCTATGTGTTCCAGCGTGGGTTAGTTGTTAAACAAGCAGGACTACAGCTCTCTAGAAACACGGTTGGACAGTCCTGCCTTGAAGAGATTCTGACAAGCTGCACTTTAGGCACACGTTGATTGTTTTAATTTAAATTTATTGTGCATTTAAAGCCAAAATGATGGGATCTGTGTCACTCTCCACATTCTGTACATATGGACCTGACTAAATATATATGGACCTCTGTATATTTGTAAAGGATGCGCATCCACCGCTGATGAGAACGCTGCTCCCAACATAAACAGCTCAATGAAACAGAGTTATTTTTATGAAGATAAAGTGGAAATTCTGAGGTTGCGCTGCATTTTTGGTGCCGATGTCCATGCACGTGGGGGTTTAAGTGCGTGCATGTGTCCTGCAATCAGAGCCTATGGGAAACTTGGAGGCATCTACACAACTTCTCATTTATCATAGAGTTGACAGCAATGTTCTCACTGCTGTTTTATTTATTTTTTTATCCACACAATATGACCCAATAACAGCAGCCCTCTGGGGGAGAATCCGGGCCTCACTGTGATCCCATCCATTAATTTGGCAGGAAGGCAGTCGGCCTGGAGTAGATCTATATCATTAACTGTTTTACTTCTTATTTAATGAATCTTGGCCTCTCTTTCTATCTCTGAACTTTTACAGTATTTGTGGTTCTGAGACAAATGTTTCTGCATTTTTACTGTCAGTGACTAAGCATGACCAGTCATTTGAAAAGGGAAGGGATTCATTTATAAATAAATGCACACACACCCACAAACACACACACACACACACACACACACTGACTCAAACAGACACATAGATCTAGATGACATTGTTGATACCTTAACTGATAAAATGTATAAAAGAAAATAAGGAAATAAAGGGAATAAAAACAGGATTTTCCATTTGATTTTTGAGTTACAACAGAGTGACTACTTTTATCCAGTTTAAATGGGCTAAATGACATGCAGTGCTAATTGCATTTTATTTTTGTTATTTATGATATTTTCTAACAAATCTTTCAAGACGTTTATTTTATGATTCTCCAAAATAGATTTGGATGGAACATTATCTTTGTTTACATTCTATCGCCATCTCCCAGTGATGGTTTCAATTCCACAACTGCAGGATGTAAAAGTTCAGTGTAAAAACAAAACAAAACAAAAAAACTAATTTAAAACAACAGAAAAATAGCAGTTGTACTTTTCTCTCTCTGTTGGCCAGCCTCCAATGAATCAACAGCTGTACCCAATAAGTGATTTTACGCTTCCAGCTAAACTTTCATTTGGTGGCAAGACAGGGAGTATTGAATAACATCTCTCTCTGGAGACGTACAGTAGCTATCTGCCTTTAGTCTGTAACAGCTCAGCAGAGGAGAACCATGAATATGGGGACAGAACACGACAAAAGATAAAAGCGCTATATAAGTGGCCATGTACTTTCTAGTCAAATTCCCAGCTTTGTTGCGGTTTTAGCCCACAATCAGTACAGTAGCTCAGGTCACTATATGAAGACAGGCGTCTGTAGAAGAGGTTAGTTCACTCAAATTCAGATTATTAATGGTGATGTTATAGTCATGTGACTGTGTTTTTTTATAGCCTAACAACAGTTTTTTCTTCATATGATCAGGTTTGAGCTTCAAAACTCCATGAAGATTACTTTGCTGAAGAATACATTTAGGAATCAAACCCTTCTGTGTGGTTGCACACTTGGTTAGTGGGGAAGAAGTGGGTTGAGGTATTGTAGGTCGGAAACGTAGAATGTCAGAAACAGGGATTTTTAAAGAATAGACTTGAACAGATTGACATGAGGAATGGTGGGAGAATGGTTTCTGGCTAGAGGTGAGGATGACAAAATTGAATGAAAAGTATTTTTAAATCCTACCAAGGTAGTGAGAGTTCAAGATCGTCCTTGGTGAACTTTCTCAAAACTTCACAAGGAAGGTAAAATAGAAAATCCACAGAGAACGTAAGGCTTGGATGACCTTATTTCAGCACAAAGTTGAAAAGCTGCCAGTGGGCTCAGCTTTTAACCATTTGAAATTTAAGATTTGAAGGTTGTCAGGATAGTTCTTCATTGGCCTCCCTGTATTTTTCAGTGTTTCACATTGCGCCCTGGCCTCGATCTTCATCCCGTGTGAATTTGTAATCAATCATAGCAGCACAGAAACACTTTTCTACTTCATGTAAACACAAAAACCAGTAGTTTATGTACTGAACTACCAATTTATACACATTTATACTTAGTACGTGCTTTCCAATACAGAAAAGCATTTGCCCCCTGTGACTCCCAGATGACCCAGAAGAAAGTGCTCAGTATTCACGTTCAACATGGTCCTCAGAAACAAGAAAACACTCAACAAACTGCAGCATGAGGCCATTGCGTCATCTTCTTCAGAAGGAATACGTCGTGGGATAATAGGCAACGTTCCCGTCATCCGCTTTTGACTGCTTGTCTTTGTGAGATTTATGGCTCTCAGTATTTCCTTCCTAGTTCCCAGTGGTCAAGAGTCATAATTCCGTGATAAATCCAATTCTTTGATGAGTCACTTGAACATTATTACATGTTATATTTAGCGGTCTTATGAAACCATTCACCGTTTAGCCTGTACAGCTTAACGGCGAGAACCACCACTCACCTTCTGTGACTTACTCCATAGGTTGATAGTGTTTTGGGGGAAGTTGTTCCAAATGATCCATACAGTGTCACATAAAATTCACTGGGTGAGTAAAGAGACCAGTATTTGCACTGTACTTTCATTTTCACACAATCGCATCATTCTCATGCTTCTTGCTGACTCTGGGAAAAGTCAGTTTAGAGGGAGTTTTCGAAGTTCTATTTTACTGGGTTGGACTCTAATCCTCACCAGAACAAATCCGGCTGAATGTAGCCTGTGAGCCATGGCGGCTATTTGGCCCCTCGACATTGTGTGCCAGTAGATTCCCAAACGACGATAGTGATGAGATGCACATCATGCCAGAGGTTAGGCTGTTCTGTGGGATTGTGCAAAGACCAGGTCTCGTGGGATTGCTCATGATGCACAACAACAGTTAAAGGAAGTAAATCTAATCTAATGACTTTTTGATGACTGTGTGTACAGAGGTCTTTTAGAAAAGTGAATGATCATTACAAGAAATATATTTTTTTCCAAGTTCCCGCTTTTCTTTTTTATTGGCAGACAGTTACCATATCTGTGAATACACTCTCATCATTTTTCTAATGACATATTAACAACAAACCCATAAACTCCAAAATAGCAACTTTACAAGACGCCTGGGATTTTTAGCCTTTTATTCAACTTGTTTTGAGCCATTTTTATTGGATACAAATAAATCTGTGTGACAAGTGCAAACGGAATAGCTTTGATTATTTGCTTTCACATGGAGCCTGATGATTTATCGATACCTGCAAGGGGCTTTGAGTGGTTTAAGATGTGCGAAACACTGGGCCTCTCATACTTATCTCAGCAGCTCATAAGGAATCTCTCAGAGACATGATGAGACAGTTGATAGATCCATGTGGACGTTTAAGTTGCACATGCTGCTTCTTGTTTATTTGTGATAATGGGATCCTAAAAACAGCACTAAAAGCAATAAAGAAGCTGGAGGAGAGATGTTAACTCTGTTGCAGTTTAGTTGAGCATAAAAGTAGAAAAAGAGATACAAAAACACAGAACAATCGGGACTGGAGAAGTCAAGAAACGGCAGGCTTGTACCATGGACCTCCCCAAACTTGTGAACGAAATCCAACCAAGGACAACACAAAAATTCATCAGTTAAAACCTTAAAACAATAAAACAAACCAAAAGCCACAATTTATTGTTAATCATAAATTCAAACATTTCACAGAGAAAAAACATTATCAACAATACAAACATTAACCAACTACGCAGCCTGAATCAAATGTGCCGACAGCTTCCTTTAAACCTAAATCAATAATGTGCTTTTGGCAACAATCATTTTGGTTTTCATAGCTGTCACCCACGATATATGAAAAGTCCAGCTTTGGAATTTCAAAAGTGGCTAATAAAAAAAAAAATGTTATTTTTTTTTTTGCAGTACATGTATCTTATTGAGATTATAAAGGTACTCGTTTGCCCAAACAATATTACCTTAACTCATTGCAGTGCAGAACTGAAAGCAGCAGGAAGCCCTTCCTGCCAGCGCCCACCAAACCATTAAATAGACAATAAAAATTGCACATTGCACCTGTTACATTGCTCAGTTGCACCAATTTAGCTATTTGTTGGATGCTATTTTGTTGCAATTATTTCTATTTTTTTTTTTATCTTTTCTGTTTTTGTTTCTCGTGGGTGTCTGTTACAAAGGATCAATAAAATATTAAAAAATAAATAAATACTAACTCAAGTAAGGACATACAGTAATAAGACATATTAATCTATTAACATAGTTTTCTGATGATTCCCAATAATTTGACTATTTTATTATAAATAAAGTCGACATGTTTTTTTACCATTCAATTTCTCATTAACCAGTATTCTCTTAGGACTTAGTCCTAAGAGAGACCTGGATAATCTGCACTGCAACCACCAACACCATCAGCATGATTGCTACTATACGTCCTGCCCCCTGAAAGTAAGTAATTTTTTCAAATGTTTAATGAAAGCATATCACACAGTTCTGTCAGTTTCCTTATTATTATTATTATTATTATTATTATTATTAAGTATATGACAATATCACATTGGCTTCCTCCTTTCTGAATGTTTTAAATCCCTTTGTATAATCTCATATAAAATCATGCACAATGTGCTACCATCTTGTACCGTCTATGTTACGTGGTCTGCAGTTCAAACATGCAGAATCAGGTGTTTTTGTGCCAACTGAGCTGGTTGTAATTCATGTTTGTGTAATTCATGGAAAGTGCTGAAAGGTGCCCTTTCTGCGCTGCTGCATTAGGCCACAGTCCAATCCTGTCACTTCTAGTGTGAAATACATCTGTCACTACACGGACCAGTTCCCCAGTGTTGACTGAAGGATCTGGATTGTACTTTGAGTTGTAGTTGATTTTCTTTACGGGTGATGTCACATGGCTGTCTGCTGGTTTACTTTTAACATGGGGGTTTGGATTTGGTTTGCCCACTCCAGCCTTTAACTGGTCAATCCTCAGCTCGGGATCAGGATTTTTGTTGATCCAAATGTCCCAGTGTGTGTTAAATAGATTATTATAATGAAGATTTGGTATGTACTATACATATATAGTATATTATCTTATAGACAGTAGTTCATCTAGATCTACTTTATATGAGAACCGGACTGCGTGTATGCAGACCCTCTTTTCAGCCAGGGAATTTCATGGTCCTGGATTCAGCAATGTTACTTGCAACTCAGTGCATACAATTCAAAAACAGCAAAAACAGTCACAGGTGGCACGAATCCACCCATTTCCTTATCATGCCAACGCAGGCAGCTCCATTCAACAGAGCTAAAAATGCAGTGGCTCCTTTTTCTTGTCACAGCCGACGGGCCACGGCTCCTCAGGGGACCACTCATTGTGTTTGGCCTGACATTTTACACCGAGACAACATGGCAAGGAGACAGAAGTAAGTTTATTCAACTGCGTCAGTATCAACGAACTTTTCAATATGTGTTTCAATTTAAAGTTTATAATGACGCCAAGATTCCTAACTTGACTTAGATTTTTCCACCTTTGGCCTTTAGGTTTACTTTTAGCAGAACCTCAGTAACGTATTACTCTATACTTCCACGGCTGAATAAATAAGTGAAACTGTAAAATGCAGAAAATCAATGGAGCGGTTGATTTGTTCAAAGCAAAAACACTTTAGTTTTCATTTCAGTTGTCCAAAGTACATAGACATGCCGTAAATTTTCTTGTCTGGAGCTGTGGCGATTGACTGACTCAAATACAATTAGCGGACATGACACCTGGCTGATGTTTTATGTTGGAGAAGCACAAGCAAAACCTGTCTTTCACATTGATATGTACGTCTCTGTGGATTAGTTGTAGTGTGTTATTATTTACCACATTCAGGACCACATGGCATGCTGTCAGCATCATTTGTAACAGTAAAAATCAAATAATTAATCATTCATATTGACTTCATTCCATGTTTGGCCTGATGGCTCATGGCAAGGGTCAATTTCCTGACACTGCTATCGACTTCACACATGAATCATTTGCAAATGAGTGTCTTTACAGCTTAATTTCACTTATTGGCCGATGCCTTTGTTCGCTTGATTTATTTTATCCTTTGCGTTACAGTATGTCACATGCAGTACAGTACACTGTCCCAATTAATGTTTCATTCAATATTTATCTAAATATCATTTGCATGCTCAATGCACAAAGAAGGAACAGGGGAACTGTTTGTGCGCTAGGTAACAAATTCCAACCTGCACGATCAGCAACTGTAAAAGGAAGTAACAAACTTTACGCTATAGTATATACTTTGCTTATTTAAGTCCCCGACTTGTACAGTCCATCTACTCTATTTTTCGCCCACAATTCAAAGGCATGAAGGCCAATTCATGACTCTAAATTGCACAGTGTGAAGAAATGTGTAACAGTCATGAGATAGACTGGTGATATGCCCCTGCCACTTAATGGGTTCAGCCCCTCTGGATAAGCGATAAAGATAATCTATGTTCAGTTGCTTTTGACTTGGTAAATGATAAATGGTCTGCTGAAGTAGTGCTTTTATCCAAAGCCCTTTACACAACCTCACACACTGAAGACAGCAGCTGCCATGCAGCAACTGGGGGTTCACTGACACTGTGGTCCATGGACTGAGCTACAGCTGCCCCTTACCACTTAGCACTTTTAGCACAAGGATTGAAAATCTTGTTGGTTGAAGTGAATTTTGTTTTCTCTGCATCATTTAAATGTAAGCTGTGCACAATTTCATTTAGAAACTAACTACATAAGAACGAATTTCTCATGTTAAAATGTTCTTACGTTGTCCCAACTCCATGCTGTTGCATTTTGATCTGTAATATGGCAGTTTTTTTGTAATAGCTCATATAAGACGCACACACAACGCACAAGAAGTTAAATTGGCCGTTAAGAGCATTACATTTTGGAAATAAGGGGTGAATTACTTTGCATTGGAAAAAAGAGTGTTACTTGAGAGAACACTGAGCACCAAGAATGAGTGGCCATTATGCTTTGAGTATGGTAATCACACTCCTGCACAGCCAGCTACAGCTAGAGAGAAGTTGGATTTAAGTGCTTTTGTTGCGGTTGAGTGATTGATCCACGGGGCAGCTTGACCTCAAGCTGAGCACAGCGTCTGCTCAAAATTAAGGGGAAACAGGCAGATTTTGGTTTCCAAATTTCAGCTGTGAGAATTTGAAAGAATTGTCAGCAGGACAGTGCAAGACCACATATACTGAGGTGGACTGAAAACTTTTACTACAATAGGTGGTTTTCTAGTCCACAAGTGAATGTTAGATGCAAAAAGAAAATCTCCACGATTAAAACAAGCATTTGATTTTGTCAATGGCTTTCATTAGTTTAGTTTAGGTCATTTTCCATCTGCTGTTTTTTTTTTTTTATCTCCTGATACTGACTCTTGCGTCTTGTTAACTCTACTAAGATTAAAAATGTGCTTCTTTCAGTTCAATATTAGCTCAGTTGGTAAAGGCAGTTGTCCACGGACCACAAGGTGAGTGGTTTGATCCCAGGCCCTGGCTATATGTCGAAGTGTCCCCGGGCAAGACACTGAACCTGGGTTGCGTCAGGAAGGTCATCCTGTGCCAAATCAACATGCGGACAATGATCTGCTGTGGCGACCATGAACTCACAGGATAAGCCGAAAGGACAAAAAAAAAAAAATTATTGTCATCAATTTCAATGGTGACACTTAAACCATCAACGAATTCTCTGTATTCCGTGCTCCACTCGATTTCTTTATTCTAAAATGCTTGGTTGAGCTATTCTAACAAATGTTGAGTCTCTCCACCAAATGTTTTGGAATGAAGAAAAGCACTGCCTCCGGTTAAATGGTCTATGGCACAGGTCAGTGAGCTAATCGTAGTTGCAGAGTGACAGGCTTAGTGCAAAAGTCAAAGTTTGAGAGCTAATTTACAAATGGCTTATGGAATATTTCCGATATATGGAGATATTCCCAAGCTCCCCCTGTACACAAACAAATGCAGTATACACACTGCAAAGTGATTAAGCTTTAGTAGATGTCAGGTCGTGATTGTGCTAAACAAGCTTACAAGTCATTGTTAAGTATTAGACAGATTGTTCTAATTATGACCAACACTTATGTGAGCCATAATCACACCACGCTGCACTTTCAAATGCGTGCACACAACATGTTAATATGGTGGAGAGACTTTTTTGTCCTCCTGAGACAAGTGTGCTTAATCTGCCGTAATTCATTTTTAATTGAACTACAGCTGCAAGAGCACATTTCCACCTCTCATCAAGCACAGGGAGAATTTAATGTGCAGACTGTGAGCCACACATCACCCCACTGAGGTGTAATCATCAGTCCAGTGTCTTTTTACTGTTTATTAGGATGCGCTCCCCCAAGTCAACCCTGTCTCATATCCTGAATGCTGTTACTAAATGTCGTAAGGAAGAGCTAATATTGAAATCGTTGATACAAGTTTTTGATGGTGAAGGTGAACTTAGTGAGAAAGGTCACAAACACATAAGCTTCTGACATCAGAAATGAATCTTTCAAATAATCTTGTCCTAACATACAGTTAAATTGGGACACACTCTGTAAATCTGTTGCATCAATTGACTGACGATGAATAATGACCTATTTTATATATTTACAATTGAATATCAGGATATGATGTGTATATTTTTCACTTTACTGGTTGACATTTAAGTGAGATTTTCTTTCTCATTCTTTTCCTTTACCAGTTAAATAATTGTTCTACAGACACAAATAGTTTATTTGCAGTTTACGGAAGTATTTAGACAGAAATGATCAAAAGTCCTTCACAGACGGATGACATACTAAAGCAGAGGGGGTTGGTTTGGGCTGCAATAACAGGTCATGCTTAGATGTCAGGCCTAATTGAGTTTGCCATAAATTGTCTTTACACTATACACTCACTGGCCATTATAACTGTACTGTCTAATGCAATGATGACATATTGTCAGAAAGGTGGTAATTACGGGTTTGTTATTAAGGTTAAAGTGGGTGATGGAGTCATACCAGAGTGCATTATATTAAGAGGTGGTTCTCGTGGCGATCCAGTGCAAGAGTCCAGGTCAGCCCTTACATTAAAGTGGTCTATACTATACCCCCTCGAGGCCGAACAGAACAGGTTTCTATTTAGGCTGAGGTGAAGGAATTCATCAAGCCTTTCACCACTTTCCTCCAAATGTTTCCTTGATGCCTCTTCGTTGGCACCTGCATAAGCCTGAAACATCAACGAGGAAGGTGGGCCATGGGCCCTTTAGGAAACCCCTGAAAAGTTAACAATAAAGCGAGGAAACCTTAACTTTAACCACAGGTGTTGTACTTTATTTAGCAGATGCAAAAGCTAAGAGCGAACTATAAAAGTATTTAAAATAATAAAACCAACAATACAAGGATCGGTCAGATATATCTGACACAATGTAATTAAAGGATACATGTTGTTTTTATAGTCTTTTTCCTATATTAGGTTATGCTTACTGTGCATTTTGACCGTCCAAATATGCACATCCACCATGCAAACCTTGTCTGTTATCATGCAGACTCAGCACGGCTGATGGTCTGATCAGTTCGTGGCATAGAACTGAAACGCACAGCACATGTCTATAACTTTATCCGATCCTTGCAAGATTAGCACATGACTCCCCATACACTGTTCACGCACCACAGATTTGTTACCTGCCGTGATCCCATCATTTTAGGTAAGTTGAGGTAGTTGCCCTTTTTTACAGCCCTCCGTGTCCATACATCCTCACTGGTACTTCCTCATTACAGCATGGCAGACATACAAAGACTGACAACACATAACATTTCAAATCCTTTTAACCACTTGCTTAATCCTATACATATGTGATTTGTTTTAATTTAAAAAAACTAGTGCAATAGAATCATTTTAATTAGAATCAACGGCAAAAATGAAACATTCAAAAGTAATTGCACATCTTCATTGATACACCTTACTCTGATGATTAACCTTGCTCATAGGTTTTTCTTTAAATCAATTTGTCAAAATCAACCCACATCCCCTCTGACTGTCATATCCACAAAGTTACTGCTCTGCATAACGGGTTGTGTATCTTTTTTCGTGATGCCATTTTGAGTTTTAGAGTCACACAGCCGATGCATTCAATCCATCCTGGCTCCTTGTGCATTTGCTCACATGTGCTAAGTGGCGTAAAAGACATCATAACGGTCTATTCTGCAAATGAAACCAGACGCAGTGCATTTTATAACATATAAACAGTTGCAGATTCAGAGCACGGCAGAAAATAGAAACAAGGGTCACATATAAAATTATTTAATTCTATATTATGATTTTCACTGACAAATGGTAATTATGCAAATCAAAAAGACAAAAAGGACAAAAAATAAAGCATGTCAGTGTGGTTTGAGGGATAAAAGACAGACTTTCTTTTTACCTTTAACAACTGCAGTTGTAATTATTTTCTAAATCCATCATTCATTTCTTGTTGACTTGTTATTGTTCGAGCTGAGAGTGCAAATCAGCCCGTTTCTATAAATACATGTTAGATAAAGATATGTCAAACTCCACATCTGAACAGTTAAATAAATTTCCCATCAACAAGTTTAGCTCTGGCTGCAACTATAACTGAATTTATGTGAAATGAAAAATAATGGCTTGTAATGCAAAGCTGGACTGTGCATTCATGTTTGTTAGATGCTACTCAGTGTGTTTGTAAAGCAATTGCTTTGACATTGTAGAAGTAACAGCTCAATCGTCCTCCATGATCAGACACAGTTGGTCTGGCACCTCCATGTCGCTGAACTGTCTTCAATCCCATTTATTGAGACTCTCATCATTCACAGCAGTCAGAGCCGGCAGGGCCTTCCCGTTGTACATAGAGGGGGGCTGGAAAGTAATCACTGTGGACCCTTGAAGCTGCCTGTTGGGGTTACAGAGCACCTTGTGCAGCTTATTCTTAAAGTCGGGGTCACTGCCCTCCAGGTAATGGAAGACACAGAAGTGAAGCGGAACTCCAGCAGCACTGCGATGATAGGCTTCCTCTCCAGGCAGTCTCTAAACGGAGTCATGTTGGAAGAATACACACCAGGAGACACTGGCTGTCCTGGATGCAGTCAGACATCTTCTCCAACATGGTGCAACCAGGAATGAAGTCACGCTTGTGGCAGCTGACCTGCAAGGCCGCAGGATTCCAGCTGGTGGATGAGGAAGTGGGTCCACTGGTTGTCCGTGCTGCTGTAGCTAAAGAAGACATGGGGACGTTCACCATCGTTCAGTGTGGGGGGAACAAAAGGAGTGAGAAACAGGAGTGGGTCAGAAGGCTGTGACTAACTGTCTGCTGGCTGAAGTGAATTCACTGGCTCCATTAGCTATGAAAAACTAAAGCGATAAGAAAATATAATTTAGAAATATAGGTATCTTTTACAAATATTTTATATGGCACCAATAGTAAAACATAGACATAGAGTTGTGTTCCTGGTCAGTCACTTTAAGCTTGCATGTGATGCAAGTTTACTTTAGCTCTTTAAGGATTAACCAGATTCAGCTTATTTTCACGTCTAAATTTTAGTGCTTGTATTACCAAAAAATGTAAGGAATATACTGTATGCATTTCATGCAAATCTCTGGATTTAGTGTGCTCACCATATGTAATCCTGCATACTTAGTTCCTATTCTTTGACGCAAAAGAATGTTTTTCGTGAAAAAGGCATGTTCTCTAATTAGCCCAGGTAATATGTAGAATAATATAAATGTTTGTACATCAAATTCAGCGGCACAGTCAGAAAGGGTGTGCAATGCCTTTAAGAAGCATTCAAAGTTACAACGGTGGCAAAAATTGCACGCAAATTCCATATTAAAATGAATCGACTCTTCTTGGAAAGACCCAGCCCCTCTATGTTCAAACACTTTACCTGACATTTCTTCCACCTCTGGATACACTATGGAGACACCAAACACAGGCAGGCACAGAGTGAGAACACACAGAAACATATACCAAGAGTTTTTTTAGCCAGTTTCTCTCTCCACAGCTTTCTTACTGACTGTTTACCTGAGTTCTAGTCCCTTCTGTGAACTTCTCTGAAGTAAACCTTCAAAATAAAAGCCTTTTATTACTCAGTTCCAAATAATAGCATTTAACTTGTAAAAAAGAGCTTGTGTGGAACTCTAGCTACAGTAAAGGGCACATGCTCTAACATAAGCTCGCAGCACTGAACTACAGGATATGCACCATCAAAATAAAGACCTTATGTTTGTTACCTTTTACAAAAATAATAGCATTTAAATGCAAACAATGAGCTTGTAATGGCCACTGCCTACTGGCCTGCCACCTGAGGTCCTCCTTAGGACATCACAACTATATTACATCCAACCTGCTTAACGTAAGAGTTTATGGTGATATTAATTTGTTTAAAAAGTGGAAAGCATAGGTCAGAACATGAGCTCACATCAGTGCCCAGCACCATCCCGGCTTTCAAAATTTAAGATTGGTTTCCTTTGAAATAAAAGTGTTCTTTTATTAAACTGGTGTCCCAGATGTGTCTTAAACTGAATTAGCTACAACAGTTCTGGCAATAGAGCAGGGACAGGATGTAGATTTCTGAGAATATTTTCTAGTTTGCACTTGAATTATGTAATTTACATCTGAATCTATAACAGATGAATTGATAAAGGGTTAAAAGAAATTACAATATATATAACTTTATGTTAAAGGACTAAAGACTTGAAAGGAATTTTGTGTCGTTTTTCTGTCTTAATGCTTAAAAATGTTTGATTTGTTTCCTGCTTATGTGTGTGTGATATAGTAGTACATAAGACTACACAGTGACAGAGTACTTTTGTATTAAATACTACATATATTTTATCAATCCATCCATCCATCGCAGATGAATTACACATCATTTAAAAAGAGACCAGATTCTTGTTTGAAAACTGGAAGAAAAAACACACTCCAATAAGGAGGACGGATACAGGCGAGATTGCAAAAGACACTAAACATGGACACTAGTGCACATCAAACGAATAAGGAGCTTTAACAAGGACAGAGCTGGTGAACTAAGAATCTAGATTAAGGCATAAACCCACCAGGGAAGTAAAGTAAACCAGGGTGACTGGGCATGAATTGGGGCTATAGTTTCACCACACACACACAAGAAATTAACATCCCAGCTGTTGAAGTAATATTTTATTTACACACATATATAAAAGAGTACTCATCTTTGGTCACTGAACAGTCTCTTCTGACTCTGAAAGTGACTTTAAAGATTTGCAATAACCATGTCTTAGTCCTGAGATAGACTGTTTGCCCAGCGGGGATCATCTGCATCAGTCAGCCCCCTTGAAACCTGTCTTTCATTGGTAAAGCATTTACATAAACCCAGTCACATTTCATTGATTTCAGGTCAATCAGGTTGTATCATGTGCTTTCTTAGAGCAAATGGAGATAAATGGAGATCTTGGAGATAATCTCTAGACTTGTTAATTCATTGTGGTGATCTTTTCTTTTGACTTAATATTATTGGGCTACTTTTTCTGTGGTGCATGAGGAGAACTGAGCTTGTTTAAAGTCTGTACGATGACCAAAAATAGCTGCCGACTGGGGTTTTAGAACATAGCCGTGTCCAATCATATTAAAAACAAGATTTGTAGGGATGCTCGGGTCCTCTGTCTTTAGAAGAAGTGACCCAATAAAGATCAGTAAGCAAGGTCTGTCTCCGTCAATGACCTAAGGCCATTGTAATATCTGTGAGATATTAAAAACCAAAGGGAATTTAATTCATCAACAGCACCTTCCTATTCCAGCTGACATTAAAGAACAATTTAGAGACTGGGAAAACAAACTGTGCCATCTCTCTTCGGACTTTTCTTTAGAAATTAAGCTCTCCAAACTATTACATAAAAACAAAAACAGAAAATATGGACGTTTCTGGCCCCAAGGATGAAGAAAAATACTTTTTTACTGTTCAGCTTCCGAGTTTTTACAAGTTTGGTGCATGGACTTCTAATCTTTTGGTGAAAGAGCTGAACAAGTGCTTTAGGGTAAATGGTTAAGCGGCTGTAACAATGTATCGCAGCTGTAATCTGGACCAACATCTGCTGCTCTCTTGATGCACCCAACCCAGACCAGTCGACAGGATGCTTTAACACCGCTTACTCAACCCAACACCAGTAGGGAAATTAAGTCACTTAATTTAGTGTGTGAAGTGGGCAGGCAAGGTTTTTTCTTGGCCATACGGTGCATACACTGACAGTTCTCAGCCAAAAAGAGACAGAAGAAGCTCTGTCAGAATGTCGAGGCAGAGTTTAGTGGGTGTTTGTTGCTTTACAGGTCAGCTATAGGCCACTAAGAAAACAAAGGTGACGCTGCCAACTCTGAAAAACACGCCCACACTTTATCCACTTCATCTTTAAGCCCTTTTATTCAACACATTCAACCCAACGAAGGCTCGAGGACGATTTAGACTGAAAATCCATTTGGTAATTTAGTAACAATGAATGTCAAAAGATCAACGGCTTTCAGCTGCAGGGGTCACCAAGGGCATCATTAATTGGGACAATTTGAGGACAGGTATCTGAGTAATGAGAACATGGTGAACCCGGTGGAACATTATGTATAGTGTGCGAGTCTGTGTTTGTGTCTTTGTCTCCAAGTTAGTTTTAGGAATAACATACAACAGCATCTGAGCAGCAAAGATAAAAAATCTAGTCTGACCCAGCTTGTTTTGTCACCATGTCTACTTGACAAACATGCTTTTGTAGTCATGGCTGCCGTGGTCCTCGATGTGTCCATGCTTTTTTCCAACGCAACTCTAGTTTGAGAACATTAGGTTCTACTTATATGGCTTTATTGATTGTCCCAAATAATTTCACTATTAATAATAATAATAGTAATTGATTTTGATATAGTAAAAGATCCAGTTTTGTCATAAGCAGTGAATGTATATCTTAAGAGCTTAAGATTGCATTATCATAAACACAGTCTGTAATCACAACTAATATTTACCTTTCATCTTATCACACAGTCAGGTCCTTGACCCAGTTTATTTAACTATATTTAATGATTGAACAGTTAATAAAATGAGTGGCACAGTTTAGCGTGAATGTGAACTTTTGGTTTCTTAAACTGTAGCCACCAAGAATTGTGTTAGTAGGTAGAATATTTAAAATACACAAATGAGTTCAGTTGAAGAGACACTTGTGCAGTGTTGTTAGCCCAAATAATCTAGGGAAATACAACTTGATGTGCTCAATGCTTTAAAAAAAAAAAAAAAAGTCCAGTGCTTACTGGACATAAAGCAGGGCACAAAACGTATTACAAAACCGACAATAGTGCATTTAGACTCATTCTCTAAAACTGGTAAACCTACAACACTTCATGGAATTGATGTATATATTGATAGATGGGCCAGTTTGATCAGGAATGTCATTGCGGTTGCTATTATTCCAGGAAAGCTAATGTACACTTTTGCTTTGGGTTGCGTGTAGCCATTTGTTTCACACCAGTTAGACAGAGAGGACAGGATCTTATTTGCCTATGATAGGTCAGGTGAAAGGGCCACGGACAAGGATCACTCGCCGTCAGGTCTCTAAACTTTTCACGGTGTGTGTTTGTTCATAGCTTAATGCAGCATTTGCTCCATGTACATAGAAGTCTTTATCTTTTAAATCATTACCACTGGTAAAACTTCCATCATTCATGACTCATGATTTCTGCTGCACATTAGAATTTTCACTTAATACTTTTTTTAAATCATAACCTAAATTGTAATGTAAAAGGATTACTTGCCATTGACAATTGACAATTGGCCACCAGTTTCACATAACCATTGACACAAAGGTAACAATTACCGCAACGTTGTTATAAAGGAATAATGTAACTAAATTCCAAAAGTGACATTATTTTAAACTGATAGTAGAATTGATAGAGAAATGAAGAGTTTAAAATTATGAAACTGAGAAATGAATGAGCTTAATAAGGGATTTCGAAGACATTAGATAATCATTGATTCTGTGGTTGTGTTTATTTATAACAACTAATAACATACGCGAGTCCTCAAGTCCTCTGTGAGTCATCTACCTATTTAGCATCCAAATGCCTGTCACGAAGAAAGAATCAGAGAATCAGTGATGTTCTTTGATTCAACACATTCTTTTTCCTTGTCAAAACCTAAAGACTACGTTTCCCAAAATGCAAGCTGACCGCAAACAGTTTGTGTCAGAGTGCTGGGCTTGTAGTTGCTAATGTAGCCTGCAGCCACCAAGCCGTGATGAAGAGCGAACTTCGCAGGTCTGTTCATCTCACATCTTTGTACCTCTGCTCTCTTAGAAATGTTCTTTTTTCACTTTCAAACATTTTGTCTTCAGCCCCGGCCAATGCTGACTCAAGAGACATCAGGCAAATTCACAGAGCTCACAAAGCTCCCTTTGGAGTCATAACAGTCTTTGTAAAAGCTTTTTTCACTTATGAAGTAGTAAACCCTAAGACTTTGATGCATAAAACCCCTGTACTTTCCCACTGAGTTAAATATTATTAGCTGCTGTGCTTTTGTTTTGCACGCTAAATTGTTACCAACATATGTTTCTGCTTTCTGTTACTCAGCAAAGCAAGTATTACTGGTAAGTGGATCTTTATTAATGAGAAACTGTGGACAAATCTAATCTCAGGCAAACCGCTTGACACTACTATGTCTCATGAGGTTCCCTTCATTTATTTTATTTTTAAAGTATTTTCGGAGTTTTTCCTTGAGACAGCCTGGGGTGGTTCAGAAAGCCATGCTGTTGTGGGCCTATGGAGCCTCTTGAGACATGGTAATTGAAACTGAGCTACAACACATACACGTAAAATACTTGACATGCCTTGACCGCTGCCTGGTATCGTCACCAAACCTGTACAACAGCAAAAATTGGTCAAGGTGTAGCAGTGAGAGCCAGGGTGGATGATTTTATTGTAATTTTCCAGGATGTTAACTGAAATAGTGTCCTGCTTGGTTATTTACTGAAGTGTGCAGTGGCTTTTTAAAATGCATACACATACACTAACCTTTGACTACCTAATATTTGCACATGGAGACATGTCGCACAGAGAGTCAATGTGCAAATATATCAATGTAAATGACACTGTTTATTTATTTTGTCGACACCTTCTAACCCTTTGTCACACAGTATAATACTGCATTATTTTCTAGACATACAGACTCTAGACAGCAGCTTAACGTCTATTCTCTGCTGTTGGTATAATCAAGTCTAAATGACATCCAATTTAACGTTTTTCAAATCTAATCTAATCAAAAGGTATCTCAGCATTCCTCATTACATCATTCCTCCCTTTTTCATCATGCAGTGATAGAGGACTGTACATCCTGAGGGGCACATCCTTTAAAGGAATGTATTAATCCTCCATGTTGATTTTTCTCTCAAACGTTCTCATCAGTGCAATTTATTGCTCTGGTGAGATGATGTACCCACTCCATTTCATTAACATAGAGCATTTATTATTCTGTTATCAACTTTTGTTGTTCTATTGAAAATACACTGTACACGCTGGCATCTACACAGGGAGAGAACCACTGCATTAAGGTAAATTCAACAAAAAAAAAAAAAACATGCTCTGAATAACTATGAATGTAGAAATAACAAATACCTACGTAAATCTGTCTGGGTTTTCGGCTTGACAGTGCTGTCATTGACCAAATCCCTCTGGCTTCATGTTTAGATTATGTGAAAGGTGCTGGCATCTCAAGGGAAGGACTTCCTGTAAGTTTTATGGAAGTGTTTACCTATGAGTACCTCTGCTTACACTTTGCTTGTCATGTGGCACCAGCCTCTAAAATCTCAGACATATAAATTCAACCACGGTGAACTGCAGGCAGCAACATCTGCACATTCAAATATGTTGTGAGCTGAATGATAGGACAGGAATTTAGATGTTGCTGAGAACTTAAGGGGCTTTATGTTGGAATGTTGAGAAGCCCTGCAGGAGAGAAAATAAGGATGTGTTTAGTCAAGGCTTCAGAACAAAAGGTGTATTTACTACAAACACCGTCTACTCCATCTTGTTGGTCTGTTCCCTCTGGGTCCTCAGCTCTTGTGGTCAAAAACATAAAAGGCCCTTGATGTTTGTAACCAACACTGGAAGGAAAAGCAACGCTCAGATTAGAAAAGGTACAGAAGCTGGCTTTTTGTGCCCATTTACAGTATATGACTCCAATGTTTCACATGAACAAACCAGTTAAAATTCCCATCAAGTGTATTATAGAATAAAGCACAAATGGCTGCTTTCATCAAAAGTGACCATTAAAATAGCTTTGTAGTCCACTCATATGGAAAAGATTATCATGCGAATGTAGAATATGTAAAGAATTCCTATTATCTGACCCCATGATTCACGACAAGGAAATGTCGAGCAGAGAGCGGAGACTGGTGATAAACCACGAGCCTGGTTTTTGAGGTGCGATATGAAGAGTAACGGGGAGCAGCAGCATCAACTGGATTTTGCTCAGTGAAAAAATTTGCCTCACACTTAGGCAGTGGTCTGATTTTTTCTCGTTTGGCCTAATTACATTCCTAAAGTTTGTTTGTACCAGAAGTCTGTGCTGTGGCTGCTTTTCTGTCATTTACAATTAGGAAGTCACTATTGGAATTTAGAGGTACAGTTGTGGTACAAACTAAAACTGCACCCAAAAAGAAAGTCCAAACAATCCACCGAAAGGGCTGTAATACTGCAACACAAAGGCCGCAAGTACATATAGCAGAAAGACTGCACCTGCAGGGAACCATCATGAGATTCATCATGAGGTTATAATTTATAAAAACGCGTAAAACTCAAAGAGGGCTTCAGATGCTCAAACACATAAAGATACAAAGCAGAACTGTAGACTGAGAATAAGTCAAGGGCGCTTCTGCAGGTAGAGGTGTAATTTGTAGTTATCTCTGTTGTTTATTATTATAAATATTATCATTATTTGTTTTTAATCTGCTCTCACCTGATTCAGGTAAGATGATAAATACTATGTTCACACAAATTCAACATTCATACTGTACAACACAGACAGAAAGGTAAGACAATCAAGAAAATAGCAGAGCTTTTCTGATTAAATCACAGTTTACATTAGGTGTTATTTAACTGTATATATAATAAATGTTCAGGGAACATCTCATGGAAATATGACCTTTTGGTTTTGCTCTCTTGGCAAGGTTGGCTTGATTTCAAGCCAAAGAAAATTCACACGTTACTAATATGCAAAAACAGCACATCTGCAGCTGTAGAGTTTTACAGCTATGCTATACATCTCCCTCGATCCTTGGTGTGATTTACATATCCAAGGGACTCAAAGAGAGCTTTAAATATGCTCTCAGAGTCTCTCCGCTCACCTGTCTTGACTGTCATCATCTCTCACACAAGAAGCAGCACGTGACCTTTTTCAACAACAGGTTTTTATTGATCGGGGTTATACTCACAGTCATGTTTTTCATTGTATCTCAACGAAAAACATGTCACTGAGGCAGCATTACTTCACGTGTCCCTTGCTAAATTTCTGTCCCTATTAAAAAATGTATGCCCTGTGATAGAAGCCGTGAACATCCACCCAGAGGAGAGGAGACAAACGCAGACCATCATTTTCCCATGAGTCAGAGCAGGTGCTGTGATTGACCCGATTAATTTTCACTGTGGCGTTTTAACGGTGGTGGCTGAGCGTAACTCGTCAAGTAAGTCCTGTGTGTCAGCGTAAAATGACTGAAATTGTGTTTCAATCATTGAAATTGATTCAAGTGATTGAAGTTTGCTTTTTTAAAGTAAATGTTTGAGGCCTAAAATATGGACAAAATGAACCCCAGTCTGTTTCTCCAGAAACATGTTAGTGGTTCAGTTGACCTTTGAAAACTCCCCTTTGCAGGTACAGCTGCACTTTATTTAGAGAAATGTCCTTGACCCTGTTCATGTACAGTGTATCTTACATAACTGGCTTCATCAAAAATCCTTTTACTACTTTCCGTAATAAAACCTTTAAAGCAAGTGTGCAACGGTTAAGGCACATACCCAATAACTGCAGCTGTCGTGGTTTAGTTGCCACTCTTCACTCTCCTCTGTTCTTTTATCCCTTTCCCTCCTTGCCAATGTTTGGTCTTCCTCCAGACTGTGTCAAAATAAAGGCTAAGAAAAAAAAATGAATAAAGAATAAAATAACTTTTATTAGTTATTTTGTAATACGCCCATGTGAGCCAAACAATCCATGACTTTTATTGACCTCCACAAAATCAACAGGTGACTGGTGCAGTGTTTTTTTTTTTTTCTTTATCTATAAATATAGTAATATCCACAGATATCCGTGCTTCTTCCTAACATCTGCAAAGGGAGTTCAGACACACAAGTTCTCACCATTTGGCAAAACAATTATTGCGTCATCGTTACTGATGAATGACAAACAACCCTATTAGACCTTCACCCGTATATCATGGTCTGCTTTCATAGGCCAAAGGTTATTCAATGCAGCTTTCAACGTACACGATCAGAAATAATCTGAAAGACATTGTTAAAGCTTTGCTCAACTTCACACCTTTTTTTATTGACAGAAATCATCTGATAATTACCGTGGCTAGTTTGGCAAAGCGCTGTTAAAAGTAACAATAATTCAGGCTTTACTTGACACATTTACTACATTCTCATGGAACATTCAGCAGGCAACATTGGACCACATCACCTTTAAAACTGCTTTATCAAAAGCAGATTTTCCATGGACAAATGAGTTTCACCATCAGTCCTCACCTAACTTTTGAGTTTAACTCAGAAAGAATGAAAAAGACACATGAACCATGATGTTTTCTAGATTTGTTTAAGCTTTATCTTTCATCTTTCAACACCTTTTGGCAATTTGAATCCTTCATTAACTTTATTGCAGTTGAGTTTCGTATTGTTGTGGTATTGTACAGCTGTAAAAGAAAAAAAAAAGCTCCCCTCTTAATTAAAGACCAATCATAGCTTAAACATCTATGGCTATAAAAGACAGGCCTGTAAACTTTACATTTCTCCACATGAGGAATTAGTGTGAGCAATGCTCCGGAGTTAAATTAATGAACTCATTACTGTGTCTGTCTGCTGTCTTAACTTCATTTTTTAGCAGAAGTGGCTGAGTGTAACTTCAAAAACTAAAGCCCATCATTAACTACGGCAGCTGTGAGTAAGACCATATCAGCTTTTTGGTTAACGTGCCTTTTAGTGCACTGAATTTGTGGAAGCCAGCCATTGTTAACCAAGATAGACAAACATGTTGGTCCTCTTCCTAAAAGCCTTATTATTCCTCATTATTAACATTAAAGGAAAAAAATGTGTGTAAATCTGAAAAAAGTTATGATAAACACTTGTGTTGTTTGCCTGGTAAAGTTTTGTTAGAATTGATGACCATAAAATAACCCCTAGACCACAATCCAAGAAGACCTGTGTGATCATTTTCCTTTTTGCACCTGCTGGGAATAGAGACTTTAGCCTATGACTTGCAGCTTTAGCTTCAGTCGTCATGCATAATATCACTCAGACTCACATTTTTAAAAGACTCATGACTGTTTCTAAGCACGTGATGTTGTGTGTGCACACGTCTCTCAGTACAATTTGTTTTGCATGTGGATAGATGCAGTCCAGTTATTGCAAAGTAAAGGGCCAAGCAAAGTGGAAACATGCCTTCAATAATGAAATGAAACACCAACGTGGCGTGCTGCCCTCCTCACCCGTAATCTTTCTTAATCCCAGGCTCTTCAAGTCAAACATTATTCCAGATGAGCTGTCTGCAAAAGACAGCAGCTGTTCTCAGTGTAGCAGAGCAGGCAACCACAGAAGCAGTTAGTCTTTCAGGGTCATCTCATCAGCTAGATTTTATGCCCATCACCTCACTGTGTCTACTGCACGGTGTCAACCTGCCGCAGTAATTTATATGGTAGTTGAATATCGGATGTGCCAAATGCATAAGAGGAAAGCACAACAGAGACATTTGAATATGGTTATAGTGGAATTTGAACTGAGCTTTCTTTATACCTTTCTCTCCCTGCATGACATGTAGATTTATGATACTGTGAGTTTGACAAGTGACTCCGGGACCTGCTCTTGGTATTACTCACCTCAGTTTCAAACATAAAACACGCACAGGACATGCAAGAGAGGCCAAGGAAAAAGATCGACACAGGACATCGATCATAAATATACTGGTTCGGGGGGGAGGTAATGATGTGTGACACATGATGTGAGTTACCTGACCTTCTGTTTGCAATATAGGGACTGACCTTCACTCATACTGAGTAGTAATTAGGAAGAAAGCACATGTGTCATCCTGGCTACATTTGAAATCCTATTTCTGTGCAGATGTTTGCATTTTTCCTCTTTTCTCTCTCTGTAAATGGGAAATAGATACCAGAAGAAGGGAGGCTCTCATTCACAGCTGCTATAAACAGCATCTTTGCCAAGTTTCTGGTATCAGTTTAGATCTACAGTATTTGGCAATGTTTTGCAAGAATTACACTGACACATATTATTTTTGTCTGCCTGCCAAGTTGTGACCCTTTTCTTTAATTACACTTATATAAACTGCTAGAAGTGAATTACCCTCATTTATAAATACCTCTTTACCAGTAAAACCATCAGACATTTCAGCAATTACATATCATGTTGCTTAATCCTCATTTCTTTTAAAACAACTAACTAATTGCAAAGATACAAAGTACATTTACTTAACTGCTTTCTCCAGTTAGCAAATTATTTTCTAAAGTTTATTGTACTTTGTGAAATTCCATTTGTCATCCTTACAGTATTTGGAGTGGGGGTGAAACAAAGGCTACAAATAAATTTAAAAAAAATATACATTGAATATAACTGACATCTTCTCAACTGAATGTGTTTAAAAGACAACAACCATTTTCTGTATGCACAAGTAAAGTTGTTGTGTTGGCCAGATTCATACTTGCCCATAGTGGCCAACTCCTGGACTACAGATGTGTGCTGTAAAACTAGTCACATTTCAAAAAATAAATGACATCAACTTGACTGGCATTTACATTTCACCAGCTGTTAGAGCAGCTGTCAGTGGCACAAAGAAAGCCTGAAAACACCAAACAACTGGGATCTATTAACATTCTAAAGTCTTGAGGGTTGAAATGATTATTGATAGCTGCATTGATTTCATTCGACTATGGTCACTGACACCCCAACTTTGCACCTGCTCCGGTTTTTATTCACAGTTCAGATGCAGAGGATGCGATGTGTGTCTGGCCTCTGCTGTGCTGTGCCGTCACCATTTCATAGATTATCGATACACGAATGTTGATGCCTGATTGATTTAATTAGTTATGCCAAACACAGTTAAACACAGTTTTAAAATGAGAAAATAAACATGAAACAACACTATACAGTGCAAAGAAAGACCAAGGCTTTGTCTATATTTATTCATATTCATTCAATTTCATTTGATTTTCAGGCACATGAACCATGTAGTAACATGTAAGTAACTATCAAGAGCATATTGTTGATGTCTTTCACTGATTTTCCTTTAAATTACTCAAATCAAAGCATCCATCTGCATGAGCAAATGCTTTCTACTAATTCAATGACCTAACATTGATTAGCTTGCTACATAATTATTATTGATAAACTCAGTGAAATGGAAGTGGCAGTTTTGTGTGGAATTAAGAACCCACCTTTTGAAGACAAAATAAATAAAATTGTTGTAAATCTGTCACTACCAATATTTTAGCGACAAGATCTTCAGGATCTGAAACCATCAAACCAAATTGATCTATTGACATCCCCCCCTGCTGGAGTCCTCAGGGGTGAAATGATTATTGATTTAATTAGCGTGTGGTCACTGAAGACACAACTTTGTACCTGCTTAAGTTTTACTTGGGATGCTGGGGATGTAATATGTCTCTGACCCCTGCCCTGCTGTTGTCACCACTTGATAGATGCACAGTGTCACCACTCAGAATAACAAGGACTCAAATGTGCAACTTAAGGGATGTGGTGAAAATGTCCAAGTAGCTCACCTTTCTTTTTAATTTGGCAAGCAGGAAGGGAGAAGACAGGAGGTGGGGTGAAAAAGGAGACATGGGCTGACAGCAGATGAGCAGATGATTCAGCCCAAAAAAAGGGCAAACAAAAGGCAAAACTTTTCTATTAGTTTTAAACAGTTTTATAAAACTCTTCTTAGTTAGTTAGCCACAGGTTCTCATCAACATCAGGCGGTCTTTGATCCAGGCTTGCAAATAACACCACAGAGGTATCAGCTTTTATGGATTGATAAGAACTGACCACTGATTGGATCAGTTTGCATAGGAGGTTGCACATGTAGACATTAGAGATTCAAACAATTTTGCAGGTAATTTAGAAAAGACAGTAAAGTAGTTTGCAAAAAGTGTTTGAGCTAATGAAAAGAAAATGTAAACGCATTTTAGCAACTTTTAGCAACTTTAGCAAACAGTCGAATGCAGAAAAACTTGCACATGAATTAAGAACGTATTACAAGTCTTGTTGTTTGAGGGAAAATGAGTTTTTGTTGCACGTCTTTGTTAGTGTAAGAACATTTTTGCAAAAGAATTTGTGTCACTTTGGGCAGCGATCTTCGGTTTCACTCGGTTTCAACTCTATTGACTTTAGAGTGGACAGAAGCAAATGCGAAACACAGCACTAAGAGGCTGCTTTGAGAATGTGTTAGCAGTGGAGGAGCAATGATTGGTCTGGAGGGGTGTGAAAAGTGGGACAGGGGAGATGCAACAAGGTCTGGTATAAAAACACTACAGAGCTGAAGGAGACGGAACAAAATGAGCCAAAATGCCTTTGACCAAACTAATGACTAACTATGGCACAGATGACACGTGATTGTCGTTTCTGCGAAAGCTTAGATTGATTACACAAATTATTCTGTTTTGTATTAATTAACAGTTCAATAGATGTGCCAACATCAGTTTTCCAATAGGAAAATTCAGGAGTCTGATATTTGTGCGTCAGCTCACAGCAGTGATCTGCTGGGAGCTGCTCCAGGGTGAATACCAGACTGATGTGCCTTTAAAAATACTTTCTACCATATGCTTTCACATCTCCAAGAGCAAAACTGATGATGACACAAACGTGGAACCTCTGCAATTCGCTGCCCTTTGTGGAGCTTTGCATCTGTGTATAACAATGGTAGGAGTAATTTGACGCCTTGTTTTGCGTTTCAATGACAGTAGCAGATATATCACAGTGCCAGATCGTTCTGTTGGCCATGCGATTATTAATCAGATGACACAATATTTTAGGATCTGCAATCACTCAATGCAGCTGCAGCATGTTTGCTCAGAAATTCCAGCCCAGTTTTAAAATAAAGTGTAATAATAGACATATAGAAACTTTGGCTCATGGCTCTTTTGGCCATGGCCAAAACCACAGTCTGTGTACATCTGTGTCTAGATGTAAATTTCAAACACAACCCACATAGTCTAACTGCTGCTGTACTCGATTAGGCTTCCTTTTACTTTCTATAGGAAAAAGGGTTGATGTAAGTATTCAGGGGGTGGGGAGGACTTCCCTTGGTAATGCTGAGTTAGTATCTTTGTTTGCATAACTGAATGGCAAAATCCGACAATCACCAGTGAAGGCTGCTTGGCTGCAGTGATAAGGTTATTGACAAGAGTGTGTTTTATAAAATGCTGTAAAATTGCATGTGTCAAAGCAGACTGGCGATTTAGCCAGGGTCCACTTTGTCTCCTACTTAGTTCGAGCTGAGATGGCCCCTAGCCCGTTATCACTCTGCAAAGGATAAGCAGGTATGGATAATGGATAGATGGAGGCCAAATGGACACCTTTGAGATGAATTAGAACACTGACAGAGTGTCACCAAAGTATCGCCAAACATTGACGCCTAACCTCTTGGGGCTGAATGGGAACATACGCCTGCAGCCATGTGCCAAAATCTAAAAGCCTTACCAATAGAGTGGAGGCTGTAACATCATATTAATGTTGTGGTTTTGGAAAAATATGTCACATACTGCTGTAATGTTCAGATTTCCACATAATTGTGTGCCACGCAGTGGTGCTGCGTCTATACAGGAAAGAGTGCATATCCAACATTTATCCCAATTTGAAAACCAGACAAATGAACAAAAAGTACGAAGCGAAACTATGTTAATAAATACTGAAAATGAAAACACATTTTTCAAGGATATTTGACTTACTTGACATATGTTGACACTGGCAAACATGACGTTAATAGCAGCATTTAAGTGAACGAGGTTTGTTGAAATAAGAGGAGATATTGACTTAATTAGATTTTAGTTTTTGAACAATATGAAAAATGCCCATATCAAAAAAAAAATCTCGATTATGAATCGCTCTGCTGTGACTCAGCAGCAGCAGCATCATTCCTCTGGGCTTACTATAGTACTTACTGTAAGCTGTCTCCATTTCCTTGGAGGCACCTGAGTAATATGGAAATGCCAGTCATCCCAGCTCCTCTCTCTTGTGTGAGCTTCATATCAAAAGAAAATCACACTTCAGAGAAGCCATAGCATTAAACATCGGGGTTTCGGAAGAATTCATAACCCAATATGCATCTACTATGGGTGGACAATACTTTTTCGGCATTCTTCCACAGATGCTGCTAATATTATTCTTTATAAGGATTAGAATACAGTATCTAATCAGAGAACATCTTTTTAATAATGTTTTCTTGATCAAAATGCCAAATATGGCCCTAGAGAAAAGCATAGAGTATAAATACATTTATTTTTTAACCATTTTTCTTGAGTTCATGTAGACAGAACAAAAAGAACTATTACAATTGTGAATTTTTGTGAACTTTTGTGAAAAAAACAGTAGACACCCTATTTTTATTCAATGACTTCATTTACCTCATAACAACTTACAGTACAGCATGAAAAAGCAGATTACTAATTTATGCCATCTTTCCTGTAATCCCTTACCCTTCATTGACGTAACCCATATCCCCCAGGACCAGCTACTTTACGTACTACACTGCAGTTATTTCTCCAGAACCACAGTTCAAAGGACAAAAGCAGAAAAATCCCACCTATGCCATAACGTCTCCCTCTGATATTTCTCTAAAGGCATCTGTCATAATGATGCAATTTTAGCAGCAAGGCTGAAAATTAATGTCATTCATGAAAACAACTAAGCGTTTTATGGCTGGCTACATACCTTCATATACTGTATACATAATACAGCATGGAAACATGTTTTAGACCAGACTTTAAACTATAATTGTGTGTATGTTGTATGTTCTTTCAGGTATCTTGTACTTGACCTGGCGATAACTTTTCATCTAAAAATACGTAGAAGAGTGATTTTGCTGGTAAGAGTGGGTTTGGTCCCTCAGTGGGTCTTTCTGGCTTATTGATTTGTTTGGATGAGTCACCTCACTCACAGGACTGTGATGTTCTTTCATAAAGACAAAGAAAACGAAAAGAAAAGTTCACTTTTGTGGACCCAGAATTAAATCCTAACAATTTACTCCCGGCTCAGTGTTGACCAGCCATTGCTGTTGAAGCAGTGATTGCTTGTGATGGGAAGGTGATTTTAATGGTGACTAACTGTGGTAGGAGATGCAGTAAATGAAGCAGACTGCAGATCATCATACTTGTGGTTCAGACTTTCCTTATTGCTAAATGATTTCTCTTATGACCTCATGGAAATATTGCAGTTATTATATTTAGACTGAACCTTTACCAATCCTGTCCCATAGGACATGCATTCAGATGCTGTAATTTGCACATAGCAATTTTATTTTTATTGGAAACATTCAGTTCCACAGAAGGAAGTACATAGTGTGTGATGCTCATTAGAACAAAGAGGAACCATGAGTTAGGAAGCCAACCTCTGGTTTATATTCCATCTTATAACTTAGACAATGTTTACAGTTTCAAATGTGCAACCAAGGACACAATCATATGCTTAAAGGATGTGTTCACATGTGTGCTTTTGTCTGACAACAGTCTGGTAAACAGTGTACACTAAAAAAAAGCTTTCTGACTCTCACAGTTCCTCTTCTAACTTTCTGTCCACAAAGGGAACTCTTATTAAAGCTCTGTCAATGAAAGTGATTAGGGCCAACATCCACAGGCTATGCTCTGTGCAAAAATGTACTTACGTTAACAGAAAAAAGCAGAAAAGAGACACAAGAATACAAAACACATGTGAATGGAGAGAGAGAGATGCGAGGGCTTGTCGTATCTTGAGGGCTATCACAAAATTACCACAAATGAAAAACAATTGTTGATAATCAAACTACAGCGTTTGCAGATGATTCCCAATGACTTAACTGTTATGTTAAAATATAGTCCATGTTTTTTCCAATTCACTCATTTCTTAGGAACAATAGTTGATAAGACATGAGTGTGAGAAAGCTGGTTAATCTGGGATTACTAATGAACTTCTTTAGTATAACTCTGCCACTAGTTTCTCCAAAACTGTGGATGAGCTTACTTTGAATCTGTTCTCAAATCAGAGCCACCTTCTCCTTACTACAACATCACCTTTATTAACATTTTACATCCAACAGCTGCTCTTGTGGGGCCAGATCCTACAGGGATACAATCAATAATAAGAGTCCGACTGTAAGGGTTCCCTTCAATTTTCAGCTCTGTAGAAGGATTTCAGTGTGGTGTCGCAAGTCTAAACAAAATTGAATGCAGCATCAAGCCCTCGCGCATGACACCAAATCGGATGAAATTTTCCAATTAACATTTAATGACTATAACACCAGTGTTTTCAGTGTGGCTAGTTAGCATTTTCAATGTGCTTTGCTGGTCTTTATGTGAAAAGTACACAGTGAATCCAAAAATCCCAGTGTGTTTAGCATTGCTTTCCCTGGGGTCACTTGGATGTGCACATGTGTCATGAAATTCCATGGGATTTCAATTGGTTCCCATTTGTTTTATTGAGAATTGTTTCCTTCTTATCATATGTTCTGAATTTAGCCCGGTTTTGGCAGAAATATTCAAACTGGCACACTGGCATCCAATGAGGAAATGAGTAGATTAACAGCTTGTTTACTGAGCCAGGATTCACACCATGAATGCCTCCCTGGACACGTTTTACAACAAGTGGAAACAGTTGGAATTCATCAGATGTATTTCTTTGCACTGAGGGCACTGAGTTTGCTGTGTTTGTTAGGGATTTACTGTGTTTCCATGTTTGTTTCTAGGAATCAGTCATGTGAGGATTTGTTTTGTGATGTTTTATTTTTAACCCCTTTGAAAATAATGCGATTTTTTTGTAAGAAACCCACATGAATAAATGCAAAGACAACAAACAGCTTATAGTATTCATTATGCTCACTGCTACAAATGTGGTGGACAAAATATTGTAAACAATCCTTGTTTAACCGATTATAAATACTGTAAACAGCACTACAAATTCCAGCTTTCAATGCGAGCATAAAACTTTCTTGGGTTCTTGCAGTGCTGTTGTTTGGATACGATCAGTCGTATTTAGCGGGGGCAGGTTAACGAAGGGGCACAGGGCCGTGAGTCCAAGAGTTCAGGGGGTGGTCTGGGCCGGAGCCTCTGTATTTAGGGAGTGTAAATATTTCTTCTTTGCACTAACAGAGCTCAGTTAGGAGATGCCAAATAACAAAAAAAAAACCAAAATCAAAACATACAACAAAAGACACAAAATTACTACATAAATAGACACAAACAAACCCCCCAAAAAGATGAAAAACAGCCAGAAATAGATACACAATTTGACTAAAAATATCGTTACAGTCTCATTTGTATTTGTTTTGTGTCTTTTTTGATCTGGGGTCTTATAAAAGAGGTTCGGGAAATTTTCCTACCTTTGCCCAGAGGATTAATTTCTTATTATCCATCCATTGGTAGTTTGATGTATTTATAAACTCACAGCTTAGAAAGAGATAAAAAAAAATAAAAAAAACCTTGGAGGGAATTATAGGCATTTAGAATTCTAATCTGATGGACAAAACTATCCCATTTGATCTATTTTTATTTTCAAATTTAAATAAAACTACGTCTTATCATCAAAGTTGAGAGGGTAAATTTTTTAAAAAAATATATATATTTAGTGAAAAATTGGAAAAGTTAAAGCTACTGAAATTCACTTTTGTTTGTCTTATAATATGACAAAAACAGTTATGGTTTGCTGCATATTTACGCTTTTCCGTACTCACAGGATATAAATAAATCTTCCTGCTTTCTCACGCCTGTTTGCAATATTTATACACAGCAGTTCAAAGCTAGTTGCTCAGTTGTCATGGAGATGACTCTTGCTTTTTTAATTGTACAAACCATTAAGCTTGTACTGTGAAAACCTGAATCTTTATTTATGTCCTCTAGAACTTAATGGTCCTCTTTGTGGCCACAATTATGCTATATGCCAACATTTATTATTACTAATTTGTCTATAATAGTAATAGTAACCTATTATGGTAGAGACAAATTACTTTGTTTGCCTAAGCACAAATTGGCTTGCATGGTGTTAGTCAAGATATAGACTGAAACCTTGCTGTTCAGTGTTGGCCTTTGTAACTACTGAGAGACCCTGCAGCTCTGTGGCATATTTTCTCATGGTCGGTGATTGACTCATTAAACTTTAATGGTTCCACTGGATGTATGACCACACTCCCCCCCACCTTTTTGATCCTCAGCTGATGTGTCTTGGGCTATTGCTGTACTTTTGTCACTACAAGCCCAATTCCCAGCCAAGGAGACGATGAGAAACAGGCAAATTCTTTCCAGATGTTCCAACCAGTGGCCCTCACTTATCGGCAGAGGAGTCCAAAGAACAGGCGTAATTCCCCTTACTGCTATACAGTAGTGAGACCTGTCCCTGGTGTCCCTGATTATTGGTGGCGCAAATATATAGCTGCAGTATGTTTGTAGCCTCCAACACTGACCCTACAATTGAATTAAGACCATCCCATTATTTAAAGAGTTACTATTTATCCTATTTTCTTATCCCACTTCTGCTGGCAGGAAAGTGTGCATGATGCTTTCTCCAAATGAAAAAGATAATGGCGCTGTTTTAATGTGGATAAAGCTCTATATCCAAGTCATTTGAGAGGATTAAAGATAGATAAAGAAAAATAAGCAAACAAACCTAAAAACTACATTGAATTGTCGAGCAAAGATGACTGAAACGCTGAGGCTGAGAGTACAAAGCACAATTGCCGTCTACCCACACTCTAAACATTCATGTGGGAATTTTGCTCTTATATAAATCTCAATATACAGCTTTTTAAAACATTGTTGAAAGCATAGTTGACTTATTCATATCAAATGTTCTGATTTGAAATCTTTTAACTTGAAATTATGAGTTCAGTGAATTAAATATTGTGCGTTCACTTAATCATCAAAGAACCTGCTGGCTGCAGCCTTTCCTTGTAGAGCTTTTAAATTGACATAGACAATTGTCATTGTTTCTTTTTATAAATATGAAAATTGATTTCACGAGAATTTCCAAACCGTTCAAGCCTCGACGACCGTGTTTATCCTCCTCTTCATGGCAAAAATGTTGAAAATGGTGCAATCTGATTATGATTAATACACTAGCTACTAATGATTGTGGTTGTTTTGATCAACTTCTGCTTTCAAGGTAAAGAATGAATATGAATATTAGTTACCATTACCATTAACTCTAACTGCTTTTTTGCATATTTGGGTTGTGTATACAATTAACCTCGCTGTGCTTCCAGTACAGTGCAAACTAAATAACATATTTGTTCACAACTGAGTGACTGCACAATATTTTAAGAAATTTCAATTTTCTGTTCATGAAAACAGATTCCTCACAGAAAAAAGACATAGTTTAGGTCGGGATGTTCCAGAAAAGTATTTCTTGGGAGAGTTTCAAAGTGTTTCACATCTTTCCATTCTGCAATAACCCAACACAGCTGCTACTGGTTCCACTCTTTGGACACACTCCTCAACCCAGTTAAACCCCAGATAGCAAACCATCAGTCATTTTTGCATGACACCCATTCAGCTTAAATCAGCAGAACTCCCAAATTTACATGCCATGGTCAGTAGAATGGGGAAAAAAAACAAAAAAACTGAATGCCAAAAGCCAAAGTTACACCTCAAACATCACATAATGAAATATCCAAGTCTATTTCAGTCTCTGTTGTGAAATACAGAATTAAATGTATAACGTAAGCAAACATATCAGATCTCACTTTAATTCATCTGTTTCGCTATGCTAAACATTCATTATCAAATGTCACACTTGACTTTAGTAAATAATAGCCTGATATAATGTGTCATATTGTTGAATGTTTTTCTAGGCTTTTTCTTCTTGCAAAGTTTTGCTCGGAGAAGAAGAACAGGAACAAATTTACCGCTGCATGAAGAGATAACTCTGTTGACACCAGCTTCAGTAATTCCTGCATGTTTGACAGAATGCATAAACCCAGCTTGCATTGAATCATTTAAACCACCTGCCATAAAAGTGAAACATAAGCTTCCTTCATATCCTAATTGTATTGTGTATTGTGTCAAAGAGGCAAGAAAAACCTCAGGGAAGCTGTGCTGAACACAAAGGAATCAAACTGAAACCAGCCTTGAGGAGAAGACAACCAAGGAAGAAGGACAACCATAACATTACAAAAGAAGAGCCAGGATAGATTGACTACATCAGCCCTGTGTCTTTAATACCTGGGATGACGTCACCAAAAGAAGACACAGGACCCATTATGCACAGGAGCAACACCATGGAGACACAGTACGACATGGAGGTTAGATAGAAAGTTGACATTCATTGAAAAAATTTGCATGAGTAAAATTAATCATTAAACAAGTAGATGAAAACAGCTATGCGCCCCTCGAGCGGCGCTCTGTTTTAAGCAACCTAACTGTCCATAAAATAGCCTACAGAGAACATAAATAAAAACTACTCCACTCAAATATAATCAATAACAGCCCTGGCAATTCAATACAACTTTTTTTCATAATAAATCATCTGCTCAAAACTCAACCCCCCCCCCACTTGCAGCAATCTTACAAAGGAGCAGTGCAATAGTTTCATTGCACACTTCAGCACCAAGGTAGCACCAAGGTAGACACTATTATTCATCACCACTGTATGACATTAACTTTGTGTGTTCTTTCTCCACCAGTTGTCCCTTTCTGCAGGTGTCCCCGCTTTGGAGCTGTGTTTCCAGTGTGCAGCTACTGGTCCTACCAACCTGCTCAATATTTTGTTGTTACTTTTTTTTTTTCCCTTTCTCCACTTTCCACTCACCCCAACCGGTCAAGGCAGATGGCCACCCACCCTGAGCCTGGTTCAGCTGGAGGTTTCTTCAGTAAAAGGGAGTTTTTCCTCTCAAGTGTTGCCTTGAGTCTTCTCTATATATCTTTATAGTCTTGACTTTATTCTGTAAATTGCCCTGAGATTACTTTGTTGTGAATTGGCACTATATAAAGTTAGTTTGCACTGAATAGATACCCATGACATTTCAACTGACCCCTGATATGGCCCATCATCAACTCAACAAGTTCACTTGTGCAGTACTTTAGTTTATGATCAAATACTAGCAGAATCAGACTGAATGATGTGCAGTGAATGTACTTTGATATTTTTAAAACAACTTAATTTCAGTGTTTTAGCATGTTTATAAATGTTTGATTTGTGATGAATAGTGTATTAAACAATTTTCTTTTACCTAATTGGAAATAAAACCACTGAAAGTATCATTTAACGTGTTTATTTTCATGTATTACATTCACTTTTTTTCATACATTAGGGAATTAGAAATGTTCACTATTTAACGGCAACTGATTAATACACTCCTTGATAATTTTTTACTTCTAATGAAAAAGGCACATTGAAGCTAGTTAAATGTGCATTATCACAATATACTGATCATAAGCTAAGTTAAAGGCTAGTATATGCCAAAAGTCAAGAAAGGTGAAGTAACAGGTTTATGCCTAACAAAAAACTATTTACTAATTTTATACTTTCTTTTTATATTACATTTTACATTTTATGCGCCCTAACTGAGTTGACAATTAGAAAAATGCACGTAACCATGACAGCAGCCAGTTTGAATGTTGAACTCCTCAGATCGTACCTCTTTGCCGTTGACAAGCATATTATTTCAAGACAAATGTCACCATCTTGTGGTTACCACTTGTCACAACACAACATGGCTTCTTCGCCTCACAGAAATGCCTCGTAAACCAACCTTTTACACAAAACGAATCTGCCCATTGGTCAATAGAGGTAGTCGTCAACCCAAACTCGTTTCTGATTAGTGCGTTGGGAACCTATCAGTCAGCATGCTTATCTGTACATCCTTAGCGTTAGCTTTGTGGTAGTGATCTGACTCTTACAATCAACAGGTTTGTTTAGAAGTTATTACTGTAAATTACTATACTTAACAGAAATTACACGCATGAATTGACGAGTTAGAATATGACAATAGTGCATATTTGTTTTGTATGACGTTCAAAGTTATGTACTCACCTCATCTTAGATTTTCTTTTAGCATTTGCTAATTAGCATTAAGTTAGCTGGATTACCGTTTGTTTTTACGTAACGTCTCCTACACGCTAGTTGGAAGAGCAGCAATCTTTGAACCGAGCCGAATCTTGCAAATTAGATTTGGCAGTAAAAAACATGTGGCGACAGTCCCCGCTGTGGTCGACGCGGCTACAAATCCTGTTTAAATGTGGCGGCTTGCATCATTTGTAAAGTGACGACGTGGGAGGCGCAGCACGGAAGCTAGGTAATGTTGCTAGGCAACAAATACTTCGAAATGGAAGCTTTACATTACCATGGGCAAAACGTAGGTTTTCTTAAAATACTGCAATAGTAGGTGTATTGTGTGCTGCATAAAAGCGCTAAATCTTTTAATGTTTATGTATTTCTGCACATTAGCAAATTTGTTTAGCATACTGTACAATTTGTACCGTCAGTTACCATGGTAACATTCCACAAGAAAAAACTGCTACATCTATATATATGTATATATACAACGCACAGTAGCGTAAGTAAACTTGGATGTGTTCGTTTCTGTGCATGTTAATTGAATCAAAATCGGTGTGTGTGTATGAATGGAAAGCGTACACGCTTTGTCAAACCTTTGCGCTAAATGACGTCCGGGTGTAAGGTACGGTCAAAAAACTGAGAGTCCACGTAGCTTAGCTTTTCCTGACGTAGACCTTTAGCTAAATGACAACTGTGTTTACTGTCACCTTATGCCACGTTTAAGTAACTAACAAGCTTGGCCCTCCATAGGGCTACATGATCTAAAGCTTCGTCACTTTATGTTACTGTGTGAGGAACAACATTCGTGCTACTTTGCGGTACGATTTTAATCCGCTTTGCCCGCTTTATTTTTAGGAATGGGAGAGACTCCTGCGGTGATCCTCCAGCACCAAATTAGTAGCAGGTAGTGGCAGTGCAAGGGCAATGTTGTGCTGCTCTGTACAATGAAGAAAATATTCAGCTTTACAAAGAAAAAGAAGCACTCGTTTGGGACCCCTGACAGTGGAAGTGTTCTTTCTGTTGGCTATGAATTGAAAGAAAAGGACCTTGGGAAGGTTCACAAGGCTGCTTCAGTAGGTGATTTGGCAAAGTTGAAGCATCTTGCTAAAAAGAATGACCTCAATCAACTTGACAAAGAGAACAGGTAAGTGGGGTTGAAACACTTGCTCCTTTAATGCTGCAGCATCTTTCAAACGTTCATTGCTTTTTCTGCTTCATCTTTGTAATGCTGTCCATTTCAGTGGTTTAATAAAATGTCATAATCTCTTACCTCCTCTCACTTTTCCACAGTTTTCATGCGCAGTTCAGTGTATGTTAGTCAAGGAAGCAAATTAACTCTGTTAACTACTACTTATAGGGTATAGTTACAGTCATTCTTTGTTTAATGCATTAGTTGATTAAAATAAAAAAGCAAACTGCCAGCTGTTTTAAGAACAACGTAAAATATACGCAACACTCCAGGGTTATTTCTACTTATGTTTCAATGTAGGATCCAGTTACCATTTACAATTAGTGTATGTCAGATGTAACTGAGTCGTGTAAGTGGAGAACTTTAGGTAATTTGCACAACACCTTTTAAAGGGGGAAAAATAGGTGTTGAACTTCTGTGTCTTCGAAATATTTCAACAACCAAGATTTATTGACCCATTTTAAAATTAAAGCCATAAACGTTCTAAAACACTTAAATAAACATTATGCAGTATTCAAAACAATGTTGCATACCAGTAACTAGCATACTAGGTATTTCCTAAAGAAATTAAGAGATTTTGAAACAGTTAGTGAAACTATTATTTATGGTGATATTACCTTTGAATGTGCTTATTTTTAGTTGCTAGCTTCATCTGCTAGATAAATGAAAGGTTACATAATTAAAACTATTGTGATTAACCCTGGAACCCATTGTATATATCATGAATACAATGTGTCAGGTTCTGCACTAAAATTAGGGAAATTTGAAAACATTGTGTTGTTTGTATGGAAAAACTAGCAAATCAAGGCATGTGTTAAAATAGCTGTAAAAAATAGCTCTGTGCAAGTGTTTAGAAAGAACAAGAAAGCTTTTATTTGAGAAACTCTACTATTCTGTTACAGGACTGCACTTCATATTGCTTGTGCTAGTGGACATGTTGAGGTGGTCCAATTCCTCGTTGAGAACAAAGCCAAGCTTAACTTATGTGACAATCAAAATAGATCCGCCTTAATGAAGGTAATCTTGGTTGATGCCACTGCAAGACAATGTGAAGTTTGCTGTTTTTCTCCTACATTGTTTTAAGACTTGTTTTAGCATTTATGTCAATTCTTCACTATGTCAGGCAGTACAGGGCCAGCATGAGTACTGTGCAAGTATACTGCTGGAGAATAACGCTGAGCCTAACCTGGTGGACATCAATGGCAATACAGCCCTACATTTAGCAGCCAACATCCCATCCATCTCCACTGCTGTCCTCCTGTTGCAGCGTGAGGCTGCGATCAATGCACCAAACAAGGTGATTTGGGGTTTTTGTTTATGAGTACACAATTTCTCAGCCTCAGGCCAAATATGCAAACTACTGTCATATTACTAAATGTTTTGGAATTGTCGGCACAATCAGCTAAGACACCTTGGGTTTTGATAGCATATGGAATATGTTGCTATACGAAATATTTCAACAAAAATCAATGAATAGCAATAAATAAATATAGTTATGTAGGACCTCTTAATGACTTCTGGTTTTACACCACAATGGTATTGTGCACTGCACATGGTAAAGTACACGAAAATAGAACAGAGCCATTAATAATATTTAAATTATGTAATGATGTACAGATTTGTGCCTTTACTTAGAAAAAATATGTATTGTGCTTATTAAATTCCTAAATAGATCTCACATGCTACGTAATGTGTGTCTGCAGGCTACAGTAAATAAGATATTCAAAAATAAAATACAAAGATCTCAGCTGTTGTTGTTGGTCGGGGGTTTATTTTTAGGAGGGATTTACCCCTTTGACTGTGGCAGTCCGTGAGGACCATATTGACATGGCTGAGTTTCTCCTAAAGGAGGGTGCTGATGTGAATTATAGGGACCAAGACCAAAGGTTGGTGCTAAACAATGACACGTTTTTGGTACATGGTTAATAATTTGAATGTTGCACAATTAAATTTAATCAGGTTTCTGTGATTGATTTTTAACTTAGGTCTCCGTTGATGATAGCTGCTGGCAATGGACAAATTTGCATGTTACGACTTCTCTTGCGGTTTGATGCAGATATTACACTAAAGGACACCAAAGGGTGGTCAGCTGATGATTATGCAGTGACGAATGGGCATCATCCGTGAGTTATCTCCTTGCACTTGTTTTCCTACAGTTGTATTTTTTTGTAATTTACTAACTACCAGAGCTAAAAATTTAGCAATTTAATTTGTTTTGAGGTTTATTTTGTTTATCTATATGAAAATCTTAATGTTTGTTGTTGTTTTTATTGACTTCTGCCTTCTGTAAGTTTTTTTTGGCGCCTAACTACTTTTGCATACTTTCAGCAAGAAACACCATTCAAACTTCAAAACGTTTAGTTTATAAAGGACATTAATGTGTGTATACGGCTTTTTTAATGTTTTATACTTTTTTTTAGAGTTTTATACTTTTTAAAATTTGCTTTGATAATATAATCAATGACATAATCTCTGACGGCACACAATTAGTAAATAAGGAAGCAACATTTTGTTTCTGCTATTTAAGCAAAAGCAAAACTTTCAGCTATTTCAGCTATTTTAAGCCTTTTTCAGCTTTGCATGGAAATTCAGTGCTTTTTCTTTTTGAAAATGCTTTTTCTAGTTTTAAGTTGTTTCTTTAAAATTGTATCCTTTGCAATTATTGCAATTATTTTTAAGTGTTTCGACTCTCTTGTAGGTGTTCCCTCCTGATCATTGAGCATGGCACCCAGATGAATGATGGGTCCTCTCTGTTACATCCGGGTCTGAGCAAAAAGAAAAAAAAAAACCTGTTGGGTAGCCCTTCCCAAGATGCTGAAGTAGGATTTTCTTTGGGAGGCCCGGCCACTGACAAAGATGGTTAGAAAGTTATGTTTTCAATACTATTAAATGAAAGTTGTGTGAGGACATTATTATTGTTGTCTGTTCATTATTGACTTTGGTTATTCCATTTATTCCTCATGCATTACCTCTTGACTGGATCTAGAGCATGGAGAAAATGAAGCAGGGGGAGGTATTACCTTGCTTAGATGAGCTTTGTTTAAAGAAATCAGTCAGAGGCTGAAAACTGTTTGTCATTTAAGATCATAAGTGATTATGATAATGTTTGCTTTCTATCTACACCTGTTTTCAGGAAAGCACATTTTTATGCTGCTTACATTGTAAGCACCATAACTTGTGTTCTTTTTAAGTTTAGATGTGCTTAATATCTTGATGTTTGTCAGTTTTAATATGAAAATATGACACGTACATTTTCGAGGTTAAGTGTTAAGTGTAAAACTTCTGTTTTATTGCAGATTTTGAAGACAATTCTCAGTCCGAGTCACTCAGTCGGTGAGCACAATCTTTGTGTTGCTGCTGCAACTTACCGTCACAATAAACTTCCCAGCTGAAACTTTTGTTTTTCCTCAGGGTTTCTAAAAGTGTTGCAGATGAATGGCCTTCGTCAGAAAATGAAGATGAATCAATTTTAATTGAAAAGGTTTGTAATAGTTTTTTTAGTGTTTTTTTTGTGTGTTTTTGCTTTATCCAAAACTCTGTTCTGACCAATATTTGATGTGCTGACTTTCAGAAACGACAAAAAGTAAACCTAAAGAAAATGATTGCATTTAAAAAGGGAGAAGGTAATGAGAAACTTTTAGCTTAATTCACCTCTTAGTGTTTCTCCATACTTGATGATTGTAATCTTTTATCCCCCATCTGCCCTGTAGCATCTGTAATGCCTGACAGATCCCTGAGTGGTACAGAATCTGAGCCAGAGAGTGAGAATAGAGACCAGAGATTTCCATCCCTCCTAAAAGCTTTACCACCCAGCAAAGCTCTGCAGCACCCAGTAGATCCTTTTTCCTCCCTATCCAAAACACATCAGATGACATCCACTCCTCTTCCAACCTATAGAGAGGTATAATATTTGTGTTGAAATTGTGTCATTGCATTTCTATGACGTCTTTCTTTCCTTCTTCTCTCTTTTATTAACGCTTAACACAAGGAGACAGCACAGCTGAGCAGGGGAGTAGCAGACACTCAGGACAGATTTCAAGCTGTAAAGAAGGATTAGGCTCCCATGTGGGAAGCCCGGAAGCAGAGGATGAAGTTGGAGGAGAAGAAGAAGAAGAGGAGGAGGATGGAGGAGAAGAAGAAGAGGAGGAGGATGGAGAAGAAGAAGAAGAAGATGAGGAGGACGGAGAAGAAGAAGATGAGGAGGAGGAGGATGAAGAAGAGGAGGAAGAGGAAACTGATGAAGATGATGATGAGGAAGAAGAGGAAAGTGAAGAGGAAGATTGTATAGAGGATGATGAAGAGATTGACTTTGAGGAGGAAGATAATTATAATAGTGTGGCTTCTGTTGAGGCCAGTTCCACTGATTGTGAACCTATAAAAAAGGGTAGTGGTGCCCTTGAAGTTATCGAAAGGGCTGATTCTCAAAATGTACCTACTACTGTCTTCTCTTGCAACAGTGGATCTAATATTGATAATGTAGATGCTTCAGAGAAAGACGCCATAACAGAGACTCAAAATAGTGACGTTGTTTGCCCAGCTGGAAGTTATTTATTTCCTGCAACATTAAATGTCAAGGAGGATTGTGTCGTTTCAGCCATTAGAGTAGAGTCAAAATTTTCTGATGAAGATGACAGCGTTGGGAGGGAATGCACATGGTCACCAGACCGAAACATAGATCCCAGCCTGGGTGCAGCACAAGGCCCCATACCATTCATGCCTTGCACAGGGATTAATTCACCTGGGAAGGTTAAGGAGGAAGATTTGGAAAGCGAGGAGGAGGATGCTAACTCCTGGAGCAATAAACAAAACAGTGGTGAAACGGTGTGGAATGACAGTGATGAAGAAGAGGACAATCAAATAGAGGGATTTTGTCCCACAGTCTATGCTAATCGAATAAATGTGTTACCTGAGGCTGAAAGTAGAGATAGTGTTCATGTAGTTGATTGTAAATCAAAAAAAGAGACATTTAGAGACAAGAAACAAAAGTCCTCATGGGACTCCTCATTAGAGGACAGTAACACTGATTTAACCAATGAAGATGATGTTAACAGAGAAACTGTTGATCAAAAAATGAATGTTCAAGCATTGGATTTACAATTTGAATCATCACATGAAAACCAGCAGGACACCTCATGGGATTCATCAGAAGTTGTGAACCAAATGACAGAAAAGCTTAAATCATCTTTAGGATTATGCTCACCTAGGTCTCCTCGATCAAAAAACAAACTAGATCAAGCAACAGTAGATGAACCAGAGTGGGATTCTTCATCTGAAAATAATGACGAAAATGATAATGGCTCTAAAGATGAAGTGGTGTCACCAGTTTCCAAAGCCAGTGTTGTAACAGCAAATCGGACAAGAGAGCGGCAGTGTCCAGATGGTTCCTGTGAAGATGAAGATGAAGATATTGAGAGAGAGCCAAATAATCCTTTCCCTGCAGTATTGCTAGCACCTGAGGATGAAAAAGCCAGAAACCAAATACTTGTTAACAGTGATGTTGAATCTGAAAGTCCAATATCAAAAATGGGTGGAAAATTTGAGTCAGAAAATGAGAAAGGTTCTGATAGTAGTTGGGATGATGAAGATGAAAGTTATGAGTCAGGAAAGCAAAAAACAAAGAATATAGTTGTAGACTGTAACGATGTCTTGAAGAAAGAAGCTGGACCAGGTGATAATAATGGAGATGAAGACACTGAAAATGAGGCTGTAGAGTATAACAGGCCAGAGGAAGACATCCCGGTTGGCGTTAAGAAAGACGGTCCCAGCAGACACATTGAGACAAGTGAAGACTCTGACAGCAAGGACCAAAAGCTGCAGTACGATTTTGTCAGTGCCAAAGCGTCGGTTGTACGAGATTCAGATAACACTGAAGAGCCTAAGGATAAATTAACCGCATCGACTACACTTAAAAGTATAAGTACAGTCATTTCTCAGCCAAGAGTTTCATCCGATGACCATGATGAAGAACCGAATCAGGAAGTGATTTGTTGTAGCCCACCTACTAAAGATCTCACTGCACGTGAAGGCCTTGATCCAGACGGCTCCTTATTTTCATGTGAAGCTATACCTCAGACTGACATAGATGATGTGGATTTAAAGTCTCCTGATGAGGCAGAGGGCATAGGCATGACAAGCCAAGAGCAACCAGACCTTGAAGGGCATGTTAATGAGGTGAAATGGGGGTAGAACAGATTATAGTTGTATTGCGGTTGCTCAAAGAAGCCTCTGTAAACACCGTAGCTGTGCCAACACTTTCAAAACACCCCATTCATTTATTCAGATGCTTGTTTCAATTTGCCTGCTGCTATGCAGCTCATCACAGACGCCATGTCAAAATAAAAATATATAACCATAAGTGCATTTTGTTTGTTTGTTTGTTTTTTACCCAGAAACAAGACTCCTCTGAGGGCGAGGATGATGATGATGATGAGGAAATAGAGGATGTGAGAGATGTGGGGGAAGGTGGCATCTCCGATCATTACAATCAGCCTGAAGAAGGTAGAGACTCTCTTGACACCGCATCACCTGTTCATGAGACGGAAGTCTTTAAAGACAAGAAAAGAGGTAATAGGCAAATCATTTTCTTTGACGACATGGATTTTATGCGATACAATATGGCTTTGCCCTACACATGCATGCTAATTTGCAACAACTGCACATTCCTGAATAATTACTTTTGAAAACAGATATGCTAGCCCATATTTAATGACATTGTAAAATGTTCATTTTGAAATGATCTTTGATCAAACCTAATTGGGAAGTGACTGCATCATTACAGTTTTATTTCTAAATTATCTATATCTGCTGCCCTGTGTAAGAAATTCTACCCAGTTTTCAGTGTTTCTTGTCCAGTTTTTCAGTTTAATTCATCTACACCTGTTGAATAGATTTTCTGTCTGAGCTGGGTCTAGAGAAGGGCGAGGAAGAGCAGGATTCTTGGGACTCGGAGGTAAATTAAGGACAAAATTGGCAATGCCACATAGGTTGCCATTGTTGCCCAAACCTTTCTCACAGACTGATTTTCTCTTTAAGACCCATTCTGAAAACCCCAGCATGCCATATGAAGAGAAACAGCATTTGCATACACGGGCTCAAGATGAGATGATCACTGTCACAGAAGATAATAAAGAAAGTGGGTCTATTTTATTTATTTCTCTTCTTTCTTTCTTTTTTTTTTTTTTATTTTTTAAGTTATAATTGGCAGCAATCATTCCAGGCACCATTTCATGCTGCAGAAATAGTGCAACCTTACCTGATAGTGCTTGGGTGTTTTGAAAGCATTCAGTTAAATTTTTCTGTTTTCATTCAAAATAATATGTTATTGTAATGCGGTATCTTGCAGTGTATCTGTCAATTAAAACCACCTTTCCGATGTAAAATTTCTTTTCTAGACTTGTTTTATATTCCCTCTTTTTTGAGAGGGGGAGGCAATAGGATGACAGTTCTAGAGCCTCGGTGGAGTGTAGGCAGGACAAGATGCAGCCAGGGAGAGGGTATGCAATGTCTTGACTCATAGGTTTGAGGAACAGCATGTTAACTGTTCAAAAAGCCTGACCATCGTTTCATGTTCACAAAAAGAGAAAGCATGCAGCGTACACCTCTCCATCATGCCTGCTACATTCAAACCGTTGTTCTGTTTGGGTATTTTTGTTTGTTTGTTTGTTAGTTTCCTTTCTTATTTTAACTCAAGGTTCCACAGGTTCTTATTACCTTTCATGGATTTTGTGTGTGTTGCCTCAAATTCTGTGAAAAAGTGACTACGGTTTTTCTTAGCTTTCTTGGCTGATTCGGAACTTGTATCCAAGTAAAACCACAAGACAGAATTTAATGCTTGTCCTGCCTAACCATGTATCTTCATGCTTATTAATCATGAGCTTATTTGCATGGGAATGCATCCAGGTTCATCAGAATTCTTTTTTTCTAAACAAAAAAGTAAAAAAAAAAAAAAAAAAAAGTATTGTCTAAAATATAACAGACATTTCTTCTTGCAGCTGAAAACAACAATAATGATGATAATGGAGGCAAACCTGTTTCTAAAGATGATATGGTACAGAAAGAGGTAGGCTTAGCAACGAAATGGCTTAGATGAGACATTTTGGTCTGTTTGAATCAATGTCATAGCAATGTTCTTTCTCTACTAGACTGAGAGAACAAAATGGGAACCACTTAGTGTTATGAGCAAACTTGAAGGGGATAACAACCAGAAATCTGGTAAATAGAACATTATTTAATGTCATAATTCTAAACGCTGGAGAAGTTACAATATTTCAAGCAGGGCTATTTGTCTTGAACATGACACTGTTCTTTTTTAACAGACTTAATGGAGGAGCTTGGTCTAGGTGATGTTGATGATCTTGAGGGTAAGCTGACATATATTTTAACTTCTGGTAGATTTCTGTAAATAGATCAGTAACCACTTGTGTTAAAAGGCTGAAACCCACCAGCATTATTCAAACTTCATGTTCACATACTTAGAAGCTACTTGATTGAAGTGCTATATCTGTTTGAAATACTGACTTTTCTGCCTTTGGGTATGTTGTCTGTCATCACACTTTTTGAAGCTCATAAGGCAGGTTAGTAGACATGAATGATTACATTAGAACTTTACGCACTGTTTCTGTACAACCTCCTTTAAAATCCTAGTTTGACAGACTGCTGTGCGGCAGTATAGTGGATATCCCAAACTAAACTAGCCTCTTATGTTCACAAAGCTCATTGTCAAATTGTGCTCACTGACCCATATCTTTTTGGATTAATTACATAGATGCATCAGACTGGGACTCAGCAAGTACCACTAGTAAGAGAACCCTGCCTGGCTGCAAAATGGCTGCCTCCCCTGGATTTGAGGAGCTACCAGAAAACTCTAATTCCCCTGTTAAGGAACAGGATGAATGCATTGCTCCAGAAGCACCCCTGAAACCTCAAAGGTTCCTCAGCTCTGACAAGAAACTGCCCAGTACACCCCCTCATGATTTGCCTCATCCTCAACCACGAGCAAGAAAGGTGTTGCTTCAGAAACCAGACAGTGAAGAAGGTAAATGTAGAAAGATTGTCAGTGCTCTTATTTACATTGACCGTGCATAGTTACAGTGTACCTTTCTTCCAAAAGATGTGAACATGTAATTTTCTGTTTTTCTCTTTGAATTGCCATTATTCAGAATCTGATTGGGAACCAGACAATTCAACATCCTATAATAAAACAAAAACTGACAATCATCTGCAACAAATAGCTGATATTCATGCAACTAAACCAGGTTAGGCTCGTTAGCCTTTATATAAAAGTATTTTTGTGTACACCTACCACATGCTCTAGACAAAGTCTCCCTGTCTCCTTCGTAGGTTCCCCTGAACTCTCATCGATGGCAAGAGACAGTAAAAGTAACATAGAGACTGACAATCAGCAACAAAAGGTGAGAAATATCCAGAGATTATAGTTACTATCATATTATTACCATATGTTTATGGTAAATTTGGTTAATTTTGCTTGTGGTCAGTTGTGCTGATTTACATAATGAAACAGGTTAGGTAATTTGCTAGCATCATACTGCAAATACGGAGTGATATGGATGTGAAATATCATACTTTTACATAATTCATAATCATTTTCATTTTACTCAAAATCAAAATTAGGATTTTCCATTGTTGTCTTTTCTGTTTTGTATTTTTCCTGTCCACTCATGCCATCAAAAAAAGAAATATGATGCAGTAGACACATGTGAGTTAGATAAGCTATGCTCGTCTGGCCATGCGGACTCTGGCAGTGGAGAAAAGGATAACGATGTAAGAGATCAATGCAGTCCAGAAGGAGGTGAAGCTGGGGATAACGCACCATGGGAGAAATGTTACGAGAAGCTCTGGGTAGAGGTTGAGAAAAGGGAGGTAAAAGCCACCTTCAAGAATGTTGCATGTGAATTAAAGGAGAAATTTGGCGAACTGTGCAAATCAAGCCTTCCTGCCAAAGATGTCACTGAAGAGCAACAGGCCACAGCTGAATCTACTTCTGCAGAAGAAGACTCAAGTGATGAAGAAGCAGGGGAAATCATTGTGCGCCCCACAACCAGAGCAAGGAGTACTGTCCTTCTCACGATACCTGAGCAGAGGGAGTCTGGATTAGAAGACTCTGAGTCAACTGACAACTCTGTGTGTGAAGACAGGTCACAGGTTAGTGGATCCCGGGCTTGTAAGAGAAATAATTATCGGGAACCAGATGAACTCACTGGTGTAGGGCTGGAGGAGAGTAGTTCTTCACCTCACCACACTACAGCCGAGAGACAGAGCAACGTGGATCATGCTACCAAAGTAATTACTAATGTTCAAACAACATCCATGTCTGGTGTTGACTGTGGCTCATTCTTTAAAAATGAGCCCAATCTTGCGCTGTTTCCCAAACAACGGATGGACCCTATGTGGAAAGATACCATGTCTGATCTAGATGAGTCTGAGAAGAACAATGTGTGTCCAGAAGAGGATCCTGAGGAATGTTACGCGTCTAGCCTCAGCAAATTAAGAAGACATTCAGCATATGCCCCTGGTGTCTCTGATGAAGAGCTAGAAGAGGACAAGGAAAGACTTAAACTTGAGGTAGGGATGCTGAAGGTTGTCTTCCTGGATTTGGAGAAAGAAAAGACCCAACTCCAGAAAAAGGTAGAAGATGGCCGCCTCTCCTATAGTCCCTTTTAGATTGCATCTCTTCCTCTTTTTCTTCTTTTATTCATGAACTCCAAACTGGCCATAAATAGGATCTCATGTCTCTGTTTATTAGACAGTTATGTACAATGTCTAAATACGTCTGTTCCATATAAGCCTCGATCCCGCATGTCTCTCCTTATAGTTTCACGTAAACCGCCTTAATGATATCTTCCATTTAACTAACATTTTTACGTGCATTTGAACTCAGAAAGACTTGTACTGCCATTCTTGATTTTGCACCATAACTACACAAAGGTCTGTGATGTAATTTAGAGGTGACTTTCATTTTGCATGGATTTGCATGTATCTTTACACTGAATATTGCTGTTATATAAGTTCTCTCTTTCAAGGTAATGTGGTGTGAAGAATGCACTAAGAATGGCCTTTTTTTTGCCCTTAAATAGTGCTGCTGTGATGGTTATGACATGTTGATGTATTAAATGAATCTTTTCCTAAAGTTAGTCTTTTAAAAATTCCCTGATTTCATCCACTTTCTCTGTTTGCACCTTTGACTGCATTGTAAATATAATTTGAATTTGGAATTCAGTTTGAGTTTTTGATTATTAATACATTGGCAACAGTTTTAAAAAAGTGTTTTTACTTTATTATATGGATTATTGCATGCAGAATAATCAACATTTATTTTAATCCAAATTTAAAATGGAGATAAATGTGCAAAATATGAACAGCTGTTCCTAAGCAACTTTTTGGCTACATACAGTATAATTTGTTAGACATGAATTAAAAGGCGACCATTATTCTATCGTATACATTTTATTGATATCATAATATTGTAGTTTTAGAATTGAAAAGATCTCTGCTAGAATAGTATCTTCGTAGTCTGTAGTTTTTAATGTTTGCTACAACATTCCAGTGAATGGAATCATATCCCTGTAAGTGAAAAAATTTATATAGAACAACAAATAGAGAAACCACACTAAGGTGTTAGGTCTCTGTAGGGAAGGGTGATGATAAATTATGTATGGTGAAGTAGCTGCCCCAACACGCATCTTACAAGGCTGGCTCCAACAGCTTAGGGAGTTTTTTTTGTCAAGTCCAATTATTAAATGTTTGCCCTTGTCTTTTCAGTTTGGCCAAGAGACAACAAAAACTGCAATGCAGGTGGAAAAATCCAGTGCTTTATGGGATACTGCTGCTACAGCATTTGAAGAAGTAGGTACGGAGAAACCTGAGACCAGTTTAGGATTCCTGTCAAGTCAAGCTTGTGCAGTTCAGCAGGAGCCGCCGCCTGCAGCCATCAAAAGGCAAGAATTATTTGACTTTTGCATATATTTAGGCCATTATATTTGTCAATTGTAAACCATTGCTTTTATGTTTTTAAAACATCCACAATCCTCATCTAGATAAGACATTACAGTCCTTGCGATAGCTCAATTTAATTTTCAGGGACACCTTCAATAGCTCAGTCTAAATTTCTGATTTCTGAACTGATTTCATTTAACAAACTTTTTCAACAATGCCTCCAATGACCCCAAATTATATCTGTCACAACTCATTGACTGTCAGGTTTATTGCTCTCCATAGCACCAGCGTGACACCAGTGCAATTACATCTCCCACTCCAGCAGACCTACAATAGCAACAAACAGGAGGGAAAAGCTGTAGAGGGGAACTTACAAATGGAGCTGGTCAGAGGGGCCCAGCAAGGCCGAGCCCCTCAGACCAACACCCTTGTTAATGGAGATCCCCTCTCTGTGTTTGACGATAGCACTTTAAGTGAAGTGTCGGATGATGAAGGAAGGTATATATATATATATATATATATATATATATGCAGTATGCAAATTATTTGTATCAATACCTCTATGACACTAACCCATAAAGTGTGTTTAGACTGAATACAAAGTGATTTCTACAGGAAGCACGATTACACATCAGTTGAAAAGTGAAAGACTGAGTGGATGTGAGAGCAAATTAAGGTTATAAACTTACGGACCTGAGTAAAGAAAAAGAGACACAAGAGAAAGTTTTTTTGTAAGTTCTAAGATGACAGTCCAGCTTTCAAATTCACTTGTCAAAAATAAATTGGAAATTAACTTTGCATTCAGTGTAAAACAACCTTTAAAAATAATGGTGGTGGGTGAACATTTTGATAGATATTTATTATCCCCCCACCCCCGCATAGTTGCTTGACTAACCATTGGTTTTCAAAAAATGGGATAGTATACTGCATTATACCATTATACTGCTCTTTTATGCAACTCACCTACCATGAGTCTATGTGGCCTATAATTCTGTTTTTCTGCCCTGCATTTTTTTTAAAATAAGGTTGCCAACCAGTGGACAACAGAAAATCGAGGTAAAGCACAAATTCTCTCAGTGACTGGATGGGCTTAAGGTTGAGTACACAATATAGAATGAGAATGGGAATAATCTTAGGACCTCCGTTGAAATTTAGAACCCTGACGAAGTGGAGTTGGCAGAAGACCTTGATGAACTTACTCAGTCATCAGATACGGCCACAGATGACACGGACTCTCCCACTTCAGGCTATCGTCATGCTTCCCTCCTTATTCAGAAGCTAGATTCGGCCACTTTAGGTAGTGGTTCAAATGCTTATATGCTCATAATCCATCTTTCTCATTAACTGGTGATATCCAGAGCTCTGCTGTAGACTCCAACATATTATTGTATTTTTCAAAGACTCTAGAAGCATGGTGAAGTTGCAGAACATTTTCCATGAATACGAACGCTCCATCCAAAAGGCCAGGAGTCGCCATGGTTACCTGTCAGACAAGGCTAGCCAACTGGAAATGGAGAGGACCGAGTTGAGGGCCTCCCTTGAGGAAGTTAAAGATGTTAAGTCTGCCTTGGAGCGCAACCAGTTGGAATTACAAACTGAAGTCACAAACCTAAAGTAAGAACTGTGTATTTTATAAATAAAGTTACTTTTTTTTTTTAACTTATCGACTGTCCTTTTTTTATATGTCACTTGGCAAAGATTTCAGCTAAAACAGGAGCAGGAAAATCGCCGAAATGCCACCATGATGTACAACTCTTCCAAAGATAAGCTACGGAGGTCGGAGGAGCAGCATCAATTAGAGGTTCAGGAGAAACAGAAGGTGGAGCTCACCCTCAGGAACCTGGAGCTGGAGATGAGAACACTGGTCAACAACATGAAACAGGTACACTGTTCATAAAACTTTTTTATAAACAATGAACTTTTTTCTTTTAAACAAACTTTTACAATTTTTTTTAATGCCGTTTTTGTTGTATTGGTGTCGGTTATCATGTATGTTTACTTGCATTAATAATCCTGGGCCCAGCAGTGACTGAGGATGTAGAGAGATGGTACTTGACTTTGTCCAGTTGTTGTTTGATGTGTACATGATTGAAATGGTAGTGGGTTATATGTTAACATCCAGCTTGAAGAAGATAACAGAGAGGCGCAGAGGCTGCTGGCTCAGGAACGCAGTGCACGGACCCTGCAGGAGAATTTGCTCAGTAGCCATCTCCGTAAACAGCAGGAGATAGAGGAGGAGAACAAAAGAAATATGAGCAAAAGCAATGAGGTAATCCTAGTATTCATTGTTTTATAACATATAGTTTAGAGGTTTTAACAGTTTGTATCAGTTAATGTGTGTCTCTTCAGAAGTGTTAGGAAATGAACAAAAACACTTGATATATTTACAGTGATTTATAATATGTGTTGCAAATAGAAAGTGTTTATTTATCTATATTGTCTCCATATGAAAATGCCTTTTCATGTCCAAATTCTCATGCAAATCTTGCATATCTTTCTATCATAGGCCTTGTCTCAGCTCACCGAGGCCAGTGACAGGGAGAAGGAATTGCTCCAGCACACATACACCTTACAGGAGCAGCTGACCATCCTGAGGACAGACCTCGAGCGTTCACAGGCCAACAGCAGTCTCAAAGAGAGCCACATTCTGGAGGAGAACGAGGCCCTCAAAGAGCAGCTGGAAGATGCTCGGCGAGATCTCAAACTTAACAGCGAAGCCTTGACCCAAACTGTCTTCAACTGCAACAACCAGGTGACTGCTCTGAAGTCTGAGCTGACTATAGTAACAACCCGCCTGGAAAATGAACGGCATACACGTGAAACACTGGAGGCAGAGGTCGAGTCCACTCGCACTCGCATGACTGGAGCCTTAAAGGAGGCTGAGCGATGCCTGGCAGCTCACTCGGATACAGAAAAATCTCTTTTCCGAGAGAAAGAGGAACATCAGCGTCTTAAAGACAGACTCACAGGTTTGTAGTGGTGGGAATGTGTTCTAAGCTAAATATTGCAATACCTCAAGCGTGCCCAACCAGGGTGCGTTGCATGAAAGTGATTTATCAAACAAGCACAACATCTCTATGTGTCATTTATAAAATGTTCTTATTTGTGCATTTCCATTCCAATAGTTGAGTTTAACATTAGCTGTTGCTGTATTTCAGTCAATTGTCATTATTCCATCGGCCTCTTACTACAATTTTCAGTTTTGAAAACAAAAGGGCCTCATGCAAGAACCACTCGTATGAACAGATTTTCTTATGTTTCAAATATTGTCTTAGGTACGAACAAAATTCACAAGTGGTCCAAACCTGTTATACCACTCATGAATGGACAGACTACTATCCCACGTGGGCGGGCAATTAATTTGGCGTTTAAACCTAACATAGAAATTAATTAAATGAATGCACAGCACTGGCTATATGAAACAAACGTAATGCTAAGTTATGCTAAAGTCTTTACACCACACCACTCTTTGATTGTGTGAGCTGCCCTGTGTTTTCTTTGACTTTTTTCCTTAGTGGGGCTTTGTTTGTATCTGGTATTGCCTTTATTTCTACAGGTGAATCAGCCAGTCAGCGTGAGGCAGTCAGCAACCTATCCCAGAAGCTTGCTAAGGCAGAGGCTCATGCAAACAGTATGGAGAATGAGGTCCATCGGGTCACACTACAACTTACAGAGAAAGGATTGCTGCTGGATGTCCTACAGCGTGAGAAGGACCAGTCACTTGCACGTATTAAGGAGCTGGAAACAGCTCTGCATACTGAGAAGGAGATGGTTAGTCGTGCCGGAGCTCGCCAAGAGACCACACAGGAACGGCTAGCCCAAGCCCAGAGCGAGGCCATGTTATTACGGCAACAGCTAGAGGAAGCCCAAAACAAAGGTGCTGCAAAGGACCATGCTGTGACAGATGCCCAAGAACGCTTTAGTGACATTCTGTCCAAGCTCCGCTCTGACTGTGAAGAGAGGGTGCAGCTTGTGGAGGAAAGAAATAAGGAGCTTGCCAGTAATGCTGCAGATCTCCGAGATCAGATCTACAAGTTAGAGGAAGAAAAGAGGGAAAGAGAGGTAGGAAAAAGGCTCTGCAGGCAAAGAGGATCGTCTAACCTCTTCCTTTAGATCCACTTTAGCTTCCTCTTAAAAAAATCTCACTTTATTTTTCACCAACCGCTGTTTTCTCTGGATTCTGTTTGAGCACAGATTAGTCTGAGGCAGCTGCAGCAGGAGCTTGCTGACTCACTCAAGAAGCTGTCAATGAGTGAAGCTTCCCTTGAGGTCAACACACGCTATCGTAATGACCTGGAGGAAGAGAAGGTTCGGTTCCTCAAAGACCTGGACAGGATTAAAGGAAAGGTATGAGTATGGAATGGTGCCACCTTGTGGCAACAAATACTCACCACATGTCCTATACTAGATGTGCTAATGTTTATAAAGCACTTTAAGTTATACAGAAATTAAGTGGCTTATTAGTAAAACTTTTAGGTGGACCCCCTCCCTTCCTGTCCATTGGGAACATCGTTAATTGTTGATAAGGTGGATGCTCTGTCTTTGTCTTACAGCTGCAGGAAAGCGAAGATCAGTTTGTGCAGGCTGAGAGACGTATTAACAATCTAAAGAACAGTTTGGATGAAAGGGAAAAGGAACTTAGCACTGCTGCTCAGAAACTCCAGGAGGCACTGTCTGCTTCAGCAACCTGTGATACCACCATCAAACAGCTGGAGGAAGCTGTGCAGAGGTATTCATAAACATATACTGTTTACACACACTTAGGATTGAAAGAGCAATCAAATTATTTTAAATGCCATATAAAAAAAAAATATATATTTTAAATTGTATATAAATTTAAAGGCTTGTAACATAAGTCAATACAGCACAATGTTTTCAGTGTGCTAAAACCTACAGTGTTGACATGTTATGATAGTGTATAAATGTGTGATACAGTTTCAATATAATTTTGCGTTAGACTGGAGATAGAGAATGCCAGACTGGAAGCTGCTGCAAAACAACAGTCTAACAAAATCGAGGCTCTTCAGAAAGGGGCTCAGGAAGCTGCGATGGTGAGTTTGGGGAGGCCTTTTTTTTAGTAGTTTTATGACTAAAAATGTAAATCTAATATTTTGCTATCAAGTCGGTAGAATCCCTTGTGATGACAAATAATTGATTTTACATTATGAAGGTTTTATTACATTTTTAAGATATCCAATCTTTTTCCAGCTATCTGACTGCTCACCTGGAGGAGGGGTTGGTATTGTAGATGTAGGCCTAGTTTCTCCGTGTGCTTGTTTTATTTCTATTTCTATTTATATTTATTTCTATTTTCTTTTTTTGTGTTCGTTCGTTTTAAATAAATTGACTGAAATCAAACAATCATACTGTGTGTATTTACAAAATGAAATGCACTTGGGTCTGCGGGCTTTTTGTGTAAGCTTTTTCAAATAGTTATAAAATTGTAAAAAATGAATATTCGATTGTTTAAAAAGCAGCACTACCTCTGCTGTCGGCTGTGCTGCACTGAATGCACTGCATGAGGGGGAGGAGTGACAAAATGTCACTTTCAGGGTTTGAAATAAGAGAAGAACATTTTTATATATTTTTTTTGTTGTTGTTGATTAATCTATCGATTATTTTTCAATGAATCGATTAATCTATCAATTATTTCCCCATTAGGCTCTATTTATTTTTCTAATATCATACAATAATATAATATAGTAACAATTAAGTTACTAAAAATATTAATTCATGGATCATTTATATTTCAATAAAATAAATTAAAATATGCGATGCAAGGAATTATTCCTACCCCCCAAAATAGGCCGGTCTTAACTGGTAATCGCTTTTTATACTAATATAAAGTCCCCCCGCAATATAATTAAAGCAAGAGCTTGTTCCGTTCAAGTTAAATGAATGTGCTGCAGTTTACTTAAGTTTCTCTACTTTAACAGCAAAAATATCAGTTTGACTTAAAATTCATAATTCGTATTATCAGCAGATTTCGAGTTTAACTTCGTAGTCACAATTACATATCAATCTTTAGTCTATTCAGCTCTGTTTTAGGGCAAAGCAGTGAAATGCTGACATTGTGCTTTGTTTTAAGAAAAACGACTCACTCCAAAATAAGCGGTTAACCAACGAGCTGGTTGTGGTGAACATATGAAGGTGGATCAGGAACTGCGGGCAGAGCTGAAATTATTGCTTTTCATCACATTTCTGATCGTTTACCGAGTGTTTTGATAACTTCCTCTTATAGATTGTTAATTTGCAGAGAGTTTTTTACGCTGGAACCCGAACGAGCACTGATGTTGTCCGGTCGAGTTACGGAGTAACTTTGCCTTTCCCTGAGCTGTCTGCTTCCTCTCTGCTGCAGACAGGGACACTTGGCTGAGCTCCGTCCTCGCTCAGACTCAGAGAAAAGAAGCTGCCACACAAGTTTATTTGCGCACGTTTTGTAAATCAACCTATGTTTGTAATCGATTAGGTCGACGTGTCACCTCAACTTTAAAAAAGATCCAATTATACTATAACCAATAATTAAAAGGGTGGTTAATTTGTAATGATCTTTTTTCTCTGGTTAAAAGCCATTGCAAACTTTACCTGTGTCTGTAATAATTGTTCTGGCAGGGAAAGATTAATAAAATCAAAGAAATCAATTAATTAGATATGATTTTAAAAAAAAATAGAAGTTTGCCGTTTGGATTTTCTGATAAACCTATCTGAGAGCTCTGTCCAGTAGATGTCTGCTGTAATTCATCCTGGCAAAGGCAGTTTGACTGATCTCCATCTGTCCTGGTGACAGACAGATGCACAGACTATGTTCATAAGGATTTAGATGATGAGAGAGGTTGGATTTGGTGTATGGATCCAATAAAATCTCAGCTCTGTAGCACTTACACATCTCACTTTCAATTTGAATTCCCAATACAGTCAGAAGTCACGCAGTCACTGGGGTGGGCAGTGTTTAGTATGTCGTTGTTTACAGGGAACCAATGCAATGGTGGGGGCAGGCATAGTGCGCAAAATAAATATTTGAATATTATAACCAAATGTCATTGTTGGCCAATTCTGACAGCCATAGGTTTGACATCTAGGTTATAGGTTCCAGACATACAGAGGAAGTAACGACTTGGCAGTTTGAATTCTGCTTGGTAATGTCTAAATGTTTTTTTTTTCCTTGAAGGCCAATCTTGATGTGTGGGGTCTTTTACTGTGGTCTTTCTCAACTTGCATGATGCATGTTAATTCCTTCCTTAATTCCTTCTAAAGTGTCCTCTGAACTTTTTTACCTGAAACGCAAAATAAGACAAGTGCAGCAGAGACAGAAACACCCTCATTAAAACACTCTCTGTACAATGTTTTTCCTATTTGTTTAGGTTAGAGGTCGTTTAGAGGACTTGGTTACACATCTCCAAAGCAGCAAGATGACTTTAGAAGACCAGCTTAGTAGAGAGGTTGGTGGCATATTTTGGTTCCTCGCTAAGTAAAACTATTTTGTGCTATTTTGTTGTCTGTGTAGTAGACCAGTCTCTGCAGGCAGGTACTAAATTTGAGTACCCAGAAATACGAAAGAAAAAACAAGCTGATGATTGTGACAGCGATACAACATTTTTGTCTTTATTCCTCTTTAACTGACTTTAACTTACACTTTCAGTAAAACTTGCAAAAATCTATCTTCTCCAAAACTGACAGAAACATAGATCAGTTTAAACAAATGACCGAAGTGGCCGCATATCGTTGGTATAAAACATTTGGTCACTGCCAACATAATTATTATAAAATTTCACTAACTTGTAATAATAATTAATAATTTAGGGGCTTGTCTTTGTCCTTTCTTAGGTCCAGAAACAAAACATGCTGTCCCACACAGCCCAGGACTCTCAGGCCTTGTGGGAGGAGGAACTAAAGAGTCGCTCTAAGTTAGGACTGCGCCTGGCAGAGCTTGAAAAAGAGAAAGAAGAACTTAACACCCAGGTGATCACTATAATTCTGTTATCTGACGAATTAAATAGGCAGCCCGCCCTATAATATGCTCCACTACGACTGGGATCTCTAGAGTTATTGACTTATTGCTTGTTTTCCAGATGGAAATAGAAAAGAAGAAAGCCAAGAAAATTGCGGAGCAGAAGAAAGCCATAGACTCACGGTTGAACCAAGAGATGCAAAGAAACACTGAGCTTCAGAAAGAAATGTACAGGTGACTCTTAACGTCCTCCTTGCAACCTCCTCACCTTTGGCAGTACCTCATCCAACTATTTAGAGACAACTCTTATCCAATAGAACGCAGTCTTTCCTGGCTTTGTGGCTGTGCGACACCTGTGTCCATATCAGGCGTAAAGGTGTATTTAACATGTTATTAGCAATACTCATATGCACACAGTCCGTGTGTTTGTTTAGTGTTTTTTTGTATGTTCTATTAATTATGGCTGATTTTGTCTTTATTTGCTAATGAACCTTATTTTGTTGTATGCATACGTATGCATATGTGTTTTAGGCTGCGAACTCTGTTGAAGACTGCAAAGAAGAAACTCCGTGACCAGGAAACTGGTGGAGCGGAGTTTGGCTCTCCATTGAACAGTCTACGCATGGACCTTGGCCGACACAGCCTTGCTGAGGGAGCCAGAATGAAAGAAAAGGTTTGTGTTTTTTACGTGGTGCTGGTGTTTCATTATAAACCATGAATACATCACTGCCCGTAACAAAATCTGTCTTTAGATTCCATGCAGCCTTTGCTTAAAAGGTTTCTTTTGTCGTTTTTGTGTATTCAGGTAGACGATCTGCAGGTGCAGCTGGAAAAGGAAGCGTGCCGTCGCAGCCAGCTAGAGATGGCTAATGGGGAGCTTAAGGATCAGCTGGCCTCCCTGAAGAGCTTGAGTCACAGCAATGACCTCTTGGAGAGGAGTAAGAGGCAACTGGAGGAGGAGGTGCTGGACCTGAGACGACGAATGGAGGCTGCTCAGATGGAGCAGAGCCAGGTGGAGCAGTATCGCCGTGATGCAGATGAAAGGGTCCGTCAGGAGTTGCAACAGAAACTGGAACAGGTCAACCTATTCCTGCAGGTAACTTTTTCAGTAGAGATACTGGATATATAGACCTAAAAAAACAAAAAACAATTTAAATTCATAGTTCTATTAAATGAAGGTAGATGTACTATATCCCTAAGACATAAGCTACAAGTATGATTTTATCTCTGTGTATACACAGTGGTGTGTAGTAACAGTGTAATAAAAGAAAGAGATTTAATTTAGGTCTGTCTGTTTACAGTCCCAGGCAGCATCCCAGGAGGCACTAGATCAGATTAAGGCAGCAAATGAGGCCAACCTGCGCTCCCAGCTGGAACAGAAGATCCGTGAGCTGGAGGGGGAACTGGGTCGAGCCCGCAGCACCCAGCAGGACAGCCTCAACCAACGAGATTCCACACGCACCGAGCTGGAGCAATACCGCCAACTCTACACTGAGGAGCTGCGCCTACGCAAGTCCCTGGCTGCTAAACTGGAGAGGTCAGAAGGCCATCATCAAATGCCGTTTTAGCCGCATGTTGAATATTGAATATATTCTATCTAAATATTTCTAGACGGCACATGCAATATGTTGGTGGTCCGGCAGCAGTAATTAGCTTCGTCCTGTTCACAGGGCCAACAGTCGTCTTGCAGAAGCCAATTCCAAGCTGCTCAATGAGCGCAGTAGGTCTTTTATGACCAGCACCATCACTAATAGTGGCCTTGCTGGGCCCTTCCTGGAACTGGGCACAGCAAATTATGGGGCCACACTGGGGCCCCTCAACAGGAGCCTTGGCATGGGGTTATCCCTTAGCCCTGTGACTGAGGGACAGAGCAGCAGGGTTGAGGACTATCTGGCCAAGGTCTGTACTGTCATTAAATGATTTTTTTTTATTACAGAGCAATATTTCTATGTAGTTTATTTTTTGATGTGGGGGGGTTGTGGACATTTTTTATTTTCCTATAGTATCATGGATTTTAGCATTGTTATTGTGCAACTGCTGGTGGCAGGCATTTTGTTCAAAGATTTTGCTTAGGTAGGAAGAACTGAAGCAACATTTGTTTGCTTCTACCCCTTGAGCCACATACAACGTGTGAGCTTTTTAGACAATGTCATCACTTCCAAATCCCAATGACAAACAGCATTGTGATTTGCATATAGAAGCCACGTGATCAGTTTAACAGTACAAGGTGTGCAAAAAGACTGATTTCAAGCAACAGTGAATTAGAAGATTACATTTTAGAACTAGATTATCATGTGTAGATTATCAGCGATTTGATGAGAGGCAAGATTGTTGAGAAGGAGGATTTTGGCAACTTTGTTGGATTCCCAAATGAATCGAAAACTAAGAGCTGTTACCCCCGTCTTTAGCCAGGGGTAAAGATTGACGGTTCCGATTGATTACAACGTCATTACAGTGAAAGAAAATAAACCAATAAACCAAAATTTTCAATAATAATAATAATTTTTATAATACACTGCCACTTAGCTTTTTTCTGTACCATTTATGTTAAACTGCCAAACATTAGTTTTTGTTCTCTATTTGTTTTTTGGTTTATTTAGCTTTCCAGCATTTTTAATTTCCTGCTTCTATCTGCTACAGAGACTGAAACGGAGGTTTTAGTGAGCATTACATTTTTGTCAGGTTTTTCAGAAACCCTCAGGGTAAGGAAGCTGTTTTCAAACAATCTTCAGTTTTTAGAAAATTTTTAACGGGATGCTTTAGGGCCTCATGGGATAACAGGGAAGCAAACTTGTCACCCTTTGGTGAAAAACCAAAGTGATCACATGTGGTTTGTTTAAATCCACAATAAAAAAAACCAACATCAACAAATTGAAAAAAACGTAAAAACCTAAAAAGCTTATGTCACAGCAGTTTCAGATTCTCCTACTTAAAATTGTCCAACGGTGAAACGTTGGGCCTTGACTTCATATGTTGTTGCTTCATTAACTAAGAAAGTAAGTCTGTGTGACCCTCCTCTTTTCATTTTTTAAAGACTTCTAGAGTTGCTACTTCTTTTTCATTCCGCCTCTAGTCTAGATGGAAGTGGGACTTCTAACTTGTCTTCTATTTCTTACTCTTTTAGCTTCTAGCTCAAAAGTCTGTCTCTCATCTCTCTTCTCTTCAGCCTGACACATAACCAGGTGTGTAGACGGTTTTTAGCTCAGTGTCTGATTGGCTGCTCTTTCTTTCACTCTTCTGCTGGACCTATACTTTTGGCTCTGTTCACACGCAAACCACAATATTTCACACAGTAGAAAAACAGATTTTGGATGGTTTTGGGAGTTTACCAGCAAATGTTCAGGTGACTCTATGAAATTTCAGTTGATGGAAAAATAAATGAAAATTGTTACACTGATTATGAAAAGAGTTCTCTGGAAAGGGACATGAAAGGGAAAGTATTTACACATAACATATACTCAAACCTGACATAACACATGTTATACTGTAACCTTTATTGGCAAAATCTATAAAAATAAGCCCAGATTGCACGAAATGTCAACGTCAGGATATAAAGCCATATAAAATACCATCATATAAAATAAAATAATTAAAAACCTTAGGTTTTGCATAGGGTGGTTAGTTAACTGATTAGTACACCAACTAAAAACTCACTGTCTCCATGCTCTGAAGACTGGAGGAGTAGAAATTACATGGCCTACACATGGCCTCTTAATAATAATTACTATTAAAGAGCCACACCTACCAATTTCCTCTTTGTAGTTCTACATGCCTCGTGATTCTTAAAAAGCATTTATCCTAATTTAACTGCATTTTGTACCCTTTAAGTCACACACACGTGACCTCAGGTAACTATATTTGTACCATGTTTTTGCCACTTGCACTAAGCTTTAAATGGGAACATCAGATAAGCTGTACAAACTAAACTAAAGCAGATCTCGCATGCTTGGCATGTCCTGCTGTGTTTCACACAACAGTTCAAGTTTTCTTGCAGTGTTTTTACACTTTTCAAATTTTCATTGAAATGTCTCATTTCAAATATGTTTACTATAGTGTTGTGTTTGGTGGTTAAAGTTCACCTCTGCATCTTTGCTCTTTTAAACCATATGCTTTTCAGTTGAAGATACATGAAACTACGGCTTTCCTTTTTTTCCAGATGCAGAGTGAGTTAGATAGAAACATATCAAAGGAATTAAACAATGGTGAGTCCACAAATATGGCTGGATGTATCAGAAAACCCTCACAGTTCGTTAAAATTCCTAATGAAATGCATTGTAGCCGTCTGTGACTTGTAGCCACTGTTTCAATGTGTGGTCTCTCTCTCTCTCTCTCTCTCTCTCTCTCTCTCTCTCTCTCTCTCTCTCACTCTCTCACTCTCTCACTCTCACTCTCACTCTCACTCTCTCTCTCTCTCTGGTCCTCAGCCACAGCAGAGCTGGATGTGGCATCTGCCCGTTGTTCCCCAGTTGGCTCTGCCTCGAAGGTGGAGCTGGATCCCGTCAGTAGGGCGACACAGCAGTACTTGGAGGTATTAAAGAAGAACAAAATGATCTGAGGACACATCACAGTTGCTCACAATCGTTTGTTTGTTTGTTTGTTTCACACTTTACATACTGACAATAATGACTCTAAGGCCAAAGCTGCCACCCATGCTATGTCACGTAACACACAGCACAGCTTTTTTAGACACAATACTGCTATTTTATCCAAGAAAGCCAAACATCATGCACATTGCACTTAACCACTCAGGAGCAAAGGGCATAAGATTACTGGTAGGTACTGTACAGTGAGAGAAAACCTTCAGAGTATTTGTTCCTACTCATTAATTCAATCAAATCCCTTTTATAACTGTGGTTTGGATTTTTGTTTATGAATATTTGTGTTGCTGTATTTGAATTTGGTTTATAAGTATTTGATGTCTGTCAAAAGTAGCCATGATATTACATTTGGTACGTGCCATCAAATATTGCAATATATGTCTTTTTTTTTTTCTTTTTTTTTTTTAGAATAGTGAGTCATGTGTTTCTGATTATTTATTTATTTTTCATGAACATGAATATACTTGAATAAGACAAGCTGGAGCAATCTATAGCCAGTGAAACAGGGTGACTACATTTCAGCCTTTGCATAGTTTACTTTTTAGGTCATTAAAAAGTAATAGATATTTTTCCTGTTTATTATTCATAAATACTGTAACAAAATATATATATAGTGAACCTTTATGACAACTGTACATTAGACAAGCCTCAAGTGCTGTAAATAAAACAGTGAAAAATCCTCATTTCGAGTGAGATGCTGATGTTTGGATAAGTGGACATGAGAAACCTGAGGTGAACAGTGCCACCGTTCTGTATGTCATCACTGCTATAACTCTGAAGGTCCCACTGTTTTTAATAGATTGTAAAGACGAAGAATAACTGCCAGAAATAACAGTTACGTGGACATAAATGTGCGTATGACTTTTGATTAATATGCGTCAAATTTCATATTTTTGCAACTTAATGTCAGTGGTACATATATCATTAATGAAGTATAAACATGAGTTGTAGGTGAGGGGGCCTGGTGGCTCAGTGGTAGAGATCCAACCGACCAGGTGTGTGAATAGTAGCTCTGGCTGCCCCAAGATTATTAAGTTTAAATCAAAGGACATATATTGACAAAGTCTACCATTAGACTAAGATTTTATTTTTTTTTAAATGAAATTCTTCTCTAAATAGCACGTTAAACAAACATGCAGAAGACGCATTGCACTAGATAGAAATGCTAAATGTTATTACAACTGTGATTCTACCTCACGTAAAGCAACAAATCATTATAACGTTAGAGACTGCAATGTTGCGACATGCAGGTTTAGTTATTGCACTTATACTGTACTGAATTTGTTTCCAATTCTAGGTATCTTATATTAAACATCGTAATGCAGCTTGCCATCAATAATTCATGCACAGCCATTTTTAACTCAGCCCTTATTAGCTATGTTTTGATGTATTTTGCTTTACTGCTCCCCCTCACACTCCCAAACTCATGAAACTTGATGGTATGCGCTGGTTTAGAAACCGGTCCCCTCACTTATTAAAATGAGACAATGTGTTTATGATTGCCCCCCTCTGGTGTGTCTCGCTTCCCTTTGATCTGTCTTCTTCGCATCAGCCTCAAATGTTAGATATTCAAATCTAGTTACATTTATTTTTGTTTCCTTTACAGTAGATGGGCACATCTGACAGACTGACTATTAGGTGTTATTATTTCCCCTTTATTCAATAGACGCCACTTCATACACTACACATAAACCTTGTTTTGATTGAGGAGGTTACAACCATTGTCATAAAGCTTGGAGGGAGGCAAGAATACAAATAGACAGATTCAGAGTAAAGAAGTGTTGAAAGGATTGTTTTTGAAAAGCAACCCAGGTTTTAAACAAACTACTTTTCACCGGGTCATCCTCCATCTGTGATGCCCAGTCGTCTTTATCTCAGTCTGCTTGTCCAACAACTGTTAGGAAAAACTGAGTGTCAGTTTGATGTGGTCTTCAACTGAACAGGCAATTTAATTTATAAACCCTCCTTATTAGGACACGTGCAAATGCATCTCTCAAAATTTGGCTAATGCCCAAATGAAGACCTGACTAGAAAATACAGAAATCGTTGACCAGAAATGCAAATCTGTATTTTCAGATTTTGCTCCTTCTCATTCTGATGTTCCTGATTGGTTTTTTTTTGTTTGTTTTTTAGAGTTTGGATTTTGCAGCAAAGCAGCAAAAAGATGATATTTGCTCTTTATTCCGCACTTCTACTTTATATTACTGCGTGGTCCCGACACATGCAGGAGACTGAATTCACTCCGGGCTGTTTGTGGAAGTAGACTCTGGGTAAAGGGTATAACAAATTGAGGGGGACAAGTGGAACAAACCTGAGTGTTTGTTTGTTGCTGTATGCTTGCCGTGCTCTAAATTAAATGTCAGCGCTGTTCCTTGTCACTAGCAGAATCCAAATGTGTTGTGGGCAAAAAGGATACTTAAATTCGATTTACTCGCTCTAACATGATTAAAATGAGCCACTTGGCTCGACCAGACAGATTGACAGCATTTTCTTTACGGCCACTTTGTTTTATTTTTGGCTGTTTACACTGCCGCTATGCTGTCATCTTGCACACTGACTTTGAAGGAGCCAGCTTCGATCTTCCAAGATCTGGAGAGAATAAGCATTCTTTTATGTTGTAACCGCTTTATATGACAAATATAAAAAGGATTCAAGAGAGAGCTGACAAGTTTTGTGTCGCCCTGGTACTCAGCTGCAAAGAAGGAGAAGTCAAACCTGCAATCTTATAACATGAGAAGCCGTACAAGACGGAACAAAGATGTAGACCCCTCTCTCGTTTAGGGTCATGCTGGGTCAAAGTCATTAAATACAAATTCATGTACACACAAATGGCATTTCAGTGGATTAGAGCTTCTATTTTGAATGCACTGTTGCTTGTAGCTCTTTCTGTGCCGTTTGTTCTCGTTCAATCGGTTGTGCATTAATGTGAGCAGGGAAAAAAATAGCAGTGTACTAAAAGTCTCACTCTGGCATTAATTCTTCACCATGGCTACGTATAGACATGGACGCAGAAATGTGACACCCTTCAAAAAGAAGAAGAATCTACAAGTTTTCTCTTAAATAACTTGAAATTGCCGAAATAAAAGGAAAAACTTATTTCAGATTTATTTTTTTATTTTTTATTTTTTATTTTTTTGGTATCTTGGAACGGTACCAAGAGCTCTTTGACCTTAACCAGACAAAACAAATGTCTTAATATTTCAAATGGTCTCCAAATCTCTTCTGAAACATGACCATCACGTTTAATCACGCATTTATTCTTCCTCTTCATGGCATGGATTCAGCAAGAATGTGAATATTCCTATTACCTAAATGTAAAGCTAATCCTGAAGTGCTTTATCTGGGGCAAAAGAAGTGTTGCTTTTACTAAAGAATAGACAGAACTCGTCACAACATTGGTGAACACAAAGATGGTAGACTGGTAGGGTCAACAACACGATATGTGGTTACAAGCATCATTTTGGGGCTGATGAAATTTTTAATGACAATTAAAAATCAGTCCTCCGGTTGCATCTCAGCTGCGATGGCAGATCTCACAGCATTCCAGACAAAACTCGAGACACTCGGTGGGCTCGCAGCAGGATTGGAACAGGACTGAGTGGCAATGAGCGTGACAGCTGAGCTCCTCCACGGGCGCCTCCTCGATGGCCGAACAGCAGCGGGCGCAGGCACCACAGCAGAAGGAGCAAAGGGCATTAAGGCAGGGGGAGCAGGCCTCCAACAGACCCAGGACCAGCGCGGAGCACTGGCACCACAGGCAAGCAAGCAGCAGCTGATACCAGGAGTCTATGGGCGTCAGAGTGGAGAAAAAGGAAGTAAGTGATTTTTGCAACAAATGCATTTGAGGTCATGAAAGGACAGTTGTATGTTCTAAAAGGCTGTCAGACAAAAGCCCATCGAAAAACGGGATTAACGACTCTATTAACCGTAAATTAATCTCTTGCATGTTTGTTTGTTGTGCCACCGGGAACTTAAAAGAGAAACTGCTCTGCTGCAGTGATCAAGTGTGATTGTGTGTACTTAATCACAGAGCTTTGTTCCGTCCTCGAGGGAAAATAAGAAAAAGGCCACAGAGGCTCCCAGTGATGAACAACAACCACGGAAGAAGCTGTCAAAAGATAATTGCTCTCCTACCCAAATTAGGTGCAGATGAAATTGCATATCTTTAACCCCACCGGTGAGTTACAGTGCATCCCTCGCAATCCTAACCACTGTGTTATTACCCGGCTACTGTTTTCATCCTCACAAGGACAAGATATTGCGTGAGCTCATGCAAATCGAGCTGTTTTATCCTGTTTACTCAAGGTAGTGAATGAAAAGGAGATGGCAGGTTTCCCTGGGGAGTGGGGTTCAGCATTTTCCTGCTTAGCCGCTCAAATTATACACCCCCCACACTTAGCTTATGCTAATAACCTGTGCGTGGATGAAAAAGGAGCATTATGTGTGGCCACTGTATTGATTTAATGCATAACTTCATAGAGATAACAACATGGAGACAATAATAAACAAGGAGTGGACCCCCACACGCTTTGATAAAATTGGAAAGAAGTGCAGCAGTTTAAAAGTTCTCGAGGCAAAAACTTTTTTAGAGGCGCAGAAAGATTGTGGTAACAAGAAAACAATGCATGTTTAATGTTTTTCTATTCTTGATAAGTGCATGGTGGGAATCTCTTACTGACAGAAATCTACTCCTGTCTCAGTGAGTAGACTTGATGGACTTGAGGTTCAGTCCATTAAAGAGTCACATGAACACCGAAGGAGGTCCTACTTTTCTTGTGTTTGGACTGGCCATTGAAAGCTCTTGACTGAAATCCCTTTCGAGGGGAAGATGGGGCCAAAAATCCATCGTTGCTCCATGCAAAAATGTTTTCTAAAATGCATCTTAAATCGTCTGAGTTTATTCAGTCGAGTGGATATCTTCCAATGTTGTAATCTTTTTGGTATAAAATGTCCTCTGTGTTTTTCCGCTGACTGTGTGAAGAGTTGCACTGAGGGACAGTAAGAAAAAAGGAATTTCTAACATAAAAATTGGGCCGTTTTGAAACATGTCCATGCCGTCGGACTAACGGAAAGTTGAGACTTTTTTTTTGTCTTCAGCTAAACTTTAAAGTAGTTCTTTGGATTCTGGCCCCATCACTACCACGGAAGGCATCTTTCGGAGGTATCTGCATCAAGAGCAAGAATAATTAGGACAAGTTAATCCTGTTTCATTGTTCAAATAGAACAACATTTTTTTAACATTTGTGAACAGACCCTTTATCCATTTTGTATGTTGTTGCATTGGTTATTATTGTTGTAAAATTAATATTTCAATTTAATAAATACTCAGATTGCATTGGCAGCTGCTTGGCTGCCTCCCCCAGTGAGCACAACAGAGCAGCAGTGTCTGTGGAAATGTATCCGGAGTTTTGCAGACACGCAGCAGCAAGAGTAACCTGGTTTCTCATCGGCCTCAGACCTCGGATTTTAAGTGTATGTTGACAGAAAATGCAACTTTTTGACTTTTCTCTCTCTTTCTGCGTGTGTGTTCGTGTCGCAGCACGGTGACAGCACAGGGGGAGAGAAAGGAAAGGCCACAGCCAGCGGACCTTCTAGTTGTGTGACCCATTGTAAGATCCTGAGAATGACAATTTATCCTGTTCTCCATTTTAGATCAAACAGCCAGAGCCATTTAAAGTGACGCTATTGTAGTTACCACTGGTTGTCGTAGCAGGTTGTTTTGAGTCGGCCACACTGCCCCTGCTCCTGCTGCTCTTCATTCTACTACTGTGGACAGACGAGCTGGAGCCCTGCAGTCGGCTCACACTTGGTGGGAGGGTGGGGACTTTGTGGTCTGGGACAATGAGGCCAGATTGTGGGCAGGTGGGCTTCCCGGGGTCACACTGAGGTTCCTTAAATCCTGCTCTCTCCTGTGAGGTGTCTTCTGAAGGACCAGCAGCAGCCAGGGGCTGAGCTGGGAGACAAACACACATACAAAACTGGAAACACTGGACAATTACTGTAAAACGAGAAAGGTCTGGAGGTCTGCGAGCGCTCAAAGCAGTCAAAGCCCTTTGTGTCACAACATACTGTATAACTTTGGTCACTGTATTGTTTGCTGTGCATGTCTCAGGATTTCCACCTACTGCTGATGAGGCCTGCAGGGATGGCATTTCCTCTGCTCACAGGGTCACGTGCTGAAAGGGTTTCCTGTGCTGCTCTTACTGAACCTTCAAACACATCAAAACAAAGTGTAGTCAGCTGGAAAAAAAAAGAACTGACCAAATGCTTCTGTTTAGGTGTTTGTTTGGCAATTGAGCAGCAGTTCAACAGTACAAATAAAGACACTTGTTATCTATGGAAAGGGTCTGTCTTTCCATCTGTGCAGGCTTTCATTGATGTTTCATTGGCTTCTGAGTATGACAGTTTTGCAATATATTTCAGCTATCGCGTATACAACTGTCAGATCATTAGTACTTGCCTTTAGCCAGGTTGCTCTGTTCTTCCGTCACGTCTGCAGATAAATGTTCCCTGGGTAACATGGCTGATAGTCATGACCGCTCAGGGTCTTTGTTACACGCTGTTTAACTTAAACGCTTCATCTTCATCCTCGCCTTCTCTCCACACTGAGAGGTCAGGAAACCTCCAGCAACAGCAACACCCAACATGCCGGCCTGAGTCACCGTGCAGGAGAATGTGAGCTGTTCGCCTGTGTGTGTGTGTGTGGTTTGTTATTGTTCTGGCATTTAAAAATTCCCCTTCCCAGCCGATGGACGAGGCCTTTCTGGTGACTTCTCTTTTCTGCTTTTAGTCAGCTAACACGATGGAGACACATGCCCCACTGTTGTGTTAACCGAATGCAAACTCTCCGTCTTCTGCCCACATGAAAACACACCCGTACAGACCTGGCAAAGTTTAAATACTTAAATGCAATAATTTAGTTGTTGTTCTTTAATCACGTTTTATTTCTATATCATGCCAAACATTTAAAGATTGTATAAATATATAAAACATAAAAATAATATTAAGAAATTTTATGTGAAAACATAATAAAAGACATCAGTTATTTTATATATTTATATATACTTTTTCAATTATGTCTGTTTCATATTAATAAACTTATTCTTTGTCCATTGCTTAGACTGTTTAAATTGATTATTACAACCTCCCAAAACCAAATAAAACCATTAATAATTAATTGCCACCAGGATCATTTCAATATTTGCTTGTGGTAATAAATAAATGATAAAGTGACTGAAGACACTGAGGAAATCATCATCATTACACGTTGCTGAGAAGATGAACATAAACCGGCCCTTTTGCAGAGGCTGTTGACTAAGTTCTGTCAAAAGCGCTGCGTTGAAAAGCATGTTGACTTGCTCGCCTCACTGGGGGTATATGGCACATCAAAGCAACACATAAGTGAAGCTGTTGAAGTTGTCTAGCACCGTGCTAACTTTCAGTGAGCAAACATGCTGCACGGAGAGGCAATCAGAAGAAAATGTCATCCAATGGGCTGACAGCGAATCAAAGGAACCCCCGAGAGGCAACAGAGAACATAAAGCTAACTCGTTATCAGCGCAGACAATTACTGACATTAGTGAAAACACAGAGCTGAAAAATCTAAGGACTTTGTTCTGTCTTTGGTTGTGAAGTCAACGGTAGCAGCTTCACTTCACAGTGTTTATCAGTGGATGAGGCGACGTGGTGCAGTTGGCACCATGGATTTTTATTGCTGGTTTCTTATCTTAAACATTGGTGTGGTTAATTAAACAGCAACAACAATCTAATGGAATCCGATACGGAAGCTCTGACATGAATTCTGTTTTTACAAGGTTATAATCTGTCGGTTTCCAATGATTTGGCCATTTTATGTATTTTAATCAGGGTGATCAAAACATTAGAACCACCTCCAAGTACTCTCCAGAATCACTACATCACTTACTATGATGTCAAAAAGAAATACACTGTAGAATGATCATCTTTCTTAGAATTTCAACTTAAAAAACTGATTATAAATTAAGAGTTAATGGCAGAGCTGCTGTTATTAGAGTGCACATTGTACTAATGAAGCGCCAAGTGAGTGTATGACACAAATTACTCAATAAACACTCAAAACTACACATCGAAGCAGATTTATGGACGAATATAATTGAAACTTCATATAATGTAAATTGATTTGGAGAGAACACCAAAAATCTAAAGCAAAAAACTACTTATCAAATATAATGGAAGGTTATTGGGATGTGATGTGTTGGTTGTATTGATAACCAGCGGCATTGTCCAAGCTGAACCTTATATTTCTCAGCCAAGATGTCCTTCAGGTATTGTAAGACTGTGTTTTTCAAGTTTACATGTATTTACATCCATCCATCCATTTTCTCTAACCACTTATCTTGTTCACGGTGGGGAGGGGGGGCGAGGGGGGGGCAGGAAGCGGGTTAAACTTTGGACAGGTCCAGTTACTTGTTGCTCCCATCCAATACACCCAACATACTGTACAGTTTCACAGGGGTAACTATATCACATTAGTGGCAAATTGGTTAAGTACAGGCAAAGCATAGGAGAAAAATTTTTTATGAGCTTTATGAGTTTATAAGCAATACAAAAATAATAACTTTTCATATATTCATCATGGTTTCACAGTAATAAATGAAACAGGTTTAAATGGGTTTAGATACATTTATTGGAACAATACGTGTTGGTAATACAACTACGGACACACAACATCTTCATCGTAAATACAGATTGTTTTTACACAAAAGAAACAACTAATATTTAGAATTATTTCAGAGGAAACGGGACAAATAAGATGCACAGATGACATACAACTGCTTATGTAAAAAAACATAAATAGTATAAAAGCCAAACCAGGAAACTAAATCTGAAAAATACACGTGTTTTTATGGTGAAAACACAGAAAAGACGTGATGTACGATGTAATATGGGAATTACTGTCACTGTGCCTTATTCTATTATTTGTAGATGACCACCACAGATAAAACATTAATTGTCGATGTCATAACAATGATGTCATAATTATAATTTACTTTGACTTGAAAATTGTTTGCTTAAAAAGTCCAACTGTACTTTTAACTTTGTACATTTACGGTATGACTTGAGTTTTTACCTCTATGTTTGCTATTTTCTTGGTAAAGTCTCCCTTGAAAAAACATATTGATAACCAAGGATCAAATGAAACTAAACTGTAAATGCTAAATCTTTTATTTTCTTGTCAGAACTGTAAACTTTTTCACTTAAAAAAAGGCTTCAGCTAGATCAAATAGTTGTGGGTCAGCACAGATAACTAGAAGTAAAGTTTTTTTCCTTTTGCCATATAAACCACAGATAGCACCTTATTTCACTTCCTTGTACTTTGTGTTAAGAATGGCAAGAGAAAAAAAACACTCTGTTGCACAATTTTACTGTTTATGAACCATATAATATAATAATGAATAATCAATATTTTGAATTGCTAACTCTTTACGTTTATTTGATCAAATATTAAATTTTGGTAAAGTTGGCAGCGCATGACATACAGTAAGACACATCAATGAAGGGAGTACTGTAAGTACTGTAAACGGTAAGTCCTATATCCCTGAATGTCCAGTGAATGCTTGCTTAACTGCCTCATAATTGATTATTTGTAGTCTGGAGATCTTCCACTGTCAAGGGTCATTCAAGGTCGAACAAGTGCTCTTCGTCATTTGTAGTCATGTCACGCTGCAGAGCAGCTGGTTTTATTGTCGCTGTCAGAGGCTCTTGGTCGTTTGGAATCGGCGCCTCGTCTTTAAGGGGAAGAGTCCTGCAATTCAATAAGAACAACAAGTCAATAAGTTATTGCAGCAAACCAATCATTTCTTTCAGAATTTACAATGAGCACAACTCACTCCTTGACTTGCAAAGATACATATTGGCTACAGTGGCTGTTGCTGTTTGTTGCTTTGTTCTCCAGTATTTCACTTCTGGAGCTTCTGCAAAGGCTTTCTTTCTTGAATCCTGGTAGTGATGCCTCAGCCAGTGTCGTCTGCCAAGAGGATTGTTCACAAATTTCTCTATAACCGCAGTTTAAACTTATAGTAATAGAGCACTATATGCTACATACTCGAACACGTCCTCTTACCTGTAAATTGTTATTCAGAACGGTTCCAAAAGCCAGACTGGGGGACACATTTTTCATCAGTGATGGACTCCTGAATAATAGCAAAGGTTACAGATTTAAGTCATGTCTAATTCATAGCAGGCAAAGCAACATCTTGTACTTTACATATCCAACAAATGACAGCATGGAACATGGCTTGAGGAAAATGAACTGATCAAAGACATGATCAGCACAGGACCTTGTCCTACAGCTTTGAAACTGTCACCAGTTCTTCCAATAATATTCATAAGTTTATTATTACTATAGGCCGAAAGGACAACAACATGACTATTATAATACTCGGAACAGATTTGTACAATGTTTAAGATACAATTACGCACCTATTTTGGTACTTTTACAGGACAAGGTCCATACAGGGAACCGACTAGAAGTTTCATTTTTGATGATGACAGTGGTGTCGACTAAAACCCAAACATTTCTCGTGTGGCCGTGATTAACGTTGAAACAGTTCTGACCTATCGATGCATGGACTCCATAAGATTTTTGGAGGTGTCACGATTTATCAGACCAGACCACCTTCTTCAATTGCTCCATGGTCTGATACTCATGTTTTCTTTTACATTATGTGGACAGCTGGTTGTATGTGTTTATCTAGGGAAGAAATGGGACCAGGATTTTGGCGGTGGACAGGGGTCAGTATGGATACTCTGAACAGCCTGCAGCCAGGCAAATTTGTGTGTTCTGATACCTGTTGATCATAGCCAGCATTACATTTTTCAGCAGTTTGTGCAAACATAGCTCTTCTGATGCGCTACCTTTCCCTCCCCACACACACGAGTGAGCCTTGTGTGCCTTGTTGCTGGTTCACCAGCAGTCCTTCCTTAGATCACTTCTGGTAGGTACCAACAACTGCATACTGAGAACATCCCTCTAGACCTGCCATTTTGTTGAAACTCAGACCCAGTCATCTAGCCATCACAGTTTGGCCTTTGCCAAGTTTTTTTTTTTTTTTTGTCCTTTCGGCTTATCCAGTGAGTTCAGGGTCGCCACAGTGGATCATTTTGTCCGCATGTTCATTTGGCACCGTTTTACGCCGGATGCCCCTCCTGTTCCAATGCTCCCCAATTTCTACTGGGCTTGGGAGCAGCACTGCACAGCTGGGAAGGAGGATGGGCAGTTGGGGGTTCAGTGTCTTGCCCAGAGACACTTCGGGAGGAACGGGGTGCGAAACTCCAGCCCTATGGTTGGAGTCTGGTCAGTCTACCAAACCTACCAACTGAGCCACTGTCGTCCCATTGGCAGCACTCAACCAGCTTTGCCAAGTTATGTTTGCCCAATTTTCCTGTTTTAACACATTAACTTCAAGAACTGACTGGCTCTGCCTAATATAAAGAAAATACGAATTATTCACTTTACTTTAGTGTTGTGGCTGATCAGTGTATGTAGATACCCCAATACCAGTGCTGCGATAATCAGGAAGAGATCTACTGTACCCTGTGATCTTCTGGGACCTCCTCCTCTGGTATTCCACCTCATCAACTGTCCACACTGCGCCTTTTACATTCTCCACACGCACAAAACACTTGTGCAGGCTCAGGTTGTGTCGCACTGCGTTCTGATTCAGAGAAAATCGGAATGATGGAGATATTACTAAAAAATACCACCTGCATCAGTCAGAGATAAGGGAATTAATTAGCCGCGGCTGAGATACCTTCCAAGTGGCAGCATTACGTCTGAAGTAAGCAAACGTCCGCGTAAACCAGTTGTAAATCTCATTGAGTGTAAGTTGCGTATCTGAAGCCTCCATAATGGCCTGTAGACGGAAAGGAAATGAAGACAGTGTAGCACATTACAGGATCATCTTAAATTCCTAACTGACCGACAGACACTGAAACTCTTATTCAGTTTCACTGTTTAACATTTTCGTACACATGCTGCCTCTGTGAGATTAAACGCAATCATCTGATCTATAAAATGTGAGCGAAAATCCCATTGCCTAAACTATTTAAACAGCTTTTTTTCCTATCATCCCTCCAAGGCCAGAGGTATTTACAGATGGCAAATATTTATATTTAAGGTAATTTTTAGCATTCTTCCTTGAAATGGTACTCAATTAACGTACTTAAAGCCAAAGTATGTAAGATATTTCAGATATTATTCCATTAAAGATCGTGAAGAGGTGCTGTTGACTCCTCCTCTAACACAGACTGACAGAACTGCACTGGCAGCAGTGCAGAGGTATTTGCTTCAAAAGGGTTTTGAGTCAGGCTCACCTTTCTAGCCAATTACAGAAGAAGAAGTCCTGTGCTATGCATCACATGCTACCTAGTGTATATCCATGAGACGCCACAGGTTTTGATATAGCAACAATATTTGACTCTCTGGGTGAACTGAGTTTGAGTCTCATACTACAGCTAGCTTGAACCCCAAAAGTTGCATATTATAATTTCACCAAACATCAACAATGAAAATTGTTGCCAATTAATCATTACTTGTTTCAGTTGTGGAGGGGTGATTCAAATGAAGGAGTTCAAATGGAAACTTAAATGAACACAGAAAAGGGGCAACAGAGAAGAATAAAATGTTCAAATAGGGACTAGTTGAGCAAAAGATAGAATTGAGAGAACATTGCAAAGTAGAAACACATAAATGCTAAAATGGAAATTAAAAGGTGATGATATAATTTATCAAAGATATACATCTAAGTTATACATCTAAGTTTAGTTCTAAATTGGCCAGAGGCATGAAAATGGGTGTCGATGATTGACCCCAGAATAGACTGGTGACCTCTCTAGAGAGTTTAACAGCTGGGATAAGCATGGATGGATAATATGGTATATGGTAAATGGTCTGCACTTACATTTTATCTATTGGCACTTAAATCACTTTACACTGCTTATTATTCACCCATTCACACTCACAGTCACAGTCACACTCACACACCGATGGGGGAGCTGCTATGCAGCTGGCCAACGCTCATCAGGAGCAACTAAGTTGGGGTTCACTGTCTTGCTCAAACACTTCAACGTGTGACCAGAGGAGCCGTGGATTGAACCAACAACTGCGAGATTGGAGAACAACCGCTCTACCTTCCTATATACACCTGTGCACAAGATTTCCAAGATCTTCTATTCCGTATAAGTCATTGATAGTACCTGTCTTATCAGTGTTGCATAGGTGAATGGTGGTCTGATATCTGTGTTTTTGTAGAGTTCATATTCATTCTCTGAAACAAAAAAAAAAAATACAAAATCAGTGGAGCGTGGAGTACAATATGTAACGTGCAAACATGTATTTATTTGCTATGTGAATATGATGCACTTATTTCAGTATTAGTTTTACCTGAAGACAGCGAGTAGACTAAAGGGTGGTGACGACGTCTTATGGCCCCTGCACATGATGAATGAGGGGGCGAATCTTCCTCGCACCCCTGTGATGAAATACTGACAGGGGGTAGAAGCTGAGGGGACACCTGGGCCGAGTCCAACGGGCTCAGCGAGGGCAGGCTGCTCATGAGGGCGACTGAACTGAGCTGTGGGCAACATGAGCAGAGGAGCGAGTTAACAAAGGACTGAGCAGAATGAAAAGCAGAGGGAGATATTCAACAGAGTGTAACAGAGCGATTTGATTCGCCTTTTCAGAGGTGATTCCACTAATCTAGCAATAGGTAGAAAGCCAATTATTGTTAATTATAGGGTGAAATTGTTTGGTGAGTGTTGTGATTATGGTGCAGTATTTTGCAAGATTAACAAATGATTAGCTTCCACATTATCAGAGCATGTCGGCTGTCTGAAAATACAATGGGAGCCATCTGATGTCAATAGCTGTGCACTGAACGGAAAGAAAGTTCTGAAAGTTTTAGGGTTCAAGTAAAAAGCCGCACTATGTTCAGACTTTTTTTAGGAAATACGTTTGTGATTGAATATTTCTTTGAGCAGCTTCAAATGCCTCTGCCCTTCATTCATGCAGGGGTACCCAACCCTATTTTTTGGGGGGTTTTAAGAAAATGCCAACATGTGTTTGCAACTCATCCAACTGTGAAAGTGCTACCAAGCCAGCAGTTTCTTCATCAGTGCTAGAGAAGATGAGGTTGCACTCCATCGTGTTTAGTTTTTTTTTTTTTTCACTCTCCACCCTACATTTGGAGTTTTGCTTACAGATCTGAAATGCTGTGCAGTTTACGGCTCATTTACCCTGTCTCTGTTGTTCACGGAGCTATTACTGAACACTAGCTACCTGTAGACCATGTGGGTCAGCAGCCGTGTCAGACTGTGGTGAATGAAGACACAAGGGTGCAGAGAGCAAGTGAGCTTCTGTAGATGGCAAGTGCAGGTGAGCCATCATTGCTTGCAGTCGCTCCTGTTCTTTGCAGAGCTGTTAGAGGAGATGAAGGGAGGGAGAGGACATCAGAATGAATGGTGTCACATCAAAAAACACATTATAAAAATTGTGGGCTGTGGAAAAACGTTTTGCAAAACACTGTTTCCTTAGGACACGTTTGCATGGACATAACCACACATTCAAGCAGTAGTTCTAACTTTTGCAGTGGACAACTTCTTTGACTTTTACAATACCTGAAGCTTAAGTTGCTGAACCACCTGCATCTGGACTCTGCACTGAGCTGTACTTCTGTCATCCAGAGTGTGTTCACTGCCTATGTGCCTGAAACACACAAACACACACACAGATGCATTAAGGCCGCGAAAAATCTGTTCATTATTATGTATAAAAAATAAAACAAACTACAAACATTTTAAAGCTACATTCCAAGCTTACAGGGGGTGAGATTATATACATTTGAGAATATATTGAGTTTAATATCCCTTTAAATTATAAACATAAAGGTGCAAAGAGTAAGAAAGTTAAATGTATTAAATGTATTAGGATGAAGTTAAAACCTACTCAATGAACTGGCTGAAGTTTTCACAGACTGATTCACACCCCGGCCAATTACACACACCGTGACCGTAGAGAACGTGTGTGGCAGCGCAATCAGCTTTGCCAGTGCTGAACAAGGAGAAACGCAAGGAGAATCAAACTATTGTTGCGCGTAAAAACCACAGTAGCCATACGACACAAAGCATTGCGGGAGCAAATAAAACAGACATGGGAGTGTTTTGCTTTGTTAGTGTCTCAGGTAGCAAATAATGACAGAGACAGGTGGAAAGGACCACTGGAAAATCATTGGAAAACTGTCATTTTGCAAACAAAAACAAAATGCATCATCCCAAAGGGAATAAAAAGAAAAATGTCTCCTCCCCCCCCCCCACACACACACAGTACATTGAAGAAAAATGTCTACAGATGACGAGTCTTTGATGTGTACGAAAAGGCAGCATCATTTGTGTTCTGGCAATGTGCTTGCAGCAAAGGCCGACAGATCTTACCATTCTGCCCTGCGAGGAGAACACTGCTGGTCACCGTTTTTTGGCATTGCAGTGTTCGCAGAAGAGTCACGATCACCCTTCATTGTTGTTTTATCTTCCGTCAGTCCGTTTATGAGCACTTTCCATATCTGCTGCATATCTGCATGGCCAAAACCAACTAACACATAAAGAGTCGCACAGTGCGTGGTTAATGTCTACGTCCGAAAACGTTGGTGTCGATCAATCAACCCTTAGAATCAGTTATAAATGTGTGAAGCGAGACCTTCGTAAGTATTAATAGTATAGTTTCAGTTTACACACTTTACGCACTTGATGAAAACATCAAATTCACACAGTTCACTTATTCCCACCTAAACTTGAGAAACTGAAAGAGCAATTTTTTTCTTATTCACTTTTCAGTCTCTTCCCTGTAATCCAGGAACACAGCTAGAATATGAGTAAGGATGCTTTCAACTTCTAGGTTTCTCTTTCATCATTGTCACTTTGATTAAATGCGAACTTCACCATGAGCACATCTTCCTGCTTGCAGGTCTCTGTGGCATTTGGTAATTGTGTGTCCTTGTACTATGATATAGCATAAATAGCAAACCTACAGCCGATTCAATCGAAAATTAGAAGCCGTACTCTGAATTAGAACAGTTAAAACATTGATAGTGAAATGAAATGAAACAGCCGTCGTCACCAATGGTACGAACAGATGCTGCTCCAAAGATGAAGGCGAATAAAACAAATGTGAAACCTAGTTGATATATGAAAAGAGAAGTGACCTGGAGAGATGGCAGGGGAGGACAGGACTGGTCTCTGCACCCGGAAGAGCTGCTGCTGCTGCTGCTGCCGTTGGAGCTGTAGAAGCTGCTGGAATAACAGCTGCTGAGCAGGTACCTGAAGGACAGAAGGACAAAACAAGATTTTTCACAGCCAGCTGAGTTTGTATTCACTTCCAACTTCAGGCTATAACTTCTGCTAGATGCCCTGAGATGAAATCATTGGCACATACTGCGTTTGCAGACTGCCATGAACACAGTTCTGCGGCTACTACGGCAGTTTCTTTGTTTTTGCCGTTTCTAGATCACAATATCACAGAAATTCGCAGAAATTGTTCCCCGTATCTAACATAGATATACTAAACTTGCAAATCAGTTAAAAACTGGTAAAGTAACTAAACAACCATGTTAAATACCTGCTTACCTCTTTTGTTTTCTTGCTGGGTTGCTGTTGAAGCAATTGCAAGTGAACTTGTTGTTGTTGCTTCTTGTAAATTTCTTTCAGAGTTTGCTTGAAAAACGATAAAATATTATTATTATTATATAGACATTTACTCCATAGACAACAACTCACGGTGCAACATGCAACACAGTAGAATACACTAAAATTTCCATCGATGAAAAGAGTTCTGGCACCATGATTTTAAACATGGTACCACGATAACTCTATGGTGAAGGTAAGTTTACACGATGGTGGACAACAAAGTTACTAAAAATGACATTATAAGAATTTAAAAACACACAGTAGTAGACTAGACTTTTAGTCTAGTAGGTGACATTATCAAACAATACATAACTAAATGTTTAATTTTGGAACAGCAGACTAGTTTTTCCAGACAAAACACTTCGCTAATTATATGTTTCTTTTTATGTGTGTTTTAAAATTTAACGGTAGCAGATCTTGTCTAAGCTAGTTAGCTTGCTTTAACTCCCTAATTCGTTTAATCGTAAAGTATTCTGAATCTTGAATATTTGCATATTAATTGTTGGCTAAGTATCATAGCATACTTGGCTAATTTATATCTTTGATAGCCTTGCATGCAGTTGAATGCTAAGCTAAGACTAAGCAACTTAAGTACTTTTTTAGTCCAGAAAATGACAAACATACGTTTTGTTTTGTTTTTTGCATAGGATCAGCTAAAAAACACAGATTATAAATGGCACATGTCCTGGTGTTGCACAAATACCTGCTGGAGCAAAAGGGCTTGCTTCTGGTGGATCACTGCCTGCAGCTGGTTGGGGGAGAGAAGCTGCTGCACCTGCTGAGGAGCCATCATTGCCAGAAACACCTACAACAAGGAGAACGACACAGTGACACAGATCTGCAGTCTGCTGAGGGACGTTAAGAGGACAAGTGTGCGAGACAGAAGGCAAGTGTCGGGTGTTAAAACAATATTAACCACCTAATGGGAATCTTTCCAATCCAATTACAAAACAGTGCAGCCGACCTTTTGTGAACATCATCATGCTGGATTGTGTCAGTGACACTAAATGAGATGGGAGATGGGCAGACCAGTTAATTAGCAACACAATTACATGCTTGTTGTGAATCCTAATAGAAAGGTATGGGTATTAATAAAGGCAAACACTCACAGAATAATAACTGATGTGCAGTGTAACTGATTGAGTGACAAATAGCAGGGTGATTGTCTCATATTGTATTCAAACAGGCAGCAGAAATTGCCGTGACAGTATTAGAAAACAACAAAAGGCACTTGGAGATGTACCACATTAGACAATACTCAAACAAATACTAGTTCTAACAATTGATTGTTGGGGGAGAATTCATTTTAGGATTTTATTATCATATCATTTTATTATTGCAGTTTGTTATCTGAACAATTTAGTCCACTTTTTTTTTTTTCAGATTGGGATTGTGTCCTTTTTCTGGGCCACATGTGTCCAAGTGTGTGCAAAGGCTGTAAACTAAAATTCATAGGTCATAGGTCTCAGTGACGCCTTATGTACACGTTAATAAGATGGCGTAGCAGCTTATGGGATGTAAAATAAAAAGAACACATCAGGCCCCTCAAGTTTGTCATTTTTGTTGTCGGTCCTTTGAGACAATACCTTCCGTGTTTTACAGATAACACAACTAGAGAGTTGAAAAGAGAAGAAACAGGTTCAAGACTTTATGTTGCTTATGTAAATGTCTGACCCGATTGTATGTGCGTGATTTGATCTTAATTTATGCTGAAACCACTTACTAGTTTGTCAACACAATATTTACCGACAATTACTTCAACAACTTGTACAATTAAGTATTTAACCAGGCATTTTTTTTTTTTTTTAATTTTGGGAATTGATGCTTTTCCCTTTTTTACGAATAAAAACAAATTATAACTAATTGGACTTTCAACTGTGCCACATTTCCAAGGTGGACTACAGAAAACAGAGACAGTAACATGATATTGTGGACACAAGAATGGCACAGAAAAAGCAGTGATGAAAAATTGGAAAATGTTTAATATTTATTCAATGATTTACTGTAGTTCTGGACAGAATTCTCTAATAATTTTCTTGTAATTTTGTCAAAAGGAAGAGAAACCCGTTTAAACTAACAGAGTTTGTGCGCCAGCTTTTACCAAATGTTCACCTGTCAATGTAAAAATGTCCCATCCACCACATATCTCCCAAATCTTATCTAACATCAACACAATGGGACCTAAGAGGTGTGATTAAGTTTTGCATTTCAAATAACAAAAATACAGACCAGAAGTAGCAATCATGAGAAACAAAGGTGTAGTGATTACTCTGAGTTTGAATGTTCTTAGCATGCAGTTGTAAAGCCGACAGTAGCATACAGCTGATTTCATGATCGTGCTCCATAAATCACTGAAGCATCTATGGTGTGAGTGCTCGATGCATTCTGATCTTCTCTTTTATTATTCAAGAAAAGCCATGACTAATGTTCTTTATTTGTAGCATTTTTAGAGTTTGCATGTTGAAAAACTTTGATATCACACACCATTATTATGCAAGATGGGAATCACACTCTGCCAAAAAAGCTAATATTGCAATGGTGGCTTTATAATGTTGTCCCTCACTATAGTCCCTAATCTTCACAGTACCATTGTTTTGTTTTTGGTTGTTTTGTTTTGTTTTTTGTAATTTTATTAAAAGTCTGTAATCCTACTAATTGAGTGCCACTGCTGAAGTACAGGTTTAGAAAGTGAACTAAGAGTAAAGAACAAAACACACCTGACAAAGAATGAACTGGAGGAAATCATTATCTTGGTTGTTACATTGATCCCTTGAATTAAGGGATTACCAGGGATGGAAGCGCAACAGACAGCCATAAAATGATGTCAGGCCATGCTTATTTGCCTTTCCTTTGCATGTGTTTGGCCTCGGTCCGTGGAAACTGTGGACAATTCATCCCTGCCTGTGACTCACAAACTAATAATGAAGGACAAACAGAGTTCTGCGCGTCAACTCCCAGCTCAGATCAGATCTCATATGAAATCCCTGCCACTGTCAACAGAGCTGCTGGCTCTGGGTTCGGTGTCCTGTCAGAAGACGTCCACCATGGCGCTGACGTGCTGTATTTCTCTTGACATCTGTTTGCCCAAGACTGTTCTATTTCCCGCTTATGAAGTGGAGGAGGAAGAGACGGAGGAATGAAGAGGAGGAGGATAGAGATACCTGTTTATGGTGAAGACTCTGCCAGTTTTCCCCACTCACTCCACTGCAGGAGTCCCCATTAGCTACTCTCTCTCCTGCACTGTTGTCTGTGTGACTGAGGAGGCTGCTGGCTGGAGTTTGACGAGCTGCTGTGGGACTGAGAGGAGACTCAGGCATCCCAGCTCAGGTCCTAAGAGAAAACAATCAACATGAAATGAGCAGTTAGTTAGCAGAGACACTGGGATTCTCAACAGCGCTTCTAAATTTCAACTTTGTGTGGTTTAGCTCTAAAAACTCGGCAAGACAGAAAGTTAACTTGGTGTAAAGTAAGTACGTAAGGTAAAGAGGAGATGCGGTTAAACTATTTCACGTGATAATATAAATAAGCCATGCAAGGTTTTAAATTAAATACATTTCTATTAATGCAATATGCAAGTTTACGGACCAGGTAAACCTAATTAAACCTCAACTTTCCTGTAAGAATTTGAAACTGAAAAAAGAATTCAGCATAGTTTGTATAAAAAAAAATAAATAAATCACATTTCTGGCCTGTTTATTTAAAGCACAAATACCATTAAGTGGTTTACAGTAACTCAAATGAGGACATGTCTAAACAAAAGGTCGGAAATAAACACGACAGTTGCAGCATGACTTTTAATCCCAATAATATCAGATGATCACAACTAAAATCTGTGTTATTTTATGTGCAGGCAATGAAATTCCATCTATAGTCAAGAATTGCCGAAAGCCAACTTTTTATTACAAGTCTAATGTATGTTATAGCAATTGTAAGTTATAAAAAAAGATCCTGCTGCGCCGTAAAACACAACTCCTTACCTCTAAAACTGTGCACAAATAGAGTTAAACTTTTAGGTATTTACTGCCAAAAGCATGCAGGAAGCATCGGATCACATAAACACCTCTGACAAATGTATTTCTGTCTGAATTGTATTTGAGAGCTACGTACCGTTAAGAAGAGCAATCAAATTCAGAGCAGCCAAGGAAGGTTGATGTCTCCAAGTCATGCAGTTTGGAGTGAGAATGGGAGAGAACTGATGGATCTGTGTGTCTACCTGAGGGGGAGGAGTCGCAGTAGCAGCCACTAAATTAGACTGTGGGAATAGCAGTTTCAACTGGGATATGGGATATAACAACAACAACAAAAATATATTTACCAATCAGCGAGCGACCTAGAGAGAAATTTTATTTTAATCTTGAGACAGTTCAAAGGTGGCAGCTGGTAAGTGCCTCCACAATTGTAGTTGTCTGTATTTTTTAAAAAAGGCCTACAAACTTACACTAATCAACAAACTTCATGTTTTCTGTACATTGCAGCACTGCAAACATATAATATATGTTGTATCGTGATAAGTGAAAAGAAACGTTATTTCCAGCTGCTTGTTTAGCAGATGTATTTTGTTGGCACTCTTTGTTGATATTCATAGACCGTCTGCAATCAAATAACTAAGCAAAAAATAAGAAAAAACTAAACAAAGTGCCTCAAAACAAGCATCATTTCTTGTCTTTTATTATTAAACCAAAGGACTGTTTTCTTTGAGAAAAGACAAGTATAGTTGTCTGTGACTTTATTTAGATATGCTGTATCTAAGCGTTTTGAACCACAAAACAAGCTCAGTAGCTACACAACTGTCAAACTGTTATCAAAGAGCTATTTACAGTGCGCTCTGCACTTTTATATGAACAGCATCTCAGTGCATCTATTAAAAACAAAAGGTTTAAATTTGGGCTGTTGTTAAATACACAGTGCAAAAGTTCAACCCAGCTAACTGAAAAAAAAACCACCTTAAATGACTCTGGTTTAATAAACTATGTACAGAACATTTACTCACACTCACCTTTTCGTGTTTTGCATTCTGTTGCACTCTTTTCTTAAATGTTTTTAAAAATGTATTTTGAGCATGTCATCTCTGTCATACTGCGTATGGTGGAGGCGCATTACAGACCCTAGGTGCATAATGAAGGAGGAGCAGGCACAACAAAGACCAAGGAGACACACTATGAGGACTTATTATCTTCTGGTGAGATGAGAGGGGTATCAAGGTAATGAACAAAATCCTTGAGTACATAATTAGACATTTTACATTCCTCTGTGTTTCTTCCTTGCCATCATATAAAATGAAGAACAATAATGCAGCCCTTTACATGTTAAAGTATTTACACCCTTACAATCTCAATAGGCGTTGTACATTTTCATATGATCCGTTTATGCAAGTGACAGCTGAGCAGTGATGGCAAGTTCCTCTCGCTGTCATAGCACACAATGTCTTAAAACAGGACAGATCTGAGAGCAGTTAATGATTGAATTGCCAATTGTTACCAAGGTAATTTTCTGCCACCTACTGGATTTGAATTTACCCGTCCTTCGGGTATTCTGTATATGCAGGAAAGCATCTCCACGTGGTCTCCACCTTGTCCTGCTTTTCATTATAATGCCTCAAAGCAGATCAGAAGTAAAATGAACAGCTGAGCAGGGTGAAGGCATCATTACCTCTTTGATAGCTGGAGACATACAGCAGCAACCATGAAACCAGACGGGGTGAACAGGTGGAGTCACCGACCTGATGTCATTTGACTCGGCCTTTCACTACTGGGCCCTTCTTCCCCCAGCTGTGCAGTCTGGAGGCCAGGGGTTGAATGTTGTGCTGTCTTCCAGCTGTAGCCAAACCATATGACCCACATGGTTGGCTGTCAGGAAAATAGCAATGTGTGATCCAGCTGGGGCAGCCTACATTTACGCTCCATGGTTGATAGTGATCCTTAGCCCAGTCAAAACGATTCATCTGATACCTTTGTAGTTCCAGCAGAATATACTGGGGCTGCATCCAACCTAAAGATCGACTCTCGGAGAGCCTTCTCAGGAAGCAACTGCTATCCCTGCAAACATGACCCTCTCCCACTTTGTCATATCGCGGCCTCACAAACCTCTCTCTGACCTTTCTGTACAGCCTGAAGTTCACCTGCTGAAAGTCTCTTAGGTGATCTTGCTGGACACAACAGTAATGGCCCCGACCCTCCTCACAGTGGCCCACCTTCACAAAGCAGTCATTCACAGACAGGTTGTGTCGGACGCTGTTATTCCAGCCTGGGCCCCGACTCCCGAGGTAGGGAAACTGCCCCTCCATTGCTTTGTAGATAGACGCTAAGTTAAGCTTCTGCGAAGGGGAGGATAGGATGACTTTGGAAATTAGGGCAATGTAGGAGAGCGAGGACTTTCGAACGCGCAGTGTGTCGTCAGAGAGGTTTGTTGAGGAACTCATCATACTGTCTGGAAGTTGGGTGGGTTTGGTGTGGAAGCTCTCATAGATATTGATAGTGTCTGCCTCTGTTGCAGTTCTTTTTCTGCTGTTCCCTGTCTTAGATGCATTTTGTAAAGTCACATCTGGCTTTTTCCTCTTCCATGTTTGAGTTACCCACGAGATGCTCTTCCGTTCTCTGTATTCGTTGTTTTTTAATCTGATTTACAAGTATCCTGTCTGTATCAAATCCCACATCCTCCAACTTTTACATGCTTTTATATTGTTTGGTTCCAATTCTGAGAAGAGAAGGGTTCACCGTTCCTCGGTCAAGACAAACATCATCACTCACTGTTAAAATATGTATTTTATTTACTCAGTAAGATTAGGACGGTATTTCTTTGTTCATGAGTTAGAATCGACATGCCATTTTGTCACAGCTCCGAGATAAACACAGGAAACGCTACCAGCATAATGCATAACTGTAAACTGTATAGTTCTAACATTCACAGATAAAGGTTGACATATGATAAGAACGTACAAATAATAAGCCTTTGTAGAATGGCTATTGCACCATCTGATGTTCGGTAGCCTAAACAATATGCAAAGGCTACTTGTTCAATTTCCGACCTCACACTACCTGTTGTGGGCAAAAAGCAACTACAGTAAACAGAAATAGCTGCCATGGTAAACCAAATGCCTATTGTGAAGTTGCATTGTGACTCTACAGGGGGTGATGAGTGCAATTACACAAGAGAGATATACTGAAAGCCTTTGCAGTAAGGAGATTAGATAATTACTATTCTATATTATAGATTTTATCAGAAAAGTGCTCTGCCTCTAAGATGATGATCAGTTCTCCTGCTGAGCTTAGACTACAGCACATAGTTTAAGTCCCTTCTGGCCTATTTATAGTGTTGGCCCTTGCAACAATGTCCTCTGTAACTCGACTCCATCTGTTAAGTCAGAGCATGTTGAATGTCAGTTGCCAGAAGCAGAAGTGCTGCAGTTCATGTCCCGCTGATTCTCTCACAGCCAGCCCCATGGAGTGTGTGGGACAAGCAAGAACTTCTGAGGCCTGTAACCTCTTAGATGTACCAGGACTCACCTCCTTGGATGTGGATGATGATGAGGGTGAGGTGGGCTTCGGTATCAGGCCCAAATCTTCTCCTCTCCCCCGGAGAAAGAGCTCTGTCACTGACGACGACTCTGAGCCCGAACCACCCCTGTGCGGCTCCAGGAGAGTGTCCTTTGCAGACGCTAAAGGCCTCAGTCTGGTGCAAGTAAAGGAATTTGAAACATGGGATGAACCTAAGCTGCCCGGGTATGACTTCTCTGAGATTGAGGGTAAATGCACAGATAAATACTTCCTATCTCTTCACACTTTCTCCCTTCCATTGTCTACTGATGAGCTGTTCATCAAAGTCCAGGACCAGAAAGTGGAACTGGAGACAATCAAGTTACTTCCCGGGACCACAACAATTAAAGGAGTGATTCGTGTCCTCAACATCTCGTTCAGTAAGACTGTGTTTGTTCGAACCACTTTGGATGGGTGGTGCAGCCATTTTGACTTACTGGCAGAGTACATCCCAGGTTCCAGTGATGGACTGATGGATAGTTTCTCATTTAAGGTCACCTTAGTGCCTCCATTCGGGGAGCAGGGAGCCAGAGTTGACTTTTGTCTGCGATATGAGACCCCTGTGGGGACATTCTGGGCCAATAATAACAACAGGAACTACGTGCTCTTCTGTCACCGCGGAATGAAAGACCAGAAAGAAAAACCACAGAAAGAAAATGTGAACAAGAAAAGCTGCCTTAAGCCTGTCAGGTGATGATGACAATAATATTTTATTGCTGACTAAATAATATGATGAATTGACCAAATTGCAGGAAAGTGCAGGCATTGCACAACCGATCCAGTTTGTTTAGGAATGAGAACTAACTACACATATGCACATCACACACTGATAAACAGCATGACTGAATGTATCGCAACATTGTTCCCTAATGTGCTTTGTTGAATGGTATTAGTCACACGAGACAGACACATATTAATTAGGTCTGACAAATGACAATTTTATCCATTCACAGTCAGAACCTCACTGTAGAAAACATTTCAGCCGTGGAAGCTTCATCTCAGGAAAACATTTCAACAGGTGAATATTTATTTGCTCATTTTGAAATGACGAAAATAATTGTAAAATTGATGACATAGCTGTTATAGCGCGGCAGCAATACAAATATAAATAGTCTTTCTTTCTCTTTTGTCAAATGACAGTTGTGTTAACGCAGGAAGAGGAGAGGAATACTGTGAAAAGCAAGCAAATAATTGAAAATCAGGCAGAAACATCAGAGGAGCGTGAACAGAAATTACAGGTGAGCACTAGTATAATTTTTGTTAGCACACAAACTAAGACACAGCTTTCTGGTCTACTAATACAGGTTGGCTACAGGTTGTTTAAAAAAATCTTAAAATGTTTTTCATTTTTTCTCTGGAAAAAATGTCTTAAAAAAGTTGTAAGAATAATGATTATTCATTATGCATGTTGAAGATGTTTCAGACTTTGGACAGTAGAGATCACGGGAGTGGAATCAAACATGCACCTAAGTCTTGTCATTATACCTAATTTTATTGCAACTCTAATTCACAGCTGTGAAACATTTTATAGTTTTTCTTATGGTTTCTAAATGCCATATAGTCATGTTCCAAAAACAATTCAATTTGCAGTATGTAATGATCAGCCATAACGTTAATACCACGTGGTGATATGGGGTTATAGGCTAACCACTTCTCAGCACATGAAGTGATTAAAATCATCTCTATCTTTAGAACTTTTATGTTCATGTGATATCTAAAGTAGAAGCAAAAGTTTTGAATCAGTAAAGGTGTCCTTTAAGTTAAATGAAGATAATCTGCTTAGTACTTTAACTTGAATTAAGGTTTTTAGGCCGACCCTTTCACTTTTATTTGAGTATTGAGTACGTCTGCAAACAGCTTTTTACATTTTGCTGTGTATGGGACTGTGGTGTGGCAGGCTGCTCAAAGTGGCCAAGCCGACCGTTGTCCATGACATTATTAAGACAACCAGTGTTACTGTTGTTGCTGATTGATTGACATTTGCTTGGAACACATTTGCTTTTGCAGATTATGTTAGATATTGTTCCTAGTAAGGGGATAACTAATTTAGCCAGTCAGATTTACAGTATATCTCAGTCCTTTTCATCAAAAACTGCGATTTTAGATTAGCTTTCATTAATTACTAGCTATGAAAGAGAGTTTAAAAGCACTATAGTGTGTCTAGACGTTAGAGAGGGAATAGAAAAGTCCACATAACCTACGCTGCACTTTCTGAGAATGTCACATGACAGAAGCTTGAGTAGCACCAGCATAACACCCTGTGCACTTAACGAACACTTAGTTCATGCTGTTAACACCTCCTCAGCGTCTCATATTTTCTCATGCATATGGATATGTTTTAATAGTATTGGAAAAATTTCTATTTATTCAGAAATGCTGTCACATAGTAACATGCTTCAATTGAAACATGGTGCTATGTGACATACAACTTTAGCTGTCATCAGACTCCAATTTAGCTGAAATTAATCTGCCCCTATTGTTGATGGACAGGCTGAGAAAGAACAGAACAGCAGCCGAAGAAGTCGCAGAAGGGCTACACGAATGGCTCGGTTGAGCGATGATTTCGCTCAAAGATATGGAGAAGCAGATGACACTGGAAGAGGTGCAGCATCCCCAGAAGCAAAGCATGCGGTAAAAGAAGAAAACCGAGTGGAAAAGCCCATAGAATTGCAGTCATTTTCTGAGGCGAGCAGGGAGTCAGAGGGTGTTCAGTTTGTTTCTGAAACTGTGGAAAAATGCACTGAACTCCTCGCTGATGTTATAAATGATACGTTACAGGCACACAACTGCACATCTGCCAGCGTGCCAGAGAAACCTGAGAGCAGTGATTTGGCTGACTCTGCCAATTTAACAGGAGGAGAGAGCACCACAGATATCCCAGACAACCCACTGCATTCAAATGAAGAACCTGCTTCTGCAGAAAGCCAAAACATCAACAAGTCCGTCTCTAAGGCTGACGGAAAAAATCTGAAGCACGTTGCAATTGATGAATGTATTAGCAGCATTGCATCTGATCCAGCTGACAATGTTATTTCGGCTGTGAGTAGCAAAAGCCTTGTTAGCCAGGCCAACAGCTTCACTTTTGGAACTGTGGTGGCTCCACTCTATCATCAGCTGTTTGGCAGAGTGGGAAGTGAAAATCCGAATTTAGATAACAGGGTAAATCCTGTATGGGCTACAATGAATGTCAGAGACTTAACACAAAGTTATTATCACACTAAAATAAGTGAGAATAGCAGCACTGTTGTAGCAGATACTGGAGGTAATGATGAAAGGGTTCAGGAAAATGACATTGAGAGTCAAGAATCAAACCAGGAACAGTCAGATACTGTTGTTGAAGAAAAAGAAGAAAAACAAGAAGGAGAAGAAGAAGAAGACGAAGAAGAGACAAGTTTTAATGTGATGGAAAATGACACTCTCCAGGATCCAGTTGAAATTCTGCCTCAGAGATACACAAATTCATTTCAACTTAAACCTAAATCTGGAGATACAGAAGCACAGCCACATATTGAAAACATTTTGAATATGGAGCTAGGGAATGCTCTAGTACGCAAAGAGAGTTTGTATTCCCATGAGGAAGCACAGGCAGACAACGTGACCTTTGACCTCCAAAGCCAAGATGTAGGAGAAACACCACATGCTCAGCTGTCAGAGCACAAGTGTTTGCAAACGGAAATGATTTCCCATGAAACCCCTGCACAGATTCAAACTGAAGAAGTCATAGTGAGTGGAGAAAATGTCTTTAAAAGTGTAGAAGAGGCAATCACAGAAAATGCAATTGGCAAAACAGTGATTATATCACCATCCAGTGTCATTTCAGAGGAGAATAAACCAAAAGACCTTCTACATGATTTGAATTCTGACCCCCCTGAAAATTTATTTACAAAAGAAAGTGCAAATTGCTACATTTCTTGTGGCAAAACCGTAGATGAAAACAATTTCTCAACATACGAGACATCACTGGGAACTCAGGATGAAACCAATGATGGGGAACAACAAAACAAGTTGAAGAACAATTTGAATGAAGATGAAGCAAAACAGTCATTTGAGGCTGGTGAGGAATTAACTGATTCTATGACAAATGCAAATCAAACATGTGGTGACATTGGTGACATGGAATTAAAAAATGAACAACTAATTGTTTCACAGAAAGAAAAGCATTGTGAAATAGAAGCAGCTGTTTCAAGAGAAGAGGATTTTAGTTTTGCAGAAGCCACTAATGTGAAAAACTTAATCGTGGTTAAAGAGGAGAAAAATAATATTTTAACTGATGAAACTTATGAAAAGGAAAGCAAGGCAATTTATTTAAAAGACACTGAAGCAGGGGGAGGCAAAGGGGAACAGCTGGGGGACGCAGGGATAGAGACTGAAAATAGACATACAAAGTTGAGCGGAAAGGAAAAACCAGATGAAGCACGGATAGAGGAGATTACAGATCCAGGAAAGAAAGAAAATAAGACAGAGGATGCAGATGCTCTAGAGGTCGAGCATAGTATTGGAGAGGAAAACACTGCGCATATTGTGGCTGGCAAAAACCGGGATGCTGAGAAGAAATTTGAATATGTTGAAACCACACAGATGGAAACGATAGCTGGGGAGGATGAGACTGAAGTAGAGAAAATAGAGGAGCAAGAGGAGAAAGAAAAACACTTTATGGAGATGGAAGAGGTCACTAGTCAAAAGACAAATGCTGAAAAAAAAGAGGACCTAGAGGCAAGAGAGAAAATAAAAATAGGCCTAAAAGCGGGTGTGGTCCGGGAGGATCAGAACGAGAAAGGAAAAGATGAGAAGCGGAATTACAAGGACGAAATACTAGTTGAAGCAGGAGAGGCAGAGATTGTAGATGCAGTCTCTGAGGGCATGACATTAGAGGGCATTGAAGATGAAGTGGGGGGGTTTCAAGAGAGACTAGACATTGCACAGAATGTGCTTGAGGATGGTTTATTTGCTCTGGTGAACAATTTGAAGGTCAGAGACATTGAAAATACAGGAGAAGGGCAACACGCACACATCCCAACGGAAATGCATTTTTACAAAGAGGAGGATTTAGAATGCAACAAGAAAGTTACACATGACCGATCAAAAGCCAAGAACGAATATGCTGCTGTAGAGGGATGTTTGTCCATTTCAACAGGTGAACCTGAAAGTGACCAAACAAGCCACAGTAGTGCTTCAGCAGAGTCTGACTCAGACGATGAGGTGGAGCTGTACATGCACTGTCTGAAGGCCGCTCACACCGGGAGACAGCCCAGTAATGAACGGAACAAAGACGCAGCGTCTGCCGTGAGCAAAAGGCCGTCTGTAAGCCGGAGCAAACATGTGTCCACACCTATGCCTCCCATCAGTGAGTGTCTAGATGAGGAACAACACCTCAGTTGCCTTCAGGGCAATAATGAAGACATAGAGAGAACAGATATCCGACCCTCAGGTACAACTTTCCCAGGTGGTCAGGACCACATCACTAGAAATATTGCATGGTGGAAAAAAACAATTTCTTGTAGCAATATCTCAAAAATATTGTTATGTGCCCTCTTGTTAGTGGTATTTTTAGTAGCGGCGTACCATTATGATTTCCTTGCCTGTTTCGGGCTCTACTTGGTGTCAGTGGTTTGGCTCTGTCGTCAAGGAGAGACACAGCCAGTTAAGCACAACAACAGATTAGACTGAAATAAACTGTGAAAACTTGGCGGGACTTCTGAGGTTTATGAGAGTAGAAGATGTTAACTTGATACCCACAGGGGTCTTTAGGTGTAGAAACTTTCTTTATCTGCTGGCATTTGATATTTCTATTACTGCCTAAACAAACAATAAGAATAAAAATAAAAATCCAAGAACAGTGACTAGTAATGGGCATTGATTTCATGCATGTATCACACATATCACTATAAATGCTGTATATTCCCTATGGGAGAATGTTAACTCTCTGTTGTTAAGAGTATGGCCAATTCTTCTTTATGCTTTGCTGTGCATAAAACGTATTGTTGACTCAACCAACAGGCTGTGGACCATCTCATACTGATCAGTTCTTCGAGTGTTAGTGTATTTTATTAAGTCTACATATAAGTCGTCCGTGTGCTGTGCCAATAGCGCCAATTCACAACAAAGTCATCACAAGGCACTTTACAGGATATAGTTAAGACTATTAAGATGTATGTGTGTATAAATGCCACCTATAACTTGTGTAGGTTACCTGTATGGATTGAATAAATTGTACAAAACACAATCACCCTGTCCAGTGAAATTTTTACACATTTATTGTGTTCAGAAAATGCCTTGTGGACTAAGAATTGGGTTTAATGCTAATGCAGACAACATCTTCAAATACAGAGGGCAGACTGAATTTTGATTTATGTGCTTACAAATAAGCAGCTGGGTTTTTTTGCTTCGAACTTATTTACCTCCAAAAGCCTGAAGGTTGGAAACAGATCACTGAACCTGTGAAGATGAATAACTTCAGGGATGTCTTATAACCTGAAACTGTACAAAAAGACAGAAACCAGATTTGGACCTGACGGTTTGGATGCTTACTGGTGTTTCTGGTATGTTAAAATGTATTTTATCTTGGGCTGCATTCTCATCCAGTCAGTGGTGTTATTATCAGCAGTTATCAGTTTGAAACTATGTTTGGCATCAAGCTAAAAACACAAATATTGGCCAGTTATTTCATACTGTTTATATGTTGATGTACTTTAGTGCAGCTGGAAAGAACAAGCAGCTCTTGGTACAGAATAGAAACCAACAGATATAAAGGATTGTTCCTCATCTTATTCTGTCCTGCTTCTCTTATCTTTCTCTGAGAAAGAGTGACAGGGTTTTTCCAGGATAAAGTTGTTCCCAATGGAGTGGAGACAGACCTTGAGCCAAGTCCACATGCAATTCTGAGATGTTGTCTTTAGTGTCAGTCAACAGGAATTTTAATGAAACAGACTGTTCTTCTGACAACTTTCATTGTTTGTACTAGTTAACTGTAATTTTGTATCAGAGCAGGTAAACAAAGAAGGAGATATACCACATAGTTCCTTCTTCCTTTTGGAGCTTTGGCGTTTAGGTGTGTTTTGAAATGGTCACAGCTGCAGCAATGTGCTTGCCAGGGGATTCCAGAAGAGTTTGCTGTGAGGATTACCACTTTCTTTTGCCAGATGAATATTTTTAGCCACCCAAAGGCAGAAACAATTTGTGAAATCTGTTGATATGATTTTATGTAAACTGGGAGTGTAATCCTGCAATCTAACGTTGTTTGGCTATTGTTTTAGACAGAAGCGCAAGATACTTTCATGATACAATCAAAGAAACAGAAATTGAAAATATTGAAATAAATGTCAGTTTAATAATGGAACTCTTATGTAAGACCTCACAGAATGAAGCTCCATTAATACAAATGAGCATTAGTATGATGTACCTGCGGCTAAATAAACAACAATAACCAATGTGTACCATGTACTATTTTGAGTAGAGAGAACAGCAGTTTTGTTCTTTCAAGGGATTTAAAAGAATGTATAACTACATCCTCGACAACAGCTTCTAACATAAACATTGTTTTAACACTGAAGTCAACTTCAACACAAACTATAAAAACAATTTTTGTGTTTTCACTGGTCACACATTAACTCCCGTCGATCATATTTTTTTTTTTTTTGACAATGTAGACAAAACTGTACTTTATAGACGTATTAAGAATTTTAAGGTCCCTGGAGCATGGAAACCATTAGGTGGCACTGTGTACACAGCCACTACAAGCCAAACTGAATGCTCAAAATGTAATATAATATTTGATCATATATGAAATGATCATTACAAGCTTATAATGTAACAAGCTCATAAACACATTTTGTAATGAAAATCTTTCTCCATTTTGTTATTTAAGTGCTTTTAGTTTTTTATATTCACTGCAGTACGTTTATGAGGTCCTTTGTATACCTCTTTACTTATTTCACAGTTTTTGTACAACATGCTCCTGAAGGCACTACGTCAAATTCTGAAATGATTACACTTATAGTTAATATAGCTAGTAATAGTCCGACTTTTCTCATAAACTGCAGAATTGTAAAAAAAAAAAATTCTATGTTTGCAGGTTATAATTTTCCCAAATGTTTTGACAAAGGTAGCCTATTTTTTAATTAGCCTATCTGAGTGAAAGGCTGGCCATCGTGTACACTTCCAGAGTGTTTTGAATGTTTTAGAATTTGGTTATTTAAAAAAAAATGCATTCTCTTTTCCTGAACCCATGAACATAATTTGCATTAGCATCACATTAATCGCAATATAATTTATCAGGTCAAGTTCATCTCCTCACAATTCCCACATTGTGCAGGGCAAAACATCATGTCCATGTCCAGTCACACTCTCTTGAATCTATTGTGCAGACTGCATCCCAATTCTGGGTCTAATCAGATTATCTCCCTTTGCTGAGCCAGTCAGTCAAAGGTCCTTTCTGTGTTGTTGTGTCTGTGCCAAAACGCTGTACATTGTACTGAACACTTTTATGTGCGTGTTTCTGGACTAAGCTTATTGTTCTGAATATGTGTTATTATATATTAAGCACTATTTAAAGTATGACATAAGTTACTTTGTTATATGAAAATTTTAGCTTATATATAAACATAATTATATAATAAATGACTTTAAAAATCCTTTAAACATGGTATTTCTATATCACGTCATGTGGTTTTGTTTCATCAAATAAACTCTGTTTAAATATGTACAGATGTTTACAACGGAAGGCCTTTAATGCCTTAGGGAGGCAGAAGTAGACCACATGACAAAGGATATTTTTAAATGATTGTTTCACATAGCCATGTAGCCTACATAGACCATATTGTATGGGATTGCATAATGGATAAAATAATTTACAAATAAAAAGCATTATACTAATATAAAAAATATATGCATAAGTCATTAGGCGTTGAGACAACTGAGCCAGTTAGCTGCGAGTTGTGGAATCTTCAAGACGCCCTTAAACGCATCACGACTTGCGAGCTGGCCCAGCTACGGTCCCGGTTTTCTGATTGGACGACAGGCTGTCAGTTTTGAAGCGTGTGTGTCAAAGTCAACCAATCAGCGTGCGTGTTGTTGACCGGTGTACCGGTTCGCCGGTCGGGTTGCAGCTTGGAAAAAGGGGAAGCAACTGGCTGAGGCAGCATCGGCGGCGCAGTGCTATGGACCCTAGGGACAATGTCGAGACAGGGGAGACAGAATACCACCCGGAGGATTTTTATGTGCTGATCCCAGCTGAAGCACCGTGCAAGAAGGAGCAGGAGAAGCTGTCAGGGGTCGTCAAAAACGTCCACAGAAAACTGCGTAGGAAATACAGAGAGGGTAAGGAGCCTCAGTGGGCCCCTCTGTTTTTTGTTTCCGAGCAGGCAACACTGAACCTTAGCTCACACAAACTAAATTAAAAACTTTCCGTTAACAGTTGTCTCCTTAAACAGAACTTAATCTCCTCGCTAACGCTCCTGTTTTAGCGCTAGTTAACTTAGCTGTTGTGGAGACAGACAGGAGTCGACACTAGTGAGGGTTGCGTTCACCAAGCAAGGCCTTTAAAGCTACTTAACATTACATACACAGCAAATGTCCCTGCTGTTTATTCCAAACGTGCACCGTAAACAAGTATTATCTCTTGTCCAAGACCAGTGTACTGACAGCCATTTACTTAATAGTTCACTAATGAGCGGCATTAGCTAAGGTTCTCTTTTCACAATGGCCCTTTATTGCCTCTTTATCCATTAATCACTAATGCGGATTTTTAAGACGCAAATACCTGTATTACGCTCCTGGAGCTGATCATATGCATTGTTAGAGTTTACAAACTTGCATGGATTGGAATACTTTACATCTCCTAGGGGAAAATATCAACTTGGCACAGAAGTGTGGCTAAAATGCATTGTAGTACGGATAGTTATGTGAAAAACGAATAGAGGGAAACTGTTTGCAGTTAAAATAACGGATTAATTGGCAATCACTCTTTCTTTTTTTAAAAACCTGAAAAATACTACGTAGTACCTCGAATGCAAAAATCCCGTTAATCCACTGCTGCTTTGTAATGACCACATGTCTCTGCATGTTTTTAGACAAAGCTGACTGACTGCACTGTGTTATACATTTGAAAGTTATAAACGCGCAAAATGTACGGCAAGGCATATTGTTTGCCATTTGATATTTTTTTTTTTTGGACCTTGTGATCAGCGCTGTTTTGCAGCACTGACCACAATGGCCAAATACAACTAGTGATATTAAAAGGATATTTGCCTTGGTATAAACAGTGTCATAAAATGTCTGTATGTGGACCTTTTGGCTGCTTCTTGTTGTTTCATTTTTTGTACATGGTACAGAATGGCAAGACATGTGCTTTATTAGTCAAGTGTTTGCACTTTGGCTAATGACAATAAAAATAAATATATCAATCACAAAGGTCCAACAAGGTCATCTGGGCCACCATCTGTAAGAGGAAGGCGAGAAGGTGTCCCCTGCAAACAGTAGTGTACAGTATTCCCTATTTGTTGCTTAAAGAATTAAGTTAAAGTCCAAATAGACACTCCAACACTTTTGTGGCCGATTGTCTCGTGCTTTTGTGATTTGTGGAAGTGTCAAAGAGCCAAAAATTAATCGCTTGGTGGGGGGGGGGGGGATACTCCCTTTCTATGAGACAAAATCAACACCTGCAGTGTTTATCACCTCATTTGTCTTCACTTAATAAAACAAGCCTCAAACAATTTGCAAATAAAATGATCAAGACCATAATAAACCTTTCCGGATGCAAACATGCAAAACTGTATGAACATCCATTCTCACGTGATTGTGCTGCAGTGATTGAGCAATAAAGAGATGTATTAGGGTTTTTTTCCACAAGACTTATTGTGTATGTGTGTTGTTAGGCATTTGTCTGCCCTTAGAGCCAAAACCTCCCCTTGTTTCTTATTATGAATCAGTCTGGATAAGAGTATGATGTAAAATGGGAAGTTTGGAAAAACCCTTTCACAGCACACAAGCACTGATGTATGACATCTAAGTGTCAGAATGCACAACGTCTTCCTTGCACAAAGAAGAAACTTAAGATTTCTGACATTTGCATCAGAGGGTTATAATACAGCCATGAACAGACAAATGGAAAGAGTTTGTAGTTTAAAGTACATACCCTCAATGCTAAAGTGCACTGAACCTAAAGAAGTGGCTACAGTATCTTTGATGTTCTTGACATTTTACTCAATTTCACTTTCTCTCCTAGTGGAGTCTGTGTAGGAGGACAGCACGAAAAGGCAAATTCAAAACAGCAGGTGTAAAACCTTTATCTCGAGTAAAGAAAGCTCTGTAGCAGATGAAAAACTCAACAGTTTATACGCCATAGAAAGCATTTGACTTTGCCACTATAAAAGCCAAAGATGGCTTATTTGGGTTGTGTTCATAAATGTGCATCTGACATGTCCACATCCACTCTTCTCCAATTTAAAACAGCACAAAGAAACACATTTTTAAATAAAAAAGTTCCACTAACAGAGTACCCTAATTTTTAAATAACAGTCTGGAAATCAAGGCGTGAACATGTTAGGTTTTATTATTTGTCGTGTTAGCTCTGCCCTACCTTTCCACCTTAAAAACAGGTCTTTTACCATGATGTAAGATCTATTCATGTTGTTAATAAATGTTTGATCAGGGGGGGAAAAAAAAAAAAAAGAAATCAGAGACTAGTTTGTTGTTTTGGAGACTGGAGCAACACACATTAGTTGTCCTGTTGGCAGACCTCATGATTGGTTAATAAGTAAAGCATGATCTGCTCGGCTCTGCATTGAATCACAGTAGTCATACTTTTTAGAGCGTTGCTGTTTACCGCTACGGCTCTTGTTGTCCTTTCATTTCTGCAAATCTGTTCCTCCCTCTGCCTTGTCAGGGTACTTGCCTATGCTACAGGCTGAAAACTTCTGGACAGCTATTTATATGAAAAGAGAATTTCGTGGAAATTATTATAACTGAAAATGGCAATTTGGGGTTGATTTTTACAGAAATGGTTCTGTGTTGGCAGAAAAGAAATGTAGCAATAGTAAATGCAGTAGTAAATGTCGGCCAAGCTTTTTCAGCAGGTTTTTCTAAAGTCTAATTGGATGACTGAAGCTGGCAAGTGAGTAGCAAAAGTTGGCTATTTGTAGATAGACGTGTCAAGCTAAAAGAAGACAGAAATAGGACTTGCCTTAGGACTCTTTTGTTTAATTGTATTGTTATTTCACATCTTTTTCAGTGGGCGACTTTGAGAAGATCTGGCGAGAACACTGTGAGGATGAGCAGACGCTGAGTGAGTACGCTCTTGCCATGAAGCATCTTGCCGACAACCACTGGAACAAAAACTGTGAAGGAGAGGGGCGCATTGACTGGTGTCGCAGGTACAGCTGACTTCAAATGTCTTTCACCTGTAGTACTGTATTAAAAGGCCACATCTAAGCCTGCAGGGCACGCCTCTGCCACATGTCATTGTCCCTTTCACAGTACGGCTTTGAGTGTTGTTTCTGCTTCCACAGTGTCTGTCAAGAGTATTTTTTGGATGGTGGGATGAAAAGAATGTTAGAAAAGGATGAAAAAAGTGCCAGGCTTGCCACGGGGCTGACTGGGGTATCTGTAAATGCCCAACCATACAACACCATCCCCAGGTAGGACTTTTTGCTGACAAGTCCTTTGTTAAAGAAGTTCTTAGAGTAAGAACTTCTGTAACAAATGTAGATCCTGGAATTGTCTGCTCCAAATGTGTAATGCATACCATTTTCTGTTCATTTTTATTTCAGGGACTTTGCTCAATGAATCAGTATCACTGTCAAAATGTTGGTGTAAGCCAGAAGGCCCCATTTTAGGTGTTGTCCATTGGCCAAAGTGTTGAGCAGTAATTTGAATAGAAGAAACATGCAACATGTGAGAATCATGGCAAGCAAGACAATACAGCAGTTCAATTAGATATAAGGCCTAAAACGTTACGTGCTTTGGAAGAATAGAAACATATACAGACAGCTAACGCATGACATAATAAAGTGAAGGATCCCCATACAGTTAAAACAACATTACCAGTGTTTCAGTTGTCTTTGATTGTTGTAGTCAAACAAGTGTACAATCAAAACATCTTCTTTATATATTCACCATTGTAATTATTCCGTTTATATTTAGTGTGAATTAGGTGACACACAGTAGGCAGGGTTTTTCTGTATTCAGCCTGATGAGATAGTCCAGATACATTTTTTTTTTTTCTTGGTTTCATTTCCTATAAATTTACTTCTTCTTCTGTCGTAAACACATACTATATGCTTAGTAAATCTCTATAGACCCAAATGATGAACTTGGGATGTATTTGCTATAATTCAGATTCCAAAGCCCTACTAGTAACCACTACAATATGCAGTGTAAATTACACACAGTGTAGAAACGTTGAATTCTTAAACAGATTTAAGACTTGGAATTACCAGGGCCTTGCTGCTAAGGGACATAATGTAATGTTTGACTCCAAGATCATATTGTGCTAAATTAACTTGCATGGAAATATTCACTAAATGTAATTTAGCAAATAAATGAAACCTTCTTCAGGGACTTTTGGCAGAACAATTTGTGTTACAGTTCAATCATTTGTGCACATTTGTTTTACAGTTCAATCTCCCAGATGGGTAAAATGCGGCTTCTTGACGTGGGAAGCTGCTTCAACCCTTTCTTAAAGTTTGATGAATTCCTTACAGTTGGTATTGACATCATGCCTGCGGTTGAGGTACGAGTGCTTATTGATTCAGCTCACTTTTTGCTGACAAGTCCTTGTTAACACAAATAAATGCTTGAGGTTTTGCTGCTTGCTGTTTGCTGCCTCGGTGCTAGCATTACAAAGGAAAGTGACTCATGCTGGGCTATCAGTGTTGTGGTTAGACAATCTGAACAAATTCAGCAGAAAGCAGAACAAAAAGTGCTACAGATTATGCAGCTGCAAGTAATGACACTAGTAAGGCAACATTGGAAATAGGTTCAGTAGCTCATATTTAAAAGCAAGCTTCTGCCTATTCTCTTCTCCAGAGTGTGTACAAGTGTGACTTCCTCAACCTTCAGCTCCAGCAACCTCTCCAGCTAGCAGGTGATGCGGTAGAGGCATTCCTCCGCCAGCTCCACAACCCCATCGACGCTCTGCCTGCTCAGCTTTTCCACGTGGTGGTTTTCTCCCTGCTCCTTTCCTACTTCCCCTCACCATACCAGCGCTGGATCTGCTGCAAGAAGGCTCACGAGCTGCTGGAGCTGCACGGCCTGCTGCTCATCATCACACCCGACTCCTCCCACCAAAACCGCCACGCTCTCATGATGCGCAGCTGGCGTGTTGCGGTCGAGTCACTGGGCTTTAAGCGCTACAAATACATCAAGTATTCTCACATGCATCTCATCGCCTTCCGTAAGGTGTCCGTGGCCACTACCAGCGACCTGGTGTCACGCAACTACCCCGAGATGCTCTACATCCCTCAGGACTTCCACTCCAATGAAGAGGAAGATTGTGCTGACGTGCCCATGCAGGTGCGCTCTGAATTCGAGGATGAGCAGCTGGCTTGGGGCTTCACAGAGCTACCTGACACACCCTATGATTCAGATTCTGGGGAGAGCCAGAGCAGCTCAGTGCCTGGCTTTCAAGAGCTAGAGGACCCCATTCTGCTTCAGAGCTAAGGCTAACGCAGCTGCTTCCTCCACCACCACCCCTTTCTCTCCTTCTCTGTATGTAACTGCTGCGCTGCCAAATTTAACCTGCTGCATTCTTCTACGGCTTCTCCCACCTTCTCCTCAAAACATTGCAGTTTGCACAGTGTGAAAGAGAGAAGCTTTACAGATTATTTTCTACCCACACTCCAATGAGAGTACACACACATACACGCCCACACTAAGATAGATATATTTTGATAAATAGCTAGGTTTTTTAAGAGTTGGAAATTGAAAGCCCTTTAGATATCTCACCTCCCTGCTCCCCGATTTCCATACCATCTTCTGGTCAGCTCTTTATAAAAAAAAGTCATCTTGTCGATGTCCTGTACTCAGTCTCCATTTGAATAAGCTAGAGTGGCAGGCTGCTTAGTACAAAAGCCAAAAACAGCTACCTGAGCAGTCTGATGTGTTTGATTGCACTTGAGAGACTGAGGCGGAGCGACTGGACTTGGTACGCTTGCTTTTGTCACCGTTGTGCAGCTAGACTTTCTGAAAATTCTTCTTGTGCATTTAGTTTTCATGGAAAAAAAAAAGAAGTTTTGAAATATACAGTATATATTCTCAAAAATCAAAACATTGGTGTTGTCAAGTGTAAAGTGTGACAATGCCATTTTAACCTGGCATCCTCTGAATGATTTGTGTATCTTTTACAAGAAAGTGGTATTTGTAGCATTTTAAAGATTTTCAAAACCATACAGTAGGAGTGTTACTAGGTATACTAATGTGAAACTGTAACTGTGTTTACTCATTGTGCATCAAGGTACGAGTGTCTTAAAGTAGGTATCACAATTTTTTTTTTTCCTCTGAAAAAAAAAAAGTTCTCAAATATTAATACTAAATTATCTGCAGTTAGATCTATATCAGATGGACTTTACAGCACCAGTATCCTTTGACACAATTTTATATGTGACAATACAGGAAGTACTCTGCCTCCAAACAAAGATTCATATCTGAGCTCCTTACAGTCAGACAAAGTCACCTTGGCAGAAGAGGTTTGCACTAATTTATTTATGTTTTGTCATACAGGATTCTGATATAGAATTTAGCAATATCAAGTACTACTAGACCTAAAAATGATCTAGGAGGTGAGGTTTTAGCTAAAGACACTACCAGGTGAAATGTTGGTGTGTGTTACTGCCTGGACAGGCTGTGTGTGCGGTTGTGGTTAGGTTTGTCAGTGTGAATGAAGGAATGAATTGGCAAATTATTAATTTTTTTTTTTTTCTTCTGTGGCACTTTATCCTGGTCACAAAAATGTAATTATTTTCTTATAATGACAGGTTTACAACCAGCATGATGGGCCCATAAAATAGTACCTGTAAATCTAAGGTGCCTTCTTTGTTAACAAGTATGTTGCAAGATACAAGTATGTTTGGCCAAACAGTACATCCAAACTGACTCATTCTACTCTTTCATTTAAACATTTCCAGTGTTGGTATAATGCAATGTGTTATTGCCATGTCACTCTCCAGTGAATGCACATCTTTAATTTTTTTTTTCTGATATCTTCTTTATCCAAACAGGGGAAAAAAAAACACACATTCAGTCTTTAAAGAAATGTATTTTGTGATTAATTGGGTGCATTTGTCTTCCAGTGTTTATTTAGGCCCATATGCATGAAATGGTTCATCTTCAATATCAACATTTTCATCAGTGCAGAACAATGTGTGCTTATAGTATGGTTGTAGTTCCCTTTTATAAATGAATGTAAAAGTAAAGCGTCGCTGTGTGTTTTTGTTTGTGTTGTATCTTTATGTTTGAACACTCAATTCTGCTAGTTTTACTGCCTATGTTAAGAAGGGGCATTGTGACTCGGTAGACGTGCATTTAACAGGGTCATGACTAACAGGTCTTTACATAAATAATGTTTGTAATATCAGTACCAGGTAAAGCTTTACACTTACATTACACATAATGGGGAATTTTACAGAACCTTCAATTGTTGTTGGAATGGGGATTTCTCACCCCTGTAGTCACAACCGGCAAAGGCTCTGTTCCAGGACAACCATGACCTCTCAAATCCCCTAGTTTGCCCTATTGGTAATCCACTATTATGATATGCAGTTAAATGAAAAAATTGTAAGACAGGTGAGGGGTAAACCATGCCTTAATATTTATGGCAAAATAAATAAACAAGAGTCACATTTTGATGCCTTTTAGAGGTATGTATGTAACACGCACTTGGAGGAAATGTGCGTGTTGCGCTTTTAGCGGTGGCGAAAGAGTTTTGATCCTCGTTATTTGCCGTCGTCGAAGCCATGGCGACCGTCATCTGACTAAACTTCGGCGAGACAAACTTTTGGAACTGATATTCTTTTCGAACTCTTGACAGCTGCTTTCACTATATGTAGTCGTGCACGTTTTGAAACCGCACGTGACAATAGCTGAAGAGAGGACAAGCACAGTCGATAAACAAAATGTAAGTGTTTAGGCCGTGACCGGTGCAAAGATGCTGAGCTAACATTAGCCAAGCTAACGCTAGCAACTTTCAGCAAGTTAGCTAGCTAAACTAAGTTTCCGCGTCGCGGGATTTTAAATGGCGTGAAAGAAAACCGACTGCACGCCAACAAAGCGACTGTTTGGGATCGGGTGTTCAGGATTCCAAATCAAAATGTGTCGTTTTCTGCGCTACTGCGTCAGCCACTTCCTTCACGCAGCAATGACCCGGCTGGAAGAAGTCAACGGAGAGGTGAGCATGCGGTCGTCTGTCCGGTGGCTGGGCTACCTGTCCAGTGTCAACTTGCTAATCGCCCTGTGCCTGGGACTCTATACCCGATGGGAGAGGACCGAAGAGTCCACTCTTCTCGTCATTTTTGTTTTGGCTCTGTTTGTCCTCGGAATAGCAAGTATACTTTACTACTACTTTAGCATGGAGAGGATCAGTCTCTGCCTTTTGCACCTGTGGTTCGGCTTTCTGCTGGGTCTGCTCTGCTTCCTCAACAGTCCCGCCGTACAGAGCGACGTAAAGGAGCAGGCGGCCAACTACATGTTGCTGGCCAGTCTGGCCCTGAGGACACTTTGGGCGCTGGTGGAGAGACTGCTGGGAAGTGCCAGGTACCGTGCTGCCTTCCTCACCTCGGCAGAACGACTGGAGCTGGCGGGATTTGCCATCGCCAGCACGGCCCTGCTCATCCAGAAGTCCATGAGCGTGATGGTGCTTGTGGTGGCGCTGGCTACGGTCATGGTGGCTCTCCGGATGAAAGCGGTCCTGGCCCTTACCAACTTGGTTTGTTTTGCCTTGGTCACTGCTGCGGTGTTTTTCAAATCTCTGAACATCACCACCAACCCGTCCGCCCTCGCCTGTTTCTTTAGCCAGCTCATCTGTGACCCTCTGCTGGATGTCTATTTCAGTGGTCTCTCTGTAACCGAGCGTTGGCAGCCCTTTCTGGTTTGGCGAGGCCTGTGGCGCCGGCTGTCTCTCCTGCCTCTGCTGATGGTGGAGGTCACCTTCATCGTCCTTGCTGCTCACAAGGTAACAGACCTGGACCAGTGGTACTTTATGATCCCAATCTTTGTGGTGTGCGCGCTCTTCTGGTCCATCTGCCACATGGTGTTTGTCATCACTGTGTGGGGCTTTCACACCAAGCTCACTGACTGCCAGAGGCTGTGCTCGTCTCAGGGATCAGGAATCAGTGGATTGGACAAAGTCATGGCCTCAAAGGGAATGAGACACTTCTGCCTCATCTCTGAACGCTTGGTGCTATTCACACTGGTATCGAGTGTTGCTCTGGCTGCGTTTTGTTGGCAGGTAAGAGCCACTAGACAACATTTGCACGCTGCACAATGCCATATGCATATGATCTGATTGATGTGAGCATACAAATATATAATATATATATTATATATATAAGAGTTGTAAAAATGTACACTAAAACACGGTTTTCTTAGATCTGTAGCTAATGATTGCTTCCAGGTTTCCAGCTAAACTTGTCAATCATTTGACTGTTTAGTCTATTAACTGTGAAACTAGTGGGAAATGTGCACCAAAACTTCCCAGATCCTCAATAGTTTAAACAAACATTTTCACCTACAATTATATAGAAAAGACAAGGACAGCAAACCACCAGTTCATGTTTCTAAAAGTGGTGAATGGATGGTGTTTTTCCTGATAAATGATTTGAATTCATTTGCATCAGCACTAAGCTGCTACTCTTGTTCTTATCCACTTTACTTCATTGAGCAGAATTGTAGCACAACGTGTGTCATTTGTGTCACAGAGCGTTTCTTGTCAATCAGTGTCCCATTGACTTATACCAATGTGCTCTGCAGGACTCAAGCAGCATCTTTTTGAGCATGTTTTTACTTGTCCTGCCTCTGGAGTCTCTCTTCCACGGGCTTTTCCACGAGCTCGGAAACAGCCTGGGAGGAACTTGCGTGGGCTACGCAGTGGTCATCCCCACCAATTACTGCAGGTACAATTGGCCGAGTAATAAACAATAACCGGTTGATAATTAATGTAGGAGCTAAATACCAAAGCATTCCCCAGCTTTAAAATAACATTTTGTGTTATTTCTGATATTTTTAAAATGCATTTTGCCAAACACAAATACATTCTGTTCTGTCTTAATTCTTATATACAGGTGATTCACATTTTAAAATGGCTAGAAAAGACCTACAATGACATGTTAGAAGGCAGGGCAGGTTTTTTCTGCAATAAGTTTCAGGAGAATATTTAAAAACGAAGGCACTGGGAGGCCGCTGGACTGGATGAATATTCTCTGACGTGTGCTGCATGATTCCCCAAACAAACTTCGTTTTATTTGTGTTTTCCTGTAGTCCCGACGGTCAGCCCATCCTGCTGCCTCCAGACCAGGTGCAGGAGCTAAACAAACGCTCTACGGGCATGTTGAACAATGTGCAGCGCTTCTTTGCCCAACACCTAATTGAGACATTCGGCTGCGACTATTCCACCAGTGGGGTGACTCTGGAAGCTCTGCAGGCAAAGGTCAAATCTTTCTTGGAGCTTCGCACTGCAGATGGGCCTCGTCATGACACCTACATTATCTTCTACAGTGGACACACACACAGAAGTGGAGAGTGGGCGCTGGCAGGTGAGAGTCAATGCATCCGACCTTTTTTACTTATGAAAAATGTATAGCTTAGGGGAGCAGACTTTATTGAATAATCAATGTCTTATACAAATAGTCAAGCTTGATTAGGTTCGTTATAGTGAGGCCATTAGATGCTCAATAGTTTGTGCAACTTGCGAGTTTAACGTTGCTGTATTTTCTATGAAATTGTAAAGATTTCTTTTGTGACCATTGCTGAGTTAAAAGCAACATTTCCAAGTAGAGGACCAAAGACATAATGTGTTTTTGTAGGGCCACCTCAGAAGTAAGCGTCTCGCTGGTTCCCTGGACAAAAAGTCAATGGTCACATGGCTTCAATTCACCGGCACAAAAAAATTCTGAATTGTAATTTAGTCCTATGACCTCTTCCGCAAAAAACGTTGCTGTTAAAGTTACCTGTCATAGGTATCGATTCGAGTATAACCACAACAAAGCTGTAAAGGCACCGTAGTTTCATTTAGCCACTTGTTAGCAATAAACACATCAGTCAATGCAAAATACAACTTTTTGAAAAAAAATCCAATGACCAAATGTTATTTCTTTAGCCATAAACTATTAAAAACGCAGTATTTTCCTCAGAATTCATACGACATTAAGACAACATCAAGTCTAATAAAATCTTTGGTTTGGTTTGAACTTTGCGGCTCCCATAACTAGGATGAACTAAAATAAATAGCAAATAGGTCTGGCGAATTTTTTATTTTTTATTTTTTGCCTTAAATACTACTAGTTTCTTTGCCCTAGTTAATTAGCTGTCGTTTGCTTTTACAGTTTAAAAAAATGGTGGTCAAAGAGTAAGAATTCTCAAATAGGATGTGAAAAACACAGATTGCCTAATGTTTACTGCGGAAAACAAGGCCACAATTAGCCTTATCATGAATATGTCCTAAATAGTCAGATAAGAACTATCTACAGTCATAAAGAATTTTTCATATTTTTCTTCCTACATGATTTTTATGTGATCACTCTTTGACCCTTACACACACTTTTTATGTTTAAAATGGTAGGGCAGTCATCCACAAACCACAGGGTCAGTGGTTCGATCCCTGGTCCAGGCTATATGTCAAGGTGTCTCTGGGCCAGCCACTGATCCCCCAGCAGCCCATTCCCATCCCCAGCTGTGCAGTGCAATTAGAACAAGTAGAATTTGGGGAGGGTTGCGTCAGGAAGGGCATCCGGGGTAAAAACTGTGCCAAATCAACATGCGGGCAATGATCCGCACCCTGAAATCACGGGATAAGCCGAAAGGACAAAAAAAAAAGAAAAAAGAACATGGGTGTAATCACTTAAGTAGAAATAAAGGTTAATTTTCTCATGTAGTTCCTGGGCAGACTAGCCTTAAAATCTGACCTTCTTGTCTACTAATGTTTACACTGTTTTTCTGTATGATATGTGATGGTCGGTCCCCCTCATCAGGAGGAGACACTCTTCGCCTGGATCAGATCTTAGACTGGTGGAGGGAAAAGAACGGCAGCTTTTGTTCGCGCCTTATTCTGGTGCTTGACTGCGACAACTCATTGCCGTGGGTGAAGCAGGTTAGGAGGGTGGAGGGTCAGCATGTGGCAGTGCAGGGAGCAACGCTCGCCAGGATGTCTGACGTGGAGCTGCAGGACCCCCCCCAGCTCGGAGACTTCACCTCTCAGTGGGTGGAGTATAATTGCAACTCCAACAACAAAATCCAGTGGTCAGAGAGGGGCAGGTCAGTGTCCGCGGACTATGGCATCTCTAAAAACTGGAGCGACTACAAGCTGCACCTGCCAACAGGAAATGATGTCACAAGTCACTGGAGTATGTACTTCCCTCGGATGACCTACCCAATGGTCCATTTGGCTTTGTGGTGCGGTGGCCTGAATCTGCTGTGGATCTGCAGTGTCTGTCTGCGATGTCTAAAGAGAATCAAGCTCAACTGGTTTCCACCAGCGATACTGGACACTGGTCAGGGCTTCAAACTGGTCAGATCTTAGAAATATACGTACAGGGCTGTTTTTATTTCTAAAATGTCGCAAAAATGATTTTCTAAAAGTCACAAAGTTTTTGGACTGTGAAAACAGGCAGCTATTGGAATGTAAACCCATTGCTTGCCAGAATCCTTTTAGTTACTGAAAAACTAATCACATAGTTACTGATCGGGTCATTTTACAAATTTGTCTTTTGTTAGTAACAGTTTTTATATTCTTTGGAAGTTGTTCTATAAACGTGTCTTTATGTCTACATCTTAACATCCCTGTCAAACATACTATAGATGTTTTCACTATTTTGCACATTTTTGCATCGTGTTGAAATTTGAATTGCGTTTCACCTCGAAGTTACAGACGTTCACATAGTGCCTTTTAAGGTTACCAAAGAACATGACTTTAGCTAGGCTCATCTTTTCAACTGTCAAACCAAAGGGGCCATAGGATATTTTCAAAGGCCGATCTCAGGCATAAACTTGACACCAAGCAGTCTGTTTCTAGAACTAATTTTTGATAACTTTTGACAGTGAAATTATTCCCATATGCTCCTTTCCTACACCCAGCAGTTTGTTATGCTATGAAGGGCACTGTTTAAAAAAAACTCCAGCTGCTTCAGATTTATTAGAAAGATTTATTTTTTATTTTTTTTAACTGTACTAATGAGTGCACTACAAGCAGAGATGTGTCAGAAGATTTATCTTTTAATAAATTCCAAGAATTAAAGGCAGCATTTAGCAAGATGGGATAGATTCTTTTGAGACTTACTGCAGTTTATTGGTCTATGCAAGGTTACTCTGATCAGTGTGATGTGTTTAAAAGAAAGATGAATGAAACTATGCAATAAATGAGAAATGGCAATTTACTGAAGCATTTTATTTTCATATTAAAAACAATTATGGTCTGCACTTTTTGTGGAGCTGTTATCTGCCAAAAAACACCTGAAGGTTTCCTGTAAAGAACTATTTAATTAGTGTTATTTACATACAAAACTGAGGATTCACAACTGTTAATGTGTTTTTGGTTAGTACTGTTTAGAGCATTTCTACATTTTAACCCAAGTACATCTTTACTCTTCATTTACTATAATTTTTTTATGCAACCATGGTTTAACAGTGATAACCAATGTGACTCACACTGAACAAAAAAATGAATGCAGGACTGTCCCTTTTAGGTTTATCTTGTTATACCCGATTAACTACCAACTGAGTGGATATTGAAATACGTTCACCAAGATGAGTGACCTTTTTTTTTGCATGTTCAAATAACAGGAAGTTTTTGCACCTCGTAATCTACTCGGAGAGGTTTGTGGTTAAAGCCACTATAACAAAGACACTTGAAGCCAGGAACTGAACCACCAGTGCTATGATCGCAACCTGCTTTACCACCTGAGCTTCTAGACACCCAGTGATGTGGGAAATGGTGAAAGCACATGGGAATTGTACTACTGCAATAACATGTCATTTTGGCGAAATGTTAGTGGGACGAGAAATTTGGGGAAGAAGAGAAAAAAAAAGGCTAAACAACGTTACTGCACATCCAAGTGGGTCACATCATCTTAATGCAAACAAACAAAAACACAAAGTACATCATCCTACGAATCAATTCAGCTGTTTTATGGATTCACAGATTAAACATTGTAATTCTTCACAATGAGATCTGTTAAAAATGGAACAGATTGATCAGTTCAGGGTTTAAGGTGATTTTATTGAAAACATTACAAAATTTGGTGGTGCAGCAGCATATTTAAGTTTTATGATCTTTAATATGTTCACAAGTACACAAACCAGGTTGCAATAATCACTGTCAAGGAGACAAGAGCACAGAGCAGATGTTAACAGAATATCTGCTGCCCCCATGCGGCTGCAGGTCAAACTACACCAAACCTTGACTCTAAAGGAAAAGGTGGGTCTAATTTTTGGACCATTTCCATTTTGTTCAACAGCTCATTAAATCTCAGTCTCTGAATTCACTACTCTGTCCTTTCAGAACACATGTGTACATTCATGACTTGGGTTGGTGCAAGTCGTTAGTGGGGCAAACAAATGCACTTGAACCAATCCATGTATGAACACAGGTAGATCCCCAGTCCTCGTCTAAAACACATTAATTTAAGAAGATAGGAATTGAACTTTGAACTTGTTGTCAAGCAACTGAATTAGCACAGCACGGGACAACGAGTACAGACTTGACATATCAGCTAAACATTGTGGGATCTAAAATTTGTACAACAATCTGTCTTCAAAAGAGAGGGTGATATATGCAACCAGATGCAGCCTGGATAACCGTGAGGATGAGCAGTTATGACTTTAGCATAGTGTTTGTGCCAAAATAAACTGGTGAATGATGACCAGACCCTCTTGTTTGAACAGCAGAATCCGTTGGATTATTCACAAGAAAATTACTTTAGCATCTTTAAACATCAATCTAATTTACAACAGAAGCTTTGGAATCACAGATGTCGTCTACTTCATCATTAGCTATTTAGTATGTAGTTACTGGGACACACTGATAAAGCACAGGACAAAGACCTCTGGGACCAGTGCAAATGTTTAACCACACTGGAACCAAAGGGTGTTATTTTATTGTTTATTACAATTGTTTTTTTACTGTGTAAAGCTTAGTGTTGCATCGCTATAAAAAGGTTTCAAACATTTAACTAAAGCTGCACCTCATTACTGATTAATATACTGATCTACCTTTAAAAATGGTAGGATATAGTGAAAGTGGCCATTATAAATTCAATAGCATGATTTGTTGTCTTCATTTTGTCCCATTGGGTGGACAAATGATGTCACTTTATAGACTAGCTGCTAACACAGAAAATTCCAGATATTCGATTGAAATACAGTATGACTGAAAGGGATTCTGAAAAAGTTGATGAATTTTCTTTTTTCCAATAATCAACTTAAGTTGCTTTTGATTTTCTTATTTTAAAAAATGCTAAAGGTAAAACTTTAGACTATTTCACATATTACAGCGTTCAGTGTTACACTTGAGGTCTTTTATTTGTGAACAACCTTCAGCATCCAATTAGTGTGTCAGTTTGATCTTTAGAAGTCAGTTTACTTTTGTAACATATAAACTGTATGCTCACATGGTGCGACCCTGATGCACGTGAAACTAAGAGTTTGAATTTAAAAAAAAAAAAAAAAAAAAATCTAACTGAGGTTTTACAGCAGCTTGATAGGTTCTGTGTGGAATTTATGGCTTTAGCAAGGATGAGCTCTAAGCTTTGGCTAATTGCATGTGTCATATGGCAGCACCAACAAAGCTGGCGAAGTTGGTTTTCATCCCAAAACCACAACTAAAATCAACTGTCTTTCTGTTTCAAAATAAAGGTTGGTTCTCATTTTGTTTTGGCAAATTCAGGCACCAGAGGACATGAAGTTGTAATAAAATTTGAGAGATAAAAAACATTTGGCATAAAATTCATATTAATGATGTCACTGAATGTGCCAATGTGCCTGAATGTGTTGAGCCAAGCCTTTATTAAGGTAATAGCGGAGGAGCATCCAGATCTCTGTCATTTGTTACTGTGCTGCATCATGAGCAAACATGTCTCCGTCGGAAGGTAAGGGAGCACAGATTTCTGTGAATGTGATTGTCGTGGATGTAGGGTCTCATTTTACAAAAAGGAATTTCAGTACAATCTAGTGTTCGTAATTAGTTTAACAATTAGTGAAAACAAAACCCCGAACCTACATCCCAGGTGTCACCTATAGTATTAGCAGTTAAATAATAGAATATGGTACATCTTGATTTTTCTTTTTACAAACTCGTTCTTTTGAAGAACAAAGCCTGAGAGGTTTTACTCTGCTTTCTGTGACTGAGGAAAGGTCCCCCACCAGTAAGAAGGACCTTGAATCTCAGTGCTTTCAGAAATCAGAATCCTGAACTGTGAAGAATGATTTTCTTTCCACATGCGAACAAATGTCTCATGAACCTAGGATCAGAGTGATAATGATCAAAAACGCATGGTAATCAAAAGAAAGGATTTTGTAAAAATGCTTTTTTTTTTTTTTTTTTTTAAACTGTATGTAACAGAAATGTGTCATTATAAACTCAAGCTTCATTTCAACTGCTCCTTGGCCAAAATCCCAGTCGCGTACTGAAGATTGCATAGCAGTGGACGATAAACGGAATCCAGATTACACTCACTGCTCCCATGTACAGTTGGGTGCAAAAGTTTCAATCCCCCTATTATGAAATGTTAAAGAGTAAAACCATCAACATAATACACAATCAGCTCGTATAAATGTTCCTTCGTCAGAACTGAATGAAAGTTAAGTTTTAGTTAATTTGTCGAGTGTCACGTGAACTTCTGCATAATTTTACTAAAACAGTTTTTTTTAAAAACACATTTTTGTTACTTCTGATGATAAAAGGAACGTTTGTGCTAGCTGAACGTGCATAATTAATGTATTGGGGTTATGTTTGCACACCCTTACATGCGCTTTTAAAATAACGGATACAACGTTTTGCACCTAACTGTACTTTTTGCCTATTTAAACTGCTGTGACTGCACATCACAGAACAATGTTTCCCGACACTTGTTTTCTAAGACAAAGTGCAACTGAGAAAATCTCCTGTACCTCCCTGTTCACACACATTGGACATTCCACTACTTTACCTGTCAGTTATTCAACTTTTTTTCTTTTCTCATTACCTAACACCCAAAATAATCTATAAATAACACAAACATGTATTTTGTCATGTTAAGAATTCATCAAACATTCTTAAAAATAAAATGAGGTAAATCCCTGTAATGTGACAGTTACTAATGCACCAAATGAATATTGACCCTTTCACCTGTCGCCTGTGTTGAATGATTGATTGGTTCATGTAGGCACAGTCTACATTGCACATGTCCATCTGTTTTCCTCTACATGTCTTTTCTATCGTGACTCTCCTCCATTTTTGCCCCCCATCCAACCAAGCCCTTTCTCCTTCAACTGTTCCTGACCGGCTGGTTGTGACCCACGCTCTGACCTCATGTCTTCCTCTGACGCGGTGTCTCCGAGTTGTCATTCAGCTTGCTTCGCCCAGATGGGGTGGCTGTGCTGCCGTTGCCCAAAGGGCGGTCCCGGTCAGCAGGGGCTTCCTGTTTGCGTCTACGGGTCTCTTTGTAGCGTAGCGTAATGTCACTGCGAGAGGATCAAAGTGAAACAGACAACCTATTAATAGACATCAACCCTGGGAACAGCTAGATTCTGTTACTCTTTTACTGTTACTATTGTTCTGTACACTTTCTAAACAGCTGCAACATATGTTCCTTTCTATGTCTAACTTATCTATTAATATACTGGATTGTATTTTCTTTGACCTCATCATTTTAAGATGCTTATAGTGTTGGCAAAATCCCCCTTGAGTCTTCCAAAGGCTGATCAAAAGAAAAAAAAAAATCCTTCCTGAAAGGATTTTCTGTTATCCAGCGGAGGAAATGACAAGATACCGATTCATCTCATCACGTCATGGAACCTCCCCAATGTATCATACAGACGATGAAGAAACTACAGTTTTCTAAATGACGTGTGTGATGCTGATTACAGATATTAAATATTACTTTAATCCAGTTATTTAGGAAGTTTTCTAACAAATGTGCCTCGGTGCTGTGGTGCTGCTGCACTTAACACATGTTCAACACTGGTTATAAAAAAAAAAGTGCTCATATCATATTTTCAATCCAGTCATAAACTTTGCTTCATAGCAAGGTGCAAACTGTGATTTGGAGTTGTTTCCATGGGCAGTTTCCATTCACTCGCTTGACCTTCACGTTTCTGTACTTTCTCCCTTCTTTCTACCCATCACTAACTCTGAAATATCATGACACCTCTCCTAAAAATCAGAAAGTACTAACATTACTCAGACAAGTACAGCATTTGTTACAGTAGATGTGATTTAATTAGGTAATGTAGTGTGGATACGAATTTAGAGCTGTGGTGTTACTAACAAAGTATGGTGAAAATGTCATGTAGGATCCTTTTAGCCTCACGTAAAGACTCATTACTAACTACTTGTTTGTCAGGTTCCACTTGACATTTTCTATTAAGATGTTGTTTCCTTCCTGTAAAAACTGATTCACTCTGTTCTCAAAAAAAGTGTTCCATGCACTGTTGGTTCATATGTGGGGGGGTAATGTAAAGTATGAAAAGTGGCACTGTGTAGAAAGTGCAAGTTGGGTAGGTTATATAATAAATATTAATGAACCCTGTGAACTTAAAGCAGCGCGTGTCATTTGTACAGTTGTAGTGGCCACTATGTAAGAGGGTAAACACTTCCTAAATTTATGTGAAGGGAAATGCTTGAAGTAAGATGAAGAATTTCACCACAGCAGAAAAATGCAAAGTGACATGCAGGAAATGGATCAACGTGCAACGACATCTGATTGGTGAGAGGATCTCAAAGATCCTCTGAAGCCTATTATGGATCCAAACAGTGGCGTATTAGAAAATAAACACACAAGATTGTAGACTGCTGATAGGAGAGAGTGGACAGGGCCAAAGCACCTCTCTCCTACACCTACCTCACTGGACATGGACATTACTGCTGTGCATGAGCAGAAAGGAGTTGGGCAGAAGAAAGGAGAGGATGGTAGAGGCGTGGGAGGGGGAAAAAACAGACGAGAAGCTTAACATGGTTGGGCAGGGTTGTGCTTACAAGAAACACAACTCAACAGAAGGTGAATCAAGCCAAATGAAAACCAAAATCTTTCAATGCCCTAAAGCAAGAGGGGGAAAAAAGATACATTGAGTATGTTTGCTCACACACAGGGATCATAAAATGTAAAAAAAAAAAAAAAAACCCAAAAAACACAGAACTTACTTAAAACACAGTTACTTACTATTGGCTAATTATCAAAGGGCATTTAAAGTGCTACTGTGTTCTGCAAAGCCAGCTTTACTAGCTGAGCTTATTTTACTCTTATTATCTTATTTAAATCATATGCATGTTCAAGGTTCCTTTAAAAAAAAAAAAAAAAGTTTTGGGTAAAACGCCCCTTAATTTCTTTGGTGTGCCCTCATGTTTTTGTGCATTCTTTTGCATAGTGTGTGTAATCTGCCCTTACAGAGCAGGTGAAAGCTAAATCTGGATTATTAGATTTTACAGCTGCAAGTCATATTTGTTTTTTTATAAATAATGTTTGTCTTCTTTTGCATACATCTAGTAGCTTTGGAGCTAACTGATTCCTAGACCATCCCCATTCTTACTGGATAAAGAATCGCCACAGGGTCCAGGTGAAGATGAGGAGGATTCCTAATAACCAGCACTGCATGATGAAGAAGGGGATGGGCAGCATAATGGTGTTGGGGTCATACTTCACAACTATAAGGAACTCTGTCACTGTGATTGCTGCCACCAACCATGCCTGCTGACCAAGCTTCTTGTGGAACTTCCTGGTGAAAAGAGAAATATATACAAAACCGGTTATTTTGGAAAAGCAAAAATAGTTTACGGCAAAGATTGTGATGCGGGCAATACACAAATGCAAGCCACAATAAATAAAGCACTCAAGGTCTCTCTCTCTCTCTCTCTCTCTCTCTCAAGCATAAGTGCTTTCTTATAGTAGTCAGACAGATAAGTAGCTTACATTCAGGTAAGAACAGTTTAGCTGCCTTGAGAGTCTGTCAACATGAGTCTAACATACGGTGTATCTGTCTGTGGAAATGTCTACTTCCAATTTGACTTTCTCTGAATTGTCTGCATTGCACAACAACACACAGCTTTAACACACGATTTAATGTATCATCTACATGTGAAGTTGCTTATCATCCTTTTGTTTTTATTTGCTGCTGATATTTAAAAAGTCAGCAGCAAACACTACAATCAAACCTGGTTTGTATTTTAAACACGTGGTGCATTATGAGATATGAATGTGAGCATGTACTTTCTGCAGTAGGTCCAGTCCATTACATGCTGCTGCTACTCACGGGTCATCCATGAAGTCATAGATCTCCCTCATGGCTACGCCTCCAACATTGACGAAAAATACAAGGCGGAGCAGCACCAAGTAGTGTTCAGGAGGCATCCACAAAACAAACTTCAGGTAAAAGGTGTTCAGCTCTGCCAGGAGGAACTGGAAAGGGAAAAGATAACAGTTGAATTTGAGAGCCAACCTAAACAGAAGAGGACACACCTCACATCCTGCATAAATTCCATTATCATGTGGGCTGGTGTTTTATCAAGCTTCCATATTGTATTAGTAGCAAATAAATGTTAATAATAGTGAGATTAAATCTGTTGTCCGCTGTGGTTGTGAGGCAAATGTGGATGATAAAAAAAAAAAAAACAGAATAGGTCAAATGAAACAATGAGGTGTAATGTGTTTGCTTAGGATTTGTGGCAATAAGATTTGAATAACATCTGGGACTCATCCATTCGGATTTATGTTAGTTACATGTTAAATTTTCAATACTGTTTATTACATATTTTTGTAATCTAACCTAAGCTCCCCTTTTCAAGTCAGTAAAACAAACGAGAGTATTTCTCACCATAAAGATGATGCCTAATACAGCAAGCCAGCGTCGCAGGTTTGAAGCAGGTTTCCACTCAAACTTCACCCAGCTATATGGCGTGAACTGGAATGCTATACGTTTTATCTTTCCCCTGGAAGACGGGCAGCAGAGAGGCGGTTAGAGATGACAGTTCGTCAGCAAAACATTAGCCAATAGGAGTCCACGATCATGCTGCTGTGAGCAAATCACGCGACTAAGAGGAAATTAAAAGTTTGCTTGAACAACTAAAGGGTTAATGTCAGTGTGTGTACAGCTATTCACATACACACAGTTAAATGGTCAATTGATGTGTAAAATATTCTCTCAACAGTAAAGAACAGCACAACTTGTCAGTTTAATAAGTCGAATTAAAAAAATAAAATAAATAAAAAACACAGGATCTGCTGCGTTAGACGGGCAGAATGTGTTACATCGTACTTGTATGTAGGAATGTTCCACAGGCCCTGCCACTGGTAGGGTTTCATTGACAGCCAGGCGAGGGTCTTCATGCCACAGTAGATTCCCAGACCGTTACACAACAACACATCCATGATCCACTGGAGAGAAGACAGCAAAATAATGTATAGAAAGTGTCCTACACACAACCAGAATCCACCTACACAGATTTTCTTAGGACTGTATAAGACAGACTGTGCCTGACTGACATCCCTCTGTACTCTGGGAGGGACAGCGCACATTTGATCATTCGTTTTAAGTGTGGTGACCTCTGAAACACCCTTTTTCCAGAATAGTTTCTCTACTTTAGGGGATATATATGAACCACACATACACATTCTACATAAATAAATTAGAGGTTGTTAAGGTATCAACTGAAGTAACTATGCTTACTTTCTACTGACACAGATGGCTTCATATGTTTCTACAGTCAACAATTTATCTTATGATCTTTTATGTGCACATTTACACTCCGCTTTGTTGCTTTTGTGGTGTTACTGTGCTATTATAGCTGTTGCTTAGACTACCTACTGGCATTAACAAGGTTCTTATTAATCAAGTTGGTACTTAATTGCTTCCATGAATACAGATACCAGCATCGGATATTAGGTCTGATACTGCCCTTGAATACTCTATCCAGTGGTTAACAGGGATGCTCATAAAGATCATTTTAATCTGTGATATTTACGATCGACCGTGGCGACAACTGAGGAAAATCTAGATTAACTACAGGTTAACCTGAAGTTTTCTTTGTTTTGCAAAGTTAATATATCTCCATAATCCTCTGTAGCCTCTACAGTCCATGTTGTCGGTAACACTACATCCAGGATATCACCCAAATATGTGCTTTGTTCAGTGTTCATATCGGTACTCGGTGTTGGCAAGAATGAAAGTAGAAGTTTGTACTACTAGTACTACTACTAACTGTGGAAAAAGGTGGCATTGGGACATCCCTGATCACCAGCAGCTATTAGTGACTAGGATATTGCAAAGGTAAAGTGCTTTCTCAACACTTCCTCTAGGTCACAGTTACACACTCTAACCTTTCACTGGTCACTGCACTTTAGCGCGACAGCTCATAAAAACGTTATGTCACAGTGACATAAGTGGGAGTGAATTTAGTATATGGTGATAGGATAATACCATGATGTTAGCATGTCAGTTAGCTCATGTACAAAAATGATTGTCTGTGCAAAGAACAACAATCCTCTAATTTGGTTTACTTATACAGTCATACTACAGTCTGCTCACTCACTGCTCGCAATAATTTTATACTGCACGTTTCATTTATTTTATGCTTAACAATGCACGTTGGGACATTTTGACTTGAAGGCAGACCTGCTGAATTTCAGCTAAGCAAAGGAAAAGAGCCATTATATTTGTACATACGTGGTCCCACCAGCACTCTGAGAAATTTGGTAACTGGTGCTCCAGGCTGTATTCCAGGAACTCAAACATGACACTGATTATCATACACATCCACCAATCCCGGATCATCAGAGTCTAAGGGAGACAGAGGGCAAAGTGGAAGTCATCAAGATACCACTGAAAGAACATTCAGCATTTCATTGCTCTGAATGCAACAGAACAGAATGGTGATGTTGATCTGCTTCATAAAACAGCAGCCTGAATGTCCCTGAATCAGTCTATTGCAGATGTGACTAAAGGAATTTTAAAGAGCATCGTATTCAATAAATCGCTGTGGCGACCACTGAAGGAACAAGCCGAATGCTGTCGATCTTTCGAGCCAATAATAAAGCAAATACTGAGTTGAAATTGCAACTTTCACTTTTTTTTACAAAAAAGCTAACCTTCATTTGTTGATAAATTATAGAGTTTATTTCTTTTTTGTAACAACATAAACACTGTTGCTTTTTGATTATATCTTTGCAATCTCAAAGAGTCTGATTTATGTAAATGTCTTCCTCTTTTTAAATTCTTGGCATCTGTGAAATCACTGGCAAACAGCTATGACAAAAGGAGTGACTGACGCAAACAGGCTTTATTTTTTTATTTCACACATTCAGCTGCTTTCATGATGCAGCAGCTGAAAGTCCTTTTGTTTAGATTGAGCAGTTGGCAGTGACAGGTCAGTCTTTAAACAGATAGCAATGACATTACAGCAGAATCCAGTTACTTTATGCATCCTAGGTGTACAGTGTTCAGTCATATTTGGTGTGGTATGCAGCATGCTTCACACTTACCTTGATATACCACCCCAGGAAGTGAGCTGGGACAAAGCCATCCATCTTGTCCTGCAGAGACAAACAAATGCATTCTGTTTATCATATCAATTCAGTCATAATACAAAGTCATTTACAATATGCAGCCCACCTAGTACCACCTTGCAAAGGTTTAGCTTTGAAAAATAATTGATTATAGGACACTCTAATCAAATGCTGAACGTGAAAGGCATATTATATTGTCTCTGATGTAAGTAAATGGAGGAGGGTGGTTGAGTCATGCATTATGTTAAAGCGGTGGTTCTGGTGTTTTAGCCACCCTATTTAAAAATCAATTAAGAAAACCTCCCTCTGAACACAACGTACTCCACCACACACTACAATCCCAATGACAAAGAAATAGTAGAATTATCATCTTTCTGACAATTTCACCTTAAGAACCGAGAAATTACAATCTTGTAAAATTAGAATTTATGGCAGAGATGCTGTATTGAATTGCATTCAATTGTACAGGTGTACCTAATAAAGTGACCAGCGAGTGTACTTTTGTATTTGTATATACATTTATACAGTTGTCTCTGCCCATTAATTTAGCACATTTAGTTAACAGGAGCCCAAAATCTCCTACAACTAATAAAATAAAATAATTTCCAAATATGCCAGTTTGAACAAGCTTTTCACAAAGATGTGTTGATATTTAGTGGGGGAAGAGTCTGACCCAGTTTGAGAGGCGGCAAATCAGGCCAGCCTTAAAGATGTGAACGGGGTGAGGGTAGCGGCAGGCTGCTTCCCCAGGAGGGAAGAAGGCCTGGTTCTAACTGATGGGCTATAATCTGCCCCAGACAGTTCTCTGGAGCCAGTCAGCAGCCACGTTAACTGTGTGAGTCAGTGAGTGAGTACGAAAGGCAAAGATACAAAGGAATAGACAAGAGAGGACACTAATGTCAAAGGGAGAATGACAGTGTGAATGGATGAGGGAAAGAAATGGATAAACACCTATCTCGAGGAGTCTCTCCCTTTCGCTAAGTTGCAGAAAGATTTATACAAACTTATTTAGGTTGCCACAGTTTTTGAGCTCTGGGTGAAATTCCTTTTTAGTAATAACTGCAGGCGCTGCATTTCCCAATATCAATAGCCGGCCAGGGTCTGAAATATTTGCTGGAAAGTGGCCTGTTACAACACAGAGTTGATGCACTACTGAGACTGAGTCATAAAACTAGGACAAGGCTCCCCATTGCTTTTAAAGAAACATTTTCCAGGACATTATTAGTGACACAAGGCTTGTACATTAGATGGACTTTAAGCTCTTGACTGTCAGGTCCCTTAACGCCGTTTGCTGAAACAAGAACTGTAGATTTAAGACACCTGAGATGTCTAGAATTAATTTATATCTCTACACAAACTACCTGGATTGTGGACAACATTAAAATATCCTGTGTAATATTGTGTAGGTTCCACTAGAGCCACCAAATCTACACTTACCCATGGATGCATGGACCCCACGAGACCTCTGAAGGTGTCCTCTGGTATATGGGACAAAAATGTCAGCAGAAGATCCCTTTACCCTTGTAATTTGCTTAGGTGGGGCTTCCATGGCTCTACCTTCTTCCTCCTTTTAAAACATCGACTGTTCATTTGCTGCCTAATCTATCACACCTCTCGACAGGTGCAACTATATCAAAATACTGAATGTTACTCACATCACCTCAGTGGTTTAAATATCCTGGCTGAGCTGTGTTTTCAAAGCATACACTTTAATTTTTGACCCTAATGGTATGTACAGATTAATCGTATTATCAGTCATGGCTGCCTATAGGACTAACTTTTATTTTTCTTTTGAATCACATTTCTATTAGTACTATAACTGTATTATCCTAACTTTTAAAATGGAAAAGATGTAAGTTGTACTAAGTTTTGCTTTATGCATTGTTCCAAAATCAGTTTAAGCAGCAACTCGTGGATTTAACGTTCATTAGTGACCCATGTCAACTGGACTTCTTTTTCTTGGTTAGTGGTCCGTGGTGGTTAAAAACTAGAAGCTGCTGAATGCAAATGTACACTGTCATGATACTGGTCCTTTAAAAAAAAGGCACAGGTGAGGGCCGATACTGATTATCTGTATCCGCCCTAACCTCTGCTTAAAACCGCATATAACTGAAAAGATAGGGTGCACTAGAGATATTAATTAAAACACAATCAAATTATTAAAATAAACCGTCTCACCCAGATGTTGTGGAAGGGATCGGTGGTGTTGCCTGGGTCATACATGAGGCAGTTTCCCCCATAGTCACGCTCAGGGAGTGGTACCCCTAATTTGGGGTCAATGTACTTCATGAACTGTCGTCCATCATGCACCGTCTGGATAATATAGTTTAAAGGACAAGTACAGAAGCTGTCAATGCTTACTCTCTGTAAAACATTAAGACAACTAAGACCATAAGAAAAATGCTGTGGAAAATGCTAAAGACATTATTTTGTATTGTCAAATCTTCAAAACCTTCTCAAAAGCGTTTTTACAAACATGCTTATCAACCATGATGTACCAAAAGGAAAAAAAACAAAACTATACAGCACAAGAAAGGAAATTTCAATGTACTTTTGTTATCCCAGCATGTTACTTTCAACGCGTTTATATAAAATCTTTCTCTTAAATAAGAGATATAGGTCTCCAGCAAGTCAATTCCGTCTGTTTGTGAACCTGGAAGCTCTCTGTGTTCTTCATATTTTTTGAATAAAATGTTAATTTTTGGCATTAAATCTATTTTAATTCTATCACGAAGCTACAATTTTAATGTCCTTGCCTGAATAACAAAGATAGAGGATTTAAGTGGTTCTACTTTTTTAAATGTTCAGGCCTGATTAAAATAGTTTGCCAGCTGTAAAATGTTGCTATTAAAAGAAAAAGAAAAGAAAACTGCCTCAGTGATAGGAAATTTTATTAAAGCTAGATAGAGAGAAAAGAGGCTTCCTGCGTCCCACATGTAGAAGAAAGCAGAAAAAGCATTAGGGATTGGAGGGGAAATTTTGGCCAAAGTTTAGGGATAGTTTAAAGTTAAGCCTTCATGGACTCCACCAGATGGTTTTTCAGGATGTTGCTTTGGTTCCTGGACACTATACAATCCAAGATTTATATCTAGGGTCAGTGTGGACTTGTGGTGCCTTGCTCTCTGGGTCAGAGACCAAAATGCTGCACAGTAACAACAAAGAAACAGATGCGACATAATTAACTTTGTGAGAGCATTTGATCGCGTCATATTTTTGTTCTCCTCCAGCATATTTCTCTTTCTATACTAATGGCTTTATGCCAATCTGAATGTTTCAGTCAATCAAGGTTTCAACATCGTCAACACACCTACCTGGAAAAGGATGAAGATGAGGAACAGTTCATAGACGACAGTGACACAAAGCCAGAACCGCCAGTAAGCTACAAAGAGAGAGGCAGTGATGGAGTTGTAACAACAATTCACAGTAGTCATCAGCTAAAAGGAAATCTAGGAATTATTATGACTTTGACTGTAAATGTAATAGCTTGTAAATTAAAATTTCAGAGCTCAATCTGATGTGATTGATTGTGATCCAACAGAAGTTACCATATTTAAATCTGAAAATCTCACTGGGGTTTTTTTTCCCCAGGACATAAGCACATGAGTTAAAAAGGTACCATTAACTGAACCTACTTAGCTGGCTCAACAAGTCAGGGTATACTGTTTACTGAGTGCATTTACAAAAACGCCCTCCCCGTCCCCCTCCCCTCCCCCACTGCGTCTTCACTGCAAAAAAGGAGGGGAAAAGAAGGCAAACGTAATGCAACAGCAGTAGCACAAATTCCTGCCCAGCCACTTCACACCTCTAACAACCAACGACATTCAGAGCGTCTCCATCTGCCCACCACACCCTGTCATCGTGCTTACCTCTTTTCTTCCTTCTTTTCCCTAGCTGTTATGTGCTGGGTGTCAGATGAGACATTTGTTCTGCATGAATGATCTGGTTAAAAACCAAAATAGCAAACTATTACTATGAACTGTACTGCTTTAATACAAGCATCTCTTTGTAATGTGCAGGAGAAAGATCTGTCTGAATTGTGGTGCTTACACAAACAGATTCCAAAAGCTGGAGGAGGCCGCTATTCACTGTGAATGAGACCTGGTTTTAGAGCCCAGCTGCGCTCAGCTCGGCTTTAAAAAGAAACCAGCTACTCTGGAGGTGAAAGCTGACTTTAAACAAACGGAGGAAAAGCTGATGGGCTGGGTGTGCAGCCTCCTAACACTCTGTGTCTCGACATTACTGGTAACATTACTAGTAAGTGGGACTGTTTATATATAAACTCTATTGTCCATGTTGTTTGTAATTAAGGAACATGTCCCCCAGTGTAATGATGGGGCTCACTCTGTGTTCACAAAATCTAAGCAATGCTTCCAAAATAAGTCTGAGGTGGAGAAGAAAACAGATTCCTCTACTGCTGCATGTACTGATTAAGTGTGATCTGTGCGAACTGATCTGTTATGTTTGAAGCAACAATGGGCATTTAAGCCAGAAAAACAAAATCAGATTCTGAATTGACAGGCCTAAGTATTAGTAGACACAATTCAACATTGCTTTTAATGTCTTTTTTGGCTTTATTAACAATAACAGAAATCTAGAAAATATCTGACCTTTTTCCTTCAGGGGTTAATGCAGTGATGTTTATTTACTTGAATCTAATGCCTACAGTGTAAATGAGTGGTATAGTGTAGATAAGCAGGATTAAGATAATATAATAGCGCATCTTCTAATGCCTGCCCATTTTCTACATTAAAACAGAAGCTTAGTGAGCTTTTGTACGTGTATTTAGCTTTTAGCTGGGCTGAAAAAGCCCTGTTAGAGGGAAGGCAAAATTGTTAGAGGCTGGGCAACTCTTCCAACACTCAAGCTCTGCTCTTCCACCATGCTTGTTTTGTTTGTAGTGTGTACATTGAACGTGTCAATATCAAAACATATGACCGGAGAAATGATCATGATATTACTGCAAACAACACGATGTTTTGAGTTGAGATAATCCATTCCAGGAAAACACCACTGCTTCTTCTGCTACTTAAATGTCTCCTTTTATTTTGACAATTACATTCCGTATTGATTCTGAGCACTCACAGGATCTAAATATCATACTGAAAGCCAACATGAGATTCTCAAACGTTGCCATCGACCCAAGAGGTAACTGCTCTCAGGTTACTTACCCATCTACACAGGACGGCAGAGGAGAAATGATCAATGGACCATTAGAAAGGCTCAACACCTGCGCTTCAGCATGCTACCTTATATTACAGTAATGGAAGATGTATCTTTAATATCTCTGTTTGTAAACAAGTGCTTTTTAATGTTAAGGCCTGTCTGTGGATGAAATTCAACATTTACACGTCAGTTTGATGTATTATGCATTTTATTTAAAGTGAAATTAACATGAATGCCTTTTTTTTTTAAATCCTAGGCACCAGATAATAAATGGGAACAACCGTGAAAGGGAAAGAGAGAGTAAAATCAGAGGTGGGGTCTAGTTAATTAGGTAAAATTGTAGACATCCTAACAATTCAGATGCCAAAACTCAATAGCATTCAAAGAGAGAAAATATAGTTTTTGTTAATTGAGATATATGATGGTAGGATGGAAAAATGGGGAAAAAGTCCAGGTTTAGAAAACACTGGTTTGCTGATATAGATTTAGTCGTCTTACCTGGATGTGGTCTGGTGAATGGTCCATCTTTGGCTTGTGTCACTCCGAAACACAGGAAAACCAATATGCTGGCTATAATCCCCCTAATGGAGAGCAATTAAAAACACAAAAAATACAATTCATGTTATAATATTTTCCTTTTTTCTTCCCTGTGGGGAAAAAAAAAAGATCAATATTTGGTAAAGGTCCAGGATGTCAGTGGTCTAAACATAGGTACAAAGGGCAGGAAGAGGAGAGTAATGGGGTCTAATTTGATCTAATATGAATCTGGAGGCCTGTCTCGGCAGCTGACCATCACCAATTACTCATTACCTAATTTCCTCTGTGCCAATCTGTTTCCCCCAGGCTGTCGCTTTTAGTCTAAATTTATAAATAAGCAGGCCAAGTTTGGTCACTGACTGGACATACAATGAGATTACAGCTTGTGCCTGCCAAAAGTGTCTGACAGTGCTAATGTGTGTAGGTGGCAATGTGAGGGTGTGTGTGTGAACAAGTGAGAGTGAGCAATGTTTTTGAATGAGAGAGGAGGATGAGTGTATTTAACAGTGTGAAGGGGTAAGTGAAAGATATCCGAATTGTCTGCTTGAGTGTGCACCACTCTAGTGGGATGAAGCTCTTCTATTCCTTTGGCTGTTCCCTTTCAGGGGTCACCACAGTGAATCATCTGCCACCATCTAACCCTCTCCTCCTCTGTCACACCTACAGTCCACCTCACCACGGTCTTACAGCTCTCATACATGTCCTGCACCACTCTAACATACTTCTCTGTCGCTCCAGACTTCCTCATACAGTACCACAGCTCCTCTCTCGGCACCCTGTCATACGCTTTCTCTAAATCTACGAAGACACAATGCAACTCCCTCTGACTTTCTTTGTACTTCTCCATCATCATCCTCAAAGCAAATACTGCATCTGTTGTTGTCTTTCTAGGCATGAAACCATATTGCTGCTCACAAAATGTTCACCTCTGCCCTTAGCCAAGCTTCAACTACTCTTTCCCACAACTTCATTGTATGTAGTGGGAAGAAGCTCTAGTGTTTTTATTCTCCCGGCCTGCAATGACCACGGCGAATCCTGTTATGAGTCGTCCCGCTATCCTCAAAAACAACCTACAATCAATTACTCTTTGTAACACACACACACACTTAAAAGTAAAAGAAAGCCCTAAAAAAAAAAAAAAAAAAACAATTCTTCATAACAATTAATTAGAGATGCATTTTTTTCCCGTCCAGTAAAGCTGGGCAAGCTCCTGTATTAAGAAAGCGTCCAAACTGGATTTATAAGTCGATGGAGAGGAAATATAAACAAATGCCTTTCATTGACTACCTATGCGGCAAGGAGAATATCAGATGCCCAAATTCCCTCAACTAAGCACCATTCTACATTAACATTATCTCTTTATTAAGTTTAGATAGGACATTTATAAGGTTTGGCATTACCAGTGATGAGTTGTAACATTACAAGTAACTTAGGAAATTACCAAGTAGTGTAAAAAGTTAGACACAAAATTACAAATTGTTAGATTGTACAACTTTTGTTGTCACCAAAGATTGAATTGAAATCCAAGATGTAATATTCAAAGTCATTGCTGTTGCACATGTCACTGTTAGCATCTACTGAACATTCAGAGGCTGGAAATTACATTACATTGAGCAACAAGTGTTGCCCGTTTCCACTACTGACCCTCCCTAACTTTTCAGAAAAGTAATATAACAAGTAATGCAACGTTACTTTTAAAAACGAGTAATAGGTAAAGTAATAAGGCCAATTCAGACAGAGAAACCACTAATAAGTAAGACGATCAATTTTTTGAATAAAACACACAAAAAGCACGTTTGACAGTGAAACCACAACTGTGAGAGCCCTATACCGCCTTCACAAAACTGGGAAGTGAGCTACAAGATCACGGCCCAAGGTAGTCACAAAAATATAACTCATGGTTTGGGTCTGTCATTAGCCTCCTAATTAATAAGTTACACCAGTAAGCAATAAAAGAGCAGCAATGGCTACTGATTAAACAGTTAAATTAGGTGGTGGAAAAATTAAAAGTTAGGACAGCTTGAGGCTTACCTTAAAGTTAGGAGAGTTTAAGAATTACACATATCAGGAAGCTTGTGTAACGTGATGTTCCTATCATGGTTCGAATAGGCACTTTCACATATAATGGCTTTTTTGAGTGGGAAATCCCATTGTTTCCACCAAGCCCATAGGTATGAGTTGGAACACACATCCACTGGTAAATCAAAAGCCTAGTTTTTCTTTTTCAGCTCCCTTCTCGCCTCAACAGTCTGTTACAACGTCATCTTTGCTGCAGATGCTCCACCAATCTCTCACCAATCTGCCAATCATGCTCCATTTTACTCTCTCTTGTAAAAACAGACCGTGAGATAATTGAACATCTTCACTTGGGGTAGTAACTCACTCCTACAGTCATCAGATCAGTGTGTTTTAGTAACGTCATTTCCAACCAACACAATGGAGTCGAGTCAACCGAAGCAGCTCTCAAACACTTCATATTTGAAAATAGAATTATAACATGCCAACACTAAAAACAAGCTAAAGTAATTTTAAGTGTAGTAATGTAAGAAGGTATCACTTGGCACTAATAAGGGAAAATGGATCACACCCATGTCATGTCACATTTATCTAACTTATAGAAAATTTAATGTACTGCTTTGCATATTTCCCCAGTGTTCAAAGAGTAAGGATTAAAACAAACCTGTTAAATTTTAATCTAATCAAAAGGTGGCCTACAATTCATATGTTCACATGTTCTTCTTTTTGGTGGTCATGAGGTTTTTATTGTTTTACAAAATCTATGTGTAACTACATGTGGCCATAAACAAGGGCCACTAAGGCTTAGGGTGAAACTACTGAAGAAGGAACCAACTGAATCTAAAACTATAAATTGTGCAGCTCATGTCCATGACTGTGGATGTGTGGTTACATGCCAAATAGGGTAAATGTGATAACAGAGATTGTGCCTATTGGCTGGCTTTGTTATTTGACCTATTCATTTAGGTTTGAGTGACAAAGTGACATGACCCACAACAAACTACTACTTCTGCAATTGTCTTGTATTTACCTTAGGAAAATTCCATTAGTTTGTAGTGAGGTGATTACTTAGACATTCAGAACATTACTTGGACACGTGGTGGCTGTTAGTATATCTCAAACGGATGCGACTCCACATTCTAAAGCCAATTTTAAAATTAGGCTCAGACTTACTTGTGAAGCTATTAATAAAACAGCATTGTCTTGAAGTAAAATTGCTGCCAAACCCATGCATCAAAAATTCATTCAGTCATATCACAAAGCTCCAGTGGATAAAGTGGAGTTTTTCTGGGCTGCATACTGGGTCCTGCAGGGAAATGGAGGAAATGACAAACGCAGCCTACTGACCTCTTAGTGTTGTAGGCCGTGTCCTGGGGGGTCTCTTCCAACAGTGTGACGTAGACCAGAGCACAGGTCAGAATGAACAGCACTGTCACAGTATGTGCTCGCCTGGAGAGAAAGAAGCAGATGAAGGACAGATAAGTGGACATTAACTTTATTTCTGAAGTGGAAACTTAATTGAAAGCCGCTGATATTACTATCTGAAGTCACTAAGGGAGATCATTTAGCAATATTATCAGACTATGGTTTTAGCTGAAGACACATTGGTGATTGATAAACAAATTGTCTTTTAAAAAGAAGCTCAATGAGATAAATCAGATCAGTGTAATCTCATTTAGCTAACAATCACCTAAATGAGATAAAACACAAGCTGTAACTGATTTACATGGGAAACTGGGTTATGTCAGCTGAAAATGGTAACCAAGGGAATGCGACAGACAAAACAAAACTCACACAATTAGTTGTGCATTTTATGAGTCAGTTCAACATCTTCAGAAGTAGAATAGAAGTAAGAATTTGATTTTTAGTTTTTCGGGGGAACTGTCTGAGTAAGCGCCTTGAAAATCCTCCACATGTTGTATCTGGCCAGTTAAACACCTTGGTGAACAAGCTCAACTTGTGTTTAAAGGCCACTGTGTTGGCAGTAGCCACCACATAGCAGGGAACAAAGCTTGACCTTTGTTGTACTATAGTAGTTGAAATACATCCATGTCATGTTAGTTGTTTTTTTTAATTATTATTATTATTTTGCAAAAAACTGCCTAAAAGCAGAAACAAAAACACAAAACAAGAGGTGACTGAAGAGGTAAAAAAAAAAAACAAAAAACACACAGGCTTATACCAAGGACCTCCTCCAACTTGTGAACAACAAAATTCAATCAAACGAAACACAACTCATCAATTAAAGAACAAACAAAAATGGACATCTATTTAGAAATAGACACTAACATACAGCTCAAAGGAATGTTCGTTCATCACTTGGCAAGAAGCAGTGGCATTTAGAGGCCCGTCTCAGCAGCTGACAGCTTGAAGCATTTCCTTGCTAACAAGTAAACCTCAACTTTTAAACCTGTTATGTGGCAGGAGTGCATCTGGCAACATTGGATGATTTTGGTGCTTGTCAGGCTGAAGCTACACAGACAAAAGTACCATTAGGGGACTCAAAAGGATCAGACACCGGTCTTATTGTTTAAGGGTTTTTGTTTAAGAGCTTGTTTTATATTTAGATCACTGCTGTCACCCGTCAAACTAAACAACGTCAGTCCTTCCAACAGCCCTTTAGCTCAAAGTCTGAGTCACAGAGACGACATGTCAGGTGTCATTAGAATTTTCTGTTTGTTCCACCTCCTTATCCAACCTGTTTGGCAGGAGACACATGGGAGGGCCTGGCTTCTCTTTTGCCTGACAACCACACAAAACCGGGAGGGAAAAGACAGCGGAAATACCAGCCTAGAGTAACTGAGAAGCAGAGTAAGCTTTGAGCAAAATTTGCCACTAAGATTGAGATTGAGCATCCAAATAAAATAAGCTGCTGGTTGGAGCCAGTCCAAATACCAGAGGATAAGTAGAAATAGCCCAATGTAGTTCTGAGGTTGACTGTAGGCTGGAAAAAGGCTCAACGCGTAGGGTTTAGCACTGCAGTGAGCTAGAAAATTTGACTTCATTTAAAAAAAAAATAAAAAAAACATGATGGACTGTCACAGCCTCCATTTTCGTGACTTTTCAACTGCTCTTATGGCAACTAAACAATATTGGACCCCGTTGCTTTTGCAAGGTGTCCTGTATTAAAGACATCAGTAATCGAACTTCACACATCAGTGTCACAAATCTCTAAGAATTCAAATGTCTGTGCACAAAACTGTTTAGTGAAAACCAAGAGTAGTATGCCAGCAAAGAATTTGGTTTTACAAGTCTGTGCTCCCCACAACTATAGTCTATTAGCTAAACTTCTTTTCTGAGGAAAAAACAAATGAACGCTTTTACACTTCCAATCCGTGCTAATGCAGCAGGTTGCCTGACACGTGTTTGTCCTCTTTAACAACCATGATCAACAAACTAATAACAAAAAAAAAAAGTCAATAATTGTTTAATATGAAGACCTGTTGAAAAAAAGTGAATTTTATGGGGCCAAAAATGTGACACAATTCAGCATATTATTTGCTTTTTGTTTGTATCAAGTTATGCATGCGGTGCACGTAAATAACTAGCTCATGATTAACACGGTCAGTAGGTTTCCACAAGTTGACCACAAAGAGAAGAAGCAAACAAACAGCCCACAGAGTTAACCTTCATTATAATGCAAGCTGGGAGTGTCACCCGCTGTGAGGCCAAACTCCCTAAATGCAATCACATAAATTATAAGCTGCATTAACCAGGACATATTTAGTTTTGTGACTAAACTGACCTACTCTCCATTAAAATTGTGGTTTGGCAATATATTGAAAACCCTTCAACATACAGTACTACTTATAGGCTTAAGTTGAGTAGATAAATTTATCTCAGCATATTAGCTCATCTTAGTGCCTAGAGCGTTGAAACCTGGATGTCAAAGCTGTCGAAACTCTCATTTAGGTTTCTTTCTTCGAGGACCAAGCCAGTCTCCTCTGCTGCCAAGAATTGTGAACAGCTTAGCAGATTTTTTTCTGTGCCTTGCAATACACACAGACCAGAGATTTAGACACAATGCAGAGATGAATATATATACTCCTAGTCAGGCTAAATATTCCTGGAGCAATGGGTCGAGGGGCTTGTGTAGCAGTAAATTAAGGGCTGCTTGTCTCATGTCTACTGCTAAAACTGCACAGTGGACATGTCAACAGGCTTCCTCTCTCTCTTTTTGTGTGCATTTGTGTCATGTGTGCATAAAGAACCTACTCCTCCTTTTCTGCATGGACCTGTCTACAAGTCTGTCCTCTTTCTGCTGAAGGTGCAGGCTGCTATCCTCATGCCAAGTGCTTGGATAGAGAAAATGCAAGCATCCGCAGGACAGCCCAGGGAAATCTGCAGAGCACTGGCCAAAGTGTCACCTTGTGGAGTCATCTGAAGCCTCGGACACTCGGATTCCTTGCTCTCACTTAACCTTTTAAGGATTTTATCAAAACACACTTAAGCTTTAGCTTAAAATATATACTTCACTACACATTTAAGATTAGTTTGGATTATTGGAGGTCACCTGTCTTTCACTTCACCTTGAATCCTATTATCCACCATGCTGTCACAGAACACATGCATCTTTTGCAGCAGCTGTGTTTTTTAAGTATCTTCATGTAGGAACTGGCAAAACACCATCACTGTAGATAATGCAGCAAGCAGAATTTGACATTTACACTGCTGACATTGCCAGGACGGACTCACCAGAAAAATGTGTTTGTCCCGTCGTCATAGACTTCGCACTCCGTGTTTCTCCAGTGCAGACTTTCCCTGGCGATCTGCTTATTCACCTTGGCTGTCATCAGTGTGCCTTGATCTGGACAGTCTGCCTCGACTGAGCCGTTGATAACCTGCTCGGCGGCGGATGCCGCTGTGGCGCACTTGCCGGTGGCGTTGATCGCAGCCACGCCGCTTTTCTTCGACTCGGGCTTTGTCATGGCTTCACTGACCAACTGACCTCAGTGCTTTTTTACAAAAAAAATAAAATAAAAAATCCCCTTTGCGGTCTGGCTTATGCCTGGACTCTGCTCCCGTGTTCTGTCATCTGCGTCAGCCCCACCCGAGTGACTCTAAGCATCCTGGGGTGGTCGAAGAAAATGAATGTTAATAAGACAAGGGCGGGAGTGAGTAACCTGAAAATCACGTCCTAGTGACTCGTGAACACCGCCCAGCACCGATCACTGCACGAACCGTCCAATCCTGACATGCAGATTTGATATTTGACCAGCACTTCTCCGGCAACGCCTGCTTTAAAAACGCATTTTTACAGCATAAAAATGGGAGCAAGACTACGGTTTGTCACCATGACAGACTTTCCGAGTCCAACACTGTGCGGGTATTGAATTGATGGACATCTGGCATAACAAATCACAGTATCTGCACTGCGAAAGCCATTAGATGTTAGACAACTTGGCTAGCTGTCTTAGCCATTTGTAGCAGGGTTGGGTTTTTATTTTTTACCTTGTTTAAACGCTAAGGTCACCCACAAGCTTTGTTAAGAACTGACTGTCTTAAAACTGCCCTTAGTCGCAACCATGCTTGAAGTTGGAATTAATCATTATCCTGTAAACTGTCCGCTCGGTAGACAATGTGGGTCTCGTGGTTTAAGAAATGAGCTAACGTCACTTACCAGCTACATATACTAGGGATTGGTGCCTTCAGTCGGAAGGGGTTCAGGAGCTGCTAACGCGACATCTGTACAAAACGCCCGATGAGCGTTTTGTACGTCAAAAGAAAAACAACGTAGCAGCTGACCGATTCACGTTTCGCCTGGAGTCTGTCTGCACTCTAACGTTAACAATAACTGCTCGGGCACCACACACTTCCAGACAGACGCACGCATCACGTGGGCATGGCGGCTCTTTCAAGTCAACGGTGTTAATAAAATTGTTTCCGGTATGGTTCCTTTGCAACAAATGGTCCTCGTAAAGTCCCAATTTGAAAGTATTTTATTTTGAAATCACAAGCCCCAACTCGGAAGCCATACTTCTACAAAGCTTCAAAAAATTGGTGTTTTGACAGGCTGACCAGTCTGGCGGGTTTAACAGATAATCTTGTTTATTTGTTTGTTGTTAGTTATTGAGTCAACGTTTAAGTTTATGTATTCCAAAATAATAACTGGCGGCAAACAAAAATCTCACAACACTGCGCCGTTAAATGTGCTGCGATATATAGTTCATATAATAGGTACTAAACTCTGTCTTAATAATGTAGTTTGGGTGTTTTTATATGTCGTCACTTCCGTTTAGCGTACGCCACAAACGTTTTCTTCATACGTACGCAAAAAAGTGTAAATAAATAAACTGATGTTGTATTGGCAGAAAAAAGTATATTTTAATTAAATATTTATAATCGTTGGCATATAACGGACTTATTTTACGGACTTCCTGACAGACAGACGGCAGTTCGCAAGGCTATCGCGAAGCATGTCTCTGACTCGATGACGATCCCCCCCCAATCCCCCCCAATGCTGCGTTCCTTCTCCTCTGTTTTTCGCCCTGTACACCAACTGCTGCACATCTTGCCACCGGTCTGTCAAACTCCTGATGGAGACGAGTTGGCTTACAGGTGTGAGATGGACCGTCTGGCGTCATGGTGCTGCACGAACAACCTGCAGCTCAACGCTCTCAAGACCTTGGGATGATAGCGGATTTTTAGGAAAGACCCAGTCCGCCTCCCACTCCGTCATCCTCTGCAACACTCCAGTGATCTCTGTCAAGTCCTTCCGCTTCCTGGCCACCACAATCACCCAAGAGCTCAGTGGTAGCAGACTATCAGCTCCCTCACCATGAAGTAAGCTTCTTCCTTACTGCGGTCAGTCTGCTGCACAGCACCCAAATCCCCCCCAGATAAACCTTTATTTTATATTTTAGATTATGTGTATGCACCTGACACCAAGACAAATTCCAAGTACTGTTAAGTGTTTTTAACTGTGCCTGGCAATAAACAGGTTTCTGATTCTGACTCTGATATAATATGAAATGGTCACTTATGTTTCTTAGTGATATTTATGTATGTTTGAAAATGAGTATTAGAAAAAAATAGATCAGATAAATACACAGCTCAAAATTAGCTTTGGCTTCCCAGGTTGTAAAAGTTGCCATTAAAAACCTTTAAAATGTTTTTTATGCAACCTTCCTGTACTGGACTTTTAATTTAGTAGTCACGTAGAAAACTGGTTTGTCATCCAAATTCTTTGCAGTATTTCCAGAAGGCTTTAGAGAGGGGTTGACTTGAAAAGCTATAAACATAAAGTAGGAGGAGCACAAACACCAGCCAGTGTTTCACAGCGTGGGAGTCCAAGTGTTGACCTTAGTAGCCTACTGATCTACAAAGGCTGACATTATGTATTTACCCCAAAGCTATTAGCTAGTTACAGATTATAAAAACACTTTGAGCTTTCTTGTTCCTGTTCATCATCATAGCCTTGTTATTCAGTTGAAAATAACATTCATGGTTATTATAACATGGTTATTTTATTTGAGCCACAGAAAATCTAATTTCAGTTAGCCAGTTTGGTGTCAACTCCTCCAATGGTCCACAACAGCTCAATTTATCCTCCAGTGGAGCAAAACCCCCTGATTACAGCACACGGCTAAAATACCTTTATCTCTCTGGTAGAACCCGAGACTCCAGGTCAGAGATGAAATGAAAAAGGTTCTTCTGCACCTAAGTATTTCCGTACTCCACTGCATATCTCTGTGGCCCATTCATAGGTAGGTTGATTGGTTTAACATTCAAAGTTCATAATCTGTGATTCAATGGTAATTAAACAGCATAGCAATAGATACATTCATTAACTTGTGCTAATGCATCTATTAATTACTAAGTAGAAGCATTTTCTGTGTTCTTTTTTAACTATTGAATAAATGGTTTTTGTACCATACTGTATAGTGTTTTATTTTAAAATATATTCACGCAGTATAACACAGATCTTTATCCTTGTGTATTTATTTACTTTTTATATTTGTATACATCTTTATTTCACCAATGAATGTTGAACAAAAGTGAATTAAACTTGTACAGCGTCATAAAATACATTGCATTAAACATTATACACTGTTTCCTCTGTGGAGGAAATGACTTTACAGACACACATACATAATATAATGTCATTCATAAGCTACACGAAACAGTCAGACATGCATGAAATCACTAGAGTTGGATTTGCCAAACAATAGCTGTCTTCAAGCTCAAAGGCAACATGCAGTAAAAAATGTTTTATAGGTGTCATGTGGGATTGTAGGACAAACCAACCTGTGGTGAGGTCTGCAGCCCCTCTTTAATATCAAATGTTCAGGTGAGTTGTTCAGGTGAGTGGTTTAGGTGGGGTTGGTACGGGATAGCCACAGGCTGTAAATGGCTCTTTCAGTTAATGCTTTTATGGGTTAAAAAAAAAAAAAAACACCAAATTCCCATCACACTTTTCAGAATCATACAATTATTAAAATAAAAAAGAACACAGTCCAATGCAAAAGCGTGGAGAGTCTTGGTGTGAGTTAATCTATTTGTATGTTAGTGTTGTTAGTGGACCTTAAAATATTAGCTGATGCACTTCATTTGTTAGGAATTGGGTATTTGGTGTTTAAACTGACACCCGGGTTAAGTCCTAAAATACTTTGGTCTGCAAGCACTTTGATCACCACTAGAGGGAGGCAAAAGCCATCACATACACATAGGGGCTGTTTGATCGTTGTGATCATCAGATACTGTATGTGTGGCGTTACTCATAGCTCAAAAGAGCAAACTCTGAACTTGATTTTGTCACTTTAATTGTTTATAAACAAAAACCATTAAGAAAACAGTACTGAAATATAGCAAGTGCATTAGACGAGCCGTAAGGCGCCAGTGTTCTCAGAGAAATTCTGTCTTAGTCCTTTACAAGCAGTCCTCACCGCAGAACGGGTTGATCAAAAAACTATTTTCGTGTTTGTTTAGCTTAACTGCTTATCCCCTAGTGTTAATCAGTGCGGGTTTATTTTCAACATCATTGTAGACGAATCACACGTCTACCCTGACGTAGGGAGCATCACATGGTGAAGGGAGATCCCAGGGAACACCTGACCTTTGCGTATTAGGCAGGGGACGTGCTGACAAGTCCTCCTGGGAGGTCTCACACTTAGACTCCTGTGCCTCTGGCCTCACGCATCCTGACTTTCAACCATGGTCAAAACGTCTCATTTCACGTCCCCACACTGCAACGAATTACTTGATTTAAATTAGAGGTAATATAACATGATAAAACTGTTTTGAGTCAACGAACGGAACAGACCAGAGACCAGAGTGAAGAAAATATTGACAAACAACGAATAAATCCAACTTTATAGCCTCTGCATTACATCGTAGCACACTAAAGCATTTGTGCATTGATGAAATGTGTGTGCTGCTTTCTGCAGATAAGAATCAATATTTGCTGCTTGCGACCAATAAGTAGCAATAAGTAGCTGCTGGTGTCCACCACAGGGCGGCGACCTGCACCTATTATCCACTGCAAAGGCGTTGCCCTTCTCTCTGGGCAGAGTTTGCGTGCACTATGCAGTCGGTTTATGATTTCTTTTCTGTTATAATGAACGAAAAAAGAACGATGCAAAACCCAAACTGAAGAGCCCAGGCCATGTGTAGAGAACACACCTGTGGACACAGTGATCGCGTGATAGTTGGAACGATTCCTTCTCCACCTTTAGGCGTAAACGCTTAAGTGCTGCATAACAAAAAACAATACAGGTGTTTTTGCATTAAAATTAATTATGGCATTTACAGTGTATTAATTTATATTTTAGTCTGTTTTCGAGATTGTGGACTCGGGGTGGTGTAATCTACGACCTACCTGTGCAACAGAACTCTCTTACAAATTGTGCAATCGGTTGGAAAATTTCCAATGTATTAATAATTATAATGAAACACGTTTTGGTTTATTTATAGAGCTCAGACTTGATCAGCTGTGCTCATTAGGCTCAGACATTCAAACATTTCCCATGTCGTTCCCTGCCTCCCTGCTGTTTACTTTGCGTAAAACCAAATCATCTCTCTCTGGGCAAAAGCCCTGAGGCTACAGAGACGAGAAGCTCGCTGGTATTGTTATTGCTGTGAGTGGATGCGCGTGCGCGTGTGTTATGATCACGCGAGGGATCAAATATCGGATAATTCAATTTTAAGGGTAAACATGGTTGTACGTGCACTGATGTCATATAATACAATATCTAGGCTGTACGCTAATGATTCATTTATCGGACACAGACTTGTGCGTGCAGCAGGTATAGAAAGTCGTGTCCGATAAAGGATGGGGTCATTTGTATAACCAACCAGATTCACCCATAAATGTTGCTCCAACAGCTTCGCACTGACACTGGGGAAAGTCCGCTCAGCGTTTCCAGAGAGCTGACACCGGAGGAAAATTCAAACGCTGCGCCCGTCGTGCACAGATTGGGGAGGTGGGGGGTGGCGGAGGGGCAATCAGGTTGGGCTGGAGATGGGGTGTGTGTGTGAGTGTGTGTGTGTGCGTGCGTATGTGTAGCCTATGTGTGTTTAAAGAGGGTTGGTCTTAAGGCAACCAATGAGCTGGCTGGTCGGACCGACGACTTGTTGTGAGGTTATATACTCCACATCTCACCACAAAGGTACATTTAAACAGATCCCTGTGGAGTGGAGAGACACGACAGCGAGAGAAAGACCCCCCCCACACACCTGAGACACACCAACACCACCTGATATTCTCACAACAAGGATACATTTATCATATCGGGCCCTCTTGTATTAATAGTTTCGGAGCTTTTTGGAAGGTTACTGGAGATGTCTAACGTCCAGTTATCATGCAGCGCGCTGGAGAGGCTGGTGGCCAGGAGGACCTTCCCTCTCCACAGACGCACCAGCGTTTGTCGTAACCTCTTCGGACCGGTGGATCACGACGAACTGAGCCGGGATATGAAAGCCAAGATGCGGGAGATTTCCGAGCGAGACCAACAGAGATGGAACTTTAATTTTGAGACCAACACCCCGCTGAGTGGAGATTACGAGTGGGAAGAGGTTCCCGTGGATAACACCCCGGCGTTGTACCAAGACTCTGTACAGAACGGCAGGACGCCCGCAAATCAGATTCCCACCTCGGAGACCCCGGGTATGGATGTACTGGAGCGCCTGGCCGTGCCCGAGAGCAGCAGCACTCCCTGTCCGGTGGAGGTCAACCAGGAGAACCGCACAGACAAGCTCAACTCAGGCAGGGCGAGTCGTAGACAGGTCCCGTGTGTTAGACGCAAGAAGACGGCAACTACTGACAACAACACGCACATCACAGGTAAATATGGACCTTTTAGATGCGCTTTACATTAACTCTTGGCTTCAGAGTTGAAATCGTGAGAAATGGCTTCTCTGTCTTCTCGCCTCAGTATGATTTAGGTGAACTAACCCAGTCTTTCTTATTCCTTGACAGACTTCTTCGTAAAACGTAAGAGGCCCGCTGAGCGAAAACCTAATGATACGGGCCCGTGCCACCTCTCACTGTCTCCGATCCCCGTGGAACAGACTCCGCGAAAGAGGATCCGTTGAAGGTAAAAACATTTCTCACATTACCTAATCGTTTCAATAGTTAAATACGGGGTAACGGGACTTTGTTACTCCTCGAATGTGCGTAGAAATAATATTTATCAAGGGGGCCCTGTGTGTTTGCTGCTTCATAAAGAGTCATTTCAGATTTTATTGGGTTCCTTTAAAGAAAAAATGTATAAAGCCTAAAAGCGCAGACAGTCTTATCTGGGAGGGGGTGGGGAGAGTTTGTAGTGGTGAAATCGCAGTAGTAGTGATAGTAGTGGCTGTAGTAACACTAGTGGTTGGGGGAGGGGGGATGTGCGTCACGATGTGGCGGGAAAATGTTGGGTAAAGGATGACGCCGTCTGCTGAGGCTACGTCTCCTGTTTCCTCAGAAAGCTGACGCGCGTCGTTCGTCGGAATGGCTGTTCCTCGAATATCTGAGCTCATCTTTTATTTCTTTCCTCAGGTGTCGCTTCTGCACTATTCGCCTTGCCGCAGTTTTTGGATTTTAAGGTGAAGACGTTTCTCTCCGCCACTTGCAATCGCCGGAGAGGAGATGAAACGTAAGGGGGTGGGGGTAGGTGGGCTTGGGGTGGGGGGGATGGGGGGGGGATGGGGGGTTGCCTGTCGGGGTGAGAAGGAAGCACGACCGGCCGCCTTCTCTGGCCCGGTGCGTCCCGGCGGAGCGCAGCGCGGACACCGGAGCAGACTCTCAGGTTCGGTCCCGGTTTTTGGAGGGGAGGGGGGGCAGATGGACTTCTATCCAGTACAAATGTAGCATTCATTGTTGCTTTTGCATACAGCCACTCGACAGTGTTAAATGTTTTAACATCTGTGCAATCCTAAATTACTTTAAAAGAATTGTCTACACTGGCCAAAAGTGTACAGCTTTATTTAGACAATAGCCTATAAATGTTTATCTCTGTTCATTTCTGTTTTTTTTTCTGTAAATGTATATTTTTAAGACTATTCTAACTTATAATTTATTTATGTTCCTTTGTATTTGTTAAATGCCTTGTTGATTTAGCCAAAGGGCATATTTTTATTTTATTGTATTATTTACATTTTTTTTTATTGTGATGTTTTGCAATCATGTAGCTTCCCTGTATAGTTCACACTTGAAAAAATAGGTTTTCTTTGTGTTTCTGAGCCGTTTTTTTGTGTGTTTTCATACAAGTGACCTAATTGTGTCTTTCAAAAGATGAGAATAAAAAAATATTTTCCACTTCAACGTTAAGTCGGTTTGTTGGTCTTTTGTTTTTGGTTAACGTGTTTACTTTAGAATGTTTTGAAACTAGTCTTGAGTCAATTTAGTCATGAAAGTGAAACTGGGAAAAGAGACTCTCTCAGGTTTACTAATTTAGATGCCCAATAGGAACAAATGTTTTCTTGTAGGTTTACATTTTTGGATGTAGGTTTTTATAATAACACATACATTTGTTGTAGTCATCTAAATGTTGCTTCAAAGAAAAGAAAAAAAGCACAATAAACACTAAGGATCCACGCAGCGTTATTACAGGCCTTTATGACACCTCCCCCGGGCAGCCAGGTACATTACTTCTCACTGAACTCCGCCTGTATCTGTCTGCCCCTGTGGGCTCATATACCTTGCGGGGGGAAACGCATTCAGACGTGCAGCGTGGCAGCTGCGGGATATAGGCTGGGATTTAAAGGGCCTTTCGCCCCTCTAAAGAAGCAGCAGCTGCCTTTGGATCCCCGCTTTGTCCGTCATGAAGACACCCCCACATCCACCCGCACTCAACAAGCCCTCTAAAGACCCACTCACACACAGTGTTTACCCCGCCGTGGATACACCGGGCGTGGAGGCCACCTGCCAGAGCTGGAAAAAGAAAACTACTAGTCTTTGTAATAGTCTTCGTCTATTGAAACAAACCATTCAACACGTCATACTTGCAAGTTTACCCTTAATTGAAAGAAGCCAAATGCAGCAGTGTGTGAATGCGCCTGGGCCTGGACCGTCTGTCAGTGTGCAGAAAACCAATCATAATTCAGCATTTGAAGATTTTCCCCAAGCTTCTTCCACACAGCTCGCTGTGTTTGAATGCCTCTGACATTAATATTTTGATGAAATTTGAGACTTTTGATGGCCCGAGTGACTTTGTCAGCTCTATGCCAGCCATAAGCTCTGACGGGCTCGTTCTGATTTCCAACACAAAGCGCTCTCCGGCTCCATTCTTTCCTTTTTGTTGCCATATGGCAAATCCATGTAGACATAGCCAAGACCCATTCAGTCAGCCACAGAATGTCCTGCATCAGAGAACAAAAGACACTTTGTCTGGCTGCTCTATTGATACCAATAGGCGAAAAAAATATTATAATTAATCTATGGCTATATCCAGCTAATTAACGCCCATATGCCCACGGGGAGCTGCGAGGCCATTCAGAGAACTTTTAAATTCTCAATAGTTTACATGTTAAAGACAACAGCTGTTCGTGTGTTACTTTAATGAAGTCCCTTCTATATTGGATACTGGACACATTCAGGGGCTCAAGTCCCCCCTCTTAGAGTTAAAGGGGTCATCTTCCTTTATTTGTCTCTACAGCTGTGTAACTATCTAAAACTTGTCCCAATAAATAGAATTTAAAATAGCATTCGTTTTTTTCTAAGAGGTATTGAAATTGAGCCATTGTGGGAAAGGTCATAGGTTAAGGCCCGAAATGCAGCTCCTCTTTAAACGGGCAAACACTAACGTTTAATTGTATTTTATAGATAAATTAATTGAATCAGATTGGTGTGCACAGCAGGAATAAAAGATCACAAACTATATGAGCTGCTACAGTTTGATGTGGTTCAGGGCCTTCGCGTTGTGACTGCTTGCGGTCATACCCTTTAAATGGGCTCCACAGAAGATGCTGTACGACAATTATGACTTAATTCAGCCCTGCTGTATGTATGCTGGACATAAAGGAACGAGAAGACAGCTAACATGCAGATCTCGTTAACAAGCCCACTACAACAGAATATAATTAAACAAGCAGCTGCTGACAGAATCAGCCTCATGGGTCCCGCAGTCTCCCATTTGACCTTTAAACTGGCTCACATGCTCTCAGTCATCAGTGAAATTATTAGTTTTTTTTCTTTAATGTTTTAAACATCAAAACCTTAGGTTTAATTTCCACTTGTACCTTTCAAGACTGAGTTACTGCCACAGTATAAAAACGAAATGCTTCCTTTAAAAGATAATAAAAAACGTCTTCATTCTGTCAATGTAATGTTTGGTTTGATTTAAATTTCCACTTGAAGCCGTCTGCATTGTCAGAAAAGTGTGCGACAATTAAGCAGGATGGAAACGATTTTAATTTGAAAGGAAAAAAATTAAGTTCTTTCACAAAAAAACCAAAAACACACTGGAATAAATGAAATATTTGTAGTCCTACATCAGTCTATTTGATAATTTTATCAGTGTAATTATCAGTAAAAATTATCTTAGGTATTCTATGTTTAACTCGAGCATGGAGGCACACGTGTCCTCTAAACTTTCTAGCTTTAATAATCAATCATATTTACTACAAATCTGTTGAATTAAATGAAATATCCTACAAAATTCTGCGTCCTTTTTAATGTGAAGTGGCTAAACACGTTGACATTAAGCTCACACATTAAGGTTTATATAAATGTAACAACAAAAAAATATTATTTCGGAGAGAAAAAAAAACTCAAAACACAAAATTAACAGGGCAGTCTGCAAAGACTGCAATTAAATATAGAAAGGAGGAAAATCAGCCAAAGTGAATTAGCATTTTCCATGACCATCTGGCATCGGCGCAGGCGACAGGGAACAAAGGAGTGTTGGATGGAGAGGAGAGGCGAGTGTGCCATCGCATTGACCTGCAAATGAGGCTTTGTCACCGAGTTAAAGCTCCCTGACCCCCTTTACCCCCCCAACCTCAAAAAAGACTCCTTTTTTTAACCTATAGCGTGACGAATGGAGGCCTGAATTCAGGTTTGTTTACGTTTAAGAGTTGCAGACCGAAGTTGTCCAGGAACAGTGTAAACAATCAAATCCCGCGTGTCAGGTGGTTTAATTATGATCCGTAAACTCTGATTTTCTCTCAATCGAACGAGACACTCAAATATCTCTTACTTTCTACAATATGAATGAAGAAAATAGCGCTACTTGCCACGCTTTCAGTAAACATCAAAAACGACATCTAGCATCGTCTCATATCCTAATGGGCAAAAAAAATCACCCAAATACCCAGTTTACGTCGCCGTGACGTCATCAATACATGGCTGAGATTTATTCCAAAATGTATAGGAAAAATCGCATTAAAGCGGCACGTTGTTTTAAATTGTGCGTGCATGTCCCGCCCTAAAAGGCCTGTTACATGAAAGTGTCAGTGTCTGTTGGGGGGTGGGCTGCGCCCACGGTTGTTGGATTGTTGGACACCTGTGCGCCTCCCCCCCCTCCTCCACTTCAGAAGTGGAGTGCGCAGAGAGAGAGACCCACGTGTTTGCGTGAAGGTGATTGTATCCGGGGGGGAGAGTTGTGCTGTTTGTGTTTCTCTCTGTGTGTGTTTGTCACAATAAAAAAGGGGGAGTGTACAAGAGTTTAAGATCAAGCAGTAAAAATTCAAATATCCTGTCACAGGAACACAAATAAAAGCAAACGAAAGACGTGTTAAAGTGGAAGTGGCAGCTTCTCCTAAACTTGTGTCAAACATGAAGATGTTACAGAGATTTGAGATTCAGGATTCAGCAACTTTATTGATCCCATAGGGAAACGGTGTAATCTCCTTATAATAAATATTAGTTAGGAAACAGAACTTCAGTAATTCAATTTTAGGATAGCGCGGGAAGAGAGGAGCCTTTAACCAAAAGCCCCAAAATATTGCAGGTCAAGTTATTTTGGGGTTTTCCTCATTTATCTCTCTCTCTTTCTCTCCCGCTCGCTCTCACCTCTTTTACGCTTTCGTCTGGGCCTTTTCTCTTTACATCCACTCAGTATTCATGCCTGAGGATAACAAAGAGCTCGGCTCAATCCACGCAGGAGGCGGTGTGACAGGGAACTCGTGGCAGCTTTTCAAATATCTTCTTTTCTGTCTCCTCCTTTTCTTTGGGTCTCGACTTTGGTCTCGGTTGGAAAAGGAGAAGAGGAGGTGGCCTATGTTTGTGTGTGTGTGTGTGTGTGTGTGTGTGTGGGGGGGGGGTAATCAGCCTCCCCACCTCAATCTCTAATTCACTTTGCTCTCCCCACGCATCAAGGGGATCGGCTTTAATGTTGCACAGAAGAAATGCAGATCCTTTACAATGTTGCACAACGTGACGGAGCAAGCGGCTAAATGTCTGGTCTGGGCTCCTTCTGCACTGCACAAAATACTGCCTGCTGTGGTGGGAATTTGATTATTGTGGGCGTGTAAAAACTGACAAACAAAAAAACACCCTACGCAGGATAAAAATAACGGCTGACCACACGAAAGGGTGGTGCCAAAGGAGTTTCATGCCAAGAATTATGTATAATTAACAGTTTCAACAAATCATCTGACTAATGTTGAGCCATAAAATATTTTTAAACTTGTTGTTTAAAGAAATGGCTTCAAAATGCCTAATTTTGATTAAGCAAAATAAAGTCAACGGAGTTACACATCAAACCTCTTTAACTGCACAACCGCAGGCATGTTTACACTCAGCCACTGCAGGGTGCCCACATTAAAATAATACACAGCATATTATCTATTGAAAAATCAATTCAATCACGGTTTCATCACACACACACACACACACACACACACACACACACACACACACACACACACACACACACACACACACGCACACACACACACACACGCACAGCAGTGGTTTCTTTCTGCGTGTGAGGTGATTCACAGAAAATTCTCTGGTGATTAATACGTGTCACCCATCTGCATGTCAGGCGGCTCTTGAACCAAAGAAAAAGTATATTATTTCACCCAAGTCAAACACCATCTACTGATTATTCATGTCAGCAAGCATCCGAGCTGCTAAATTGTCCTAGAAAAAAGAAACGGATTTCTCTTTTGATTGATCCTGTAGCTGACCCTGAATTCTTACAAAATTCTGGGGTCATTACCATCAACATATGGTGTGTGTGTCTGTATGAGTGTTGTATTCCCACAGTGGACACACACACCAGTACAGAGAGTGATGCTATGTGATGACTGAATGCCTTCACAACAGAAAGGGAATTTCAGTGGATGGGATTTCAGTCTAACAGTAATAAGGTTCTGTGCAGCCACTTAAACTTGTTCAGCTTAAATATTAATTGCACATGTCCAAGGTTTTTCAGTTTTGTTATCATCACAATAACAAACACTTTAGGATTTCCAGTTTAGTGCTGTAAATCTATAAAGATAGGAAACCTAATAATTTTTAAATCTGGCAGTAGATGCATTTTTCGGCAGTCTGTGAGGACTGATTGCATGTCAGCGGTCAGACGAAATCACGTTGGGCCGAGCAGTCGCAGCAGCAGCTCACACTTGACCGCACAACAACCTACTGTGGCCCCTTTGAGCTTCACCCATACTGTACCTATCAAAAACTGCATAGCTTCACTCATGAGTGATGGCTTTACAACCATGGAGCCATATGCAGCTCTGCAGGAAGGGGCCTGCTTCATTGTTGCAGTAATTGGACAGAGAGGAGAGAAGAGGAGACACGGATAGTGTGATTACACTTGAGAAATGAGATCTAACTCTGTCCCAGCGCCAGTCCTGACAGGCAGAGTCCTCCACGTCCATTCTTCTGCCCTCTCCCTTTGTTTGGATCCTTTTTAGTCACTCTGAGCCAAACCTGTTCCCCTTCACATCACTTCTCGCACGGGATGTGAATCCTCTGTTGAACGGCTGCTGTGTCTGTTTTATCTGTCCATCCATCCATCTCTGACACCTCTCCTTCTTGCTCCTCTCCACCCTGTCCCTCTCTATTGGCAGAGCAGTTTTCTTCGCCTTCAATCATTTTGGCTCATAAAACTTGGGGAGGAGGGTGAGCAGGCTATGTTTTCAGGGCTGGCTACACTGCTATGGGTGCACTGACTTGGACTAATGCTATTCATGCCTCACATTTGCTCGCCAGGTCCTATGAAAAGGGATGGCCACAGCAACCTTTATGAAACACACAACAAAGGACCATCATTCATCAGGCAGCAGAGCACAGAGGAGTGGCAGAGTTTGGGTTCATCCTCCAAGCTCTTAGCTGCTTGCATTTACTATCATCATGTTAGGGCATCCTTGTCTTTTCAGTGGGATTGTAATCTTCTATTTTCCCGAAGATCACGGAGATCTATTTTGAAAACCCCCAAACTTGCATGTTAAAAAAAGTTAATCAGGAGACAAAATGTCAAAATGTTTCTTTTGTTGTTGTTTGATAGTTTAATCAGGCCTCAATCTGTTGGCTTCTATTGGTTCTATTGTGTGTATGTGTGAGTGCAACACACACAGGACTCTGCACTCTAGTTCAGCATCTGGTGGTGATATAGATTTATATCTGCACTCCCAGGTCACCATGCACGTATTACTCTTCACCTTTCATTGGCAGTTCCTGCACACAGGGCCAGAAGCTTTAGAGGCCTGTTGGCAGCTCACAACAATACCCAGAATGCAGCAGGGTTTTGTCAGCCTGTCCTAATTTGTGGCTGTGGTCCTGGGGGTTGAATTCAGCCACTGCTGGCTGCTTGACCTGCTGTATTCTGCTGGCGGATTAGCAACATCTTTTAGTCTCCACAATGGGCTGATATGCAGCCTGCAATTACACAGCAGGAAAGGCTTGCTTTGACACACACACACACGCACACTCATACACACGCATTTGTGCACAAATGTTTATGGATTGATAGATGGAAAGATGAAGAGTTGGCTGGGGAGAGAAAGAGAAGCAGGTGATGTAGCGGTAAGCTGCTCTGAACAGGACTTATAGAGATTTGCAGTAAAGGGAAACTGAAACTCCCAAAAAGTGTGTGTTTTGGGGCTTTAGTACTTACACAGTGGGTATTCAGCCCACATTGTGTACATGGAAATTAACGTATCAAGGAGCTGAGCAGCAACTTGGAGATGGCACAGTATCACATCAGAGCATGAGAATGCCAGCAGACACCCGGCAAAGAAAAAAAAAAAAAAGGCCAATTCAAATCAATCACAGGGTGTCATCTACAGGGTGTAATCATACATATATCCTGTGTCAAGAATTACGCTGAGACTCCCTCAACAAAGTTTACCTCTGGTTGCTGCTGTGATATTTAAGTAAAACTGAATGATCCGTTTATTTGGACTATTACTGGTCACCAGTGTAAAGTTTCTTGTGCAGTTTAATTAAGAGTCTAGACATAATTAACGTTATAACAACATATATGGATTGCAACTTATTGAACTCCCTAAGAGAAGTTTAAAAACGTGGAATATTTAAAAAATGACAAGTTTTTCAGAGTACGTCTAACTGCAGTTAAACAGGAGCATAATGTCAGCTGTGGCCCTGAAATGTTTCCAAAAAAAAAAAAAGAAGAAAAAAAGAAAGTCATCCTGAAAGGCACTGTTGCATTTTAAGAGTTGGACCCAAACCAGTGACTAAAGATGTGCCTCTGTTGTAAAGAGATGTGGGAATCTAAATTGCTCAAGTAGGAGAAACTGTGGAGTGATGTAAGACTGGCTTAGTTTTACTACTGTCATTCTGACCATTCAGAAAAGAGCTGTAATGATGTTAACCCTGTCATAAACTGCCATTTCCTTTTTTCCAATTTTCTCATCATTTGTGTGCAGTTTTTGTTGTCAGGTGTTTTTATTGGGTTTTTTTTTTGTCTCTTTTTTGTTATTTTCCTTCCATTTGTTATAGTTTTGTGTGTTTGTGGTCATTTTGTGTCTGTTTTTTTTTTTTTTTTTGGTTTGTGGTGGTTTTCTGGCTGTCGTGTGTCTGCTATTGGTCATTTTATGACAAAGTGTGGCCATTTTGTGGTCATTTTAAGTCATTCATGTCATGCAAAGGCTCAGGCTTAGGGGCTCATTGGTCTGTGCCCAGTACACCCTTTTTATTCTGGTAAAAAAAAAAGAAAATAAAGACAATGTACTTTTGAGTGGTTTTCACTGTTTTTCTTGCTTTTTAATTTTTTTATTGTAGATAGTACATGGCTTGCTTTTTCGGTTTAGGTCTGTTTTTTTTTTTTTAACCAAAGGTACTGGTAAGTGTAAGAGTTGGAGTTGGATGAAAAAGGTAAAGAACAAAACAAAAAAAACAGTTACTCAAGTACTACACTTTATTTATATAGTCACAAATTCACAACAAGGGCATTAAGGCACTTTACATTGTAAAGAAAACATTATACAGTTTACAGAAAAAAAACAACGAATCCCCTGTTGAGGAAGCACTAAGATGAGCGTGGAGAAAAATTTAGGGCCTGTTTAGGGCCTCTTTTTATTGGTGACCATCATCAAATATTCCCCCTATTAAACATCTCACATATTTACTTTTAGGAACCTGAGGCCCAGAAAGATACAAGGATCCTGTATTTTACAAAAACAAAGACAATAGAAAAGCCCCTGATATACTATATAACTTCACCATCTACAATAATTTAATGTGACTTGTGTGCAGATGCATTTTTTTAACAATTACTTGATATAATTTGTTGCATGATCATATATTAACAGGGAGCTAAGTACTTTTACTTTTGATTCATTATTAGCAAGACGTGTGCACTTTACCTTTATAAAAGTGTTTTTGTATTGGTACTTTTATGAAAGGAAGTGCTACTTGCACCACTGGAAGTGTAACTGTAGGAGCAGCATTCATTATAGCTGTGTTGTTATTTAGTTAAACATGTCCTCAGAACAGTACACACAGATGGATTTGCACTGTGTTGTTCCTCAGTAGAACAAAGAGCTGAACGTTGATACCAACAAACAGATATTCTGCAGGTCAAACACAGATCAGAATTGGCAGCGCAGCACAGCATCTTACAATGCACACAAAGCTTACAACGATGGGAATGGGGAAATTGGCAAATGTAACATGGTCCCCTGCCATCTTCCCCTCGCTCCCTCCCTCTGTTTAACAACAGATGCTATGTTCAACGAAGACACTGTCAGCTGCACAAGAATGGGCCAAAATTGCTGTCAACAATGATGGTGAACCAAAAAAAAAAAAAAAAAAAGAAAAAAATATTCTCAAAGTCAGCATCTGAGTTGACAATGACTAAACAGCGCCAGAGAGGAGGGCAGCGTACAAGTGTGCGCAAAGACCTCTCTCCAGGAATAGGACCTATCACTATGGAAACACGCCCCGACCCCTCCCCACTTCTATTACTATCGTATACACATACTCGCACACACTTGTCAGCTGCAGGCCAGGCGCTGTCTGAGCCCAGATGGTGGTGAACTGCATAACTCACTTATCTGTCTCTGGCCTCTAAAGGAATGCTTAGAGGCCTCTCCAATTCCCAGTGGACGTCACCAAAAAGAGAGAGAGGGGGAGAGGCACACCATCTGCTCTCAGATACCGTCGGCAACCCACTTTCCTGTCCGCCCCCCCGTATTCATGGTCCACTTTTACCTTCAACCTCACGAATCCTTCCTTGTGATCCCTGAGCTGTTCCTGGAGAGTCACTGGGGATGGTAGAGGCGTTCCTTTTAAATTGGAGCACTACGAACGTCCACCTTGTCATTTCACAACATCAACAGAACTTTTGCTTCCAGTTAACCAGATATCTAAAATTACTTCATAACATAACGGACAATGTATATTTTCTTTCCTTATTCAATTTTTACTGGCAACCAGGATGTAGATCAGTGGTACATTTTGGCTTATGGCATCTTAAAAATAAACTAAATATTCACAATTCAAACACACAGTTCATCATCTGAGATCAGGAGTAGAAAACCAGAATCAAAATTACTGCAGCCACAATACTGAAAAAAAAAAAAAAAGTGCAATACATTTTTATAAATAATTTTGTTTTGGCCTGAATCTTCCTTGTGCACCACTTTTGGTACAGTGTACTCCAACTTGTAAAAAAAAAAAACTATTCACAGAAATGTAAAAACCCAGTTTTTAGGTTTTAGGAACACAACTGTGCTGAGACACAAAACCAAATCAGAAAGAGGCCTTGCAAACTTTGTGAAGGAACAGTTAGAGCCAAGGGTCACTAGGTTCAGTCAATACAGCCGTCTGTAGAGGAATCTTCTCCTGCAGACTTTCCAGGATGACTGTATTTACGCCTCATTTTCCCCTTTAAACACACTGGAAAAATACGTTGCACATGCACAAAAGAAAGAAATGCTTTTTATTGTATTAGTGCAAGTCATATTAAGGTATATTTAAACTATTTTAGACGAGAAGGTTATCAGATGAAAGTTTTGCTGCTGGAAAGACATTTGAGGAACAGTGATGTAACAACTCTATATAAAGACATTTGAAAGCACTTAAAAGAGACGCAGTCAGCATCAGCAGGTTTTACCTTCATCAAGTTGCCAACTGTTTACTTTCACTCTTTAAGCCCCCGATTAAACAGCACACCCTTCTCCAGCTTGTTGAATATTGCTGCAGTGTTTAAAGAGGTGAAATCTGGCGAGTTCTCCACCACCCACTGAGTCAAGTGCTGCTCAGGTGTGTGTGTGTGTGTGTGTGTTCACCACATGTGCTTGCGTGTGCTTTTTGTGCATGCTGGTGTGTGGTCCAGTCCATGTAAGCATAATCAGATGATTTTTTTTTTGGCATTTTTTTTTCCCTGGTCGTGCACATGCCTGCATAATCACACGCAGAAAACAATAAATGTAGCGTTTCATGGGCAGTGAGACTGAACAAAAACGAAAGAGAGAGAGTGTGTGTGTGTTTGTGTGTGTGTCATTCAGTGAGCAAGATAAGGCAGTAGAGATGCACTTGTAGCAGTACTAGAAACCACAAATACAACCAAGCCCGTCTCTGTAAGAGGGTCAAAAGGGGCAGAAGTGCAACTTGAATCTACTGTTGTAGTAAAGTAAAAAAAATAGGGCAAGAAGTGGGCGAGTGAGCGAGGCAGTGATAAAGCAGAAAACGTGGTGCATGGGAAAAAACAAAAAAGGGCCCAATGCCACAGTGGTTTAAAATGCTAAGTGGAGAGTGTGGAGACAGTCCATCTATCAACACAGAACCATTCCAGCTGTTGTCCAGAACACAATCTTCATTTTGGTTTCACTCCTCCCATCAGTTCTTGGAAATCCTCTCCGTCTCTGTCAGCACACTGGTCATCAGTGCTGTTCTCTAGGATACAGGCGACATCCAGGCAGACGGTGACAAGCATGATGAATCTGAGTGTGACAGTTTGATTGCTGGTTTCAGAACGTTACCAGACACATGACAGCACAAGCCTGCACATATAGTCCGGAACTGTAGAAAGGCAAAGTGAGTGCAGAAGCAAACACCAGGATTTCCACCTTTAGATCTAACTAGATATTTATTTGATGGTTCATTTGTGCAGCTCTATCAAATGGGTAAAACAAACGTAACTATACATGACCACATCTGATACACCTATGTCTTTGTCTACCTTGGTGTAACCACGTACCACCATTTTGTCTTGTCTACACCTAAGTTAAACACCTACATATTTCAAAATGGTGAGCCAAACCAGATTAAGTGTGGTCAGAGAACGAGAGTAAACGTTTCTCACTCTGTCAATAAAAGACGGCGGGAGCATTAAAGGTTTAAAAAAAATGCACTTTAATATAAATTTCTTCTTTAATTTCAGACTGGTGTATGAAAAAAAAAAAGTTCCCATGCTTAACAGCAGGATAACTTCCAAATCCATGTGTTGTCAAGGCTTCACTGTTCTAGGTTCAACAAACTTTCCTTTGTTAGAAAAGGATTACGTCTGATAGATAAATGCTTACTAAAGTCTCAGGTCATGCCATAAGTCTTGAACAAGTCAGGACAAGCAATTCCATCATGTGGCCTCAGAGCACCACCAGCTCCGAGCAGCTTTTCGTCAGCCACCGACAAAACGTGTGGAACAAATGGCACCAGCCAAATGGAGAGTCAATAAGGTGAGGGGCCCTCTGTGAAGTGCACGTGTGTGTGTGTGTGTGTAGGGTCGGGTGTCTGAGTGTGCATGTGCGGGAGCGTGTGTGTGTTGATAAAGAGTGCCCAAGCAGACAGGACGTGGTGTGTGTGGATTTTGCAGAGTGAATGGCGATTGTGTATTTTCAATGGAGAAGGGGTGTCTCCCTGTGTGAGGGTGAATGTCGAAGCCCTCTGCATGTGAAGGAGTTTGTGTGTGTGTGTGTGCGCACGGGTGTGTGTGTGTGTGTCATAACAGGCCAGAATGGGTGAGAAAGAGCGGTCTGTTGGATCAAGTATGCCCCCATGTGACCGCTGTGAGAAGTAGAAGGTCGAGAAGGGAGGAAAACAGATATCTGGTGTCTTCCACACCATGAAGTATGATTCCAGCTTCACAAAAACATGTCTTTGCCTGATCAAATACAGATCATAATTATTTTAATTTGACTCCTATCAATCACATTGTTTCAGAAAGGATGATGGGCCATCGCAAGGTACCAGAACAACCTCAGTGCTCCACAGTATAGCTTAACCAAATCTTTGAAACATTTCTTGGAGAATGGATTATAGAAGTGTTTTCTCATTTCTCGTGTTTTGGTGATGATGAACCATCACAATGTGCCTATGTATCTATTCACAAGCTACCATTATCTGAGCAATGTGATTTCAGTGTTTCCACATGCTGGCAGGAAGCGCTGGAGACTGAATGACCAACCCGTGGATGACATGCCGTACAATGTGTCCCCATCAACACTGTGAGAGTCACAACACAACCATAAAAAAGTTTAATAAAACTGGAGTGAGACTAATTCGATGTTCTACTGTTAGATTGAATAATTTAGTGGATGATATGTTGTCTGGAAACATAATTTTAACATATGTATAATATGGTAATAGACAACATAATCTAGTTGCAGTTTGTTTGTTACTGACAACAGAGCTACTCAGTGTCCAGCGGGTGAGACTGTGGTTATACTCAGCACTTTCCAAGTATGAGTGTTTGCAAATAGTGTGAATGTGACCAGAGTCTTTCTGCGAAGGAGAGGTGGCTTCTCAGTTTGCTGAAACATAAAGGTTTCATTATGCATCCTTGCGCTGGTTAAGGTTTTGGTTTGGTTTGGGCACAAAAACTACTTGGTTAGGTCTCAGGAAACATTGTGGTTTGGATTAGAATGTGGAGAACGTTGGGAGCTAGAAAACCCATTATGGGCCTTAACAAACTGGGATTTTAAGCAGTGGTATCAATCTGCATTGTTCCATTCCTTCTGTTCTGTCACTATGAGCTGTGCAGAGTGATACCAACTTCACTGATTGGATGAATTGCCTGAAACAAAAGAATCTGACATCCTGCACATTGTTCCTTTTTCGTTCAAACAGCCGTCCATCATCACTCGGGGACATGGCGTAATTGTGTTCGGTGGCTGACAGTGGATCAGTTTTAATATTTAAACATTTCTAGTAAAAAAACAATGGCCTCCAAGAACACTAAGTTCAACTTGCAGCAAATTCTCAACATGTATGTTCCCTACAGTAAACTAGTGGTGGATAATGTTTCAGGTGACTTCTCTGTAGCAGAGTGGCGTGTTGACCATCTTTCCAATCCCTTTTACTCCGTCCAAAAGAACTTTTAGCCTTTTAACAAAGCATCTCCACGTAGAAGTATAGTGTTAAGGGTATAACGCCCCACATAGGACAGTGTCAGCCTCAAGAGAGACTCACAGGCAAAGTAAGCAAACAAAGCAACTGGGACTGAGCTTGTGTGTTTTTCTTTTGTTATAAAAAAAACAAACCGGCTGTTTTGTTTTGCTCTTTTTTATCAGATGGCTGTAATAAGCTGGATTCTGAGTAGGTCAGTAAGAAGGCCTTCTTGATCCGAGGGTGCTCTTATCGTTGGCAACAGAAAACTTCAAAATGAGCAAAAACAAACATTTTGAACCCGGGGAGCCGGCTGCTTTTATCTGCCTCCCTCACTGGGATTGTGGTTCTGTTTCGCCTGCTGTTAACTTTTATCTGTTCTTCTACCAAATTATTCATAATGGAATCAAACTTCCACTTGCTTCTTGCTTGCTGGGATAAAAAAAAAAAAAAATCTTTTATCTCCCCACAGTGTCACATCTGGGCAGGGATCTGACATCAGCGCAAAGTCCTGTGTCAGATGTGGCTCCCAATTAGCTAATGTGGTCAGTTCACTGACTCCCGCCCCCTTCCTTTTTTCCTTTAGAGCAGAATCAGAGAAACCTACATGAAAAGGCCACCGGCTGCTGGGTAGCAGAGCTAAAGTGTCAAAACTGTACTAATTGCACTTGGCTGCTCTTTACAAATGTATAAGTTGGTATCCCTCCTGGATTAGTGTTCACTGTGATCAAAGTCACAAATGAAGATGAGGTATTTGGTACAGCATGAGTGCAAAACAATCTGTGTGTGAAAGAGCAAGAAGAGAAAATGCAGGAAATGTTTCTATCAGATGAATTCTTTATGACTGTAACCATCATAAAGCTTGAAGAGTGAACATGGTGTCAACAAGCTGACCTCTCTTGCACGGGGTGTGTAAGAATGTGTTTCTTATCAACAAGTCAACACTTAATGCATGCACTGTTTCAACAACGTCCTGCCTAAAACAACAAGAAGGTGCCCATAAAAACACTGAAAGAGGTTTTTCTTGCTCTAATCTTTCCTCCTGTTCATACTGGCCTTGGAGAGATTGCTTGGTAAAGCCCTTTCAGTGGAAGTGATGGGGGGCCAAAATCGACAGACTTTGTTCAGTGCAAAACATGCATTCACGTGTATCTGAAGTTACAACAAGGATTAAGGAGTGTTTAAAGTCAACTAGATGTTGCTCAAAGTTAGTCTTTGTTGTGTTGTAAACCTCCCTCTTTGTAGTTGCCTCCGCTGTGTTGTAGAAACAAGTTGGAGGATATCCACTTAATGTCTTTTAGTGTCTTCAGATAAACTTTTTTAACGTTTTTGCCTGGAAACAAGATCATGGAATTTCACCCCCATCACTTAGACAAGATGCATCTTATGGAGGGATCTCTCAGGGCCGTGACACAGCAAATCGACACTAAAGAACTACAGTCGATGAACGTGAAGTGCTGCGTCGGCTCGCGTCGCCTTTTGTCTGCACCAACAAGTGGCGCTTGAACACATCACAAAGACAACAGTGTGCACAGCTTAGGAAGAGTAAGCAAAAGACTCTGGGTAATAAATATATATACATACTGGAAACATATGGACTGACCTATGCACACTGGTGGGTTGGGGTCACATTGAACTGAACAAAAACCTATTTAGTCCACGAGGGTATAGAGAGACCCTCTAGTCCAGTATACCAACCGCAGTTGTGCCAGAAAACTAAACTGGAGGCTTGTGGTGCACACGTGTAGGACATGTCTGCAAATCCATCCACAGTTGTAATATGAACAGAAGCATACGTGCACCATCAGTGTACGTGTTTGTCAGATTGCAAGCAGAAAGTATGATTTGGCCTTGATTGTGATAAAGAAATGGACCCAGGGGTATTTAATCACATTTCTTGAGATTCTTCTCGAAGCCTGAAGAAAAAAAAAAAAAGAGCGCTTGAGAGAGTTTTTGGAAATTTGAAAGCTTTGCATATCACAGTCGGTCACTGCAACTGTGGCCACTGATTGAGTTTGGGTCAGAGAAGATTTCATTTGGAAAGTACTTTCCAGCATCACTGCAGGATCACTGCTGCTGGACATCGAAAACATCTCCACTAAAAAGTGTGTGATTAGTGGCTCACCTACCAAATTGTTGTTGGTTGTAGTGCCTCACATGTCTTGTCTGGTTGTGTGGTCTTATACTGTTTGAAAAATATTTAATTTGTCCACAACAATCACTGGCAGCTCTGATTCTGGCAAAGATGACTTTGAAAAACTGTTTAGTCTTCTCTGTTTCTGTCTCACTCCCAGTTATCTTCAACATCAGTTTAAGGACTTAAAATACACTGCCGGCCATTTTCCAATCTATTCCTCCTCCTCCTTCTCCCACTCTTTCCCCTTATTGTTCCATTCATCCTTTCTTTTCCTCTTTCTCTGGTGCTTCCTATTCATTTTCCTTCCACTCCTTAGCCCCTTTCCTCTCTCCTCATCCTCCTGTAGCTACAGGACAGAAAACCCCTTCTACTGACTGTTGTTTTACTTTACTTTGTTTTCTTACTCTTTTCTGCTTCTCTTTCTTCCCCTTCTTTGTCTGTTTTGCATGTACGTCAGTTCTTCTGCATTTGGTGTTAATGTATTTTTGTTTCCCCTGTCCCTCTCTGTTCTTCCTCTTTTTCCATATCCCACGCCATCTTCTGTTCTTCTGCTTTTCTCTCTACTTTTTGGTCAGTCACACACTCTACTCGCTCTCTCCTTTCTATTTATTATCGCCAGCTCAGTAAAACAGAGGAGTCTTTTGGCACTGATCCACAGCAAACACTGATATCCAACCAGCCCCCCTCACAGCTCTCTTCTTCCACTGGCAGCTGTCCATAACTAAACACACAATGTAACAGTACACACACACACACACACATACACACACACTAAAGTGCCCAATGTCGCTGTTTGCTTGGCTGACATGTTCTACTATAATTGCAGCAGTCTGCACGGTACTCTACAGCCTGCAGCTGTGAACCTTTCCAAAGCTTAGACTGCAGCCAGCCAGAACCAACAACAAACTCTGGACTGGCAGAAAATAAACAGACACTTTTAATCTTTTAAATGGCTTCTCCTCCAGTCATTTTCATGACATGCAGTCTTCTGCGAAGAACACTGGCAGGGAAGGAGCAAGAGCATGTCACGCAACAGAAGCCATATATCTGATTCAAGACGTTGTTTACAGTAGGTGGGGAGATGATGATAATTATCCCACTGAATCATCAGAAGCAGAAACATCAGGAAACCGTTTTGTAGCTGACAGCAGTAGTAGCACCCTCATTAGGTTCCTTCTTTTTAAATGTACATTCACGCCCACTTCCCTCATCAAGGTTATTTTCATATTCTTGCATGTCACCGCTTGACACCACTTTTTTGCAAGTTGCCTTTGTTACCTTTGCTATTATTTTACAATTTCTGAGGGGTTTTGCTGCATAGATGTATTTTAACATAGCTTATTTTGTCATTACTTTATACACATTTTTTTTGGGGGGGGAACATACTTATTACTCATACTTATTATTATTACTCTTGACTGGAGGGATTTAAAATTGTCATCAATTTGTCTCCTGACTGGAAATGAGGGGAAACAGCATGCCCTGCTCTGTCCAAAACTAATACAAATCTGTATCCCTGCCAGGTTACTGTTATGTATCTGTTGTATGAGTTCGAAAATGCTTTTGAGCACACACAAAGAACAAATCGAGTCATTCATGTGATCACACATGAAGTACCTGTGTATTTTCCTGCAATACACCAGAGGTTATCCTTGACTACACTCGCAAGCTCCTTCCGAAGTTTCTGCTGTTTTTTCCAGCACCTGCACCCAAATGTGGTTGATGCACACTATCCATCATCTGAGTCACATGAAAAACATGTTTTTTTTTTCATAGACAAAGCCTGTTGCAACATGTTGACTCTGTAGAAAAAGGAACAAAACAGTATTTTGTAAGGTCATTGCAACAAATGTTTGTTGCAAAGATGAAACTTATATGTATCATAGAAAAAATGCCAATAAACTTTGCGCCTGTCTTATGTTGTAGTTGCTTATGTTCAATGTTCTTGACAATTCACAGTTAGAGTTTGTTTTATAAGTCTTCTGTCTCTATTTAATCAGTCATGGCAGTAGAAATATACACTTATAGCCAGTGTAAGAACGAAGTAAACACATTACTCAACACGTCCGTCAAACGTGTTGAGTTTGACTCAACAGCAGCCGTAATTAATTACATTACGTGTTACTCAGTTTTTCATACGCCACCCTCCTTCACATAATTTCCCGACTTTAAACACTCTCCTGGCTGCTTCCAGTCTTTCTGCCAAGCTAATGCTAGACGAAACATGCCCTGAGCCTCTCTACTGCCCGCACAGACAGGGAATTGATATAAATCTTTTATTATAGCCACCTTAACACAAGGTTAAAAAGCTGACGTGACCTCCCAAAATGCTGAAACTGCTGCGAAATCTACTGACATTAGTTGATCCAAAATCCCTAAAACTACTTATTACTGAAACTACTAATCACATTAGTGAGTAGCAAATCACTGCCAGTGCTCACAAATGTAAGTAATCTGCAAGCTCATCTACAGAAGTCTTTTGCTTAAAGGCATCTTCTGTAATTCCCCACTTTTTCAGCTTAAATCCATGGCTCCAAACCCTCAGTCACAGCCTCTGCACATGTGTCTCTGAGGTAAAACGATTGTTTCCACACACATGCTGACAGCTCGTTAATGACAGGTAATAAAGGTTGTGTAAACACATCTGTTGGCACCGAGTTACCAGACAGTAAAAGCCCTTCTCTTGTGGCTGTAAAACTGCAGGCCATCAGGTCCAGTACAGAGCACCCATTATCAGTCCAGGATCCTCGCTGTTAGCACCGACCCTCAATGACAAACCAGTCGCTTGTCACCACACTTTGTGTTCCACTGGTTTTTGTCTCTATTGTGAAAATGTGTTTGAGCGATATACTTGTGTTATGAGGTTCCCTCCTTTTGTGATTTGTCCGTGTGTTTTATGACTTCAAACTGATGCTTTTCCAGACAAAAAGCAAATGAAAATATATGTTTATAAATGTTTTAAAAGTCAATCAAATGGGACCTGTCCCGGGCCAGCATAAAGCAGTAGTTTAATTTGTTGTAAAACGTTGGATTAACGTTTAAAACACTGGTTTCCTCTCAAACAAAGAAAAATGTATACAGTGACAAGTACCCTGTAGGGAACACGGTAAGGATTTGGTGGCCAGCAGCAGCAGCAGCAGCTTTGCATTGGATAAGCAGGTCATCCAAGTGTTGTATGGGCACGTCTGCAGGGAATACAGGCGTCCTGGCTTATAACCAGCTCTGAACAGATGGCACCGGGCACATCATTAGTACTGCAAAAGGAAGTTAGATGAAACCAATAGAAATGATAAAGCACAATCAATAACTGTGATTAAATGAGATTTGACACAAAGGAAAGGACTCCAGAAGGCTGGGACGGCGGCGCTAAACATCTCCCAAAGCGCCTGTTACAATTTGCACAGGGCTTTGTCAACTTCCACTGCGAAAATGAGGTTGTTGGATAAAATCACCGGGTCCAGTTCAATGGAAGGACACCAGCAATGATTGGACTCGTATATTATTGATGCAAATGAATCAGTTGATTTTAGGCTTTGCAAGTCAATGAGCTTTGGCAGCTTCCTTCGGAAATGTAAATCGGCTTTCTGTGGGTTTATGTTATACGATTGACTCCTAAACTTCCGGCTGTTTGCAGCAACACCTGCAGAAACCTGTTAATGTCAGTCAGTGTGCAAATTGCCCGCAGAAAACAGAGGCTTTGATTAAAGAAAAGTAACAAAATCAGGTCAAACCGGTGACTTCTACTTGTTCACATCGTGCTAATACAGAACAGATAGCAGACCTCCATGCTGTTTATGATAACATTTAATTACAATACAAGTGGTGTCTTATTTCTTTAGATTTGGGTGTATATGTTATTAGTTATATAAGAATAATCATCAAAGAAACTGCTGAGATCTGAGATATTGTTAAGTTAAATTTGACTGCATAAACTAATTCTGTTCCCACAATATGAGAAAGTGTAAGTGTAAACACACAATTATTCTGGCAATGAAAGCACGACCTGTCTATCTTACAGCTCCCAGAACGATTCTAGGTGTCTTTGACATACTTCTGTGAAGGGAGAAGAAATTAGAAATTGCATTAAAGAAAACACTGGTTATATCTCAAAGCTGATGCAGCATGTTTTTAATCAATGTGGTAGGAGTGTAGGGGAACAGGGGAAGTTGTTGGTGTCGGTGAACCCGAATTCCTTTGCCATATAAATGTCTAACCAGATTTCTAATCAACTTTCTCCAACTCTGCATGTGTGTAACTAAAGGCTGCAGACAGGAACACGCAGCTGAGTGAAAGGATGAATGAAAGGAGAGATCATTAACAGGGCGACGCCACCTCACTGAAGTCTAAATAAGTCACTGTTGTCATTCTGCTGCGACGTGAACACACACAAGAGAAAAGTCAAAGCAAGTGTTTTCTATCACCATACAGTCCAAATCGGTGCGCCAGACTTCCAGAATAAGTCAGAGGTGGAGGAGAAATCAGGTTACTCTTCTGCTGCACGTATACGTGGCTTTCCAGAAACCAGGTTTCTTAATTGCATGTAAACACAGTTCCCTGATTGCGCGAGAAAGCTGATGTCTCAGAGTACCCCAGTTTAAACGCCGTCAAAGAATCAATCCACAAGATTGAAATGACTGAGAGATCCGGGACGTGGAACGGAGCCCACCAGGAAAAGTGAGCACAGTGATGTGTCCAGGCTTGTTTTACTCAGCCTCTCTGAGTTTTTTATGTCAAATCAGCAAAGTGGTTCATGGGGGTTGGGCAAGGTTTTATGTGTGTGTGTGTGTGTTAACCACATATCAGAGTTTGGTGACAAGTGAGTAAAAAGTGAAATCATGACAAAGAGAGAGGGAAATAGCATCAGATGTGAATCAATACATGGGAGCGAGTTAGAGCAAATAAACGGGCAGAAAAAGTATATGGTCTTAAAATAGTGGTTTTCTTCAGTGACTGTAATCATCAAATGTCAAGTACAGACAAACACTGTGCTCATGTTAATAACACGGAATTATAATATTTGACGTCTTTATTCAACAAAACCACTAAACATTCAAAGTGCAGGTGTAAAAATTAAGTGGATTTGCTTGACTTCAGCCATATTCCTGCTCTCTCTACTTAGGTGCAGCTGGCTGACATCCACCCTAACATTACGCTGTAGGATAATTTCCCCCCTCCGTGATGGTAAACTGTCCAGGCCCAGAGGCAGCAAAGCAGTCCCTAATCATGACGCTCTCTTCGCTTTACATCACTGCGGTTTAACTTTTTATGTCGTACACTTTGTCACAAGTTATCCGTCAACAAGGTCGGGGAAATGCCATTAAATTGTGCTCTGAGAAAGCACACATGTATTTTAGTCTTGCCCCCCCCCCACACACACACACACACAACCACTCACCCCTAAAGTTTAAGGTTGATTCTTTGTTCAACAAATGCAGGTGGCACAGGTCCAATGAGCACCGCTGGCGTGTCTTCGCCTGACATTCCAGCCCTCTCGACGGCGAGCATAATGCTTCACTTTTACCCTTTCTGGGCTTCTTCAGGAAGTTTTTTTTTTTAATTACAGGAAGCCAGATGGGACTGTGGCATGCCAGGCATTTCGCCTGGTACTCGTGTCTCCTGAAGTTCCCCCCTGCAAGGGCCTGGGCATGAACCACCCCCTGCTGAGGCATGTGACGCCCCTCACATTGTTCCCAGCTTTGGCAGCTCCCCAGGACCTTACCGCAGTGTATTGTTCCTGCCAGTGGGGAAGAGAAAGAGGCATGTTCCCACAAACAAGGGCAAAGTCAGTCTGACTGACACACACACACGTGTGCACATTTATACTTGGAATCATTAAAAAATGCAATAGTCTAATAGTCTCCTCTTACTTTCATGCTCCACTTTCTAATAAATTGTTCTTGTCCTTTCTGCTCCCCCTACACTTACAGTCTATACACGCTTTTCTTTAACATATTACATTACATGCCTCTGGCTGTAGGTCGTTTTTATTCAAGAGGAGTCAAAACTCTTTTTAGGTCAGTGTCTTTGCAGTAAATAATGTGCGCTAAGAAAAAGTTGCACCTGACTGGTTTCAAAGAATGCAACTGTTTTGTTAATATATGGATCAAATGCATATAGTTTGAGCCAAAACACTTTTGAGCAAAAATGGTTTCATAATAGTACGATGAAAAGTAAAAACATTTGCATTAAGAAATATGTAAGGACGTCTTTGGAGTCATGTCTACACCTCTGCTCCTTTTTTTCTGGCTGTCTCTTGACACTAATTTGAAATTATCACATTGCAAATAATACACAGAAGGTGCAAGCAAGGCACAGGAAAAAAAGTTTTGAGGAAAACGTATACAATATGGATCACAACGTAAAGCCAGAGATAAGTTATGCACACAATGCAGGCCACATTTGTCAAAACTCAGTTTATGAGGGAGAAAAATTTTATTTTAGTCTTGATGGAGGACCAAGACAGAGACAAATATGCATAAATGAATTCAGTTGTAGACTGATCTTTGAAGGGTCTATATTGGTAGATAGATAAAGGCATGATGGCACAAACAGCTGGTGTGTACATATAATAATGTGCAATCGAAGCAGTTGTTGATTCAGGGTTTGTTTCCACTTCTATGGAATTGTCCAAAGCAATGGAAAATTATGCTGCAGGAGAAGAATCTAATTTCTTTGAAACAGGTTTCTCTTTCTGTCTCAAAAGGCCGCAAATATTGCAGTGCTGTATTCGTTCTGATGACACTGAACCCCCGACAGCCCATCCTCATCCCCAGCTGTGCAGTGCCGGTCACAGCCTGGTAGAAATTGGGGAGGGTTGAGTCAGAAAGGTGCACGCACACTAGACATGCCCAGCTCTGTGGAAACACAGCTGGGCATGGGCTCTCTTGAGTCATGCTGACAAGTTGGTGTTTAGTTTCTTCATTGCAGTCTTTGGTTTAATGCCTGAAATTGAGGCTATGGGTAACACAAAGATTTTCATTTTGACCAAATGAGACTAAAGAGTTTGTTGGACCATTAAACATCATCAACTCACTAACCTGGCTCAGCTTTTTACACAACTCAGTTTGACCATCATCTGGCAACACGCTGCACGGAAGAAAGCAAAACTGCTGAATCGGACACTTGATGATGTGCAGCTATAGTGCGTTACTTTATTTTGGTGGCCTGTAGATATTTTCCTATGAGGTTCCATGGAAAGAATCATGCCATTTTATGCTGATTTGGGGGAAAATATGGATGTCCTCAAAAGGTCCATTCAAACTTAAGAGAAGTTCCTTTGTTATTCATTTACAATTGGACATTTTGTTGTATGTGCAGGCAGGCAATGAAGCTTTCAAGCCAGTCTGTTAAATATCATAGTGAGTGGCCTTTTTTATCTGCACTGCATATTGCTCCCAAATCTGCCCCAAATCCTCTTTTAGAAATCACCCAACATCCTGAAAGTGTCCAAACAATATTTCAGAGAAAAATAATGTTCAGAAGTATCTGTGCAAATAGGGCCCAGTGTATTTTATCGAACAGCGTGTTTGTGCCATTGTTTGCAGTTAATAGTTTCATTCATTCATCACATCATCATTAGTTCTTTATTATGACTGTTGGATTGAATTATATTGATAGAAATTATATTTAAGCTATGGACAACAGCTGTATTTAGCTGTGTTGCAACTACTTTGTTGCTGCCGAGTTTAGATTATCACCCTTCGTGTCTCCATTGCTTATTACGCAAGAAATCCATAATTTCTGCAGTTTTGAGCAAAAAAGGAACACTTGGAAAGTCACACGGACGCATACAAGCACTCACACACATAGATATTTACACATTCTGGGGGCCAACACATGGCGGGGACCACCCAAGAAGGAGCAGCCTCCTCGAAAATAATGAAAATTCCGCTGCCGCCTGGTGCTGCACAGCAGGCCGAGGCAGCGCAGGGCAGTCTGTGGAGGCTTGCATCGCACCTGGTTGCAGTGGTTGCTGAGTGCAGGCAGAGAGCCATAATGGCAAACAGTTACCGTTTTTCCATCTGCAAAAAGACCCCCTGTGGATTACGTCTGTGATCGCTCGGACTGTGAATGTTGTCGGCAGGGTAACGACAGCAGATACAATTTGTATGGCAGAAATCCCAAAACAACTTCTTTAGGCTTCTCTAGGCCTTTTTAAACAGAGACTGGACCGTATTGATTTGAAGCTGGGCCTTCTTTAACACATGTATCCCTATTAACACCTAACTTAAAAGACTTGCTAATTGCTCCATTGCTTGTTTTGCAGAGGTGCCGGCGTCCCAGTTTCCGCAGCACGAATGACTATGCTCACCGATCTAGCAACACATATGTGATTAGACATCCAATGTGACACAGGGAGACCCTCAGGAAAAGCCACAAAGCGCAGCATGGGAGTAGGAAGAAGTAACTGGTTAGGCTCTTAAGATCTTTGTAAAGCAATTCACTGTTTTTTAATTTGTAAACTTAATATAAAACAGTCTCAAACAGTTTAAACCATTTAAACTAGAATGTTGATCATTTACCAAATGCTCTTCTCTAAACTTGTTTCTCATCAAAAGTAATATGTCACATGATGATTTAATCTTTCAAGACTTCCTATTTTAAGTAGTTAATCTGTCTGTAAATGGTTTGTACAGCAGCAGCCAGTTGCTGGTATAATCAGTACCACCTTTAGAAACTCAACCTAAATAAAGCATAGTGTCAGTTGTTTCATTCTCAGTGTTAAAACATGGCTGCAGCTTTAAGCTGCTCTTTAAATGCAAAACTTTGTGGATCAAGTGTTTTTTTTTTTTTTATGCATCTGTAATTTAGTTTGTTATTTACTTAATTTCAAAGACATAGCCTCTTGCAATAAATATTAAATCTATTGATATACTCATCTGTGACTGAATTAACGGAAATATCATGAAAAGCAAGGTCACAGTACTTGCAGTTTCTAATAACAGTAATTTAAGGATACAGCAGCTCTGAAATGGCACAAAGAAATCAAATACATTTCAAGAAATAAATTATTACATATGTTTCACAAAAAGCCTTGACAGTTTTTTTTTTGCAAATGTAAAAGCACACAGCACACAATCAATAACCTTTTGACAACTTGCTGTGGGTGTCTTAGTGGTAAAATGCCCTGAATAAGCAGCCAACCTGCTAGTAACAAATAACACACTCATACACGTGCCCAAATACAGACACACACCCAAACATTAAACCCCTTACATGCACACACCATCTTTCACCCAGTGGGCATGAGAGGAAAGCTGCAGATGAAGTGAAAACATTGTAGTGGTGAAAATCAGGGCTTTCCTGCTGCCTGAGACAATAAGTAGGAACCACATGGAGTCCAGAGGCCCTCTCTCTTCCTGTGAGCAAAAGTTGTTCAGTCCGGGGAATGTGCCAAACTCATTTGTGCTATTTAGGTTAAACTCTAAAGAAATAAGAGGTGAGGGTAATACTTGTACCACGGGGCCTCAATAACTACCACTAAAGCCAAATGCTGCCCTCTTTCCTATCTGCCTCAAACCAGAGGAAGCTGTTAAATGTTCACCGCAAAAATACACCAGAACCAAATGGGTGATTATGAAGTGTCCCACTGCGGCGACACAAGCCCTCCCCTGTTCCCGTCAACCTTCCAAGGAGACGGCGTCGGAGACTCACAAATCTCTCTGAGATGCCAACAAGTCTCGAATTATTTTAGTTTTATAGTACACCGAAGTTTTATGGAGTAACCAGCGCCTAATCTGTAAATCAGGACGTCCCAGGACTTCGAAAGAACGCCAAAAAACACCAATGTTACTAATACCTGAAGTCAAAGGCGAATTTTTAGCAACACGTTTCTGCTACCTGTTTATCTGGAAAAGGAAGAACTTTATTGTTTGTTTCCAAAATTCGAAGAGGTCGATTAGCGAAGGTGGAACCGCTCGTTTTTTTAATGCTCCACTTTCAGGGATGTTCGCAGATGTTCGTCTGTTATACTTACACATACCTGTCCACAAGCCACAATTTAACTGAAGACATGGTGTTAATCCAGAAATAGATTTTATGGTTATCCCAGTCTAAACAAATCACTGCATTCAATCGTTAGATAGCGAGTAGGAGAACAAGACGAGCAGTTCGCTAACCGGTCCTTTAGCTGCTCTATCTTTTGTCTTCTTCTTTCTGTTTCAGTCCCACATCCCAACTTTTAGACAACCCCCAGCTCGCCCGATGAGGGGATCCCCACAGTGTGTTGTTGAGATTTGGGAGGTCTGCACAGTGGCTTCTCTTGTCACCCATAACAACCTTTTTGTGAAGCTCCACAATGACGTTTACGTTTAACTCTTATGCAGTAAAATAACTGCATCAGGATATTTAAAAAAAAACTAGACATTCGTGAAACCAAAAATACAGAAAATCATTTGTGATGGCTTGTGAGGGTTGTACATCATCAAAGTGACACAGCAACAGTGTAAGTGTGTTTATGTATTTCTCTGGATTTTAAGCTTGAGCTGTGAGTTAATGCCGCCTGGAGGAGAGGAGTGAGATTCAGGTTACTCAAGTCCAGAGACTTGGTCTAATGCCAGCTCTCCTGACCTAGAACATTTTGTACCATACTGAAAGCATGCAGGCTACAGCTATTGTCCTCATAGACTCTTACATGCATAGTTGTTCCTCTTTGTGTGACCTTCATTTATTTTGGTGTCAAATTTCCTTAACCCTAAAATGTTTCAGGTTCCAGCACCAAACTAAACCCAAACACTGACTTACATCTAATTATAACAAACATTATTACCCCCAGCCAGACACACATCAGAATTAACAACAGGACAGTGAGCAATAAAGTTTAATATCGTCTAATCATTCTTTGCATAATAGTGGAAACATAAACGCCTTTGCTGTTATTCTCACCTCTTGTCAGTCTTGAAACACATTTTCCTCCCCTGACTCTGATCCACACACTAATGCCTTGATGTCTTGTTTGTATTTGACTCATAAATGATTCATACATTTCCCTTTGTTCCACTGTTAAAGGTGCGGGTCTTTGCAAACATCAGGTTAATTGTTATTGTAGTCAAGCAAAGAAGCCTTTGCAGCTTGGAAGAAACTCAAAGACATTGCAGCTTCTTTGGCACTGGAAGCCAATAATGAAACGCACGTCTCCATCCGGAATCTCGACCTAAATGTGTGCTTTGTTCTTCTTTTTCTTTTTTAGCAAAAGTTGCTTTGCCCAGTCGGTAATGTACGTACTTGTACTCACTCTTGGCAGAAATGTGTGGGTGCTTCTTTTGCTTACCCAGTCAGCTGGGTCAATCAGACACATGATTGAATAAAGGTTTGATCCTGAAACTCAGGAGTTGTCAGAGGCAACTGGTTATCTTAAGAATAGTTCAGATTATGGTGAAAGAAAATAGACCTAGACTCCCAGAATCTACTGCAGAGCTTTGGAATCTCATGCTAACTATATGCGGCACAGCTTGAGACAGAAACAGGTGCTTTTTTCAAAATTAACTTGACACAACAACAAACAGTAAGAAAAGTAAAAATGCTCTACTATAGTGGCTCTGCAGTGTAATTGCAGAGTGACACAGACACACACACAGACACACACACACACACACACACACACAAGTATAGACGCTCACAACAGCGTGGGCCCAATTGTGTAGCCTGCGGCATCAGCTCTGCTTGGATTTGTAGATTTAACACAGATGCTTATATCAGCTTTACAAGGAAGGAACGTGCACATAACCAGAGCAATTTGGGACATGTGGACTGGAGGAGCCAGCAATCAAACTGCTGACACTGCAACTGGCCAATGACCCATCTGAGCCACAGGCGCCCCAACTTAGCTCAAGTTGATGTTTGTCCTGTTGTGTCTTCAATCTCTGAGTGTGAACGAGGCCTTATGGATTTAATCTGAAATGTTTGCTTCCATCATACAACACGTACGCTGATCCCTAAAGCAAACTGAAAGGAGGTTAGTATGTGCTTCAGATGTTATATTAGAACACATATCTTCTGCGACAGAATAAGTAGCTTTCAGTGCTTTGCACTTTTTTTAATCCCTCATTCATCATGTGCTGCTGTTTGTTTCCTTTACAGTTTCTTTCACTACGTCTTAGTCGCTCTGCATTTCCCCAGTGGGTTGTAAATATGGACCCAAATACAAACACACAGTGCATTCCAGTCCTTCTCCCACTCACATGCACACACACACACGCGCAAACATGCACACACACACACACACAGACACAGACGCACACACATAAATGAACACTGAACAACATGAACAGAGTTTTGATTTAAGATGACAGTTTTACACACATATCTTCCACTAATGTGCTGTAGGCATGGATTTACAAACAGTTCAGTTTAGCTGTGATTAGCTTTAGCCTCAAGAGAATCAATAGGTGAGGGTGGACACAGGCAGCCCCTTGTCTGGATCGGGCAGACCCCATACCACACTCACACACATAACTGCACATAGGCTATGCTATAGTTGTGCAGGCTAACCACACATAGAACTGGAGGTTTTGCTCAGAGACCGCTCGAGTTGCCAGGCTGGCTTTCACCCCGCTTTTTAGTGTCTGTCACACACAAACACACAACCACACTGGGGCCAGATGAGCTATTCTGAGAACGCCGGCACCGTACGTGCACGAGCTGCCCAGGATGCAGGCTGAATACACACAGGCAAGTATGCAGCATGCACACTCACAGTGTAAATACACAAACCCAAAAGCAGACATCAGGCACACAGAGAACGACACAGCACACACAAATGCATATTTACACTTGATAAACACCTGGTAGCCGAGAATAACCTCTCTCAACAGCCCTCTTTCTACCTGAGGTCAATGCTGCTTTTGGATTTTAAAAATATCCAAGCAGGAACCACACGAGACTCGTGGGAGTGTCAGTACTTTATTTTGATAGGCTGAGCAACCTGGCGTGTGCAGGAGAACCACCAGTGAGACTGACAATCAGCACGGGCGAGGTTATTTTCAAAATGCTTACTTACTACATATTGGGGATTGAAAAAGTGAAAATTATATAACATCCCTACTACTACACCAGAAGTAATTAGATGTTCGGCACACCTGTATTAAAGGTGCCTTTAAAAAATTAGGGATTAACAGGGTGCCAGTATGGTGCTACAGGGGTACAGGAGTTCTCCTCTTTTGGTAGAAGCTAACCGTTTCTGCACATTTCACACACGGCGATGGGTCTTTTCAGCACTAAGACAACTAGAAATTACCGTAGCACATAGCCTTTGATTGTGCCAATTAATGTGGTGAATTCATTTGAGGGCTGCTATGGTGATTAAGCAGCCGCCCAGACTGCACACGAACAAAGCTACAGCTTCGAGTTCCTTCTGAGCAAATTCTAAACAAATTAAATGTAACAGCCTGTACACAACAGATTCCTCAATGGACATTAATACAGTTTATCAAATTAAGTCAAGTTGAGGCTGTTAAATGGACAAAAAAAACCACTTGATTAAGGATAAATGATATTTTGTACAGAGGAACCTTTTTTTTTTTTAAACATAGCAAATATATAGCACAGCTCATGTCACTTAAAGGTTTGCGAGCATCATTAATAATGTCTTGACCCCAGACGACATTGAAAACAAATGAGATCACCTTTCACCAAAGCAGCTGTGAATCAAGCATAAACAACTCCACTGGGGGCTGTAACTCAGCTAAATGGCTGCACTATCAAATCATTACAACCCCAGCCTCCTTTTTTACCGTATTTAAAGAAAGAAAAAAAAAAAACAGTCAGGGGCTCTAATTCAACAACGACTCTGTAAAAAGTGACCTCCACAACAAAGACCCCAATTATTTGGTATCATGCCCCCCGGCTCTGGCCCAACCCCACAGCCACAGTAATAACCTCCCAACGCAGACAGTAGAGCCCTAAATAGCAGCACTTAGACAACCAGGGGTGGGCAGACATCCACCCACGGGGCAGCCACTGTTCTCTAGTCATATGTACACATATACAGACCCCCAGCTGAGAGAAAATCCAGCCAAGCGATTAGGATTGGGCTAATGAATAGCCTTTAGTAAACCAGTATCTCCTGTTAGATCATGGGTGTACCCAACCACTACTTCCTGTACTCTGGAATCTCCCGCCTGTCAAAAGCAAATCGCTCACAGGAACTCAGAGTCGACCTGGCTTGTAAGGTAGCTCAATGGAAAATCACCCCTGAAGTTCACTAGAAAGTGAAGAAATATCTCTAAAGTATTGTTCCTCTTCAGGCAAAGGAGACACCATCCTATCAGAAACGGTTACACACTAGACTGGTCATCTTCAGACACAGATGCCAAACAATCTATATGACCTCAACTGAAGCAGGAGCAGATATAATTTTTGTGGCACAATCATAAAGAAACAGAATAAAATAAATCAGAATTACATTTAGTTTAGTTAACACAAAGTAATCACCTTTAAAAAAATGTTACATTAAAAATGCAGCAACATTTTACTACTACAAATATTGCTAGTGTGATTTCACTACATGGCTTAAGTCGGTGCACCCACAGAGTCGGACACGCTGTGGCTCAGGTATTATTATTATTTTTATTATTATTGCTATTTACTCCAAAAGAAAAAAACACATAAATATATAACACTTGACATTAATTCCACTTGTATTTTATTACAGTTTCAAGCATTAATAAAACAACGTGAATTCTGTTCTAAGGAAACACTTGAATGAATGCAGCCTGCCAGGACATGCTGTGATGCAGCCCGGGAAAGTGAGTGCAACCTTTGACACATCATATTTGTGGATTGAAGATCACACTTGTTTTCTATGCGTCATGTTAAATCTCCATCTAAAAACTTTAGGTCACGGGATTCGTTTTATTCAATTTTTAAGTAAATTTAAATGAAAGTACAATTTCAAAGTCTATGGCTTTGACTGTCTGGGACGTACACTATATTGCCAAAAGTATTCGCACACCCATCCAAATAAATGAATTCAGGTGCACAAAGCAAGGTCCATAAAGACATGGATTAGTGAGTTTGGTGTGGAAGAACTTGACTGGTCTGCACAGAGTCCTGACCTCAACCCGATAGAACACCTTTGGGAAAAATTATAGCAAAGACTGCGAGCACTGTGTATTATGTATTTCATAAACACACTCCTAAACCTCGTGGAAGCTGCACAGGGTGGGCCGCCGTCATATTAAACCCCATGGATTAAGAATGGGATGTCACTAAAGTTCATATGGGTCTAAAGGTAGGTGAGCGAATACTTTTGGCAATATAGTGTATTTTTTTCGCTGTAACTTTGTGGTGTACAGGCCTACGTAAAATCTTTAATGCTAATGGCATGTGAAGGAGAAGCTCACCACACCCTTTTCCAGCTTCAAAACTTTAAAATTAAGTCATTCACTAGTGCAGTCATCAGTTTTTCCCTGTCGACTTTGTAATTTAAAATAAGCTACAAAGGCCTACATTTATCCTTTGAACCCACCCATGATTGGAAATCTGAGGGGTCCCCAGATAATTAAAGGGATTAGGAAGCTTACCAGGCCTCTGTAGCCCACTCCCCTTGTCTGCTTGAAGCTATCAGCTCAAGGGTACGTTGGCTGTTAAAAGCACATCACACCCAAATCTCGGAAATTTTACTGAAGTCACCTTGTGGATAATGTAGGCACCAAATTCTGATAATAAATTAAAAATGCTGGGGGAAAAAAATGCAATATCTGGTTTTTCAGCATTGATTGTGACACAGCCTAATGTCCAACATGAGACAGTGTGATGCTAAATCAGTTCCGTTTAGATTGACTCCGTCTAGCCCTTAAAGCCTCAGAAAATTCTTCAAAGCGAAAAACGTCAGTCCAATTCAAACATGTGGATACTTAGTTCAAGCAGCTATGTCCTTTTTGATAATCAGTCGACTTCTTCACATAACAAAAATCTGGACTGTTGAGATGCGACTCTACAACACAGCAAAACAAAGTCTCCTAATTTAAATGTCTGGGTGAAGTCAGCGGACAATAAGCTCAGTGTTTTTCAGTGCTACAGCTTTACGAGTGAATCACCAGCATCCAGACACCCAGACATGCCTCTGTTGGTCTGCATCCCCACAGGCCCTGGGGGTTGAGGTCAGCACTGATGAGGGTATGGGAAAGGCCGGGTATGGGCGTTACACATTGTGTGAGTGTTTGCATCTACATGTGTCTCTGTGGGAGTCTGCAGGTGAGGAAACATGTAAGAGCTGGTTTTTTGAGTCAGTTAGTAGCTGATAGCGTGTGAAATAACGCATCAGCACCAAATCAGATGTTTGTGACTCTGAGAAAGCAAAATTGTTGCTGTATAATCGTTACTTCATGTTTTGACAGCCACCTGTTCTTGAAAAGCTTTATCGCCCAAACTTGACAAACTCTTGCAGTTGAAAGCATGTGCCACTTTACATGTATGTGTGCCATTAGCGTCATATTCTAATCAGTTCATCCTCAAGTCCAAGTGAACATTTGTACCAATTTGCCCAGATATTCCCTAAAAGCATTTCTGAGATATTATGTTAAAGAATGGGGTAGAAGTGAGGTCATAGGTGAGATTGTCCCTTTTAACACCAAAATCTCATCAGTTCATCATTGCGTCCAAGTAAATGTGTGTGCCAATTTTTGAAGAAATTCCCTCAAGGAATTCCTGTTATTTCACATTCATCCGAATGGGACAGATGGGAGAGAGGCACAGATGGATAGACGTACAGACAGACGACACAAAAACACAATGCCTCTGGCCACATCTGTCACCAATGTGGAGCCATAATAACTTGGCACGGGATTCCCAGGGAGTGCACAAGTCAGCACATTGTTATAATAACATCCATTTAAGATCTGCACTTCTTCCCCAGTAAAACAGTACAATAGCATTGTTACACCATTATGCATGCTTCTAAGCAACTGAGAACACAGTGGTCAACCACGTTTCACATATTTGACATATTTCTTTACTCCTAACCACATGGTTATGAGATTGTTAAAAAAAAAAAAATACCTGTAACTTTTTAAAGGTGCCTTTTTTTACAGCAGCTGTTGCTCCTTCCGACAACTCTAAAAAGATGCAACAGTTTCTTTTTTTTAATCCAGGTTGCAGCTTGACAAATACTGCCAACAAGCAGAAGCAATTCACTGTCAGTTTTAGTGTTTTAGTGTTTGGGGATTGTTGAACATACAATTAATTTAGAAAATGAAACTTCTTACCCTGACCTTCAAACTGCCCTTTGACGTTCTCAGTCTGGCAAAATGTTCTCACATCACTGTTTTCGGACTAAAGTTTGTCTATACAAAGACGCACACACACACACAGACACACACACACACACACACACACACACACACACACACACACACACACATACACACACACACACACACACATTCCCTTAAATGTCAGAGTGCTCTCCAGTAATCCTAAACTTTAAGGCGCCTGGCTGATATCCAATTGCCCCTAGCAAATAGTAAGAAGACAGTTGTCTAACACACACACACACACACGTACACACACATGCGCACACACATGCACACACACACACACATTATCCTAAAGACACATACACAAGTGCTGTAATCACAGTTTTGAGGCATGGATCCAACCTAACCTGTTGTTACTCCTACACCACTTCTGCTGAAAAAACTTAGATAACATCTATCCCCATACTGGACAGGGAGGAGGGTGGGTGGGAGTGGGGGTTGAGCAGATAGAGTGTAAAAAGAATTATTTGTAACAGATATAGGCAGAGTGAGAGCCAAGAATAAGATATAGGGTAGGTGGGGGGGGGGAATTAAGATATCTCTGTTTGTTTTACATATGGTTCTAAAACCAGCTTCCAAATGTCAATAATATGAGCACAGACATTTGGATTACACACTTTAGACACCAGTTAGTCATTATATTTCTTTTTTTTAAATTATGTGACAATAGTAAAAGGAGATATACCGCTGTGACACTGGCCAGATGCAGTGGTTTGCTATATTAAAACAACCATGACTGAGGCTGAAGGCAAGAAGGGGACCCTCAAATTGCACCCATGGACTGACATTAGCTGGAACTTGAACTCGGGTAGTTTATTTAAAAAAACATTCCACCAAGTCTCCACCTTTTACATAATTGTGGAGGGTCAGTATTCCCCATCCGAAGTGACGGTGTCTACCCATTATTTTTCAATGGAAAAGTGGAAGAATTTGTGTTATGTGACTGGGAGCAGTAATAAATTTGACTTGAAGTGAGGTCAAAGAGCTGTTGGTCAATTATCAATAGCTGGCTGATGGTCTTGGTGACTCCTGGAAATTGTGTGTAATGGATGTAGCTGCAGGTTACTTGAACCTTTCATATAGTCCGCATGTCTCCTTCCTCCACCTACTCTTCGACGTAAAGCTGATTACACCACAGCCATGTTTCCGACCTCCCCCACTTTGAGCTGCCAGACGCTGCTAATTATAGACTGAGTTTGACAGTGCTGCCTCATGGTCAGCTGTTGCCCTCCCACTCATTGTGCAGGGCTCAGTCATTATATAGGTTACTGTCACTCTGCGTCCAAAGCACCCACATTCAAGTCAGCGACTCCTGGGAGCGGAAGGAGAGTAGCAAATTTAAAGGAACAGCTTGACCTCTTTAGAAATTTGCTGAAGTCAGCCTCCATCCTGGGTTCACTTGTTTTTTTGATGCCATAGACCTCCGTCGTTGTCCCAAAATGATTAAAAAGACATGAGTGAGACACACCGCTCCACTGGATGACCCCTAACCCACCCAGTAAATTTTCCTGTTGATTGGATATTTTGGCAATAAAAACCTGCTGTGTGGAACATTTTAACATGATCACTGTTTGGCTCTCGGCATTTATGTTCAATTTCAACATATGCTCAATTTTTTACAGAAAATGTAATTTGTTTACAATCCCCACAAAACTGTGCTTAGGTTTCTTTTGTAGTGGGCTTTCAGTGCTCCAGCTAGACCAGCATGTATGCTGTATAATGTTGATCTTAATTTAAAAAATAAAATAAATAGATAATATGACATTGCGTGCACAGTCACGGCTCTTAAAAAATCTCAATCTAAGTCTTTGAACATCTTGCTGAGGGCAAGCATAAAAGGAATGATTCCAGACATTTATGCACCAGTCAAAGTCAGAAGAGGGAAAATCCACCATTTCAAAGATGAAAGTTCTTGAAGTAGATGAGAGAAACTTTGTAGATAAGTCAAATTGCAAAATTAAAAACGTGGCTATATTAAAAGAGGGTAGACTGTCTTTATACATATTAAGAACATATCTGGTGTCGTGCATCTCTGTCAGCCTTTGAATTATGCTTTTAAGCAAATAGATACAACTGAGTGCAGACAGTGTTCCTCCTCCCAGACTGGCATCATTCAGCCTCATTCACCACCACATGATGACTAAACCAAAATTAAAGTGGCACTGATCGAATGCAGCTCACCACATCTGTCTGAAGACTCCCCAACTAACTGTAGACCACTGGAGCCGGAGCACAGCTCTCCCCAGACAGAGCTGCCTCAGGGCAAATGTACTGCATGTTCCACAAGCTTCCCCAAAACAGCAGTGTTGATTCTTTGTCCTAGTAGACTAACTTAAAAGGCAGTGGCCATGGTCTAAATGTTTATTTTCTGCCACACGATAGAAATAACGATGTCAAAAAATATCTTTCGACAATATTAGGAATACACTGTAGATGTTGCAGTTTTCAAACAGACTGAAACTGCAGCACCAGTACATGCATTTTTCTAAACATTATATGCGTGCGAGACATATTAGTTTCAATTAAAACTTTTACACTGTTTGATAGATTTCCGTCTGCTAAGCGATAAGCAGAGTGAAACATCTGTTTTGAATCAGCAGGCCACTAAAACAGTAGTTTTAAACTGCTCGCACCACTCAGCCTCTGTCCCCCTCTCATTAAAATCATTTGCTGAATTCAGGCTATAAAAGCAAATGCAGCAATTGCTGGCATGAGGGTTCAATTAGAGTTATGACTAGAGGTAGGGGCTCCATGGGGGATTTTCCAAATCTGTGTGTTCAGCATTCACTCAAAAAGGACATGTTTTAATATGTCTGCCATGATTTTAAATGTCCTCAGAGCGCCTATGCTCTTGTGTGACAGATAGTAGAAGACGGCAGCAGCTTGAACTTATCTTCCTTTTACCCGCATACGTATGATCTGCCTCAGGTTGTTTTCTCATTCGAAGCTTTGTAGCAAAATCCATGATTATTATGCACATGTAAATGCACTACTGGCATGAACACAGTCATAAAAAAAGGCAAATTAATTATTCAAATATCATTCTGTTTGACTGCACTAAATCACAATGACTGTTCTCAGTTTTGGCCTCTGCACTGAATAGCAAACACACACGTGTCACTTGAAACAGCAACCGAGGTTATTAGCATAGTGCCTGCTAAATGCAGCCAGCCACAGTGCGTGTAAACTGCTCTATGCAAATAACCTCGGATGCTGTTTTGTGAAGAAAAAAAAATTGTCTAAAATATGAATCATTATCTCCTGGAAAAAAAGAAGAAACGTATCAAACTTAAAAAATGTACAGTAAATAAATGGTTGTCATGGCAGACTGATCGGTTTAAATTGTTAAGGTGGATTTCATATTTATAAGGTATGATTCTAACCACTGACTAAAATAAAACATTTTTAGAGCAACACGTGAATAAAAGAAAAAAATATTGAAATCTTGAGTTTCATGGCATGTAATGTATAGTCCTCTACAGTGGTGAATCTAAAAAAACAACAACTAAAGTTTATTTTTTATTAAAGAAAAATAATTTTAAAAAGTTGAAGTTAACAATCACATACAAATATATACATAATGAAACCAGTAAAAACTGTGTAAAGGTTTTAATTAGGCTATTAACAAAAGATTTGGTTGAATTAAATTCAGTTTTATTTCTATGGTGCCAAAACAATCATCTCAAGCGACTTTACAGTATAAGGTAAAGTCCTTAGAGATTTATAGAGAAACCCAACAAATCCCCCTTGAGCAGCACTGTAGGTGGAGGTGGAGAATAAAATTTCCCTTTAACAGAAGAAACCTCAGAGAGAACCAGGCTCAGGGTGGGCAGGTTGCTGTGGGAGGAGAGTGGAGAGAGAAAGAAACGAAGAGCAACAGGCAGCAACAATCTAAACTATAATCAGGGAGGCGATGAGCATTTGGATGAGCAGGTGCCAGCTCCTCTTCATCACACCTGGAAAAAGGAAAGGGAGAGAACCTGGATGCTCATGTGCTTAGAAAAAAGAACAGACATTTAGAAGAGACTGGGATTTTCAGTAACACACAATGTACACAATAGGTTTATTAATTAAGTTCATTGAGACTAAAACCCATGCACCACCCAGAAATTGGTAGCAGGAACTTATTAAAAATTGGGGCTTATGAAGTTAGGATTCAGAAACCTCTACCTGCCTAATGTGAGCAGAACACTGCCTCCCCCTGTACATCCCCACATGCCTCCTGAAAGTACAGGTGCATAAAAAAAACAGCTGTAAATCTTTGATCATTATACATCTTAACAAATTAAAATTGAAAAACAACAAAAACAATGAAAAAAAACTGCGATACAGTACATTGTTTTATTCTGGTTTCCTCTCTGCAGTTGGTAAGTACAGTATGATGTCGGGGTATAACTAGGGCTACGCTATGGTGATATTTGGGCAACTTATAATGTTGCTTAAAGAAAGAAATGTATTGTAGTTACAGTTAATCAAAAGACGAGTGCTAATTGCAGGTCAGTACATGAGTCAAACTGTTCTCTACACATCACACTGTACTATACACTGTAATAGCTGGTCTTTGCTGAATCAAAAATTCTACTGGGGATTTTGTTTTGAACGCATTTTCCTGGTCTGCTCTGTCAGTCTGACCTCCTGCATTTATACCAACAATGGAAGCTTTTCACAAATTCTTCTTGCCTTTTCTTTCCTAGTAAGTTGTGGGATGTGTTAAAGGTGCATTACAAAGGTTTCTGCCTCATCCATTTGAATGTGTGAAACAGAGAAACAGTTGTTTCCGTCGGTAGGACGGGGGCGGAAAATGTTATACAGTACGTATCAGCCAAAGACAGAATATTCGCCCAGATAGAAGATGCTAAAGAATGAGCTACTGTAAATCATTTAATATAGTGATCTGGAAAAATATAACCATGCTGGTGATTTTAAATGTCCCCGATGATTGTCGTCGTCATAGCCCCCAAAGAGGATAGAGGTCAAGAAAACTTTTAAATCAAAACGGAGAAAAAAATGCTGAATTTGACACAAAATTAACGTGGGTCAGGCAGTTACAGGGAAACATCCTGTACATGCTACCTGGAATATTTAATACTCATGTCAATATAAACATGATATCCCAAAGTATGCTTGAAATAAAAAACATATGTTACTTTCAAGATACAAGCCCAAGAATTCACACCTGAGTAATGTCCATGATTGGCATCATATTTCCAATGTGACACAGTATACAGTTAAAAACATTGCTGGGTTAATATTAAGAGCAGCTGTATCACCTGAGGTTCTACAAGAATAAACACAGTCTCTGTCTCCTGTTGACTCCAGGATATTGAATCACATCCAACATGCACAGAAGGATGAAAGTGGAGGAGGGATATACAGTGAAAGAAGAAAGTGATAGGAAGAAAGAGTGAAAGGTTAAATACGGCAGGTCAAGATCAAGATATGTACAAACCTCTGTTTAATATTTATATGAACAGATAACAGAGAAGTTCATAGCATAATGTAGGTGTGCAGTATCTGTCCCTCATGGGCTTCTTAATAATTCAAAAATACAGAGATTTACAGTCCACTAACTATGGTAATATTAAGGGGGGGGGGGTTATATTTAAATAATTCTGCTGAAGAAACATAACTAATGACAAGAAATTGACTTTAAGAGCAGGCGAATCTTATTAATCTTATTATAAGACAATCAAATCTACAGTATCTTAAATAACCAGTTTTATGTGGGGACTTTTTGACTGTGATTTTTCAGCAGGGATGGTCGTTGAGTCACTCGTCTCCTTCATCACTCAAACACTACAGAAGTTTGTTTTCCTTTGAGCAAATTAAACTGTGCGAATGAATCACACAACACAATGTGGTTTTACCAGAAATCTGAAGTGACTACTAAAGAAAAAAAACAAAACAGATCACAACCTTTTAACTGAAACAGAAGGAAAAACCCCTTATCAGCATTTAGTTTCTATATCCATGTGACATGAAAACAGGAATCTGGCATTGCACAATGAGAGGTCATGCAAGTCGCAGAGGGCGTTTATATGGACTTAAGTAAGCAGGCTACAGTTGGCCTTCTCGGGAAAGCGGATTTCTTAGGTGTCATGCTAGTTTCCGAAATCCGGGCAAACCTGGTTTCCACCGGTAGATTTGTGTCGCAGAACACCGATTACACTTTGTCCGAAGTGTCTCGTCTAAAGTCTAAATAAACTACACTTTTCAGATATTTATCTGTAAAATAAAAAATGGAATAATATTCTTTCCACTTCACAATTGTGCACCACTTTGTCTTGGTCTATCACATCAAATCCCGATGAAATACATTTACATTTGTGGTTGCAATATGACAAATTGTGGTAAAATTTGCCAGGTGCCTAGTTTAAATTGAGCCTCATTTGTGTCCTGGATCACCACTAGTCTCACCCAGTAAAGTATCTGACTTCTTTATCTATGCAGGAATGTCTAGCTGTGATATACATGGTTACCGTCATTACAAAGACAAAGGTGAAACTGATTGACTCGTTTGTGACGTGAGACAAACTCAAGTGGAGACAGCTAGTGGATTGAAACATCATCCAGGGGACACTTTAAGACAGAGACTCCCAAATCCGTTTTCCCTGTACCACTCACTTCATATTACATGGATCAGGTGTGCTCAGTCAATTAGAAGGTACCATATTAGATGAGGGACGGATGAAGACAAAGCAAGTAAGTAAGTAAGTACAAGTAAGTACAAGTAATATGAAGTGGGTGGTACGGGGATAGTTGGGAAAACAAACCGGGCAGGGGGTCCTTGAGGACCAGGGTTGGATCCTAACCACTGCTAAATTCAACTTAAATGGACATTAACAAATTTGCTCCATCTTTTAACATTGTACCAATGTGGTATTTAGCTTGACTACTTCTTAACTCTAATTAAATATAGATCTGCATTAAAAACAATCATATATAGGCACAAGTTTTAAATGTAATTGTATGATTTGTTTTGCAAATAATAAATACCTTCTAAAAAAAAAGCTAAATACACCTACCCAAAGTAATTTATGCTACTTACAGAAAATATAATATTCATGTTCAAACTGGTCTTCAAATTGTCACCCATCTGGCAGGGCGGTGAGAAACTCAGTGAAAGCTCATAGTTTTTTTTTTACTTTCACTTTCTGTTCCATGGCATCTGTTCTATTATTATAAACTAAATTCTCAGCTCAGCTTTTACTGAGAAAAGAAAGTAGCAAAATTATTTTTTTGTAATTAAACAAACAAAAAAAAAAGAATAAAAAAAAAAAACAGCAAAATACAACTATCAAAAGGGGCAAATACACTGACGGACTGACAAACATATATTTCAAAAAACTAACAATAACCCTATAAGAATAAATAGAATACATTTTCTTGTACTTGAAAACAAACAGTATGTTGCACTTTGGTGTATTTAACTTTTCGTAACAACTTGGCAGCTTCTAATGACAATTAACATATTTTGTGCATGTTTGTTGCGGGCAGAGAAAAGAGAAAATAAAATGTAACATGACTTTAGGGGCGTTTAAAGGGCGACTTCACCAATTTCCAATTTGCTTTCTATGACTTTAGTTTAGACTGCAAATTTATAACATCAGCCAGAGGAGTTTTTCATTATTAGAAATTGCGACGATGTCATCTTGGGGAGCACTGGAAAAGTGGACCATGATTTCAAACTCCATAGTATGAGCAACAAGATGACATAATCTCAACTGAAGATTCCTTTCAAGTGATGAGGCATTTTCTAACTAGCCGTTGAGAGATATTTTAATGTAGAGGAGTCAAAAGGAAAGTTTAATGGCATTTATGGACATGTACTACTCAAACGGGAACCAAAAGAAAGAAACCAGAGAAAGCAAAAGCTTTGTATTGGAAGACGGTCCTTTTATTTGTGTGAAGTACTTCAGACTTCAACACCCTTTGGCACAGTTCAGAGCCTCCACTGTCCAATGATGTCACCTGCAGGTGAAAGTGAGACTGTTGTTTTTGTCATCTTCTCCTTGCATCCCGTGACACAATTCACTCTGAATAAATAGCACCAGATACCGATCTACCTACTTTATTCACCATATATAGTGCCTGTATATCTTTTACCTGTGCTGAATAGTACCAGTGCGGTAGGTTCTATTGTACCTGCATATATAGAGAAGGAGGCTGAGCCCCCTCAGTAATTCAGTGTCCTACGGTCTCATGTTTCAGGGAACCCCTGATATCTTTCAGTTTGGCCAACATTATGTGTGACTTCCTGTCTTTGACAGGGATATGACTGGAGGAGCCCTCTGGAGACAGGGTGACAATCGTCTTCTTCTTTAGTTTCTCGTTTTTTGTTAGGCTGCTTTTGTTTTGTTTTTTTATTTTAAACAAAGACACTTGCAGGTGTGTGCCTGTCTGCAAAAGTAAGAGTATGGTGAGACTCGTAAGGCTCCTCCATTGTTGAGACCTTTTATTTTCCTAATGCAGTTTATTATAGGATGTGTGCAAGAGAGACGCAGGAGATCCTCCTAAATAGTTAATTGTCGACTCCTATTTTTTTTCCCAGATTATAACCGTAAACAAGCTTCTGAAACACAAAGATGTTTTATTGGAATTAAGAGATTATGTCATCACACTGTTAAAGCTAACGCGTACCTCCTCAAATGTTAAAAATACAATTTCTGCTAGTCGGGTAGAGAAAACATGTAAAAATTGATTAAACTGCTTTTTGCGTGTTTATTGTTCTGTCTCCAATTACTTACTGTGAGCTTTCTGGTTTGGCTTCCCCTGTTCTCAGCAGTGGGCAGTGGAAAATCAATAACAATCAACAAATGAATTAAATATAAAATCATTAAATAAAACAAAAGTTCCTACATGGGAACTATGTTTTGCTGCTATAGAGTCAGTGTGGATTGAATGCAGTGTCAGTTCTGTAGCACTCATGTCTCTTTATCTATTTTGACTTTCCAGTAAAAATAAGTTTATATTTTATTTTTAATGGTGGCTATAATCACTTCTGTGATATAATAATCACTTTGATATATATATTTACTTTAAGAAATGGGCAAAAGTGAGTCCTTGTTCACCTCAAATGAAGTTTTGCTGTCTATTGTCTGATTGGTAGACAGTGAATTTGTGAATACAGGTGTGAAAGACCAACTCTGGACAATCTTTTAGATTTTGTATAATAAATTTCATTTTGTGTACTTCAGTTTCATAGTGTTGTATTTTATTCCACGCAACAGTAAAGCAATACCTACACTTCTCTTTAAACACATGTCAAAGTCCTTTTTGTCTTGCCCATTTTGTTCAGAAAAGGTTGTCATGTTTTCCTCAACCGAACAAAGCAAAGAGCATCCTCATGGGACTTTGGTAAGAGGTGAAACTCGAGCCCATCTCTAGTTAGTGTAGCGTAGGTTAAAGCATCCTCCTTTCAGAGTGAGGCAGAGAAAGAGGAATGGAGACAAATAGGTTCCCACAAGCAGAGAGAGGTCAGCTCTCCTGGGAAGTCTCTCCACTATTCTCTCAGAGTGAGGTGTGCTTTTTTTTTTTTTTTTACTTGGGTCTGGAGTGAAGAAAAGGCTCCCACCCATAACCTCACAATCCGTATTGGACAACTGCACAACAGCATGCACCATCTCTTACACACACACACACACACACACACACACACACACACACTGCATTAACCCGCTAATGGATTGACCCCCTCTGCTCTTTGTCTCGAGGCTCAGATCACTTTTCTGTAGCTCGACTGAAGAACAGCAGACGGGCTGCGTTCTCTCACACACCCATCACACCCAAACCTTGAAGAATAGGTGATCCACCTTTCATATACATTGGGCTGTGGTCTCGCACAGGATCCACGCCTGTGGTTTGCATGGTTTCACTCAGCATCTTCCGTTACTTCCCGCCATCCATTAGAAAAACGTCTGGCTACATAAACAGCACCAAAAAGCAATGTGTCCTTTTTGTATAATAAATTCATCTCAAAGTCCAATGATTTAATATCTGGAATAATAGGAACATTGACTGGGAGCTTTCCATAATTCCAAGAACCAGTGTATACATTTTAAGTTTTGCCACGGAGGCCATGTGACACCCCAGCAGAGATATTGGATGGGGCTATGTACCCATCCGTACTGTACTGTACTGCCCCAGATGACAAACGTCTTTAACTGGCACTGACCTCTCCTTGGATACGGCACCTCTGGCTCAACATGCCTCCCAAGATTATACTCCACGAACTGTCGGCAGCCAGGACCAATGCAGCTTCCACAACTACCATTGGTCTTTGGATGGACAATATACAGACGGTAAAACAACTGTCTGTTAAACGAAAACCTCTATACCTTTTAGCTGTCCTGAGTAAGTTTTATTTTCTGTGCATGTATTTGTTTATTTACTTAATTTTTATTCGATTTTTATTTTTTATGTATTTATCTATTTATCTTTAGACCCATGCATGAGGGGTTCGGGGGGAGGAGCTGGGGAAAATGTTAAAATGGTTTTGGGAATTGTGAAGTTGCTGTTGGCTCTTAGTTATGTTAATGAACTCAATCAAGATTAAATAACAACAACAAAAAAGAAATCAGAAGCCATGACATTACCCACTGTATCTATTATGTTAATGTTGTATTTATTTTCCATCCTGCTATAGGGATGTAGGAGCCTGTGCTGGGACAAAGGTTCAGGTCACTCAGTCACTCAGCAATGAATAAAACCACATAGAGAGAATTATTGTTCACAGCCTGACCATACCTGGCGTTAATCAGTTTCGGTTTTATTTTATTCCTTTTTTGTATTCAGGATTATTAAATTCTAAAGTTGTATGGAAGCAATTTAGGTTAATACAAAAGGGAACCGCTAATCTTTATATTATCATCTTTATTATACAGACACAACAAAAAGTACTGCCACTGTTTGGAAAGTCATCCTACAGCATTATGTCAGGTGTCCTGAACCAGCCCTGTAAGAAAAATGGTCCAAAATTCCTCCTGTAAATTGCTCAGGTCTAATTCCCAGATACAGGAAGAGCTTGCTTGAGGCCACAGCTGCCAAAGGTGGTTCAACCATTTATTAAAACACTGTTGCCATTACTTTTTTCCACTATTACTCTGTAAAGTTATTATGTTTGTTCAATGAGGAACGTAAAGATTGTGACTGTATTTTATCTGTGTTTTAGCTCAGAAATATTGTGTTTCTTGATTTTTGTGACTTTGGTGAAGATCAGGTCACATTTCGTGACCAATTTAGTAAGAAAATTGTAAGTGCGACTGTAATATATAAAAAATGATAAAATAGTGTGCAAGCTAGGGAACTATAATAAGTAATTACATGGGAATGTTTTTTGTAATCTAAATATCCAAAAATAAAGTAAAAAATCAGCTCAAAGTCAAAACCATTAAGCCTGTTTTTCTCTTTGTGACTCTCTACTCAGGAGCCACTTGCTCTTTTCATTGATCTGAGCTTCTCCTTCATTCCCAGTCCCTCGTTTTGAACAGATAATCCGTTAGGCCGCAGACATGTGCAATGTTTGAGTTGGTGACGAACAGCCTTGATCCACTTGGGTGAAGTGTCTTGTGACAAACATGCTACCTCACACTGGCGTCTGACTCTAAACAAACGCATCAAAGAGACTTGGGCGACGACGAGGGTTTCACATTTATACATCTTGTTTGAACTGCAGCCCAGGAGTTGCATGTCTGTGTTTGAGCAGGAATATTTGCATGTGTTTCTGTTCCTACCCATCTCCAGTGAAAAATCATGCTTACCAGTGAACTGCTACTGATTTCTGGCTGGTGTTTTCCCCCCTTACATCACTGCTCACAGCAAACTCTGTCACCTTAATGTGACGCTCTGTTATACCCTTATTTGCATTGTTCACACTATTTAAGTAATGTTTTTGGTGTGTTGTTGAAAGTTAGAGGGCATGATATGCAACCCTCGGTACACCCTCTGCAATCAGCACTGGCATTTATCTTTTTAAGAAACTGAAACATTTTCTCTCTTCACACTTTGCGTTCAAAGGCCTCTCCTGGAGATATTTTTGCTTGCAATGTATCAGACTTATAGGTTGCGTCTGTCAATCGACAAGAAGTAAACGTAAATGTAACCCCTTGAAAAACCTTTGAAAAGTATTTTTCTGTTTACAGTGTCGAATTGTGACAGCAAAACTCGTGGGCAAACCTGAAAATCCTCAAACAAATACAGGGAACAGGAACGAGATTCTGTAGCATTCGACCAGATTACAAAGCAAAATACTGTCACTTCCACAGCTTTGTTTTTGCATCATCACCCGCCCCCTGCTCGAAGGGCCCAAGCACCACCCCTTGCCCAATTACTCAGAGTATGTTTTCACATGTGAAACGCATCTCACACGGACAATCTCCTGATGTTGGCTGCATGTCTGAAAGGGAAACTCCAGAATGTCAGGGCCTGATCCTCCTGACTTTCTGTAGAGTTCATGTGTAAAACAGGCTTAAGTCTCCTGCTTTTGATGATATTGTGTCTTCTTCTGCTCATTGCTAAGTAGCTCAGCTTAAATTTACAAATGTGTCAAATTTAACAAGAATTCTTGGGCCAGTAATCATACGTCATTCACCCAAGATATGATTAGAAGAAATAAAGACTACTTGGAAGTAAAACATTTTTTTTTACCATGAATTAGCAATGTAATAGAAAAAAATGGCCTATGCAGGCTTCTTATGAAACTCACACTTAGTAAACATTTGGCTGCAGTGTGAATTTGCCAAAGTTAGGTGTCAAAACAGTTTACAGCTTCACAATCTCTCAAAAACCCAAAGCATGTATGCTGCTTCAGAAAGGAACTGTAACGTAAACCATGTGTCTGGAGCTGGAAAACCAGCAGCCTCTGATTTTTATGGTATGTTTGAGTTTCTTTATTTCACAACTCGCTGATCTGATGCTGATCTGTGTTAGTCGGGGTCACTATCTCTGGGAAGGTGCTTGAAATGTGATCCCAGTAAGCAACCCCCCCCCACACACACACACACAGACTCGCACACAAACACCCCCTCCTCCCATGGACTATTATAACTATCCTCACTTGCACTCCCTTCTCCAACCATCCTTCTCTCAGGGTTTGGTCACCTGCCAGGTCTGACAGTCATTATCCTAATGAGCACTGACAGCCTAAAATCAGTCTGGCTACAACACACACACAGCCTGTGTTCATTCACTTCATAACTGGATAAATGCCTCAACTTGTCCTCCACACTAATGGATTAAGTTTCTACAATGTAAATCAGGAGGGAGGTGTCTTCAGCTATAACTTAAAGAATATGAATAAAGATTTTCTGCATTTTTGTCTTGTTTTCGACAAATACTATAAAAACACTTAAACCAACAATGAATTAACTCTACTACCACATATAGGTGTGTGTCCGGGGTTATTCCAAGTTATCTTGTTGTCCAAAGACATCACCAACACATTTCTTATTTAGCCCTGTTTGAGCCTTCTTAAGTGTTATTTTAGGAAATTGATTGTTTTTTTTAGTGGAACTTTAAAGTTATAACGTGTTTCCTGTGTGTTTTTCTGCCAGACAAATCAGGAAGTGCATCATTTCATTGGGTCATGTCACTTCTCTTCAGGCTGACAGGTGTCTTTCTCATTAGATTACCTCTACCTTTATTTCTTCCTTAAGATTCTCAGGAAAAAGTACTATGCAATGAATGGGATATTGCAGGTTTTGCTTTTTCATGGTGGTATGGACTTGATGGTAGTAAGATAAATGTAGATTTAACACTACATTTATTTTTAATGAACAGCTAATATTTGCCTGCATGTCTTGTTATAACTTTTGCCTGCATGTCTTATTTCCCAAAGAGCTTCCAAGAGTCACCTTTAGAACCAGACAAAGAAATAAAGCCAGATCTAGCCCAGAATTAAGTTTTCAAGAATGTTTTTCCATTTCTGTTGTAAATGACTGGTACCTTCTTTAATTTGTGGAAAGAACTACAAGCCCATTATGCTGCTGCTCTGGGGCTCTAACAATGAATACAAAATTTAAGTCCTCTTTCCTTTTTTAAGCCTTCTCTCTTTCGGGCCGATACTTGGAGGAGATCAGCGAAGACCACGTTTTATTAAGCAGTGCGTGTTTCTCATGGGATATCTAATGGGAAAGACACCTGTCAGCCTGAAGAGTGACCCAGTGAGATGATGCACTTCCTGGTTTGTCTGGCAGGAAACACACAGGACTCGTTAGTGGCGAGTGTGTGTGTGTGTTTGTGTGGGTGGACAGGCTGCACAGGAGTTTGCCACTATGGTAACTGTCTCTGTGAGAACAATAACACCTGTTGCTCAGGGCTTGCAGACAATAGAGGCCAGATGGAGAGCAAAGGGTGGAGAAGCAAATGCTGAGCTAAGCAGGGACATCAAATCAAATTCATTTAGTTCTGCTGATGCCAAGATCCTATGGTTTTATTCTTAACCACTGCGTATATGGCCATCTGTTTTTCTCTTATTTGTCTCTTTTGTGTCTCCTTTGCCTCTTTGTTTATTTCACCTTTTGATGCATAAAAACATGGAAAAGTTAGTATTTTTAGAGATGAAAAATAAACAAATGAATGAAACCACAAGGGGGCACAAGCCAGTGTCTTCTTGTGCCAATCCAACGTTTGGATAAATGCAAAGGTTTGTGTCAGGAAGGGTATCCGACGTAAAACACATGCCAATTCAACATGTGAATCATGACTTCCACAGCGAATCTGACTTCCGTACCAGATCGCTCGGGGCCCAGGTTAACAACGGCCGCCACTGGTGCTGTTGACCTATAGGGCGCCGGGGGAAATGAGCCTTCTGTTGGTCGAAGAAGGAGAGGAGGAAGGCGTGGTGTGTAGGACTGACAGTTGGGACTATGACAGGAAAGGCTAGAGAGTTGGTTGACGTGATGAAGAGAAGGAAGGTGGATATACTGTATGTCCAGGAGACCCGGAGGAAAGGTAGCAAAGCTCGAAGCTTAGGAGAAGGGTTCGAGTTGTTCTACCATGGGTCAGATAGGAAGAGAAATGGAGCAGGAGTTATCCTGAAAGAGGAGTTTGTGAGGAATGTTGTAGAGGTGAAAAGAGTATCAGACAGTGTGATGAGACTGAAGCTGGAAATTGAAGGCGTGATGTTCAATGTTGTTAGTGGTTATGCCCCACAGGTAGGATGTGAGTTAGAAGAGAAGGAGAAATTCTGGAGTGAGTTAGATGAAGTGATGCAGAGCATCCCCAGAGGTGAGAGAGTGGTCATTGGTGCAGATTTTAATGGACATGTAGGTGAAGGGAAGAGAGATGATGATGATGTGATGGGCAGGTTTGGTTTTCAGGACAGGATCACAGAAGGACAGATGGTGGTAGACTTTGCAAAGAGGATGGAAATGGCTGTAGTGAACACTTTCTTCCAGAAGAGGCAGGAACATAGGGTGACATATAAGAGCGGAGGTAGAAGCACTCAGGTGGACGACATCTTGTGTGGACGCTGTAATCTGATAGAGATCAGTGACTGCAAAGTAATGGTAGGGGAGAGTGTAGCCAGACAACACAGGATGCTTGTGTGTAAAATGTCTTTGGTGGTGAGGAAGAAGAAAAGGACAAAGGCAGACTAGAGGATGAAGTGATGGAAGTTGAAATAGGAAGAATGTTGTGTAGTTTTTCAGGGAGGAGATGAAACAGACTTTGGGTGGTCAGGAAGTGCTTCGAGATGACTGGACCAGGGCCAAGAGGGTACTTGGTGTGTCATTTGGAAAGAGGAAAGTGGACAAGGAGATTTGGTGGTGAAACAAGGAAGTTCAGGAGTGTATACAGAGAAAGAGGTTATCAAAGAAAAAGTGGGACACTGAGAGGACTGAAGAGAGTAGACAGGAGAGGTGGCAGTAGAGTTTCTGACTAGACCTTGGAGAGTGAGAGGATGCCCAAGCCATGGAGGAGAAGTGTACTGGTTCCTTTTTTTAAGAACAAGGGAGATGTGCAGAGCCGTGGCAACTACAGAGAAATAAAGGTTATTAGCCAAACAATGAAGAGTAGTGGAAGCTCGGCTAAGGGCAGAGGTGAACATTTGTTAGCAGCAATATGGTTTCATGCCTAGAAAGAGTCCAACAGATGCAGTATTTGCTTTGAGGATGCTGATGGAGAAGTACAGAGAAGGTCAGAGGGAGTTGCATTGTGATTTCGTAGATTTAGAAAAAGCGTATGACAAGGTGCTGAGAGAGGAGCTGTGGTATTGTATGAGGACGTCTGGAGTGGCAGAGAAGTATGTTAGAGTGGTGCAGGACATGAGATGAGCTGTAGGTGTGACAGAGGAGTTCAAGGTGGAGGTGGGTCTGCACCAAGGATCGGCTCTGAGCCCCTTCTTGTTTGCTCTGGTGATGGACAGGCTGACAGATGAGGTTAGACAGGAATCTCTGTGTACTTTGATGTTTGTAGATGACATTGTGATATGTAGCGAGAGGAGGGAGCAGGTGGAGGAAAATCTAGAGAAGTGGAGGTCTGCTCTGGAAACCAGATTGAGGTGGTTTGGACATGTTTAGAGGAGAGACTGTTATTATATCGGTAGAAGGATGCTGAGGTTGGAGCTTCAAGGCCGGCAGTCTAAAGGAAGACCAAAGAGGAGATTTATGGATGTAGAGAGAGTGAAGTTGGTGTGAGAGAAGAGGATGCAGAGGATATGGATAGGTGGAGGCAGACCCATGAATGGAAAAGAACAGAAATAAACAAATGAATCATCGGTATGTCTTGCTCACTAAGTTAAGCATTAGTAAACCCCCAGGTTGTCCCTAGTGTCTGCTGCGTACTTGTAAGTCTCTTTGGACAAAAGCATCTGCTAAGTGACTAATTGTAATTGTCTGTGTTGGCCCTGAGATGACTGTCCACCTGTCCAGAGCGTATCCCACCTCTCGCCTCCTATGACAGCTGGGATAGGGTTCAGCCACTCTGCAACCCTAAACAGGATAAGGACTTCCAGAGCAAAAAGACCAAACCAGAGAGGACGGATTCCGATTTTTTCCTGTTAGCACTAGCTTAAGGTCCAAGTAACTTTAAAGCAAGAGCCAAATGTGTGGAAGACACTGTGTTTGTCTGTAACACATGTAATGATCACAGTAGCATGATACAATTATTTGCTTTTGATCCGGTAAAGTGGAAGAGACATCCGAGCCAAGGCAGGGGCACTGTGGACAAATAGACAAATCCAAAAAGACAATGTCACTTGCATGACAAAAATGTGGCTTTCTGTTTAGGCCCAGCTCAGGGGTGTGCTTATCTGTTGTAAGATCAGTGCAGGGCAAATGGAAAGTAATAATTAGCAGATGCTTTTGCTCAAAGTGGGAATCCAAAAGTAGCACACGCCACGTAGCACACACCATGTAGCTGGGAGGAACCAGCAATCAAACTACTAACCCTGTGGACTCCAGCCTCCCCCCCCCCCCCCCACCGACTCAACTTTGACAGAGGAAAGAGATTCCATCTTGCAATGAAGCAATTTTGGCCGTTCTGCTTTTTCTGGCACTTAGTAGCTCCTGTTCAACAACATATGAGAGCGTTCACTCTGCTTTCATGGTGAGGGGTCATTCAATTCTTTGTTCCAGTATGTAACCAGTCAGGCCAGCCAGGTAATTAACCTCGAGGCAGCTGAAGAAGCTCAAGCAGCCGCCGGCAGCCTCGATCCAGTTTTACACTGCCATCATGGACTCCCTCATCACATCATCCATCACTGTCTGATACAGTGCAGCAAACACACAAGGCACAGCAAAGGCCATCACCGGGTGCAACAGCTGCACTCCACCTTCTTTACAACCTGCACAACCTTAGACATCAGTGAAAATAGGTTTCTGCCTTTTGTGTATTTCATTCATTTCTTAACATATTTCGTCTACTGTCCTTCCGTGTTCCATTCAGGGAGAAAACACTAAGACATGATCCCACAGTCCTCATAAGTTGTATGATTAGCCCCTGCAAGGAACAGGCAGCACAACGGGGCAGACATTTTGGATCCCCCTTTATTCCCCTTTATAAATGTCTGTGCATTCAAGTATAAATCTAAGCCGTCGCTGTCGCACTTGCCAGGTTGCCATTGGAAGTATAGGACTGACAGCTGAATAGAACAGGAGAATGTGGGAATCGGAGGTTTTCTGCCCTGTCAGGGTCGCCATCTGCTCTTTATCCATGCTGGCACCTAGCCCTGGCCGAGCCCTTGGCACCTTTCACACACACACACACACACACACAAATTGCATGTGTAACTTAATTGCAACTTTGCTAAGAGAAGCAAGGAAAAGCGTCCGCACGGCACTGCACACAAACAAGTAAAAGGCACGCAATGCATCTTGAACTTGTGCGATGTGTGAATGGGTTTGAATATTTTGAGTTTCCTGCTGCGTTTCTGTCTCTTATTGAAATGAGCTGATGAATGGAAGGACAAAAGTAAGTGTTTATTTGTGGATGTTCTTGTGTGTGTGTGTGTGTGTGTATTTGTACACATGAAAAACAAAGAATATGTTTTAGTGATTGAGTAGCAAGACAAGAGGTCCTTAAGTGTTTTGTGTGTGTACTCCAGTGTGAAAGCAATTGTGATTTTGTTTTCCAAAGGAGTGGGTGGAGAAAATGCGTGAAAAGTGCGTGACAAGCACATTTTCTCTCCTTTTGGGTTACTTGGCTCAGTTAGTGTGTGTGTGTGTGTTTGTGTGTGCGTGTGTGGAAGGTGATGATGTTGGTTCCTAAAACAAACCAGCAGCTGTTTTAAAGCACACACCCGTCCATTCATCTGTTGGCATCTTAGATTTCTTCACACTTTTACATAAACAAAAGTAAAGTTATTCTGAAAATAGTTTCTCTGTAATGAAATTTTGAAATTATATAGAAGTACCAGCAGAAGTTCACGCGAATGAATGAGCACTTTACTTTGCAGGCAGTTTAGGAATATGTACAGAAAATGAAAAACAAATTCAGGCATGTTATGCCATATTTACATGGCTTTTAATCCGGTAAAACATCTATGACTTGTTTGTGAAATAACAGATAACTGCACTAGTTTCACTGATTGACCTCCAAATTAAACCGTACAGGCTCAGCTCATCAGAGCTATTTACAGAGTGCATCTAGATATTATCCAGAGTTGCTGTAATGCAAACGTCCGAGTCAGTTGGTCCAGACATTATGCAGATTATACCCAGTCAGCTCCCTAGTTCAGCATCCAGATAATATATATGACAGAACATGTGTGAATAGAGCTTGTATTGATACGAGCAAGTGGGCGTGTTGATGATTGTGACTGTCATGAAAGCAGACAAATATGATTGTCTCACTGACAATCTCCTGTTGTGTGTTACATCTGTGAAACGACACATCTGTGTGTGTTTATGGCTTAGGAGTCAATCCCTCAATACAGGCCTGTCAATAACCTTTGTAGCTCACGAAAGACCACCCAGATGTTTGTCTGTGTGTGTGTGTGTGTGTGTGTGGTCTTCAAACTGGCGTTGTGTTGTGTGTTATCTATCCACTCCAGTCCGTCCATTTATACAACAAGTGTGTTATATCACCACGACGTGATGAGCATTTTGTTAATCTATGTTCTCGTGTGAAAGGGTTGCTTAATGACCCAGCATAGGCATAGACACCCGCCGGTGGAGTTGAAGGATTTGGTGTGCAAATTCCTTAATTTTATATTTTGAATTGTGACTTCGGTGCTATGGACTCATCTCGTCATCTTTTGTCCTCCTTCGAGCACTGTGTTCTTTAACTCACAACTCGGTACGTCACCCCGTGTTGCACAGAAAGAACTTCTTTAGAGTTACATGAAAGACTGTGACTGCTTTTAATTTGGATCTCCTGAAGTGAGAAATGAATACTCGAACCCTCTAAACAAAAGATCATCCCTGCTCAGTTTACTGACAAGAGATGAGTCACAAGTCACAACTGGCTTGTCTCATGTGTGTTAAGTGCGATTCCTCAGGCAAGTATCAAGAATAACTTTTCACTTAAGGCTCACACACAATGTATTAACTGTGCTGTCACATTATGTGTTTCTTCAAGAGCCCAAGCCGAGCAAACGCCCCATAATTTCAAAGCTGACCTATTTTCAAGGCAGTGGTTGTTGTCTGGAAAGTGAATGCGTTCATTATTCAATCACAACTGCAAGAGATTAGGAGACATTAGAGGCAAGATTATCAATGTATTTGCACACTTCATTTTTTAAGTCTTTTTAGGAGTATTCATGGTTGGGGGGGGGTATGTTCTACACTCGTTCCTGTCACCTTGATTTTTGACACCTTGACAGTCCAACTGGAGCACAGCAAGATGAAAAACACGGAGAGTCTCTTCTTTTTGTTATATGCTTTACATTCAACCAGCTGGTCTCTTTGCAGGGAGAATGTTTAAAGATGGAAGGAGAAAGAAGATTAGAAGCGTATTTCAAAGGGCAACTTTGGCTAAAAGACACACACCCCTCACACACCTGTGCAAACTCTCCATGCGATTTCCTCTCTCAGGTCACACACATACACACATTTCCTGTGGTTAAACACTGCCCGGTCTGTTCTCCTGGGGCGTTGGCTGCTGGGCACTTGGTCAATATGTACCCAAGCGCAATGCTTTAAGGCTCTGGGACTGGCGTGCAGACAACACACACACACGCGGATACACATGCACACGAATGCCGCATACTAATACGTAGAAAGTTCATACATAGAAAGAATTTGGGTTGACGATGGCCGTAGCAATGCAAGTGCTGACCTTCACGTCTGATTTGAGGCTGACATTTAAAACAAATAACCCAACATTTTATCCAAGTGTTACGACTGTAATTACCTTACAACACACGGAGAGCAGGATATGAACTTGAGGCTTCAAAGTCCTACTCTTTGTCCTACACAAAGTCATGATGTGTTTTACCAAAATGCATGTTGCTAGAGGTTTGGTGATGTCGAAGATACTTATAGAGCTAGTTGGTCAACTGCTGTAGCTGCAGAACTACTTGCTAAAGACTTGAATGGCTCGAAAAATACAGGAATGTCCCAGAGGAAACTGCAGTTCAGGTCTAATTTTATATCATTGCTGTTAGTGATTTCTACTGAGATATATTATTGCATATCATATAACATCAAAGGAGCAGTAATATTTAAGGGAAACCTATACAACTTTTTTACTAACCCTAACCATTTTTTATTTGGGGCCTAAACCTATCCTTTGTGTCTTTGCACATGTCCCCAATCAAACCACTATATTTCCACAGTTGTAATCCAGAGTTTCTCACAGTTTAGTAAACTAAAGGCCAAAAGGGATGCATGGGGGTACTATTTCTACAAAGAGAGGGTAGGAACAAGCCACCTCTAATGCTCTAAAAGTCGAAGGACTTGGTGGATTTACACAACCCGAGAGAATGAGTCCACTGATTGCAATGATTCCATTAAATGTAACTCAATTCATGCAAAATATACACGTGGATAAGAAAAACACTTTTCACACTTTTCAAATTCTTTTCAAATTCTCACTGCAATCAGCTACATTACTTGTCTTTTTGGGGATAAACCTTTATTTGTTCCCCAGTGCGGAAATTTCAAATTTGTGTAAATGTGAGACGCATTTCACCATTAACTGACTCAAAGTCCTGTTGGAAACAGTGTTGTATCCACACCGCCGGGCAGTAAAAGTAAGAGGGGGCTGATTTTTAACACACTCGTGATCACACACACACACACACAATATCCTCTGTTTGCACAACTCGAAGCAAATTTCTGAAGAATGACACAGATATGAAAAACTAAACTTAAACTCCTTATTGTGGTCGACAGCTCATTCAACATCTGTCCTCACCACAGAGGACGTGACACACCATTTGCAAACACACTTCTATTCAGGCAAAACGTACTTCAGATTGACGGAAGATTAATATCTTTTAAAAAAATCTAGTTGCAGTGTTTTAACATTATTTCCTGGGATTGAATAAAGTTGCTGACGTATTAAGTAGTTTTTGTCTCCCAGTTTGGTGATTCTGTTGTTTTTTTGGATAAAACTTTGTTTTGTTTTGTAGTTTTTTTTGTTTTTGTTTTTTTTTTTGTCCTTTCGGCTTATCCCGTGACTTCAGGGTCGCTAGAGCAGATCATTTGTCAGCATGTTGATTTGGCACAGTTTTTAGACCGGATGCCCTTCCTGATGCAACCCTCCCCAGTTTCTACCTAAACTAAATAAACAAATCAAAACCTGTCCTGTCACAGCACTGAAACAATATAGATTTTTCTCTACCCCTGACAAAATCTGTATATTTAATGAACCTAAATGTACTTGAGACACAAGTACAGTAACTGTTTAGTGCAGTGTATAAGGAGTACAATGCCAAGTGTGAACTATAGTGTGCTGTAACATATACAGTTTATTAAAAAGAGTAATACAAAGACTTTTTTATCAATATAGTATTTAATGCACATTCAGCTAGTGCAACGTTTCCTTCCCCAGCAATTAAAGTTAATTTTTAATTATTCTTTAAGGGGGGTTGTGCAAACTTTTGCACTGATGTAATTTTTATTGTTTAGCTATAATGTCTGTTACACTCTCTGGCCATTGTTCTTACCTCCTATGATGAAAGGACATTTGTGCCAGCTGATTATTATTATTATGATAGGTTACGTTTTCCTATCCTGACACGCAACTCCAGGGCAGGGGATGCGAACTCAATCCTAAAACTAACACAACAATATTGCATATTCAGGTGTCACAAATGCTCTTTCATCATCAGAAGTAACAAAAATGGTCAAAAAGTGTTTTTAAAGAGCTCTAACAAATGCACCACTGTTCCCGGTGCTCAGACACTGCTCAGACCATGAGATATTACCTGACATGTGCAGTATGTTTGACTATACATTATCATATACTGGTGAACTCCAAGGCACATACATCAACTCAGAAAATAAGAAACCACAGGACCCCCCTAAACTTAAGACATGTATTATAAGTAACTGCTCTTTTAAAAAAAATGTTTTATCTTAATTATTTGAAACTTGTTTAGTCCCGTATATATTTTTCCTCACACCTTTTTCTTCCAGAATTCTTTGATTTACTTACTTTTAAGTAAAATTTTTAAATTGTATAATATAAACCTTGCAATATTAGATTCAATGTTAACTAAACTTACATATATTTCAGAAGCCATTGCACATTTAACCAGAGGTGGTAAGTACATTTACTGCTAGCACTACAAGTATTACTTTAGTACAATTTTGTGGCACATGTACTTCCATTTTAGACTACAGCTGAGCGAACCAGGTCAACTGTAGATGTGAGGAAGTTTATTTCAGCACACACAATCATCCACAGTATTTGCCGAGCCTTTAGTTCCTACTGACCAAGGCAATCGCTCCCTCTGACCTGGCCTCTGACCTTTTGCCTCGGTATCACCTGCAATAAACGCCACCCGTTTGAACAAGGCATTCTTAGTCAGGGTGAGGCAACAATCAGTATCAAGAGGCAACAACAGCAGACCCCAGAGAGGGCCGGTTGCCAACCCCCTCTCAGCTTTATGACTCTCATTTAATATGGCAGGCAAGCAGAGTAATGTGTGTGATGACTGTGTGTGTGTGTGTGAGAGAGAGACAATGGTGTGTTCCTGGATTTCTGTGTGTTTAGGAACTGATTTAAGACTGGAGGGAATGAGTGTACACCAGTGTAGGAATCCAGCTGGCTCCACTGTGAGCTAACCATCAACTAGTAATGAGTTCAGAGACAGACAGACATATAAACAGACTGACAGGTACATGATGGCCGGTTATAACTAGACAGAAAGAAACAATTATGATTTTTTTCAACGTGCTTCTAAGTGAATGCCAAAAATCATAAAAATCACAGTGAGCTTTTAGTTACTGATGCCATCCAAAACATGATTATTTTAACTTTGAATATTGAACCTCATCTGTTTCCCTTGTTTTGCTACGTGAAGCTGGTAAAACCATCAAATCTTATTTCTCGAAAAATTGACACATAAAATATAAATAAAAAGGGTGTCACTTGCAGGTGTTTTTAAAACTTATTTTTGGTTGGAAATAGTTCAAAGACAACACGTCAAATGTTAAAACTCAGAGGTTTGATTTTTTTTTTTTTTAAATATACATATGCTTTTGAAACTGATGCAACAAAAGATTGAAAAAGTAGATGGGAGCAAAAATGGAACGTCTGGTGCAATCCCACCTGCTGTTACGGTGCACGGACGTGAGGACACAAACTGAAATGATCAAAGCACCGGCAACATTTACAGATTATACAACAACTAGGATTAAGGATGGGCACAGTGTCACCAGTCTGTGAAAAAATGCCTGTTCAGCACCTCGAGAATAGTGTTTCTCCTTGCAAAGAACCTGTGGATTTCATCAACTACACTTCACCATCTTCATAATTCAGAATCTGGAGTGTTCTGTGCACACAAGAGACTTGGCTAATAACCTGTTTTACGTGGCTATGATCTTCGGGCCATTAACACCATAATCGGGGTTTCCCCCGGGTAGATTTCTGTCGGAGAACCCTGATTTCTGCTCAGACAACTGGAGGAAGTTTGAAGACAGAGAGACATTATATCCATCTCATCTGGCCTGAGAGCTCCTTAGAGTCCCGCCGAAGGAGCTGGAAATCGTTGGTTTGGGTAATGGACGCCTGGAAAGCCTTACTAAACCTGCTGCCCCCCGTGACCTGACTGTGGATAAGCAGAAGACAGTCTGATTGTGTTTCTGAGGAGCCAATCTAAAACTGTTACATCACTAAAACCGGCATTATCTTTTCACAAAATGGATGGGTTTACTAATCAGTCCTGAAAGCTTACGCCCCTACACGGTCAAGCCAAAGACAACCCATGCTCCCTGATAGGACGGAAGAATTGCTGATACACTCTTTGCAGAATGATGGTGGGGGGCTCACAGTAGAATCTTAGTAGTCTTAGTAGTTAAACTGCATAAGTTGATGCTCATAACACACACTCAGTGATCATAGTGCCATAGAAAGTAGTAAAAGTACAGTAGTCCATATAGTAACATTGTAATGTGTGTTAAGAGACAGTTTAGATTTGTTTTGTTAACTTTTGCTGGTTCATCTTACCTTTAGGAGAAATTGGATATCTATCAGGGTTTGGTTTACATTGAGCAGCAGATGGCACACACCGAGTTGGGAGGATGCCTATAAAGCCATGCTACAAGAAGACATGGATAGTGTTTCAAAATATCTGTTGAATCAGTCGAACCTTGAAATATCACCACTTGTCAGTTTAAAATGGTCCGTAGCGCAAGCTGATTCCTGCCAGGTGCTTTGAGTTTGAAACGTCTGACAGGCGCATTGTTCCAGTTTTACAGCGTTATATCTGAAGCGCTTAGAAATTGTGTGCAACCAGTTGGATTCCTGTTCACATTCCCAAGGCATTGTTTCTGAGAAATCTCAAAACACCACTTATGTTATCAAATTACTTCATAATATTACTGTGAAGGTGTGTAATCTATGTTTTTAATCTTTGTGTGTAATTAGTTGTTTTTCCACTACAATATCAGAACACAGTCAACAGCTGCAATTGAGACACAGGGAATAATTAATTCACTGGGACGACAATGTAGAGGAAAATGTAATTAGTTTATATTTTTACTCCACCGCATTTCTTTTACATCTTTAGCTAGTGGTCGCTCCTATTAGACAAGGATTTATAACAGAATATAACTAATAAATTGGTTTATGGATTATTAATTGTAAAAATAGCTTGAAAATGTTCATATTTTAGTTTCAAGGTAACTTTGGCCTTTATTTGATTTTAGTTTAGTTTAGTTTTTTAAACACATGAAGTAAATTGTTATGTTATAGGGAAAAACATTTGTACAGCAGTGGAAAGTAATTATATCCCTTCACTCAAGTTTTGCTGTGCTTATACCTTATTTGAATATTTGTATTTTATGTGACTTCATAACATACTCCACTACAATGCAGTGGGGAAATATTGTAGGACCTGTGATTCCTATATGTACATTTATTTGACAACCTTAATTTCTAGATACATTCAGTAGTGTATTACATTTACAAATACATTTACCTAAGTACTTTACTACCCATGTACAATTTAGAGATATTTACCCAAGTATTTCCATTTTTTGCTGCTTTATAGTTTTAGAAATCTGAATACTAAACAAATTACACTATAATAACAAAACTTTTTTGTGAAATTCACAAGCTACCCAGCAGTGCGTGAAGTCATTCAAATTACAATTATTAGATCAAAACATATTATCATAACCAATGTGCAAAGTCAATAAATTTGCCTCATCATTACCATCTGCAACTTTAAAGTGATGCATCATTTATCATATTCATTGTGGAGCCGTTCTGCATAAAAACCTTTACTTCTGGTGTTTGATAAAGTCTTTTTTAAACGACATTAAGTAACATTTTAAATGCACGACTTCTACTTGTGAGAGAGTATTTGTACACTGCAGTAATAATAATAGTAATAATAATTAATTTTACTTAATTAAATGATCTGAGTACTTCTTCCACCTTTGGTTACTTGCAAATGCATGGTGTATTAATATGGATTAAGTAACTTGCATTAACGTGCATTAACAATGTTTTGCCACTTTATACTTTTTAACTTTTACTTTCTAGAAAAGTTTTAAAGCCAAGACTTGTAGACTTTTGTGACACTTTCACCTAAGGCAGTGTCCTGGGTAGCCTTCTGACCACTGATGCTTTACCACCAACAGGTCCCTAATATATGTCATTTATTAAGGTCTGATTCCAGATGAATGGAAAATAAAGAACAAAACATTTAGAGTGAATGATTTTTTACAATGAAACGTGTGGCCATTTCTCATCTGCACAGACAGTAGTGCATGAAGTCTTACAATGCTCCCAGCCCCCACTGACTTCCTTATTTCTTTGTGTGTGTGTGTGTGTGTGTGAGTGTGTATTCTCCCTCCACAGCACAAAGCTGCAATTGGTTGGCCCGACTTGGAGGGGGGAAAAAAAGCGAGTAGCAGGGAGATAGTGCTGACTTAGGCACTAGGCCCCATTGTTCTTGTCGACTCGTAACCCTACACCTCCCTGCCTCCAGCCAGCCAGCCCATTGGCCAGCAGCAAGTGCTGGAGCCAGGGGGACTGCGGTGTTAAACAGCACCACAAAATCTTATCTCTTCCTCCAATAGTCCCACAATGAGAGAATTCAGCAGCCAAAATCACAACGGACACAGGGACATTCAGGTTCCAAATATCTGCTGCATCTTAACAAGTTAGGGAGAGGTATTGTGTTTTGGTGATAATCAGGTCACTTTATGTAAAGGTTTCTACTTGTTTGTTGTGTATTACTTTGACAGAAAATGTTGTAACTAGAGCTTTTTTTTTTTTTTTTTTTCCAAATGTCTGTGAGTCTGTCAGCTCTGTATGTTCTCTGTGAGACAATGGAGTAATGTAGGGATGACGCGAAGGCAGCATGAAGTTAGCATCCCAAGGAAAGCAAAAACGATTTTTCCAATGCCATTCGGATTTTTCTGGAAAATAAGCTCTGTGACAAACAAGATTTATGATGTCTACATGTTTTTTTTTTTTTTGTAAGACAATGTTTATATATGAACATCAGTTGATTTTTAAAGCCCAAAGCTAAAAGGACTCATTCTTGCAGCACTCCAAATGCATTTTGTAATCTAGGCCAGTGTTTCTCAATCTTTTTTGGCAAAGCAATATCTGACTGCAATTTCTTATCACGTGTTGAATGTCTGGTGATAAGCCATCAGTTGAACGTGTACCAGTTAAGAGATTGTTTTCCTGCTTTTCTTTTTTCCCTTTTTGGAGATCTGAATAATAAAAAACTACACAAATGTGATATGAAAACTATGCCGTTTTCTGCTTTTCTATCTTCTTACTAATCTTGACATCTACCAGTTACATTTTCTAAATGCATTTCATATTGTTTTAAACAGTTGCTCAAAGATGAAACATAATGCCACAAGCTGTTTTTTTTTTTCAGCAAATCTGTTACCAAATAGGTCTGTTTTCTTGGAACTAAACGATGAAAGAGAAGAGCATTTGGTTTGTATTTCTCAGTTTCGCAGAACTAACTAATCAGCTATGCAGATCAACTTCCTCAGACCCTTTCATGTAACACTGGAATACATTTTAACATTGCAGATATTGTCATGATATCACAGGGGAATGATCACCTCAAGCAGACAGTTAACCAAGTAGAAAGTCAAGGCAAAAACAAGGGGCAGAGTAATGGGATCCTCTGTTAAGTAGGCTATTACAATCCTCAAGGTGATAAATCGGTTCCTCTGCTTCAGATGGGTGAGTTTAGTGAATTGCAACTTGCAAGAAAGAAGCTGGACATTGATTTCTTCACATCAGGCATGACATGTTCTCCGGGGGCACAGGATGGTGGTTGTGGTTCTCCTGACACACTTCCCAAGAGGAAGCGGTAGATATTCAGTGACATATCTGGGACACCATGGTGTTCCCAGTTACACCAAAATAGTGTTGGAAGAAATCCTTAAAAGTAAAAGGGGAACAAAATAACTCTTTCATTTGGTAGACGCTTGTCCAACAGAATAAGACACCCACTTAAATTCCACCAGAATAAGAGCTACTGAAAGTTTTATCAAAACTTTTAGTGCATTTTATGTAAAGTGACTTACAACGAAAGAACACACAATGGGCAACTTTGGGTGCCCAGGGACACTTTAACTGGGGATCAAACCATTGATTCCACAAGTTCATTCAGTTCATATCAGTATTCTGAGGACCAAAGTTTTTGGTTTCATTCACCATCAACATGATGCAAAGTTATTCATAATCTAGCAAAAAAAAAAATGTTTTGGGCAAAGAAGTTTTTTGAGTAATGTAATGGTTTGTGTGAGAAATAATTCAGAGGGGGAAAAAAACAGAGAGCCGGAATATTTCAGGCTCTGCTCAGCCTACATGTACGTTCACACGGACACATCCACCCTCACCGGCGTTCTCTACGTTAACAACAGGCAACACGTCACATACAGAATCATGACTGTCCAATTTCATGCTCTCATAGCTGAGCCATTGTTTGGCTCCTGTGTCGCCGGACAATTAGCTGCTTTTCCCATGTGAGACAACTGGTTTCCCGAAGCCTACACTTATTAGATTCCGCCCTGAGTGTATGAATATGGAGGAGGGCAGGCGCTGAGGGCACAATGCCCTGCTCCTGTCCGAGACCCCACATCGAGCTTGGTCATGGATTGAAAATTCTGCCCACGGTCACTACATGAGACAACAAGGCCCTTTCAGCCGGGGGGCCGGCCAGAGTCTGCCTTGGCAGCGTAATTTTGTGCATTTGTGTGCACACTTCTCCTGGGAATGCTAGACAGTGAAGTGTCATTTAATCACCATCAGAAAACTAAACACCGACTGTATAAATATGATAGAACAACTTTACTTCTCTTGCACCGTTGGCTCTGGATCCACAGTTAGACGTCTGCTATTTATTTTTGGCTTTCATGTTGAGCCACGAGGGATTAAACACCAGTAAAGAGACCAAAATTAGCTTACTCTGAAGATATTTAGCCACAAAAAAAAAATCAATGACAAATGAATACACACAAACCAAAGTGTGGTGATGCCTGGTCTGAGGGGTTTACTAAATCTGGTTTTCCCATGTAGATTTAATTAGGATAAAGCTGATTTATGCAGAAAACCAGTTTTTAATCAGCTTTTAAAAGCCTGTGCTCTAAAATAAGGTAAAGAGGGACAATTCGGATGACTAAGCCAGTTTCCTGTGGCTACATCTAAAGGCACTGCATGTATGAACTGAGTCTTCTGTGCTGTTTTCTCTCTCTCACCATCCTCCACCCTGCACACACTCACTCCACTCATTTGTCTTCTCTCCTCTGATTCTTCACTTCCTCTCCCCTCCCCCCTTTTCCTCCGCTCTCTTCTCAGTTTGGGGTGTACAATCAGCTGTCTGGCTCCTTTTTTCATCCCCATGTTCCTTCAAAAAGTCAAAGCAGGGCCTCTCTGTGGTATTAAATATCTTTATTAAACTGCTGCCTTGGGGGCTCCCTCCCTCAGCCCTCCTGCCTTCTTCTTTTCTCCTCTGTACATCCCAACTATCCTCACAAACTTGGCCCCTGTCGGTTTCTCTTCAAAGGCTCCTGCCATGCGGGTTCTGCCAGCTACCTGCTGCGCTGCAAGATCGTGTACAATAGCCTTCGCTGGCCCCCGCTGCGTTAAACCAGACAAGCACCACCACACTCGACTGGGCTACATCTGATGGGGGGACTTTGTACAGCCAGAGTCCAAAGGATCAGCAAGTTGAGTGAGACAGAGGAGGGAGGGGGGAGTGTGTTTCTACTTGCACCTTTTGGTGATTTCACTGATGTGAGTAGTTTCACTGTGTGTGTGTGTGTGTGTGTGTGTGTGTGTGTGTGTGTGTGTGTGTGTGTGTGTGTGTGTGTGTGTGTGTGTGTGTGTGTGTGTGTGTGTGTGAGTGTGTGTGTTTTAGGGATATGAATCGCTCCACTGCCTTGAGAACAAAAATCCACACTCTTTGGTTGCTACAATTTTGTACCTTCCCACTCTTGACATCCCTCTCTCTGGCGGTGGCTACTGTCAGATGTATACACGCAAGTCATCTGTTATCACAGTGATAATAATTCAGTTGTTAGCTGCTACTAATTACCAAAATCACCGAACGTAGTAGCACTGGAGTGTTACTTAGATAACCATGTCTCTGAACAATTAGTTTCCGTACCACTGTCACACTGCACACTGTCTCTTAAAAATGATGTTTCCAGGCAACTTAACTGCAAATGCATTTGTGGCAGACACAGTTGCACCCAGATTACGTTTTTAATCAACATACCAAGGATATGTTGAAATTTTAATCACCAAGTGGCAAATATATTGAGGGAACATGTTTGCAAAATTTACAAAATGTCCAATCTTCTGGTACAACATTCAGTTTTTGGGACTTTAGCACTAATAAAGTATTTTATGATTATCTTTAAGTACTCACAACACATAGATGGTGACTGATGAAAAACCTTTCTTTCTCAATAATCAAAAGCCATGATCAGTTGCCATAAGTACATTTCCTATGAAAACATAGTTTCAGTTTCAGTTAAGTGGTATATGTAATTTTTAGGAGACAGGGTTGGATGAACAAAAACCAAAAAAAAAAAAACAATTATTCAGCTTGTAGGCTCCTATGGTGCGGAACCATTTGTTCTAGCAGCTAAGATAAAGCAATGAGATTATCTAAATCTTTATTTACATATCATCTCTTCAATGCTAAAAATCAAAGTATCCCATACTGCAATATATTATAACATTGCAGTACTGGTATTATACGTTTTTGGAGTGTGGGGATGCACTGGAGACTTCACATGCGGCTGCACACGTTCAGATTTTCTGTACACTGAAAAATGCTGATCAGGCTTGTCTGAACTGTACTTAGTTACACTTTAAAAAATCACAACTGTATGTGGAAAACTTGTAGAACAGACAGGTACACTTATCACTTTAGCAGGAGACTTTTTTCACCCCATACTTCACATAAAACACTTAACTATAATAAAGCTCAATATGTTTTTCCTAAATCAAGAATTGTTTCTTTTTAGTTGTAGGCTTGCCCCCTTATCTTTGCAAAGATTTTAAAGCAGTCACCACTTTAATATTCATATGAAAATGCAAATGACATTTCAGTGTTAGCCCACTTGTTAGAGATCAAATACTGTGTTATGTTGTATCTCCAGCTGCGTGTCTCAAACAAAACTACCACAGTGAGAATGATTTATTGCAACAAGTGTTTTCAGGTGTTCCAGCTGATTAAACCCCTGCCCTGCAATGTGATGCAACATGCAATCTCGTGATGAATGATTAAAGGGTAAAGTATTCCACCCTAACAGGTGCAACATAACTAACAAAGAGTCTAAGATGTCTGTCAAATCAGTGCACATCCACCCATGTCTGAGAGGGGGACAAATCAGCCTGAAAAGGAAAACACTGCAGAAATGTTGGCTGGATACAATGGAGACATAGAAGAACATGTGTCATATCTGTTTTGAGAATGTGATGGTGCTAACGTGTATGCCAGTGTGTGGATTTGAACAGATTAATCTGGGTAGCATTTTGAAGTAGTTCAAAATGCAGAAGTTTTTTTTCCCTTCTGTTCACCACCTTTCCCCAGTGTGAAACGTCTGCCTGTAAAACTACACCTTTAAAGTAGCCTCCCCCCACACTCCCAGGCACAGCGCACTCTTTGTCCATCACAATGTGAGCTAAGGAAACAAAGGCACCATTGCAGACCTTGAGGTTTCTTGGTAGCAGTTTGTCACTCAAATCCATTGTTGGCGTGTGTAGGACTCAGAGGACAATGGTACTCTGTGTGAGGGACACGCCCTCCTCCTCCTACTGTATATATCACTACCTCTTGTCTCTGTATGTCGATGAATTTTGATCAAACTTTCCATGAAATTTTCCTATTCGCTCATTGCTAGTCTGTCTCTGAGTGTCTCCGCGATGCTACAGAACAGCTTTAAATTGAAAAGGGAACAAAAACTTATGAAAGGACACTCACACCAGACATTGGCACAGTGGAGTTCACTTACTTGTGCTTGTGAAGTCGGTGGCCAGGTGAGAGGGTGGGTACCTGAATCAAAATCAACAGAGCCCTTCGATTTCCAAGGGTTTGTGTTGGGTTCTGACAGGAAATTTCGAAATCAGGTTCAGGTTCGTCTTAGGCCTTGGTTGGGCTGACGGCCCAAGTTTTTTTTTTTTTTTTAAATATGACTACACCCACCTAATAAATAGATAACTGGAGCATTCAAATACGTATATGCTTTCTTTAAATCCCGGAAGATTTTGAACCAGAGGTCTTTCTCTAATCAAGCACGAGGGACACACAAGCCACAGTAGAAAAACACAGCATAAACTCAACTGCATCTCCATCAGGTTCAGTTATGAAATATAATATTGTTGTCAGGAATGACAACCGCACTTTTGGGCTCAGGTTGGGTTGAGGCAAAAATATGCAGTAGGGCTGCATGATATTTCTTTCCATCACCATTTACCCACATCTATTTTTACAGTGTAAATTGATGTGGGTATTTGTTAAATCAGTAAACTCAACAGTGAAAAACCTTTCTTGACAGTTGAGTAGAAAATGATCCATTCTGTTTTTCTGGCTTCAGCTTTTGTTTCTCTACAGTTCTGTAGCTGGGCCAGTAGGTCAAGGCAAATAAAGTTGGCGTTTGTTCGAAGGACACAGGCAGTCCGGCTGTGTAGGCATCATAATCCTGCCCTTTGACCCCGATGACATCATATCACTGGCTCTAGTGCGTCTTTGCTGAACAAAGGAGGTCAAGATTATTCAGTGGATTTTCAAACGAGCAAAGAGTAAATGTCGAGGAGCCTTGGACAATTATGTGTGTTTGCTCTGAGAGGCCCGGCTGTCTGCGTCGTGTGTGTGCAGGCAGCCATTAACGCTGTGTGTGTCAGAGAGAATGTGTGTGAGAGAGAAATACATGGTAAAAGGTAAATGGCCACTTTTATAGAGCTTTTATCCAAAGCACTTTACAAGGTTGATTCCCATTCACACACACTCACACACACACACCGATGGCAGTGGGTGCATTGAGAGGTGCTCACCTGCCCCACCGGGAGCAACTTGGGATTCAGTGTCTTGCCCAAGGACACTTCGACACGTAGCCGGGAGCGGGAATCGAACGACTGAACCTTTGGTCCGTGGACGGCTGCCTTACCGACTGAGCTACAGCCGCTGCAAGTTGTACTTTTTTACATTTCGGTTCAGTCTTATCTGAACCTATTTATTCAAGTAAGTCCCATTATAAATTACATGACTTATTGAGGTCACTTACATAAGACTGGTAAAGTCCCTGGTTAACTTGTAACTTGTTGAAAGAACAAACTCTCAACATGACAAAAAGTGACATCAGTGGCTCAGGGCAAAATGTGATAAGGTTGTTTACTTTGCTTAGGACTTACTGTTATTACTTGCCTTTCTACCTATCACAGGGACTTCCCTTTGCGGTGTCAAACACTGAAGGCCACAAAACTTATGCATAGCGTGCATGACTATGCTGATGCAGTTTTATTACGCATCTGCAACAAGGAAATCTACAGGCGCCAAGTATCAATAGGCCCCCATTCAGAGCCGAGTTGGGGGAACTGTGCTTTATTAAAGAGAAGACAGAGAGAATGGTGACATGGAGGCACAAAAACAGCTAAGCTGTCAAGGAGGCCAAGACAGTAACGAAGCTTCGGCAGGACAATTATCTGGCACATTGTCACCTTCTTTGTCAGACTTTAAAAGACAACTTAGAGTGGAGGTTCCTCTCGTACCCCTTCCACAGCCAACCTGTGACGTCCTGCACCCCCATGCCATCCACCTTAAACTCACCTGATTATTAACATCACCACCCTTCAACACAGCAGGATTCTCAAACAACAAAAGACTCGGAAGGCGGCCCTGCCTCTCTTCATACCCTTTGAAAATGGAAATATCATTTATCAGAAAACTCTCCACAACCGCAATTCAGGTCTTTTCAGTAGCCAAGAAGGAAAAATCACTTGAGGTTGTCATCAAATATTGGCGCAATGATTGTTTGCATAATGTGTGCATGCCCAGTCATGGCCAAAGAGATCGGCACCTTTGTAATTCTCTCAGAAGATTGTTCCAATTGCAAATGTTTTGGTTGTTCACGTGCTTATTGTCTTTGTTTGCACTGGAACAACACAAAAAACAGTCAAACAAAAGAAAAGACAAGTCAAACTTGATAAAAAATTCACCCAGGACTCAAAAATAGACTGGACGAAATTATCGGCACTTAGTCAAAATTGTAAGAAGAAATTGCTTTTCAAGCATGTGATGCTCCTGTAATTTGTATTTAGACACACCTGTGGCAAGTAACAGGTGTGGGTAATATAGTAATCACACTTGCAACCAGTTAAAATGGAGAAAGGTTGACTCGACCTTTGTGTTGTGTGTCACACTGAGCATGGAGTAAGGAAAAAAGGGTTAAGAGGTGTCTGTGGATTTGAGAGAAAATATTGTGGAAAATCTCCAGAGATCTTAATGTTCGTGTGTCCACTGTGCACAATATCATCAAAAGCTTTACAGCCCATGGCACCGTAGTGGGCTGTGTCAGAAAACTGCATCTCCACCAGAGGTCATGGATCTACCAGCAGGACAATGATCCGAAACACAGTTCAAAAAGCACTCAGAAACGGTTACAAACAAAGTGCCGGGAAGTTCTCAAATGGCCAGTGATGAGTCCAGATCTGAATCCCATAAAACACCTGTAGAGAGATCACAAAGCAGCAGTTGGGAGGAGGCATCCTTCAAATCTGAATGATCTGGGGCAGTTTGCAAAAGAAAAATTCCAGTAGAGAGGTGTTATGAAACTCAGTCATGGTTACAGGAGGCGACTGATTTTAAGTTAAGGGTGCCGATAATTGTGTCCAGCGCATGTTGTTCCAGTGCAAACAAAAACAATAAGAATGTGAATCCCAGAAAAAAAGAACACATTTTCTGAGAGAAGGGTTGCATTTTCTGACACAATTGTACGGCTGCCGATATTTTTGGCCATGACTCTACTAGACATATATTAGACTTTTAATATCTTTTAATAAAGAAATCGCCAAATTATTTATTTGAGACTCTCCCAGATCATTGGACTTCATTTCAAGAGTGTCTTCTCCAAAGTTTTGTCATAGCCTTACGTCACTTCTGCACACTCACACACACACACACACACACACACACACACACACACACACACACACACACACACACACACACACACACACACACACACCCATAGAGCTTCTCCATCTACAAACTTTTGGCCAGAGGCACGAGAGGCTCTTCAGTAAGCTAATCCTGGCCTCTTGAGTCAACAGGGGTGGGAGGTCAAAGATCAGGAATGATAGAATGAAGCCCAAGGAGAAAAGAAGAGGGCGGTGGGCTGGAGGAGTGCAGGACACTAGTGGGGGATGGAGGGGAAACAAACACAGATTTTGGCGGGAAAACAGAGACAGACCTGGAAAGTCACCCACCTCTTGCAGACAGACGATGAGTCAGAGTCTGCTTGTGCCGACCAATGTGCTACTTCTGAATCACACTCACATGCTCATACGCAAAGCACACCTCACATATAAGTACACAAACACACACACACACACACCTTAGCAGATGACACAGTCTAACTAAACAATAGCCGCGCTCCTGCATTTACCCCCCCACCCCCCACCCTCCTGCATTGCTACACAGAAATGACTCAACATTGTGTGTGTGTGTGTGTGCGTGTGTGTGTGTTCACAAGGTCAAAGTCCACATTTCAAGTCTTATGTCATTTATTACTCACTAATCCTCTCTGAACCATTAGAACAACATACGAGACAAGGCGGGAAGAAAGGGGGAAACCAGAGGGAAATGCGTGCTTGTGTGTGTCTCTGCGAGGGACAAAACCCAACCTTTGTCCCCTGCCGTTCACACGTTTGCTACACATGACCATTACATCACTATCTAAGTCTTTAATTAGACACACACCCAGTAATTACTTTACTGTGCAAACCTAAAGAAACACAAGCTCCTCTGCACTCTGTCTCTCTCACAGAACATTCAGGGGCCTAATAACAACTTTTAAAACAGGTATTTCAAAACTCCTCTAATCAGATGCATATTAGCTCTCTCAGCAAATACTCGCACATTTAGAGTCCACACACTTCCTCAAAATGAGCAGTGTATAAACACGTCGCCATCACCTCCACTTCAGCTAAACGATTAGAGCCAAATTAAACATCCCGTAGACCCCGGCCTGGGAAATGAACTCATAAACCTAAACCTATGACATGGCCCATCAGGCATAAAAGCCCTCATAGAGCGGGGTGTCAATCAAAACACTTCAGAGGCAGGGTGGCACCAGGCCTGTGCGGATGTGGCAGGAGGGCATGAGGTCAGCAGGATCTCTACAAGTCCTGCCAGGCAGCAAGTCCATAGATCAGGAGTGTAGCCTGATGCCAAAGCACAGGCGTGCACACACATAGCTACTATACACAGTGACAGCAGCTTGGCATGAGCCCGGTGGGATGTGGAAAATGGGCTGCGTACTTTTCACTTGTAAATATAGTATTTGCACCTGTGTGCATAGCAGTGAGGAAAAATTACCCTTAATTTAATCGCATTTTCATTGACTTTTTCCTCTGCTTTTGTCCCCGTAAACCAGTAAAAAAAAAATAAAAAAAAATTAATGAATGTATTCATATTTTTCCTTGTCTCACAAAGGACCACAATCATCTGCTATAGTGGCTGGTAACTTTTAGAAACTTTTTGGTCCACGTCAGAGGGAATGTTTAGGTCTTAAAACTTTATAAACCTTCAGAAACAGAAACGACGACATTTGAGTACAACGTAACAGTGTTAGTACCTGGTCAACTGATATGTCCGATACATGACATATGACATTGCTCAGTCACACCGTGGCTGGGACTGTCGAGGCCGCAGACCGCCTTAATTAACAGAGGGGTTTTGTGCATCAAGCAAAGAGATCATGCACCATGGTTTACTCAATTCAGTAACAAAAGGGAACTTCACAGATTTTGCACATAAAGGTCTGTTGTCTATTTTTTTTTTCTGTGGTTCAGGAGGTGCTTTGTCGAGTCTGAAAAAATAACCCTCCTGGTGATAGGGGGAATATCTCTGCTTGCAGACAATAACTGTGCAAAGACTGCATAGTCATAGGACGACGTAACTGTTGACCTTCTGCCGAAAACTCGATATGTGGGATGCTGGTACAACCACACCACAGCAAAGATTCGACAGAAATGACTTGGTTAGATCAAAAGAAACATAAGAGTTTATATTAAAAAGTATAGTGACAACTTGACAACTTACCACCTTCCTCATCTACTGGTGCATCATTATGCAACAGTCAGTTTATACAATGCTTAAATATCCACAAAATGTCAGACTGCACTTTAACACTAAACGAAAGCACTTCTGGTCTTGAGCATAACTAATCCTCAACCAGTGATGTGCATGTTTATATCTTTACAACAATTGGCGTGTTGCTCTAAAGTACACAACTATGCATCCTGCTTGTAACTTGTGATATACTCAATGCAAGTTGAACTCAGTATTGTAACACGTGACTGATCACTCAGGGTGGAAATTCGGGTGCTACAATAAATAAGCGCACAATAATTTAATGATACAAAATTCAACACTAACTTTATTAATAAGGTCATGTACTATTCTTAGCAACAAGTGACTACTTCACAGCCTCCAGCAGAAGTGAAAGTTGTGGGCAGCAGATGTAGTGCATTTAAAAAAGCCCTTTTCAGCACATTGTTGGCAAACCCACACATTTCTGTCTACAGTGTACAGTGTCTCTTCTCTCTTTTTTTGTTGTCCGTTAAAATGTCATGTTACCATCTTCGGTGGTAACAAGTTCACTGGGTCATTTCTTTGTGGAATCCTCAAAACACACTGGTTTATTAACAGGTGGTGTTTATGAGCTTAAGGTCAACGGCCACGTTACATGGACGTGTGTGTGTGTGTGTGTGTGTGCATTTGTATGTCTCCCATTTACTCCTTTTACCAGACAGATCTTACATTCTTTAGTAAAGTGAGAAGTTTTAAATGCTTGTCCACAGGTGAAATTTCCTTCCAGTCATTTCACCACAGGTTATCATTACGGGTTGTCAGGTCATGTCAGTCACTCCGTGACCACGCCTGGTGCAGCCCTGAAACATTCTTATCTTTAATGGCTGCCTCAGGGCCACTCCTAACTTTTACTCACTCTGTGCCTATTTTCATACTTCATTTATATTTTACCGCACTTACTCATTTTTTTCTTCACTCTACTTCTCTTTCACACTCACACCCCCCAACACACACACACACACTGCAGCACCATCAGCACAGCTGTGACACAATATGAGGAAGTGTTTGACCTTCAGCTCATTACCAGGAAAGTGCACTGATCTGAGAATCACCAGCACCTCCAAGAACAAAGACACACACACTGTTTGCTACTGTATAGAGCATGTTTTGGATATATCCTTGGTGACAGTTTGAGTGATTAAGAGACATTTTGCCAGAGTTTGTTTGTTTACTTCAGGTGGGAGCAGAGTGACCAAACCAACCTCATATACGTAAACTGACTCAAATGACTAATGGCCCCTGTTGAAGCTTATATCGGTAGAAGGAGGCTGAGGTTGGAGCCGCCAGGCAGGAGGTCTAGAGGAAGAGCAAAGAGGAGATTTCTGGATGTAGTGAGAGAGGACATGAAGAGGCATGAGAGAAGAGGATGCAGAGGACAGGGTTAGATAGAGACACATGACTACGTGGGGATATGCGAAAGGAAAAGAAGAAGTTTCTAGTTTGTTGTGACTCAGGTCCTCGCAGTGATGATTTTCGGAATCTCGGAACTGTGTGTCTGTGTGTGTGTGTGTGTGTGTGTGTGTGTCTCTCTCTCTCTCTCTCATGACAGGAAGGAAATGGGCCTCTACTGCCCCCTTTTGGTAAGTTCAGTTCCGAAGGAAATAAATATTTCACTGACTCAGGAGAAGAAACAGAAACAGTTTGGGTTAAAAATCATTTTAGGTAAACATTAGTTGTGCCTTATTTATTGAAAAAAATCTATTTTTCACAGTAAAGGAGATGCATATACAAATATGTCATGGATCTTCAGGCAAGCATACAATTCAATGGAATGTGGTTTCTATGAGGAAAGAATGGCTGAATGAGCTGCAGAGGCTCAGCAGATAGAGACACTGATCCCCAAGATGCTCCTGTTGGTCAGCACCCTGCATGGCAGCTCTGCAGTCATCATATAAAGACTTACTTTTCCAAGACGAGATTCCACCAATTTACTGGAGGACAAATTGCAATTGGTCTGCTCATTCATTCATTCACACACACACACACACACACACACTCACACACCAGTGACAGCGGCTACCGTGCAAGGTGCTCACCTGACCCACATGGAGCAACTTAGGGTCCAGTGTCAAATGCTCAAGGACACTTTGACACATAGCCAAGAGGCACCGCGGGTCAAACCACTGACCCTGTGGTCTCTGGTTGATTTATATTACAGATGTGTTCAGGGGTTTGTCAGTGTGATAATTCAATTTACTGATATGGTCTGTTGTTGTTTAGTGGAGGAGTGAGTCAGCTCAAGCGATAATTTTCCAAAGACGTTCCAATGAAGTGACATTACAGAAACTTAACACCAACCAGCATCATCCATCATCCAATTCCAGAGACCCTCACAGTGAAGGTCACCACTAAGATTGCTATCGTTTAATTGTGTATATGTGTGCAGTGCTAAATGACTCACACACACACACACACACGCACGCACGCATGCACACACGCGCGCACACACACACACACACACACACACAGCTAGTCTTGACTGTTTAAGCAACCAAGCACCAGTAAAAACAAATCCTGCCTCTGCATAGTAGCACTGTCTGCTCACTTGGTGCTTGGTGCTCTTTGTGATCTAAGCAACACAAGCACATAGACATGTTTGACACAGATATGCTTCACACAAACACACCCTTCAGGAAATGAACCCCAATTACCTTCACATCGAGTATGAAAAGTGCTACTAAAATGGCTCAGTCGCCTCTTTACACAGAGTGGTCTTTCACCAGTACCATCCACACACAATCTACACATGTACACATACACACACACATACAAAGAGGCATTTCTCCTACAAGGGTGTGGCTGACCAGAGGTGGGCTGCTGGACTGAGGTTAGCCTATGTGTCTGTGTGTGTGTGTGTGTGTGTGTGTGTGTGTGTGTGTGTGTGTGTGTGTTAGTTCGTGTGCGTATGTGCATGTGTTTAAATATGTGTACCCTGCTCACATTTGTTGAAATTAGTTAAATTGATTAGACTGGACTGTAACTTTTTAAAAATACCTGAAATGTACACGGGCAAATTAAACCAAATGTCTCAAATGTCTCGAAAGAAAAACCTAATGAGCTGCCCAATGACTTCGAGACGCACGCAGCTGAAAGTGGCAGTTTTCTTTCTCCTTTAGCTTATCATGTGTCAGATAGACACACTGGTGCTGAGATATTAATATTTATGTTTCTACCCCCATAGTGAATGTGGGTCTCTTTGCATCTGGGTGAAGATTCAATAATTTGAAAAAAGCAATAACACTTTGGACTCACAGTAAATATCGCCTCCTGCTGGCTGAGTGGCTACACACATGATCAAGCCATCAAACTCGATTCAGGGTGGTTATGTGATTTTTGTGTGAAACCTCCTACTGTAAAGGAATGACAGTGTGTTACACCTGAAGCTATATCAAGGATTACATTATTCTGCATTGTTTGTTTATCCCGACGAAAGAGGCGGGGATTTAATGAATCAGACAAATTAAAGGAACATTTAATATAAAAACATTTAACAAAAAAATAATACAAAAAAAGCATTAGCATTGTCCTGCAAATAATGTTAAAAAAGGTTCCATGTTAGAGTAAACATCTAAAAATTCATTCAAAAATCCACTTAAAGTGAGCCAATGACAACTTTCTTCTTCCAGATTTATGCATTGATCTTTTTGTATTGGTTGCGTGGCGATTAAAAATAGAAATAGTAAACAGGTTACAGTCTTTGGAACTTCTTGTGTGGAATCTCAGGCACACACTTACACTGACTGCGGGGCTTTCTCGCAGCTCAGGGGGGCTGATAGCAGAGGCCTGCATTTGATAACACAAAGTGACACTCATGTCACCAGGCGCTGAGATAAAGCAGTTGAGCAGAAAGAGCAGACACCTGACACACAGAGGGCAACGAGTGCAGAGGTGGGTATAAGGATGAGCGTGGGAGTGGGTTTGTCCTTTTTACAAAAAATACTCACAGGAGGGTTGGGTCACCACCTCAAGCAAATTCTGCATCCGTTCTCTGCAGGTAAACAGGCCAGACATGGACACAAAGATCCTAAAAGGACAAGACACAAAGCTGAGCCACTTTTTGGCGGAATAACAAAGGCAAACAGCAGAATTACCTTGAAAACGTTTTGTGTACAAAAGGATATTATTTGTTAACATTTGGCTGAATGTCACCTCCTCTCTGGTAACTGAAACAATACAATAGCTCCCATCAACACAGCCCACATACACTATTTTAATTTGCTGTGTTTATTTATTTATTTATTTACTTTTAATGGTTTACCTATAATCTCGGTCATCTTTGTTAAATCTTTATTACAGTAAATAGCATTCTTAAGGAAGAAAAAGGCTGATATTAAATTGTCTTCAAAGGGACACTGGGGTGTCACTTCTCACGTGCTCAATCTTGGGGGTCACTTTGGCATTTGGACCCTCTTGGCCTGACCATTAATCTCCCTTTGTCAGACTTTGCTGTAGCGCACGACCACATTCCCAAGTCTGACTGTTTTGACTTTGGTTAAAACTTCTTTGACTGTCCTGGTTTGCTAATTCAGTTTGGATTTGAATGATTTGTTTCAGTGTTACATGTGACAGGATTATTACAGCCTGTCAGTCTTTTGTTTTGTAATAAGGTTGACCTCACAAAAATAACAAGAAATCGTACAATATGTTCCAGTAATGCTCCGGTATGAATTACAGCAATATGGCCAGTTCATTTTTGGAGTCTATTGGCACAATATGCTCATTAAAACCTACAATACAAAGATCAGCACGGCTTTCCAAAGCCACTCAGTGCTCTGTCAGTCATCTGTCGTCTATTGTTGTTTTCCTAATCCCACCACTGACAGCAAGGTCTGTGCGCATCATCAGGGACCTAGAATTAATCAGCAGACTCAAATTAGCCCAGGGCGATTAAAACACCCAGCAAATGGTTAGTTAATTGACTTTGTTGGTCATTAAACAATTCACTGGATCAATAAGGAATCATCGGTCACCAGTGAGCTTTCGTGTTCAGAGCAGATGGGCTGTGGTCACTTAGACGGAACCATAGTTGGATGACAGTTGAGATGAACTGATTGCACTTTATTTTCCAGACAGATGGATATGTATAGCCCCCATCCTCCACCCACCCCTCCCTCCTCTGTTCTTATCCCCAACTTTCCCCACAAAGCAAACATTTTTGTTTATCCTTGAGGATAAAGTGAAGTTAAGCATGTGCATTTTCTTCTAATTCATTGCAACTTAAACGTTTCCTCATTGATTGTTATTGTGATTAAAGCCCCGGATATCATGTGGTTACAAGAGTTTATTTACATAGTGATGGTGATTTTTTTTTTTTTAAATAATCATCACAAAACAGATCCCACCATGACATCAGCCTGTCATTTTTTTTAACCTCTCTCTTGAACTGACCTTCCCTCCTGACCTTTGCATGGCCAGACTTTTTAAGGACAAAGGAACTCTGCTTTCTAGTACAGCCACCTCCCCACCCCCCCTCGACTTCGACTTCTGCTCATTTAATCTCCCCGGATTCCCCCATCCCCCAAACACCCATAACAACATCTACCCAACCCCCACCCAGTCTTCCTTCTTCATTGCCTGCGGAAGAATAAGGCCGTCTCCAGATTTTAAAGACACATAAATTCCTCGAACAGCTGGGCACATTTTTTGCAACCATCACTCAGGTAGAAATAAAAAAAGTAAATGTCTCACGACTACTTTTAATCGGGCATTGATATGCACTCACCATGTTTCACTACAAAGCACGTGAGCACACGTTACATGCTACAGGACACGACATCAAAAAACTATTGGGGATAAAAGCTGTCAAGTTGGTCGAGGCCAAAAAGTGGCAATTGAACACACTGTGAAGCCATGTATATTCTGCACCTGTGTGAGAGGCAATGACACTGCAAACTGTATATATAGAAATGTGAACAATGTAATGTCACACTGCGAGGGCCTCTACGGAATCATGCTAATCAGTTGGTCTTCGGTCCAGATGGTCACGTCATGGCGAAAATAAGCTTGTTTTGTAAGGTTCAGATGGGATGAATATGATAAATGACTAGAGCGTTCTGCGTGTGCCCTCTTGCTTTCATCACGCCCATTTTGGATTTCATGCACTGATAGGATAAGATGAACAGCAGATCCGAGGGGCTTCTCGCTGCAGATTCAACATGCTGAATCAGCTGTAAAGTTGCTCGGCACGGGTCTGGCCAGCGCCAACTGCGCTGGACACACAAGAAAAGCCAGGGTGACAGTCGCTCAAGGAAGGCCCAACAAGAAAAAGTCAACTCAAGGGAAGCTGTGTGTGTCCCGACTAAACAAGACGAGGGATGGGGAACACACACACAGTACACTAAACTAACGTTTGATTTTCTTTGAGTTCACAGTTGATGTGCTCGTGATTGACATAGTCACATGTTGTTATTTACATGACGCAAACATGCAGATCCGTCAATCATGAAGGGTCCCTTAATAGATCCATTTCATTGCTTTTAAACAGGTGATGGTGCTGCAGTAAATGAACAGGTTCACAGCAGTGCATGTATGTGTGCACGTTAATGCATCACCTCTAGCAGTGATGTCATCCCTGCTTGGTCGACCCCCACTCTATTCAGTACACACAAACATAAACACATCCTCTCCTCCCCTGGCAGCACCGGCCAGCTGTCTCCCCCGCCGTTCTCAGCTGACGGAGTAGGGGACACTGGGGGAAGGCTATGAAGGATGAGAGGTGGGGGTGAGGGGGTCGACAGCTGAGCAGATGCAGTAGCCCCTCCTGGGTTTGCCGGGGAAGGGCTCTTTCCCAGCCACCCCGCAGCCGTGCAGCTGCCCAGGCACCAGCTGTCCTGACGATCGCACCAAACAGACAGGGACTTCCTCTCCGTGGTGGTTGGCTGAAGAGGAACTGGAGTTGCTGTAGTGTAGTGTCACTGTAAGGACCAGCTGACACTCTGTGAACACCCCCAACCCCATTGGCCACAACTTCAGACCCAAACTATGGCAGACAAAACATACCTGGAGATGAACAGTCTTCCCCTTGTTACTACTTGTTGTGAATGGCTGAAAAGCCTGCTACCACAGCTTCCTCCTGGCTGCGTGAAACTGGCTCTCTGATGTATCTCCAAGAAGTAGTGATTACTTGCATGTTTTTTTGTAGACTCGACAAAATAAATATGGACTTGTTTGCACAATTGTCAAGACACTGTGGGCTTTACACTGACCATGAATTAGATAGCGAATGGTTACATTAATTTCAGGTGGATACCTGAAATTAATTTTAGCCTTATCTATGGCTTGGTTGCTGCAATTGATTAAGTCAACAGTGGTATCAGTTACAGATTGTATTATCACTCTCCACCTACTTTGTCATTTGTTTGTGCATCTGCAGTTCTTTATTTGTACGTTCGGTTTTAGATTGCTAGTTGGCGCAAGGTCAGTTCTGTGTGCAGCATTGGTTCAAGATTTCAGATTCAAGACATTAAATAATTTTTGCAGGACTCTGGGTTCATGTGTGCTGAAGCACCTTTCCCTCTTTCCATGTTAAGGTCAAAAATGTGGTAACAAAACTGAAGGACTTTCAGATATGTACAACTGTGTTCACAACAACTTGGCAAATTAATAACATTTGGGACTTTTTAGAAAATCTTGATTTCTTCACGTTGTTATCTAGCTGCTTGGAGTTTTGCTTTTTAGAAAATGGAAACATTTAATAAAATAATAAAAAGTAAATGATGTCCCTGAAAGGAGTTAAACATTCTCCAGCCTGACCTTGGATACAGTCGTATCCACTTGAGTTTCAGCTAGTGCAGCTGGATAAACAGGTATGAAGCATCAAGATGTTATATTTTAATAATGTCATCAGCCTGAAACAGTTAAACAGGTAACATGTCATGTTATAGACACAATATATGAACTTTGTGTACATTACCTTTTTGTTGACATCTCACTCATTATTTAAAGGGAGTGACAATAATCTTCCAAAATAATTTTAATTTACAATTATTTTCTTTCAAAAAAGTAGATTGGATTTTACATCACACAGGAAACTGCATGAGACAGTCGCCTCTGTCAAATTTCAGGGCACCTCCACCTTATCGAGACTGGTGGGTCTCTTTATGGAAAACAATTTTCTAACTAATAGTGTTGGTGGCAACATACATTAGCTTCAGCTGTGTTAACGGTTCAAGCAAGCATCTCTTGTCACAGCCAGAGCGGAATTTAGAGGGAGAGTGAGGACATCTCCATTATGACATGTAACATTATGCTAGTTTATCAGCAAACTAGTTGGCATTAGAACCACGATTTCTTCTCATTGTTCTATTACTTTTTCTAAAAGTGTTTATGTGGGTAAGAAGGAGGAGGTGTGGAGGTATTGATTGGATGTGTGTGTGTGTGTGTGTGTGTGTGTGTGATGGAGGGAGGGAGGGAGGTAGGGGCCCCAGATGGATAATGGATGGGAAGTATGCTTGTGGTCTTGCATCTGGGACATGCCACCGTCCTTCCAGCTGACACAACTATGTAATTTCCTGTCATGAAAATGTAAATGAATTAACAGCAAAATTAATGGAAGAAAAGAAATTTGTGTAATTTAAGTTCCTCCTAACTGACGGAGGTGAAACTATTGTGCTTTTTTTCCATCCTGTGCTGACATGTAAACTTAAAAAAGAAAATTACTTTCTTTTTTCCAAATGAAATTAGGTTGAACACAGCCTGGATTTTCTTTTTTCAATGGTTTAGTGAAAAGTTTTGTTCGTATTTGGAAAACGAAAATTCCTACTATATATCATCATATTAACAGGCAAGAGCTCATGTATTCATCACAGGGGTATCACACACTTTCAGTATGTTAAGTAAATAATGTTAATAATTGTGGAATCAATATCTTCTTGAACAATTATATTTTTCACAGGATCACACATTCACTTATATTCACATAGTTAACTACTAATAAGGGCACAGAGGCCAAATGTTATGTACACTTTTTTTTTGTTCATGGTATTTATCCTGCTAAGTAAAGAGCATCTGCATTCTGCTAAAATGTTTATCAGGACGTTACTGCATCACAAACGAGAGCACCACTGTCATTGGACAATCAATGCAGCGTTTCCTCAGAATGTCTTTCTCTGCATTGTGACCTTTCAGGAGAAGGCAAGCAACTAAAATCAATGGGGGTTAGAAATATTTCTTTTTAAATTAAACATGCAGTTTGTAACGGTTAATGAGGACAAATAAATACTCCTATTGTGTTTAGTTTACTTAGTTAGTAAAAAAAAAAGCTTGATGCTTGATAGAGAAACTATTAAATAACAAATAATTCATATTATAATTAACTACAAACAGCTGTCCATAAAATCTAATTTCATCACTGCCTTTGTAGTACACACAATAATGTTCACCGAAACAGTGGTGGTCAAAATTTAGAAAGATAAAATGTCCTGCACTGCAATAATAAATACAGAATCTTGAAAAGGCTGTTGGGGGTCATTGACCTCGGGGTCAGATCTTGCCCCCACCTGGCCCTTTTGAGATCAATTTCCACCCAACCAGGACTATCTCAGCTGTACCCATCTATCACTGAGCCCCCAGGCACTGCACTAAAAGCCCCTAAACCAACACATTCAATGACTGTCCCCTCCCTCCTTCACCTGTCACCTGTTATTGTTGCCACACATTAGAAGCCTGCTCACTCACCACTGAAAACTTCTAAACTGGGCGGCAGGTGGCTTTATGGAGAAGAGCATCCCCTGTGTGCTGGGGGCCACCTCTGTGAGCGTGTCTAGGTTCGGTTTCTTGCCTGGATCCAGCTTCTAATCCTCTCCACTGTAGGCAACAGCTTCTTTGCCCAGAGGGTTGAAGTAAACCAAGTCACTCTGACACATGTAGCACCTTTATCTGAAGGGAAAAGACACTTGCAAACCTCAAAGCTAAAAGGAAAATGGGTGTCATGTAGCAGGAAGGGGCTACAATGTGACTTAAATGTGATCAAAAGCTTGTCATGCTTTGAGGTTATCCCACTTTGTGTAGAATTTGTTTGAACAGTCAGTGTTATATAAATATTTTATGCTGTTTTTCTCAGCAGAATTAATTTGAGGAGCAAAAATTGTGTTTTTGAGTAGAGTATACTATGTTATAATCCCAATAAATCAGTGTATATAGTTTAAAAAAGAGAATATAAGAGAAAATTGTTAAGTGCACAAAAATACTTTGGATCCTACATTTAACGTGATGCAACCGGACCCTGCCTTCCACCCCACCTTCCCGCTCAATGTCTGTTTCATTCAAACCCTGTGTTTCAGGTTTGTGTGATTTTGAATAAAAAAAAGAAAAACATCTAAAACCCAAACTGGGACGATTTATAGGAAATTTAAATCATTCTTATTGTTCTGGTTCTTCTTAATTAGCAGTTGGCTAGCGAACGGTGGACTGATCTGTTCTTTTCTCTGGCGTGACAAGGCTGCTGCTGAGAGATTTGCTGACCAATAACTGCCGTCAAAGGAGATAGATTATGACTATTTGTTGCTTCGTGTCATACCTGTCACCTCATAACAGGACATGGCAGGAACCCGTCAATCGTCCTTAATGTGATCCCAGTGTGCAGCGTGAAGTCACAGCACCCCGCTGCTCGGTGACGCCCTGCGTCACACATCACTTCCCGTGAGTATGGGATGGGGTCCACATTGACTTTGGGTCCAGCAAGTGACGAAATCTCCACGACTCACAGGAGCCGGGAGGGAGTTTGAGCCATTTGAAGGGTTTAACTCTGCCAGCATATTCCAGTAGCCTGGGAGGATGTCTGTGTAAGACGTGAGAAAAGTTACACAAAAATGGAGCAAATGCAAGAATGCGGAGGAGCTTTTCGTCACAATAGGACTTTTGCTGTAACAAGTGCCTCACTGACAGGAAGCACTACAATTACACTGTGTAAGTGTAGCATGTTCACCGTGAAGACACTGAACAACAGACAACAGTGTAAACATGCTGTTTGACCAGAAATGATCCTGAATGTTTTCAGGCTCGTTCACGTTTCGCACAATTTTTGCAATTTGTTTTCTCATTATAACTCATAAAGACATAATGACAAATCTACTTAAATTAAAATTTAAAAAAAATTTAAATTAATCATTTATCGGACAGATCCGCTCAAGACGCATCAGATTGGATGAGATGTGTCTGAACTTTCATTTCCAACTAAGAGTTCATCAAGAACAGATTAAAAATGGAAATAATCCTATAAGTCTACAAATCAAAACCACACATGAAGTCTGCAACCTACTTACTATGTCAGTTTCAAGTATTCAGAGTGTGTAGAATTTAAGTTTTAGACTTGTGCACATGCTTTCTATTGGAAATGGATGTAGCTGGTTGTATTCTTTGACTGCATCCATACTCGCTTTTCCTTTTTTTTAACCTCACCCATCCTCATCTGGATCTTAAATATTTCTACCTCGATTTTTAATTAAAAACAGCACTACACAAGATTGTGTGCGAGACAAAGAAAGGGCAACAAGAAGAAGAAAATGCTAGTGTTAGTGTTAGCGAAAAAAAAAAGCGACGACAGGAAATAAAGAGAAAGTGAGAAAGAATTAAGTGGATGCAGGATTATCCTAAGTGGATAACATATGGAGACAACTGTTAAATTCACAGACTGACAAAGGCACCCTAACACCTCTGCTGCCTGTTGACATGCAGGTGTCAGAGACGGAAACTGGAGGCCATGATATCACACCAGGGAAATTGAAATCCACTCTCCACCACAGAGTAAAACAAATGAATGTCATCCTCCTGTTTGAATTTAGTTTGACCAAAAGAGCAAAAGTTTAACCAGCTGCTTCCTGTAAAAAGCTCTTTCACACATAAAGCTTATAACACTGGCACGTTTCCCTCTTTCACACTGTTAGCAGCATGTCACTTTAATAGACTATACTTAAGACAAAGCCCACAACCCAGATGTTGATGCTATGGTATACAACAGAAGGTTTCAACAGTGTTTTGGTAAGATGGAAGTTGAGGAGCAAAGTTTGTTCTACAAAGCTTTCAGTCACCAGTGGATTTGGCTTGAAGGCAGATAGTAATACACCACACCATCAACATCGTTCAGTCAAACGCAACAGATGAGCTTCTTTGCTGTCACTACTGTCCAGTTGCCATTTTTTTGGCACCAATTAATTCCTGGGAAAGCTACTTAGGTCAGAAAAAAATCAAAATGTATTATTTTTTTGTTTGTTTGCTTGTTTTGTTTTGTTTTTATGACTAAAAAGAAAATTTTAGCCTATGAATGAGATACAACATAAAACACAAGACGTTGGAAGGCAAAGGAGGAAAATCACTTATAGCATTTATATAATATCCAATATCTTCCCTTGAGTTCAAACCCCAGCATCTTCATGGCGCTTTGAATTTTAACCAGAACTAACAATCAACCCCAGTCCAAAACCCTAATAAGGTGGGCAACAGATGGAGAGACGTTTGCATTCCCGAACAGTTGGAGAGAACAAGACACCAGGTGCTTTGCTTTTATTTCTCCATGTTCACTTGGTCATTTGGAGGCATATCCCAAGGAGGACAAAGAGCCAAGGCCAAATATCTTGGCATTGTAGGGACAACAGCTGGGAGGAACAAACCAGGAAGTCGCTCCACTTCATTAAAGACCCAGCAGGAGAGCAGCAGAGCTTTTCGAGCTCTCCTCCCACTCTCTCCATCACTCCACCCTTCCCTTCTGTCTATCATCACACACACACACACATATACACACCTTCCTGACCACAGTGTTTTCACTAGCATTTAATAAAAAGTTCAAGTCCCACTTAATAGAATTTCTTTTAAAATTCTGTAATGTTCCAGATTGCGGATATCTACTCGTTAGCAGCTTTGCTATAGTAGTAGACATTTCAGTAGTAGATTTCATAGTAGACAGTAAAGTTGCATTATGTTGTCCAAAAAGAAGATCATTTCCAGAAATTGGATTTATTTAAATTCCATAATTTAAGTCTGTACATGTTTTAATTCTATTCCCATAGAACCCAAAATCACTGTGCTAAATAAAAACAACACAAACTGTAAAACAATTTAAAATGCACTTCTCATTAAGATTAAAAGGCAAAAAAACAACAACAATAAAATGCATTGAACTGATGCGGATGGGAGGAAGTTTTTTTTTAAGCAATAAATGTGATTTTATTTGGTTTCGCATAGTGGCGTGGATCTTGTCGATATCTGAAGCATAATTGGAAAAGATCAAGATCAGGATCAGGCCTGAATATACTATGATTTCGCAAGCGTGTCGGGTCTTATGAAATGGCTTCATAACATCTCAAATGTAAGCAAATATGACCAAAATAGCCTGCACTACTAGGATAAAGTATGATTTGGGGGAGCGCCCATTTAAATTTGGAACCATCAATCTGAGGCGGTCGTTCTTTAACCTCTGTCATTTAGATTGTACGAAGTTTGAGTTCCATCTGTTCTCATGCAGGTCCATGCTGACGCGTTCTGCATAACACACAGTTCTCTGGGTTGTGTGTTTGTGATCTCAGTGAAAGTCATCAGTGACGTTCCCTGTGGCTTTCAAACCCTTCTGATCTGATAAACCTGCACTGAAAGAGTGTCTCCACCAGCAGCTACACTAATGTCCTCCACCACCTCCCTGCAGAGCTGCTAACAACTGATCAGCTGCATCAGGACGTCAACTTCTCACCCAAAGTGTGTTTGTTTACTACCTGTGGTGGTAAACTTTGACTCTGACTCACTTCCTGGAGCCCTGTTTTTCACACACACACACACAGACACACACACGTCCTGCCCTTTTGACATCTCCGGTCTCATCAATAATAGCTGGTCACTTCATGACTTGTTTATTCTGTGTGTGATGGACAGTTCAGTCCTCTGCGCCACAAAAGAAAACACCTGTTAGAATCTGCTTAATCCTGGCTAGCAGCCCTGCTCTCGGCGCCCTTTGGGGCCCTGTTTAATCCTCACAAGGGCACCAGGCCAAGGCCAGGGCAGATCTGACCCCCACCATCCATCCAAGTACACACACCTCAGACTCTTCCCCTTAATCCTTAGATTCAGCAGAGTCCTGCACCCAGCACACACCCGCCTTCCCCCTCAGTGAAACCTTAATCTCCCTGCATCCCCTTTAAACCCACTCACTGACCTGGCCCAGCCCAGCCCATCACACACTTACTCCCACCACAACTCCACCACCTCCTTTCCCTTCCCCGGTGGAGCTGAAAGCCTATTGATTTGTTGATTTCTCTTCTTTTGTCTGCAGCTGGCCGAGTGTTAACAAGACATCCAGGGTCCGGGGCCCAGTGCCAGGACTTTTGGCATGGGAGATTAAAGTCCTGATCTGGGCATCTGTCACTGCCCAGTCCCCCGTCGCCCTTGTGCCTCTGGTAGAGATTTTTCCTTGAGTTATTTTAATTACGAATGAGTTGTGCAAGGTGTAAATTGATCTTTATTGAAAGGTCAAATTTACAAGTTGTATCATATATAGGTGTTTATGTTTAACTATTAGTTAAATGGTACCAAATGATGTTAAAATAGAAATAAATATATGACTTGTTAATATTACCAACACCAATAATAATGATAATAATGATAATTTTTTATTATCAGTGTGCTGGTTTGATAATAAAATATTATCATGTGCTGGTTATTTCTCTTTATGTGGCATAACTTTTGCCTTTTACTGAAGTGGTTGTCAGCCACGTGCGTTATTCTTTTAGTTTCCTCCATATGAAACTAAATATATCAACGTTCTGATAGGTCATCGTGGAATTTAAAAAAATCTTAATTTACATCATTGTGTTTTTTGGGATTTTTTTATTTCTGTCCACACGTCTGCTTTACACACAGTAATTTACCATGTTCATGGCTATAACACAACTGTAACACAGTTTTGTGTTCTAATTGATAGGTAAGGTTGAGGTAAACATAAAATAACTTGTAACATGCCTAAATATAACTGCTCACCATACCAACATCTCCGGCTTTACTGGGGAACCACGAGTTTACTCATACTTTGTCTCCATCTAGTGGTGGAAAAATATTACACATAAGCTAAAATACCCTTCGACTCCGTGATGCACTGACTGCAAATTTGTTAATTAATAAACTTATAGAAACTTTCTATCTAAAGTAAAAGTTTATAAACTTAGGAAAACAATACTGATGCTGAAGCATATAGTAACGCCTGTGTTTTACATAAAATATTTATATAAACTACTACTTAACATTTTGAGAAGCACTACTACTCTCCTTTCGGCTTATCCCGTGAGTTCGGGATCACCACAGCGGATCATTGTCCGCATGTTGATTTGGCACAGTTTTTACGCCGGATGCCCTTCCTGACGCAACCATCCCCAATTTCTACCGGGCTTGGACCGGCACTGCACAGCTGGGGAGGGGAATGGGCTGTTAGAGGTTCAGTGTCTTGCCCAGGGACACTTCGACATATAGCCAGGGCCGGGGATCGAACCGCTCACCTTGTGGTCTGTGCACATGATGTGGAATTGCACATTGGAATACAAACTTGACAAATGCAAAATTGAAAAAGTCTGTGGGTCATGTTGCCATGTTGTGGATTGTAACGCTCCCGTTGCACATTAAGATGTTGATGATAAATAAACACAAAAAACAACAATACTAATGCAAAGAAGAAACGGGTTTGGATTTTTATGCTTTTATTGCATGAGACACTTCAGACAATAAAATGTTCTTTAATCATAATGTAAAAAGAGGATTTGAAGACCCTCTTCCAATCAATGTAAAATGCTCCAAAATTATTTGTGCGTCACAGCGCTAAAAAATGGGTAAATTGCATTACATCATTGCTGAGCTGGCTCTGCGACAGAGTTGGAGCCATCTGTCAAATTAATAACAACACACCACATTAACTTTCTGAACTCATTCACATCCAGCAGACGTAAAGCTACAGCAGCTTTGGACAAAGAATGTGCCCATTTCACTGTCAGAGGAGCAGCAGTAACAAGCCAAAAAATCTATTTCAACAAGTCACTTACAAAAATAAAACATTTACTTTAATGTTACAATATCTTGATATAGTATCCATTAATTTATTTCACAAATCTATTGGCAATTGACATTTTTAAATTGAAACTTTACAAAATAGATTTCATAAAATAGATCAAAATACCTGATGAATCTGGTAAAATTACTGAAATATTAAATATGTGTAATAATGTGCGTAAACAGTTGCATTCCAAAGTTGCACAGTGTAAACGTCTGCAGCAGATTTCTGATGCTGGGAATCTTGACTAATTGGAGATGAGTTTGTCACATGGCAGCAGTGGGCTCACACCGATTTTCTGAGCACACTGGTTCTGCAGAAAGTTTTAAAAAACAGAGTAAAGTTAGATCAATTTCATATTGCCTCTCCTTGAAGCAGTTCTTTGACATTTTCAGAAATTCACTCATGCTTATGTGCTTTCCTTCGGATTTCGATGAGCAGGTTGATAGAATAGCTACAGCAGCCGGGGAGCTCAGCTTAGCATAAGAACTTTAATCAGAGGCAAACAGCAAGCCTGGCTCTGAGGGGTAACTAATCCAATCTACCAGAAACCCTGAAGGCCTCTGTCACATTTGTTCAATCTGTAAAAATAGGGGTGTTTAAGAGGGTGTGGCTGGGGTCTTACTTCTTCATTTCTGTTGTCACTGAGGTGACAAGGAAATTACTCACATATGTTTTTAGTGGTCCACTCAACACAGAATCTGCCTTTTCAATTTTACCCATTATGCAAGTATATAACTACTGAGATACAGCTTGTTACACTAGTTGAATTACCGGGTTTTAGAGGCTTTAGGGGTCTAGGTGAGTAAATTTAATCAACTTTAGAGAGGGTCAGGTCAACTGTCACTTGAATCCACTTTAACAAGCTGCTGGCTGTAACACAGACATAAAAAGTCTTCTTCTTCTTTTTCTTGCCAAAAAACGTATCTAAAACTTAGTAATTGTTGGTCTAAAACAATATAACATCAGGAGATTGTGAAAAGAAATGTAATAAACCTAATGTAATAAACTGACAGTGTGATAAACTGTTTTTTTTAAGTTACCATGTAGTTGACGACATTCATGTGGTAGGGGATCCCCCCCATCTCCTCACACTTCTTCATGTGCATCCTCTCTGGATCTCCGGCAACCAACACAGGAATGTCAGGGTTGGCCTATAACACACAGCAACGACAACAACAACAACAACATGAAGTTCATCTTGTTTTAAATCACAGTTTAACTCCTGCAAAAAAAAAGGCCAACTGTCCCTGTCGGCCTTATTAAAGGGTCATTTCAGTGTATTTTTAGAAGAAACATCTTCAACTGAAAGATTTCAGTGTTTGCTATTTCAAAATTGTATCTACAACACGAAAAACGTGCGAAGTGTGAAGGGGTCTGAATACTTCCTGAAGCGACTGCACATCAACATTGCGTCAGTTGTGTCTACTCACTGAATGCACCCCCCTCTGGATGGACAGCAGGTCCGACATCCTATCACTGAACCCGGGAGCAAAGTTCTCTGGGTTGATGGCCACAAAACACTGACCCTGAAAACACCAAACAGACAATGACAACACTGCGGACTGAGCCAATGCAAACAGTAAAGAGCTGTGATGTAAAACAGTTTACGTCAGAGCTACTGATTGAGCTTATCTTTTAGATAAGAGGGGCTGTCAAATGACTGAGGTTTCACGTCTAAATATTTTCCCAAAAGTGCTGTTTGGTGACAAGGCTGCTCTTTTTGACTAAGAACTGATTGTTCCTGATGAGCTAATCTTCTACTGTGTTGTAACCCACACTTTGAGTGTCGGGTAACTAAATTATCCGGCTGTTTAGTCGACTGGGCCATGATCCTAACAGTCACAAACTGGAGTTTAGGACTCAGTCATAAACTACAACAGTGATTTAGACACTTTGTAACTTGAAAAACATCTGTTCACATTGGCCATGATCTCTTCTTAAAGTCCTTTAAACTAAAGATCTACAGTTTCTAACATTAATATTCAGCAAGTTTTCAAAGTTACTGTAAATGTTTTTAGTATACTTTGATTTGCAGTGAGGATCCAACAACAATAAGGAGGTTTTTACTACAAGAGGAGCAACTGTTGGGCTAATGTGGAAATTTAGAGTTTTATATTTGTTCTACAGATAAACTCAATAAATGTTTGCACAGTGGGACACAGTCTCGTTTGTGGGAAGCAGTTCTTGGACGGATGTCTAAAAGATCTGTATTAGCAGGAGAAGTAATTCCAGTGATTCCAGCTGTTTCATTATTCAGATTGCACAGACGATAAGACAAGAGGACACGGAGGTTAACTGTGAGCACATCGCTAAAGCTACTAAGAAGAAGAGGTCAGTATGTCCTCTGCTGAACACAAAGCAGACAAAGAAAACAAACGTACCAGGTTGGCAACACGGCCTGTTTCTTTCCACGTGCGGATGTGTTTGCTGTACTGGGCACCAGCCAAGATACCACAGAGCACCTCCACCATCATCCCCAGACCGTAGCCTTTGTACCCTCCTGAGAGCAACAGAGACATGACGTTAATGGACTTCAGCTGTTTAATGTTGGCGTTTCAGTGACACACTCAATGTTCCCACTTCAATCTACTGGTTTCTGACCGGTGGCTTCGCTGCCGCCGACGGGCACCAGTCCTCCTCCATTCAGGACTCTACTGGGGTCTGTTGTCAACTGTCCTTTAGCGTCACAACCCCAGCCCTCAGGGATGGGGTCTCCACGTCGGTCGTAGAGCTCCACCTGTGCACGTTGAAAAAGAAGAAGTTAACGAAACAGTAACACGTTTAGCATTAAAACAAACCAAAAACTTATTCTTACTTTTCCAATTGCTACCGCTGATGTGGCCATGTCCAGAACAAAACTGTCTCCGTTCATAGCGGGGGCTGCCACGCTGAGCGGGTTGGTGCCCAGAGTGCACTACAAACACCAGAGTCACGGTTTGAGCGTGGAAGACATTTTCAACATAATTCTTGATGTTTCCATGCATGCGTCTGTTAATCATTAACATTAGACTAGAGCACATAATAACTCGTTTATAATATCGCAATAATATTTTACCTCTTTACCACGTGTGGGAACAACCAGTGGGGATGTATTGGTAAATGTCATTCCCTGTGGGGATGAACTTATAGAATTACAATGTCCAGGCAAACAGTTCTTTCACCTTCATTACTTTTTTGTTCAAATTAAATGACTAAAGCTGAACTGAAAATGATAGAAAGAGCCCGATGTTACTATTACTCACAATCATGTTTTCCTTCAGAGCTTGCATTGCATAGTATCCAGCAATACCATAATGATTGGAACCTGTAAATGAAAAGTGGCAATTCATTGTAATAGTAAAAAAGAAGTGAAAATTGATTTCAATTGTTCGTTGAACTTAGCAATTTTTTTTAGGCTTTTTTCACTAAAGTCAAGAAAACATGTAAAAATTCTTTAGTGACAAAACCTTTTAATTAGCATTTAGTCAGTCATCAATCTGAACAACAGTCAGTGTGCAACAATCCCCCCTGAATTCTGTATGACCTCACATTTTACAGCTTCATAAAAACATTGCCACACGCATCGCATTTTGTTTGCTTTGATGTCTTTTGCCACCATGAAGTCCCTGTTACATGATCTAAACACTCAACATTTAAAAATGTTTATGAGAGCGAACCATTAAGTGTGTGTGTCAACCTGATGATAATACGAAAAACCAATTTAGAAGAAATCGGCATGATGAACATGGACTGAATCGCAATGTGTCCCAGTTATTGTGTTTATAAAATGTCTGGACTCACCGTGAGCTACCACCCAGCCAATTCCCACCTCCTTGGCCTTCTTTATGGCCAGAGTCATGCAGAAATTTCCCACCACAGGACCCAGCAGGTTCTTCCCATCCACCAGGGCAGTGGCTGCACTCTCCTTCTCCACCAGTGGCTCGCCATACTTCTCACAGATTCCAGTCTGGATGTCCTTCACATACATGTCTGTTGACAAACACGAACAACATGCATGTTTAAAATAAGTCACAGGACAAAAGACCCCAGCTGAGGGGTGGAAGGTGAAAATAAGTGTATCACACAGATGATATTTTATCTGGAAAACCACATAGTGAATTGCTTAGGCGTGAATTGTTTTATATTTCAGAAAGCATATTAAAAGTTTGCCCCCCACTGACCCATCCTGTTGAGTCCATGGCTGTAGTGGCCCCTGTGGTCCCCCTCCACCAGCACCTCTGCCAGGCTGTGGGCATGATGCGGCTTGGTGCCCACGGATATCATGCACCTCTCGATGAAGTCTTGCACCTCCACCTGGCTAATCAGACACCTGCACAGACAGGAAATGTTCAATCAGCATTGTTTTGTGCCCTGATGCAAGTGTGATAAACCTAAACTTAAAGGTTGTTTAAAGTGATGATTACCTGCCCTCTTTTTTACTCTAATGTCTGCAAATCAAATGTGACGTATAACAAGACCCAGAAAAAAAGTCAGCCAAGTCAGCACAAAGGTTGTTGGCAAACGTTGGCTTCGGTAACACAACAGCAGCTCTGACCTTTAGCATAAAAAGCAAAAGTAAACAAACCCAATTACGTCCTACAACAAAGTAGCCTACTACACGGGTAAAACCGTCGTTGCGTCATATTTTGTGGAATTTGGCCGAATGGACCGCTCTATGCAAACTCAAAGACCCAAGTCTATCTTTGCACAACCCCCTCCCCCATGGACGACATACTTAAGACTGCAGCAGTCAAACCCACGGGTAACATCACTGCAAATGTGAGTTCAGCAGTAACGATCTGGTAATGATGGTAAACAAAAACACCAAACTTTGTGTTGACTTTACAAATTGATGCTGAGCCGCGTGAATAGACGACCGGGGTGGACAACACGTACTTTGGAATTTTTGTTCCCTCTCTTTGTTAAAGTGTTGTCAGTGAGTTTCTGTGTCAAAGTAAACCTGCAATTATTAAATGGTCTCTTTGATATATTACAGCTTAAAGGATAAATATGGCCATCAACCAACACTGAATCCTCTCTACTCACTGGTTAGTCCTTATCACACAGCCTAGATTAGTTTGTTTGTCTGTGCTCTAAATCAGTATTGTCCAGAAAACATGTCAGCCAGACACACAGCTCCACTGGGTGATATAGTTATTCGTCACATATTTTTAACAAACCTTTTCCCACATGCTCCAAAATGACGCTTCATTGAATCGTTGCCAGTCAACTGTGCATGCGTAGGATCTCTGGTGAACTTATGGCAATTCTCAGTTTATCAGTTTAATCAAATTATTGTTTGTTAAAAATATGTTGACTACATGTTTTGGAATGAAGAAATACGCGTTATTAATAATGTTGGGACAATAGATGCCTATAGCACAGACTCACAAGTTAATGCAAGCTGCAGGCTGAAGAGCAATCGAAGGTGAGCAGAACAGATATTAGTTTTAGCATCTGGAGGATACAATTAATTTAGTAATTACCGAAAATGATCCATTAAGTGAATGACGATAATAGTGCAAAATGATAATAGTGATTATTTTGCTTTAGATTCTGGCAGTTTGCTGGTGATTCTCTTTGTGTTCTGTAAAAACAACAACAAGGCTGCAACTCGTCCTCCGATGTTCCTGCTGGACCCCCTGACTTCTTGCATGTTAATTTAGTAAACTCTGTACATGTGGCCAAGCTTTAAGACCTACCTACAGTTTGACACCTAATTACCAGAAGTGAGAAATCCAGTAGATGTCTTGATTGTAGGTTTATACATTAATGTGTTTTTTATTTGACCAATACCATTAAGACTGCAATTAATAAATGACAGGAGCTTCTGCTTTAAAATGCACATTTCTCCATGCAAACCCTCAGTGAACCAAGAATCTTTAATGGCCTTATGTTGGTTTTTCTACATTTTTTTTTACGATGATATCAAACATCACTTTTGACCTTTACCCTAGTTTCCTTCTCACGTCAGGGACCCGTCCTTACATGGACACACTGGGGGTTTTAAATGTTGTGGTGAGCAGGAGTCAGAGTGCAAATTCATAGTCCAGTATTCACACATAAAAACCTATTAAAATGCACCCAGATAGGTGATATTATAAATGATGTCACATCAAGGAGAAAGTCAACTTAGAATTCTTCTTGAGTTTGTGCAACAGCGTGTGTTTGTGGGGGCTTTCTTGCTCCGAATTATTAATCTGGGAAACCTTAACATGACTTATTTTACAGGCTGTGCAGATTGTTATTAATCCTTACTATGGCTTAACTGGTTTAATGTTTAGTCATCACCAGACTCCATATAAACAGCAGAGTGGATGATTCTGATGAAACAAAGTAAACAGAATGGAACAGGGATGGGATGAAATATGAGCTTTCCAGTGGCAGAAGCTTTATACTATATGTGAAGCCTTCATATTCAGAAGTACAAAATGAGTTTACATAAAACATTTGACAGACATGTGACAGTTCACAGAGTTTTGCAAAAGAAAAACACACATTACATCACATTATCTGCTGACAGTTGGACGCTGTTCCTACGTAAAAAGTGAGAGATTGAGAAGTAAATAAAGTGGAAATGAATTTAGGTAAATATTAATAATTAAATAAGCTTTTAATGTCAAGGTATGATGGGAAAATGTATAAATCTACAATTAGTTTTCCTTGTCTAACCAGAGAGTAAAGTGCAACACCCTCAAAACGGTATATGTGCAAACAGTGCCAATGCATGTCGATCGGTTTTATTGTTATCATCATTAAAATGTTTCAGTTGTATATGCATGCGGCTTCTACATCATCCATGCTTTTCTCTCATTTAAAGGTTCTTACCTGCTCATGATGATCGTCCTTCAGGTCTTTGGTGGTTCGCTGGGATGCTGATGATCTGCTGATGATCTGCTGATGATGGCTATGATCAGAGGCAACTCCGCCACCTTGTTTTTGAAGCCTGGCAGAGCGCGTTTGGAAACGCCCAGAGTTATTTACCAAGTCCAGCAGGTATCCTGTGGCACAGAACACCCTGTGACTGGGCCGTGTTGGAGGAGAGGGACTCATCCCACAGACGTCTGTCATCTTTCGAGGAACACAAGTTGTGCAAAACAATAATTACCGTGACGTACAAATCACTGTAAAGAAAAGGTTAATGTGCTTTTTATTTTATTACATAGGTTATTAAAGTTCACTTCTGTGTGTTATTCCTTTTTTTAAATTTAATTCTAAGGGACTTTATGTAAGTAAATAAATGCATTTAGCCGTTTCTGCGTAGGAGGCTAAATCTTTGTCTCGGTGGATGAATCTCCAATTAAATGTTGCGCCTGAGGAGCATTTACGGCTTGTTTTGGTTGGGGAGGTTGGGAAACCAAGCAAAATGTGACAAGAGCAAATGAGAGAAAGAAAATGTCCAAAAGACGAATCTTAATATCTACTTAACAAGCTAATTAAAAACAACAATAACACACAGATAAACACGTATCTGATTGTTTGTCTGTAAAATAAAAATGAAAAGCCAGCGTTTAAATCAGATCCTGTGATTTGACCAACGTTTTAATCAGCCCATATACGCGCTCTTGTGCAACCAAAAAGGACGTAAATAGCTCCTGTCTCCTCGCTGCGCACGACGCAGAGCCGGACGCGCATCTCCAGGAGACGCATGATAAGCTGATTTGCGCTGTGCGGCGTCTGCGGGCGGTCAAACGTTTGCAAACATTTGTCGGAAGTGTTTTCAAACACCAGGGTCTTTTAGAACAGGAAAAGCAGACAGCAGACAACCATTCGTGCATGTGCGCATATTAGAGACGCCAATTAACCTAAGTGAATGGAAAGATTAACTGCTGCCGTGTCCCTATGAAACTGCTGCCTGATCCAGGACCAGGATGATCAGTATTGGGTTAAAGCTGAAGCTGCTTTGACGACGTGTGGCCACTAAACGTCACTGTACGACCTGGACTTGTCCAAATAGTCAAAGACCTACTTTGGACAAATCTACATGACAGTACTTTGACCGGATGCGCTCAAAGGTTGAAGTGCAGACTGCATTTGATCTGTTCACACTGGGGTGGGGGCGGTAACAGATTAGAGCATTTATAAAGTGGCCTTAGGAATTGTGAAATAGACAAATGACCTAAAGCACAGTGACCCAGACGAAGCACAGACCCGAAGCACCCATACAACATTTGACGAGGGAATCCGAAGGTCCATCCAACCTGACGGAGCTTGAGAGGATCTGCCAGCAAAGATAAAGATTCTAAAAGATGCACATGACATGATTCCTGATTGTCCACATCAATCCATGTAGGTTTAAGCAGTTAATGTGGTTAAAATATCTTTTAGACTTATAAACATATGGTAAACGGCATCATATCTGATATTGTGCTATCTGATCTGATGATCAGGCAAATAGTACCTGAGAGACAAACTCACCCCCAAATATATAAAAAAATTCAAAATTTTGCACTGAAAAACCCTGATTAATACTTTTTTTAAAAAAATTAAACCTTTCAATTAGACTTTTATATTGTTTCTCCAATGTCCATTCTCTGTAAATGCCTTGAACTAAATATCAAACAAATATCTTTTACACAACCATTGATGCCATATTTTTGTTTTCATGTTTTTTATATGGGGGGTTTGCTGGATAGACAAAAGTGGGTTAATCGCATGTGTCCTGGTGCCTGACGTCCAGCAGACCACAAAGGTTCAGGACACACACTGGATATGGTGGTGTGGACATTTACCTGAACTATAGAGGCACATAACACACAGTATGTGACCCCTGCTAAAGTGTGTGGACATTCTGTTTACCTGGGAGGAACATGATTCATCTCTGATACTAGGACACGTGTCCAGGTTCACCTAAACTTTGGTGAATTTAATAACTTTCACTTAAATTTCCTGTCTTCTGTTTAGAATTCTCACATTTGTGAGACAAAAGAGACACAAACAGAGAGTTAAGCCTGTGTTTATTAGCGGTCTACAAAAGGCCTGGCTAATGGAACAGTTTGTACTTTAACTCAGGTTAAACCAACAAATAATATTATGAAGTATTTCCTAAAGGAACTAAAAGGTAGTAATGGCAGTGTAGCTTATTACTTGTTACGTTTTATTGTGGCACTGTTTTAAGCTGGACTTCACTTGCTCTTTGAACTGTGAGAACAAAATACATCTGCCATCACTTAGCCATGATCCGAAAACTGCTGATAAGAAACTATACATTTACATTATTTAGACTGAATTCAGTGATCAATAGCAATCAGGTACCTTCCATCATGGACGATTGCAGAAATGTTGGGTGCTTCAATGTAGGACAACTTCGTGTACAACGTGCATGTAACAAAAAGACTGACATCATGTGTTCTTATGGGTTATAGCCAAGTGATTTACCCTGGTTTCAATTTACCACATAGAGTTGAGAGTAAGACTGACACATCGGTAGTAATAGTAGATCCCAGAGGCAAAATATGCAGGAAAATAAGGACTTAACAGGACCAGTTGCGACACAAAGTTGTAGTCTGACTGTAATCATTTCTGCTCTAGTATTATGTATCCAGTGTCTAAAGGTCACACTGTGGCAATGTGTGTGCTTAAAAACAAAAATATGTCAGTCCTCACTTGAAATAAATGATCTAAACACACTCAGACACACGCACACAATAGTCCCGAGCTTCCCTCTTGTAGCATGTAACATGTCAGCTTGGCACACAGAATTACGTTTTTTAAATAGAACTGGCACAAAGGTTAAAAAGTCATAATGATGGGGTGCAATGAACTCAGAGAAGAAGCTAAAGCCTCTGTTTTTAGATTTTAAAGGTACTTATTGTATATACACTGATCTGCCACAACATTAACACCGGTGGTCTTACTGATGTCATTGGGGACAAGGGTCAGCATGGACACCCTGAGGTGGTACAAGTACAGAAACTCAACACTCAAGTAAAAGTCCAAGTATTTAGCTAACAGTACCACATCTATCCATTTACTTAAGTAAAAGTACTAAGCAGATTGTATACATTTTACTTCATGTACAAAAGTAAACCTATTCAATTAAGAAAATGTTTTTTACACTAAATTGATTATGGTAATTATGGCAAAACATGTACAGTAATTAATAAGGTCACTTTTGGTAAAGGTAGAGCTGATACTTCAGTTGCTGACGTGTTTAATCTATCAGCGTTTATATATCCTTAAAAAAACAAACATGTTCTCTATTAAAACCACGAGGTGGTAGTAATGTTGTGGCTGACTTAACTTAAAATGTACATTTAGAACACTGATATAAGACATATTGTCACAAAGCATTTTGGCTGATGGTAAATGTGGTGAAACAAGATTTAAACGGTGCCTGAAAAATTATGGTTAGTATTGGAGCTGGCCCAGACTTTTAGTTGTGTTATATTTTTAAAAATACTGTTCTTACCAGTTACTTTAAAAGTTCACGATGCTTAGGTGAAGATTAGAAGCCAAGAAATTGCAACATCATTTATTTTAGACACAGTCGAAACTATTATGAATTGAATTATTTGTGTTTTATTCACTATGAACATGTTCCCTGCTGGGCTTTAAGCATCTGTTGAGTGAGTTTTAACAGCTTTTCAGGAATATTGTGAAGAAAGATGAAGTTAAAGTTAGGGCTGTTTGTTAACTAATACAAAGGCTTTCAAGTGTCCATCCTCAGTGGTAGTGAACAGCTCCCAGAAGGAGCGGGGAGAAGTTGGCACCCCCTCCGTCTGCGCTGTCTGCCCCAAGCCTGTAATTCACTGCGGCTCAGACATCTGTAACCATTTCTCTCTGGCCGCAGAGGCAAAATAGAAAGTTGGACGCAAGAGGCTGTGATTTGGGTGCATATAAATAAAGTTGCAAGCAAAAGAGAGGCTGCTAATATGCTGTGAGTCCAGAGGGTGGGAGATCAGGAGGAGCAGGACACCCAAGTCATGAAAGACAAGACATGAGGAGCAGCTGGACAAATCAGGGCCCCTTTGTGGTTTTCAATTTGACGTCGAGCTTTGGTTTCTGAGTTGCTTAAGGGCATCGCTGTGGGAGTATTACACTTACGTGCGCGTACCAACTCACTCAATACTCCTAATCATCCATCATTTACACACACTCCCTGTTTTTATCACTGAAAACTGAGATGTGAATGATGGCATGTGTAGTTCAAATTGTCTAATCAGAGTAAAAAAATCCAATATTAAAAGGTGTTTTTCAGAAATGGAAAAAAATAATGTATTCTATATATATATATTACTATATATCATTCTGTGGTTTTGGAGCACAGTATACACCTTTGATGATCCCAAAAGGGTGACAGATTCACACATTGGCAAGACCTGGGACACCACCTAGCCAAGAGCTAATGTAAAACCACAAGTCTTCACCAACATGTGTGCTCTTCTGAACCCTCGGCCCGTAACCTGATTGATTGCAGGGCTCCACATTGCTGCTGACTCTTCTGTAGTGGTCTGCTTGGGCGGTCCTGCCTTACAGCTGGAGAGCAAGCTTATACAGTCACCTAAAACGGGATCTTCTGTATTTAGCTGCTGCAGAAGCAGGCTCACAGCTGGGATGGAAACGACCATTGCCCGTTCCCTCAGACCCGCCCCAGAATCAAGCCTATGAAGCCCAAAATGATCACTTTAAAGTTGGGTGTAGGTGCAGCAGCAGAACCACAAGAGACGTTTGTATGCACATGTCTGTCATTACTGTGTTCATTAGCTGAGAGACAGACCTGAGGGAAGTAAGTCTTACGTTAGGCTTTGATTAGTATTTCAATGCAATACTGAATTTACAGTATCTGGTTTATTTAGGTCACTCACAAGAAGTTGCCAATAAAATGATGTAATATCTAAATACTTCAAAAGAACAAAAATACTAATAAAATACACAAATAATGACCTAAGAGATTACTGTGGAAACAATAAAGATTTAAAAGCTGATGAAAGACAAAAAAAAAAAAAAAAAAAATGACTATCAGTGGGAGGTGAGAGTTGATTGTTCCTTGTAAAGTGGCTTCTCATCATCTTTGGCTCAACAATCCCTCTGTTCTCTCTACTCTTTCTACCCTAGCTTGGTAAAATTTCAGCTGTCATCTTAATTCCTTTTGAATATAAATACAATAAATAAAAACAAAAACAACCCCGTGTGGCTGCTTTTTCTCACTCTCGCAAAGTGTTAAGTGTTTCTCAACTCTACCTTCGGTTTTAGCCTTCAGTCTTTGATCAATGCCATTTCAGGGACACTGGCAGGTGTAAACTAAATGACTCGATGTTCCAGTCATTGTCTTTTATGTAAAGATCTCCGGTACTGGTAGAATTTTCAGTATGGACCAAATGTTTGAAACCAACATTAGTTCTGGTGCAGAACTAAGTGGACACTGTGATACAAAAAACAAAGCTTACATTACTTTCTCACTAAACAAGAACCGAAAAGAAGCACTTGGTCTTCAAACTGGCTACTGGCTAAAGAAAGTGACTATATGAGCTCCTAAATCCAGTGTCCTCTCTCGGCAGTTGGTGGGAATGGGTTGACTTTGAGACTGATCTTGTGTGTTTTTGTTTTATTGGTTTCTCTCCCTTCACCCCCGTCTACCAGCTGAACAGTTTCATGAAGTTTTGGAAGCCATCCTCTCCGAAGAAGTCAAAGGAGCCCTGGGATGAGCCGAGGTGGACGAGCAGGAGGACGAGCAGGACGACGGCCAGAAGGGGAATCAGCAGGTTCCAGCCAGCCGCCAGGATGTTGTACCACTTGGCCTTATCTGAACACTCCTGGGCCAGCTGCAGGTTGCCCTGAGTCTTCTGATCCCTGGCCTACACAAACACAAAGAGACACATTATTATTTGCACCCACTGAGTATGATTGATCTTGAAGAGTTGGAGACATGGAAACTTTGTCTCTACTGCAGCTTAACATTTCTAAGACAAAATGCACATAATTAACACAATTACCTAGTGTTTGTATCTATGTGTACTGTTTATAACGAGGCCGTGCAAGGCTAGAGTAATATGAAATCCATGAGCTACTTCTAAGTGCATCTTTATATTTTGGAATGGGCCAGGCACTCTCTAATTTCCCATGAGTACTTGCCCATTAGGAAGATGCCAATTACGCCTTTTTTAACTCCCCAGACAAGCAGCCAGTCCACGTCTTTAATTTGAGTGCTCAGTCGATACAGGGCCTGTGATTCAGAGTGGCAGAAATAAGCTAACATGCAGGCTGAACACACACACGTTTGTGGGGAGTTTTTATTCAGGTAGTCCGAGTTTGTCCAGTCTTGCTTTGCACAATATTTTCTTTTTAAACTTTTGGCTGTTGTATTATGTAAAATTGTTTTAGTTGAGGTTTACATTCTTGTCTCTGGACAGCCCCATTCCTGTGGTAAGGAGCACACCAACTTTTTGTGTCTGCCATCTGACCAGGGACAACACCAGGTCTCAGAAATGTCTGAAACATATTTTATAGCTATATTTTATGAGAGTTGGAAACAGATGGAACATACGATGGAATAAACACTACACATCCCATGGGATCACTGTACAGAAGTCTATCAAGCTATATCCAACCTTTGCAAGGTTTTAATGACTTTCACGGACAAGTTTGTTTCATTTTGGAAATGATAATGTTCTGCATGTTATGCATGTACATACACATTGTTTTTACAACTTTCTTTAGTAACTTTATCACTGTCAAACGTGCTTGTTTACATGTTTTAGTTACAGATTAGGTTGCACCAAACATTTTTTTTCTTTTTAAAAATAACAAATAAACATCAGCTAATAAAACAATTTTACTAACCAACTTCGTCATCAAAAGTTGATTTTATGTTGTACTCATGTTGTTTGGATCTTTCTTTGAAATAACTGAATTACTGTCTAAGCAGTGATCCTCCCATCACTGCTTAGATATCTTATACCATCAATATTTCATTTCAAATGTCTTCTTACCTTTGTCAAATCTGTACATTTTCTTGGATGCTGTTAGCTTTATGAAACTGAAACTTGAAAATAAAGAGTGGCACAAGTTAAAAAAAAAAAAAAAGGGCATAGGACCTCACCTTGATGGAGTAGATGAGAGCCATGAAACCCAGGCAGCAGAAGTTAACGTACAGGGTGTTGCACAGTGACCAGATTAGGTAGTCCCGGGGAGGGTTCTTACCAGGGTTACCCATGTTCACCACGGTGGATCCAGCCGGCTTTCGCCCAGACTTGCAGTTGGTGAGCGGGGTGCAGTCAGAAGGGAAGTTGTATGAATGGTTGTCCATGGTTTGGTTAAGTGTACCCAGCTGGTGGTGAATAGGTGGCTGAGCGAACTAGCTGGCCTTCCAAATGCTTTGGAAAGTAGTGCCCCCCCCTTGTGACATGCTTATAAAGGCCCATGAAAAGGGAGGTGACAGGGAGGGGATGCATGGGCAGGGTCCTTTAATATACAGTAGGTCTGTCATTATGTGGTAAGGCCTGAGAGAGACTGAAATAGAGATACAGAAAGACAGACAGACAAAAAGCTGTGTAAGAGACAAGACAGAGAAACAGAGAGCTGCTCCGTCAGTGCTCTCAGAGTTCCGATATTTCAGCTGGTTCAGGAAGGGCTCATCCACTAAAGAGCCCTGATCGACAAGTCTGCCATGTGGTCTCATAGTGGCTATGAAGAGGTCACATTTATTAACATTATAATACAATATATGACAACTCTGTGTCCACAATTTCAGGAACCAAAATAAAAGTTCTGGCCAGAAAATATCTATAACCTTTTGATCTTGGATTATTTTTCAAGCAAAAAACTATTTTAATTGGAATATACAGTAGCTGGGTTTGGCTGTTGGTCAAACAAACAAACAAAAAAAAAAAGCAATCAGAAAGTTAGGAATTGAAAATACATCTAACAGATAAATTGGTTCTAAAAACAATGATTATTTCCAGTGCTATACTCAGCACAAGGAAGAGTCTGTAGGGAAAAAAATAAATATTATATTGGCTGCAGGGATGACAAATTCCGAACGGTGTTGAGTATAAGACATGTTTAAAAACCATTATTTGTTATACATGTCTTTATTTTTAAAGTGCAACAGTGACAGTGTTATATTTGAATCACTGTAAATTACACACACTGGAGTTTCCAACATAACCACAGTCATTGAAGGTCACTGCAGAAGACGTATTTTTGATGCCTTGTATAAGAGGAGAAGGGCCATTACTCACATTGTTAAAAATGCTCAGCCTTTGTTGTGGGGATTGATTTTGGGAAGACGTGAATATAAATCTATGTACTAATTATAGTATATTGTCTGATGATAACAGAAACAAAAAACAGTAATTTTGACATAAAGGTTCTGAATGAGAGGTATTAGAGCTTTCCAGGAGGTCACGGTTTAGGGGTATTTTGTGCTCCATCTTGGATTTTTTTTAAAATCCACAGAGTATATCATGGGCAAGGATGATTAATAAAACAAAATATTTAAAAACAGAATAGACAAGCACTGAATTGATCATGTCCAAAGGATAAAACGCGGAACAACATTGCCCCCTGCAGGACAACAATCTAACAGTATTTTCCGCATCCACCTTTAAGGCGGAATTATACTTAGTAGTGTCTAATGTGCATCTCTAAACGTTGTCATGTACAAACAATAAAGTTGCGGATTGATTAAGTGAACCTTGCTAAAACTGTTGCATCACTATAGCCACAAAGCCCTGAAACAAATTCTTCATTTATGAACGATGCAGCAACTGAAAGATAAGCAATGAGAATACGATACATTAAGGCCCAACGTTACATGAAGTTACCCGACATCACAGTGCGATAAACAACAACAACAAAACAACGATAATAAAACACACAGAAAAATAGCAGAGGATGGTTTCGATCCATCGACCTCTGGGTTATGGGCCCAGCACGCTTCCGCTGCGCCACTCTGCTTCACAGGTGCACTACAGGCAAGAAGCACGTTTTAAATTGTAAAACGACTCATATTTACTTCGTCTTCAGGTTTGGTAATATAAAACGATCTAGAATAATTTCTACTCTTCTTTAGTTCCACAGATACAACGTGGAGCTATACAAAGGCAACCTTAGTGGTGAAAAACCAGCGGGAAAACAAATATCACTTTCGCCAGGTTTTTCTTCCAAAATAAAAGCGCCATCTCGTTAGCGTTAGTAACAACTACATCAAACCAAACAGGCTAAACTAACTTATGTTAGGGGTAACACAGAAGAATGAAGCGTTTATTAGAAGTAGAGAGACTGAAGCTCTGCAATGCACTGAATCAATATGAAGAAATTGTTGAAAATGATTCAGTGCTTAGGAAAGATAGTTAAAATGGCGAATCTGCTGGCTAAATTGTTGCTAATATACTCGAATGGGCAAAACAAATGTTGATCCCAACGGATTATTAAATGCGATTACTTTTAAATAGCCTTGGCAACTTAGAACGAGCTGAATAAACAGTATGTCCGATGTTCCCAGCTCATTTTTGATAGTGAGTGTGACGTAATGAAGTTTAACGGGTGATACCGACTTAGTATGACGTTATGCAGAAGAAAGCATGGCTAAATCAAGCGGCACTAGCTTCATTCACTTTATTTAAGCTCGAACGAACCCTTCGAGTCCAGTATTTTGCTCCCTTGTGTTGAGTCCATGCGTGCACTTTGTAACCCTGTTTATCTCAATCCGGATCCTCAAGGCCCCCTGCCTTCCTTTTTTTTCAATCTATCCCTACCATGTGTGTTCGGTCATTGAACAGCTAGAAACTACAAACCAACTCGCTTCGTCTCCCCCCCCTCCTCATCTGAGATGGTATCTTCCAGCTTCCTACTGACTGAACACACCTGATACAAGTAATCAGCAGTGGGTGGACTAGGGATAGTTGGAAAACAAGCAGGGCAGGGGGCCTGGGTGACCAGGGTTGAAAACCAATGAACTTGAAACTGTATTATTAGAAGTATTATAAGTTATATCAATAACACTGAACTGATCATTTGACAACTGGGACCAACGTCTAGTATATTTCCATCCAAATAATAAGGAACGTTGGACCCTGATCACTGGATCTCCAGGCTGTTTACCACAAAATGGGAACGTGCAAAGGACCCTGGTGAGTCACTGCGTTAATTCTACACGTGGATATACCTGAAGTTAGGGAGAAACAAACTGGTAAGTTACGCAAAATGTTAATTACTTATGTATTTGTTCAACAGTTTAACGAGTTGGAGGGATGGGGGATGGGGGGCGGGAGGTGCTAAGGTGTCAATTTTTCAAAATGTAGATCCACACTAGGCTAGTAAATAAAAACTATACAAATAATTTAAACAAGACGGCATATTTGCCCTGTTTTATTGTATTGTATGCTTATAAAACAGCCACTTTAGAAGTGATTTATAGGGTTTATATCTCCAATCTTTTCCCCCTAAAAGCTACTTTTACAAAATGAAAATGGCCGAGAGCTCACCCATGTTTTGTAATATATGTCTTTTCACACATTATTTCACCCCAAACTGATCCGCTGTTTTCCTGAACCTTTACAAAATGTTGGTATCCACAACCCACGTTTTGCCTTAAAACATCTTTGTATGTTTTTTTTTTTTTTTTTTTTTTGCATTTAGTGTGCCTGTGTGTATTTCTCTCTCTCGTGTTCTCTGTTTTGAGTACCAGCAGCGTCTTCGCGCACGCGCGATTCATACAATTAGCAGTCTGGACTCTGCGCGGCGCTGAACGTCTCCTGCTCTGCACCGCAGCACTCCCTGCTCGTTGAGAAGAATGATGATAATAATAATCTCCAATAACACCAAGAAATATTCGCTAGATTTGTCGCTAGTCGCTTTTTTGAAAAAGACTCGCTAGAGGGTCTCTAGTCTGTATTCTCGCTAATTATAACGACAAATTCTCTAAGTTAACAACACTGGCTCTTCAAGCTTGACAGCAGCACTAATTGTCACATAATCAGTGTGTAAAAAGGGGGCGGGACCCCGTGAATTTGATTGGATGTACATGTAAGTTGGTTTCCCGAGTGACCAATCAAATTTGACTGATCGTTTTCAAGTTATGTGTAGGATTCATTAACCTTTGGCGAGCTACTTGTTGGAGAGACCTGGTTACAGAGTCATGTATTGTATTCTTATAGTTATTTGCTTTTAAATTGTTTTGTTTTTTGGTAGCAGTATCTAGTATTTTTTTAAGCAGTGGTGCTGTTGTATTCATGACCAAGAGCCCACACAACCAGGCAAGTCTCATAATAAAGGAGGCAGGGTTTTTCATGTTTGCCGTGTTGTGTTTGACAGTTGAGTGTCTCACTAAATTAAATCCACAACACACCAAAGGATGCAGCCCAACACTACCAGCACATGAACACAGCTTTTTTCCTGTCAAATAAAATAATAAACAATCCAGTATAATAATATTATAATTATATTAATATCACACAATGTGAATTTAGTGGTAATTCATGTGGGATACATTTATTTTGGTTGTATAACATAACTATAGCTGTTTCAATATCATAAACTTTACCTATTTACCGTTACTGATGCAAACTCTCTAAACAGCTTTGTTTTAAAACAGCTGTCACTTACAGCAATATAAAGTGTAGCGAAGGCTGCTTTGTTGATGTTAAATTACATCATGAATGTTACTGAGTCGTGTAAAAAATCATTAGAATATAGGCTAAATGAATGAACCAGAGTAATGGCATCAATGCACCTGTATAACAGCCGTTATACTTTTATGGGAGGCTAATATACATCTCAAAGAAACAAACAATTGAATATAAGAGCAAATATTTAAATGGGCTGTTGTTAGTAAACATAGACCTTCAAGCAGGCGACATATATAGCTGTCAAAATTAAGATATGTTTGTACGACGTCCTCAGTCACAGCCAGACTCCACACCCGACATCTGGACGCCCTACTTGTGAACACAGGTGACTTTAATCATGTAAACTTCTCCAAGACCCTCCCCACCTTCACACGGTATGTGGACACACCAGGGGGGAGAAGACACTGGACCTGATGTACTCAAATGTTAGAGGCCTACAGCTCTTCTGCCCCTTTCTTACTTATTGTTCAGTGGTTTGTATTTGTTTATTGTCTTGGTTCGGTAGAAGTTCTTTTCCTTTCTTTCTACTTTCACGTTGAGAGCAGCTGTAACAAGGTAAGGCATTTTCCTAGTTTTTGACTAGGAAGTTTTTGAATCTTGAATCTGAATATTGATTAAGATGTAGTGTATGGTTTACTACACATTGCATTGTTTTTTCCTCATCAGATATGTCTGCCAAATCCTTTCTACTTATCCACACTTAATTCAGTCATTTCCCACAAAGAGAAATGTGACTTGGATCAGATGTAACTCTGATTTCTATATCTGACAAATAATGAAAGCGTTCAGGAAGCATTCACGTGTCACAAGCCAGAAACCATTTTGTGACAGCATGGTGCAGCCTGTATCCTGGATGGATTTGTCTGGCTGTCCTTCTGCCCATTTGGTAAATGTCAGAGGTTGTTTTTTGATGTCCACCTCAAAATTCCCTTCTCTTTTTTTATTGTTAACATTGATCCAGGCTTTTTTGTAAACGTCTCCAAACACTTGAGTCAGAATGTTGTTCTCCTCCTCATTCTGGGGTAAAGCCAGCTCTAAGCCTTGTTGGGAACAGAACTCCACAGCCCTGGAGAAAGTGTCTCTCTCCTTGTTGGACACAAAGTATTTCTGACCAACTTTCCGGACAAAGTCATAGTTTATAGCTGGGGAAAAAAAAGAGATGTTGTTGAGAAAAATCTTCCTAGTATTTAAAAATGACATGGGCCAGTGAGTTGGGGGGTTTCGTGATGGCCAGATGCAATGACAGGATAGATTTGTTTATTTAGACATTTCATTTTTGGTCCAATTTAATTCAAGGCTCTTAAGATGCACTATGTGTCTGCATTTCACTCAAAGTTCAGAAAATAGTTAAATAGGATTCTTACCCAGCTCGTATTTAGACATCCTGATTGTTATGGCTTCAATGTCTGGTCTAAAGGAATCTGGATTAAACAAATTACATACAGTTACAAACTGGTAGCAAATTGTCAGATTGAAGCAAGATTATACTATGGGCAAAGTTGCATACAGTGTCAATATAATGTGGGACCTCAAAAGGGATCAGGGTAGATTTAAAAAAAAAAAAAAAAAAACTACAGGCCAAAACTTGCACAGGTTGTAGTATTGGTTCACAGTATATTATAATAAATAGCTGCAACTTAAGTAAAAAAAAAAAAAAAAGTATAGTATTATATGTATAAGCATACAACCTGGTTTACATGATTTCACACAATGTCCAGGTTCTCCAGGGAATCCTTGGTGTCCAGAGGGTCCAGGTTCTCCAGGTGGACCTGGTCGATACGGATTCGTATGACAAAATCTTCAGACAATGACTTACATATTCTACTAATTGTGTTAGCATCAAATCATACTTATTATATTCTTGATGCATTAATATGTTAACATCCCTGTTGAAGATGTAAAGCTGGAGCTAATTCAAACTATTTTGTATTTTGAAAGATGATTAATCCCTAATCACAATAAATTCATATTAGGATTAATTATAATTTATTGCACAAATCAAATTTTGTATTTTGACTCTGCATCTAAACCTGTAGTGGACTAAATAGTGTAATATTTTTCTCCAATTTGTAATTAAATGAAACCAAAATACTAAATTCTTTTTGTATCGAATCATGGTTCATTCAGTATTTAGAGATAAGTATCAAATCTTTTTAGTTAGTTTGATTAAAAAACAAGGCGACATTACTCCAATTACCATCACTCCTTTCATTCATCCTTTTTCTGCTAACTGCACTTAAACATGGAAATAAATAATAAAACGTAACAGCCTGGCTAGTGGGTTAGTTTGGGGGCTGGCACAGTGAGCCCCGGGGAATTATGGGTAATAGCCATGTTAATAGTTCTATGTGTTTAAAGTGTTTAATGTGCATTATTTGTGTTAAGATTAGTGTTATTAGGTGTGTTCAGACGTTCTGGTTTTGTTATATGTGATGTATGTGTTGGCCGGCACCGTGAGGGAAAGTGAGTAGGAGGAGTAGGAGTAGCCTTCACGGTGACCGGCCACTTTTGGTGTGTTCAAAAATAAAGCTCAGCTATCTCTGTTGTGAGAGATACCTGTAAAAAGGCAATAACTGTCCTATCATTGCTCCCTGTAAAGCAGCTTGAGACACTTGGAGTCGTGCGGTGTATGGGGAACAAGTGCTCTCTCTTCTTTCTACCATTTAGACATGTTGCTCTCGCATTAGCCTGCTAGCACCCATGCTAGCCGATTAGCTAGTCAGCTAAGTCAGTTAGAGTTAGCCTTAGCTTCCGCTTCGCTGCCTCCCACAGTTGCTCCCATAAGCCGTGGGGCACTACAGTATGATCAAACAGTCTCCTAGAGTTTTTGTCAGCCAAAATGATCAGAGCCCTCTGAAGTACTCTTATTACTGGATAACAGCTTTTATTTCATTTTGTCTCTGTGTAAAATTCATTATGCTAACACTGTCTTGTCTGCTCTGAACGAAAACACTGTTGCTTCTTGCTGGGGCTGTGCTGCAGCTGCAAAAGATGTAGAAGGAGCAGTAAAGACCACACAGTGAAAACAGCAGGCTGTTAGAATCTTGTCAGAGCCTGGTGAGATATAGTATACTGGGAGCAAAATTGTGGTGTTTATACCCACCTGGATGTCCAGGTAGCCCACGTTCTCCATTTATTCCTGGGAACCCAGGGAATCCAGGATCTCCACGCTCTCCCTTGTCACCTTTTGGACCAGAAGGACCAGGAAGTTGGCTGTAGCCATAAGGAGCCATCAGGCAGAGTGTGTAGAATAAGAGGAATCTCATCATCTTCCCTGTTTAAACCTTGAGTGTGTATGAAACATAATTGGTTATTTGTGGAAGCTGAGAACGGCCATTGATGCTGTTATCTTTTTATAGCGTTATCTAATTTTTTTTGAGTGCTGTTATCTCCATTCGTTGAAAAATTATTCTGTTTTCTCCAAATGTCTCTGTAGGTCACATTTAGCTCCTTGTTTCCCAATGTTTGTGTAATAATTTGTGATTTTGTTAAAGTTCATCAGTAAATACAGGCTATTGATATTCTGCAGGACTGTAAATGTTTGAGTGGTTAAGATGCCTTCAGATAAAAAACACTCCCCTGATCACTAAATTCCTGGAGGACGTCAATCCAATACACAGCTCATGTCTATTGGATACTTTAGTTTGCTTTGTCCGTGTAAAACGGCCCATGATCAGTACTACTGTCATCCTGTTAGAGGATGTGCAGCTGTTCCAGAGTTCTCAAGAATGCTACACTGCAACTTTTCATTTTCATAATGGAGGCAGCAGATTCCTCAAAGGTGCCATACCTGTGAGAGCTGAGAAAATAACTGCATCAACGAGGAACTGGTGATTTTTATCATTAGCCTACACTAAAATAAGGCTTTATCAGCCTTCTACACTCTCATGTTGTAAAGTCACACTGTCAAATGACATGAAAAGCATTTTCAGAATAAAACATGAATTGCTGAAAAACTGCAAAGAAAGATGGTCTGGAGACACAGGATTATTAACAATTAGTAAACTGTTTCTTTGGAATAACGGACACTAAACTGAGTTAAGTGTGTGGTTGTTCGGTAGGAGCCTTGTAGCCTTTCCATGCGATTTAATCGAAGTACAGGGTGGATGGAGACACAGTCATATGAAATGTCAAATAGCCTACAGTCACTGTTTATCCAGAGCAAAATCAGAACTTATTGCGCCGACTTTTAAGAATAAGGCTTTAGATGTGAAATACGAAAGTCGAGACAGTCAGTATCTTGTTATGTCAGGAAATTAAAGACGTTCCGACATAACAAAATAATTTTCCCATTATCACAAGATAACTGCACAAAAAAAGGTTACAGCAACCTTGGCCATTCTTGGCTTCAGTAGTTATTTATGAGCTTTGTCAGATACATTTTATCAATCAAATCAAAACTTCAAGCCAATGATATTCACTTCTTACTATGTCTCCATAGTAAAAAGAACTAGTAGAAAACCTACTAATACACCTGCTCTCTAGAAGTTGCAGGTATTACAAATAGCTGTGGCTTTAGTACTTACAGCTGAATTTGATAATCCTGTTTCTATTGTTTTTATATGTTGCACATGGTATTAATGGTACAAAATCTAGTAGCAGATAGTGGTAAACAGGAAGGAACTTACTGTGTAAAGTTGGAGTGATCTTCTGGTCGTGCTGCTTCCTCACTACTTCCAAAAGAAATGACTTGAGTACAGTGTTAAATAGAATTGTCCCAATTAAACAACAAATACAAAGTCTCAGACTTTGGCATAGAAAAAAAAAATCTGAATCCAACGTTCCCTCTTTCTTAAGCAACAATGGTCTGATCATGCAGAATGGGTCCTGCTCAGAGTAAGCAACTGATGTAATGTCTCATTTGTTAATTTAAAACAGAAGGTAACCTGAGCCTCAAACCCTCCTCCTTTTTTAACAAACAATGTTCAGCTCCAGTGTAAATTATGTTTTAAAAAATAAACCTGTAGTGATTGAAAAATATAAATTTTTCAGCATTAAAATTTTTTCAAGCCCAACTTCTGTCTGTTTGTCAGTTGTAGAAAGGTGGTTTAATGGTTTGTTCATGGGGACCTGGAAAAATACAGAACATATGTATTTCTTCTGCCAAGAAGGATTTGGAAAGATCTCAGTGTTTTAAGAGTTCAGTTTCAAGATTATTTTACCAAATCTGGAATTTGATAAAACATTACTTGGGCATTTTCAGTGACTGTTGATATGACAACCTTCTCAGCCAACAGTTGTTTCATCCACTTATTATATATCAACATAATTATTCATTTTAAGTCCACACTTGTTCTGTTTTTGTTCTTTACCAACTCATGAAAGCAACACCTGGTTCTTCAGCTGCTGGATTCATCATCATCATCATCAGTGTTCCTGCTTTGTGGTGCTGTGCAAGTGGTGTACAGATGGAATTTGGCTCTTTTTCAGCAGAAACAAGTGACTGCTGTTGCTGAAAACAGAATATCAATGGTTGGAGTGAACCAAAACAGTAGAGCTTTGGGTTGAGCACTTAAACAATGAGCTTCAACTCACTATAAACCTCTGTAAAGGCAAGTGAATCATCAGTCAGGTGACAGTTTACTGTACATCCAGCACTTTGAGTGGCTGTGAGAAACAGCCAAGCACAGTCTCTGTGTGTAGCATCACAGAGGCTTGTAGCACAATTGGTGCCATACTTGACCCAGATGTTCCTGCCTAGCTACATTAGGAAACATGGGGGATTCTTTGGTGCAGCACAGAATGCATGAGAGGAGGTCCCTGAAAATACAAACATGTCATTTCTTTTTAGTCAAGCAAATTATAATCACACATCAGTTCTGAGACAGACCTAAACATTCCCGTGCATTTTTTGCTATGGAGCCAAACAACAAATAAAAGTATTGCATTCTTCTATATTTTATTGTGGAATTTTGTTTGTATATACTTGTATGTTATTTCATTCATGATTTACTTAAAATCTTTTTCTCAGGAATATCTGTGCATCAGTAATAATGGCAACATACTGAAAGTGTCATTTTTAGTAAACTTGAGTATAGCATAACTAATTCTTTTTGAGATGTTTACAATTCAAATCAAATATGTCAGATAACGATATGACTAATGATGCTACTGGTTAATTCACAGATATTAACACAAAGTGAGAATTCATAAGGAGGACTCTTACTGTCCCTTTATCCACTTATGTTCAGGACAGTAAAATAATCATTATCTCAATATCAAACATCTGACATTTGAAAAACAGTCAGTCAAGAACTTTCTATAACTGACAAATGATATAAGCAATCAGAGAGCATTCTTCTGTCACTCGCCAGGCTCCATTTTCTGACAGCATGGTGCAGCCGATATCCTGAATGGATTTGTCCGGTTGTCCTTCTGCCCAGTTGGTAAAAGTCAGAGGTTGATTTTTCATATCAGCCTTAAAATTGCTCACTGCTTTTTCATTGTTGACATTGATCCAGGCCATTTTGACAGCTTCATCAAACATTTGAGTCAGTGCTCTGTTCTCATCGTTGTTCTGTGGAAAAGCCAGCTCTAAGCCTCGTTGGGAACAGAACTCATAAGCCCTTGAGAACGTGCCTCTTTCCTTGTCGGACACAAAGTATTTTTCACCAATTCTCTTGACAAAGTCATAACTTATAGCTGAAAAAAAAGAAAAGCGCATGCAGCTAATCAGGAATTTTTTCATTATCATTATAGTACTTTGAATGAAATTCCAAACTGTGAGTTACTGAAATGTTCAGTCTGAAATGTACTTATTTGTAATATGTATGTTGTTGGAAATCCTATGTCAAACTGTGTAATACTGCTACCTTAATGTCACATAATGTGTATTTTCTCACTTTACAGTCTCATGCAGGAAGATGCTTACCATGATTTAATTTAGCAATGGTCCCCTTTAAGGTTTCAAGGTCCTGGCTAATAGAAGCAAAGGGCTCTGGATGAAACAGAGCAATGTCAATAAGCACAGTTGCAATAAATCTAAACTTTCATAATTATCAGCTTCCTCTTTTCCCTTCCCTCGTAATCACATGCACCGACAATGTAGGGAAACAGAAATGGTTGTTTTCATAAATTGCTTGATTAACCTTTTTCTCAATTAAATTAAACAATATCTGGGCCATTATAAGGCATAAAACTGCAATATAGTGCTGAATAAAAACCTGTAGCTCAACAAAAATGAAAAATTAAAATTAAAAAGATGTCTACTTTTTGTGTTTGTGTCAAATTTCCTGATGCAGCTAGCATTTTTCCCTGCTGAGCTGCAGTGATGAACTGTGTAACCTTGCTCCACTTGATTTTTCTGTAGGACAACTACAGCGTCTCTTGAGGAAAATGTCTCTTTAAGTGATGTCTGTAGCACTAACTGGTTTAATGTAGTTATTAAAGATGCCATAAAAATCTACATTTGATCTATTCAGATGTTACAATGTGTCGTTTGGCCTCTTTACATGTATTGAGGTGTCTCGTAACATCCCCAGTCCCCCTATTTGCTTACCAATGTAATCAGACCCCCTGACAACCATGGCAGTGAGAGGAAACTGGTCCTTACGTCACATTGTCTTGCAATAAAAAGAGACTGCACTTGGAAACACGTGGACAAGCAAGCAACTTGTCCTCTACAAGCTTCAACAGTAAGGACTAAGTGATTGGTTTTGCAAACATCTGCCCAATTTATTTCCCATCTCATCTTGAAGTAAAGCACACAGCTGCTCCTACAGGCCTTTTGTTGGGATCCAACATAACGGTATGAAATGTAACTGGTTTTGCTAACAACTGATGGGTGGGCTTCCTGAAATACTCATCCCTTTGTGATAATAGGGAAACTAGGAGACTGTAAGCTAAGTCGAGCCAACCCCTGTAGTGTACATTCTTCATTTAGTTTCTTTTTTAAATAGAGTACATTTATTTAACCTAAAAGAAGATTAAGATTTAACTTTTCTTTAACTTTTTTTTTATTTTTAGGCCTATTTGGACTTTCCTGCTCATGGTTTTTTAAAATACTAGATTGCCAGAAATGTTTTAAAAAAGGAACACAATACAAATATTTCGTTTATTGGTTTTTGTTATTAAAATTTAAACTTTGAATTGTATTTTCAATATATCTTATTGCAAACCGCACATTAAATATCAAATTGTATAAAGAGAGTGATATCGTCCCATCTCTAACAGTTATTGTTAAAAGTTTTTTGTCTCACAGATTGTTGTGCCATAGTGTTTTGCCCTGTTGAAGAGAGAAACTTGAGGGACACTTATTGCGTTAAAAAACTAAACATTGTCATTAGGAGACACACACATTGAACAGTGCTCTACTGGACAATATTCTATATATTATGTTATGACAGTTTACCTTTACAAAAACCTCATACTGTGTAGAAAATAACACCCTCTATATAACCTATCACTAAATGGCAGATAACAATTGTTCAACTGCTGAATATTATTCTGTGAAGTATGTTTATACGTTTAAAATTAGTCACCTCTTCCACACATTATAACTGGCCCAGGTCGTCCAGGTGCTCCAACTGGTCCACTTGGACCTGGATAATAGAAAAAAGATTAACAGATTCGTATCACAAAATTCAGACAATGACTTAGATATTCTACTAATTAAATTAGCATCATATCATACTTTATTATATTGTTGATGCATTAATGTTTAAACATCACTGCAAACTACCAACAATGTGATGTGTAGATAACACCGAAGCTCAGTCAGCTGAATCAAATTAAATCAGTCTGGTCCTGAGTTGTACTGTATCGTATCATTACAAATGTATTGTTTTTGTATCGAATCGTGGTGCATTCAGTATTTAGAGATAAGCATCAAATCTTTTGAGAGGAAGAGACTTTGATTAAAAAACAAGGCGACATCATTCCAATAACCATCACTCCTTTCATTCATCCTTTTTCTGCTATAGCATCAAATGCACTTGAACAAGGAAATATCTAATAAAAAGTATCATCCAACAGTGTCCAAGAGTTTTTGTCAGCCAAAATGATCAGAGCCCTCTGAAGTAGACTTATTACTGGATAAGAGCTTTTATTTCATTTTGTCTCTGTGTAAAATTCATTATGTTAACACTGTCTTGTCTGCTCTGAACGAAAACACTGTTGCTTCTTGCTGCGGCTGTGCTGCAGCTGCAAAAGATGTAGAAGCAGCAGTAAAGACCACACAGTGAAAACAGCAGGCTGTTAGAATCTTGTCAGAGCCTGGTGAGATATAGTATACTGGGAGCAAAATTGGGGTGTTAATACCCACCTGGATGTCCAATTGGCCCAGGAAATCCAGGATCTCCAGCGTCTCCCTTTTCCCCTTTTAAACCAGGAAGACCAGGAAGTTGGCTGTAGCCATAAGGAGCCATCAGGCAGAGTGTGTAGAATAAGAGGAATCTCATCATCTTCCCTGTTTAAACCTTGAGTGTGTATGAAACATACAGTCATGGCCCAGAAAATTGGAAGAAAATTGTTCTAATAGCAAATGTTTTGGTTTTCACACACTTATTGTTTTTGTTTCCACTGGAACAACACAAAAAAACAGTTATTTATGGAAACTGAGTACGGCCATTGATGCTGTTATCTTTTTATACCGTTATCTCATTATTTTTTTTGTGTGTGCTGTTATCTCCATTTGTTGATGAAACAACTTTGTTTTCTCGTAATATTTCAGCCTCTGTAGGTCACATTTAGCCCCTTGTTTCCCAATGTTTGTGTAATAATTTGTGATTTTGTTAAGGTTCAACAGTGAATACAGGCTATTTGATATTCTGCAGGACTGTAAATGTTTTAGTGGTTAAGATGCCTTCAGATAAAAAACACTCCCCTGATCACCTACATCACTGTGGTGCAGAAAAAGCAGCAGGCTTCAGGTCTAACTTTAAGGGCATTTTTCATCTATGTTAGTCTAAATTCCTGGAGGACGTCCATGCAATACACAGCTCATGTCTATTGGATACTTTAGTTTGCTTTGTCCGTGTAAAACGGCCCATGGTCAGAACTAGTGTCATCCTGTTAGAGGATGTGCAGCTGTTCCAGAGTTCTCAAGAATGCTACACTGCAACTTTTCATTTTCATAATGGAGGCAGCAGATTCCTCAAAGGTGCCATAACTGTGAGAGCTGAGAAAATAACTGCATCAACGAGGAACTGGTGATTTTTATCATTAGCCTACACTAAAATAAGGCTTTATCAGCCTTTTACTCTCTCATGTTGTAAAGTCACACTGTCAAATGACATGAAAAGTATTTTCAGAATAAAACATGAATTGCTGAAAAACTGCAAAGAAAGATGGTCTGGAGACACAGGATTATTAAGAATTAGTAAACAGTTTCTTTGGAATAACGGACACTAAACTGAGTTAAGTGTGTGGTTGTTTTGTAGGAGCCTTGTAGTATTTCCATGCGATTTAATCGAAGTACAGGGTGGATGGAGACGCAGTCATATGAAATGTCAAATAGCCTACAGTCACTGTTTATCCAGAGCAAAATCAGAAGTTATTGCGCAGACTTTTAAGAATAAGGCTTTAGATGTGAAATACGAAAGTCGAGACAGTCAGTATCTTGTTATCTCAGGAAATTAAAGACGTTGTTCCGACATAACAAGATTATTTTCCCATTATCACAAGATAACTGCACAAAAAAAGGTTACAGCAACCTTGGCCATTCTTGGCTTCAGTAGTTATTTATGAGCTTTGTCAGATACATTTTATCATCACTAATCATTATTCAGTGTGTACAATCAAATCAAAACTTCAAGCCAATGATATTCACTTCTTACTATGTCTCCATAGTAAAAAGAGGAAACCTACTAATACACCTGCTCTCTAGAAGTTGCAGGTATTACAAATAGCTGTGGCTTTAGTACTTACAGCTGAATTTGATAATCCTGTTTCTAGAGTTTTTATATGTTGCACATGGTATTAATGGTACAAAATCTAGTAGCAGATAGTGGTAAACAGGAAGGAACTTACTGTGTAAAGTTGGAGTGATCTTCTGGTCGTGCTGCTTCCTCACTACTTCTAAAAGAAATGACTTGAGTTCAGTGTTAAATAAAATTGTTTCAAGTAAACAACAGATGTAAAGTCTCAGACTTTGGCATAGAAACAAAAACAATCTGAATCCAACGTTCCCTCTTTCTTAAGCAACAATGGTCTGATCATGCAGAATGGGTCCTGCTCAGAGTAAGCAACTGATGTAATGTCTTATTTGTTACGTTAAAACAGAAGGTAACCTAGTCGTTCACGGACCACGAGGTGAGTGGTTCGATCCCCGACCCTGGCTATATATGTCGAAGTGTCCCTGGGCAAGACACTGAACCCCTAACAGCCCATCCCCAGCTGTGCAGTGCCGGTCCAAGCCCGGTAGAAATTGGGGAGGGTTGCGTCAGGAAGGGCATCCGGCGTAAAAACTGTGCCAAATCAACATGCGGACAGTGTTCCGCTGTGGTGATCCCGAACTCACGGGATAAGCCGAAAAAAAAAAAAAAAAAAAAAAAAAACAGAAGGTAACCTGAGCCTCAAACCCTCCTCCTTTTATAACCAATAATGTTCAGCTCCAGCGTAAATTATGTTTTTTATAAAATAAACTCATAGTGATTGATAAATTTACATGAGGTTTATTTTCACATTTACATTTCTTTCTTTTTTAGCATTTAAATTTTTTTCAAGCCCAACTTCTGTCTGTTTGTGAGTTGTAGAAAGGTGGTTTAATGGTTTGTTCATGGGGACCTGGAAAAACACAGAACACATGTTCTGCAGGCACCATCTCAGGCCAGTAAGGATGATCTCAGAGTTCAGTTTCAAGGTTATTTTGCCAAATCTGGAATTTGATAAAACATAACTGGGGGGATGTCAGTGACTGTTGATATGGCAACCTTCTTAGCCAACAGTTGTTTCATCTACATGTTATAGATCAACATAATTATTCATTTTAAGTCCCCACTTGTTCTGCTTTTGTTCTTTACCAACTCATGAAGGCAACACCTGGTTGTTCAGCTGTTGGATTCATCATCATCATCAGTGTTCCTGCTTTGTGGTGCTGTGCAGGTGGTGTACAGATGGAATTTAGCTCTTTTTCAGCAGAAACAAGTGACTGCTGTTGCTGAAAACAGAACAATATCAATGGTTGGAGTGAACCAAAACAGTAGAGCTTTGGGTTGAGCACTTAAACAATGAGCTTAAATTTTTTTAAATGTAGATCCACAGTAGGATCTACATGGATATATGCTTATAAAGCAGCCACTTTAGACGTGATTATAGGGTTTATATCTCCAATCTCTTTCCCGTAAAAGCTACTTTTACAAAATGAAAATGGCCGAGTGCTGACCCATGTTTTGGAAAATTTGTTCTCATAGATCATTTCGCCCCAAACTGTTTTCCTGAACCTTTACTAAATGTTTGTGTCCACAACCCACGTTTTGCATTAACACATCTTTGTATGTTTTTTTTGTTGTTGTTGCATTTAGTGTGCCTGTGTGTATTTTTCTCTTTCTCATATTCTGACTGGTTTGGGTTCCAGCGGCGTCTTCGCACATGCGCGATTCATACAATTAGCAGGCTGGACTCTGGATTCTGCGCAGCGCTGAACGTCTCCTGCTCTGACTGCAGCTGGGAGGGGCTACTGCGCGAGGACTGAGCCGCCCTGTGCGTAGTTTGTGACGTGAGAGTGCTGCCGTAAAAAGAGTGATGATGATGATAATAATAATGTCCCATAACACCAGGAATTATTGGCTAGATTTGTCACTAGTCGCTTTTTTGAAAAAGAGTCGCTAGAGGGTCGCTAGTCAGTATTTTTTATTTATTCTTTTGTCCTTTCAGCTTATCCCGTGAGTTCAGGGTCGCCACAGCGGATCATTGTCCGCATGTTGATTTGGCACAGTTTTTACGCCGGATGCCCTTCTATACTCACTAAATATAGCGACAAATTCTCTAAGTTAGCAACACTGGCTCATCAAGCTTGACAGCAGCACTAATTGTCACATAATCAGTGTGTGTAAAAAAGGGGGCGGGACCCCGTGAATTTGATTGGATTTACATGTAATTTGGTTTCCCGAGTGAACAATCAAATTTAACTAATCGTTTTCAAGTTATGTGTAGGATTCATTAACCTTTGGCGAGCTACTTGTTGGAGAGACCTGGTTACAGAGTCATGTATTGTATTCTTATAGTTATTTGCTTTTAAATTGTTTTGTTTTTTGGTAGCGGTATCTAGTATTTTTTTAAGCAGTGGTGCTGTTGTATTCATGTCCAAAAGCCCACACAACCAGGCAAGTCTTATAATAAAGTAGACAGGGTTTTTCATGTTTACTGTGTGTGTTTGACAGTTGAGTCGCTCACTAAATAAAATCCACAACACACAAAAGGATGCAGCCCAACACTACCAGCACATGTACACAGCTTTTTTCCTGTCAAATAAAATAATGTACAATCCAGTATAATAATATTATAATTATATTAATATCACTTAAATTCACTTAATATCACTCATGTCAATTTAGTGGTATTTCATGTGGGATACATTTATTTTGGTTGTATAATCAATGCACCTGTATAACAGCCGTTTTATGGGAGGCTAATATACATCTCAAAGAAACAAACAATTGCATCTAAGAGCAAATATTTAAATGGGCTGTTGTTTGTAAACATAGACCTTCAAGCAGGCGACATATATAGCTGTCAAAATTAAGATATGTTTGTACGACGTCTTCAGTCACAGCCAGACTCCAGACCCGACATCTGGACGCCCTACTTGTGAACACAGGTGACTTTAATCATGTAACCTTCTCCAAGACCCTCCCCACCTTCACACGGTATGTGAATTGTCACACCAGGGGGGAGAAGACACTGGACCGGATGTACTCAAATGTTAGAGGCCTACAGCTCTTCTGCCCCTTTCTTACTTATTGTTCAGTGGTTTGTATTTGTTTATTGTCTTGGTTCGGTAGAAGTTCTTTTCCTTTCTTTCTACTTTCACGTTGGGAGCAGCTGTAACAAGGTAAGGCAATTTCTACATAGATCAATAAAGCTTTTGAATTTTGAATCTGAATATTGATTAAGATGTAGTGTATGGTTTACTACACATTGCATTGTTTTTTCCTCATCAGATATGTCTGCCAAATCCTTTCTACTTATCCACACTTAATTCATTCATTTCCCTCAAAGAGAAATGTGACTTGCATCAGATGTAACTCTGACTTCTATATCTGACAAATAATGAAAGCGTTCAGGAAGCATTCACGTGTCACAAGCCAGAAACCATTTTCTGACAGCATGGTGCAGCCTGTATCCTGGATGGATTTGTCTGGCTGTCCTTCTGCCCATTTGGTAAATGTCAGAGGTTGTTTTTTGATGTCCACCTCAAAATTCCCTTCGCTTTTTTTATTGTTAACATTGATCCAGGCTTTTTTGTAAACGTCTCCAAACACTTGAGTCAGAATGTTGTTCTCCTCCTCATTCTGGGGTAAAGCCAGCTCTAAGCCTTGTTGGGAACAGAACTCCACAGCCCTGGAGAAAGTGTCTCTCTCCTTGTTGGACACAAAGTATTTCTGACCAACTTTCCGGACAAAGTCATAGTTTATAGCTGGGGAAAAAAAGAGATGTTGTTGAGAAAAATCTTCCTAGTATTTAAAAATGACATGCACACTGGGTGAGGGGCAAGGGCCTCTGCATTTCACTCAAAGTTCAGAAAATAGTTAAATAGGATTCTTACCCAGCTCGTATTTAGACATCCTGATTGTTATGGCTTCAATGTCTGGTCTAAAGGAATCTGGATTAAACAAATTACATACAGTTACAAACTGGTAGCAAGTTGTCAGATTGAAGCAAGATTATACTATGGGCAAAGTTACATACAGTGTCAATATAATGTGGGACCTCAAAAGGGATCAGGGTAGATTTAAAAAAACAAACAAAACTACAGGCCAAAACTTGCACAGGTTGTAGTTTTGATCCACTTTACATTATAATAATTAGCTTCAACTTAAGTAAAAACAAACAAACAAAAAAAAGTATTATATGTATAAGCATACAACCTCGTCCACATGTTTCCACACAATGTCCAGGTGCTCCAGGGAATCCAAGGGGTCCAAAGGGTCCAGGGGGTCCGGGTGTTCCAGGTCGACCTGGTCGATACGGATTCGTATCACAAAATCAATGACTTAGATATTCTACTAATTGTTTTAGCATCAGATCATACTTATTATATTCTTGATGCAATAATCTGTAAACATCCTTATTGAAAACACCTCGGACTTCGATGGGCTTACCTCTCCTGCATCCTCCGCTCCCACCCTCGACAACATCCACAGGTATAAACTGTCTGAGATATTTATAGAATCTGACGTTACCAACAGACAAAATGCAGCTCTTATGGATTCTAATTTTTCACCCAGGGAGTTTTATTATTTTGTTGAATGTTATGATCTTAACCACACAGCTCTTTGCCCTATAGAGATTATGTCTGTTCCATGACCACCTAAACTTTTTAAACCAACAATGAACACAAGGGGAGTTAATCATAAAAACCCAATACAAGTTAAGACTATTGCTCATACTCAACCAAAACCCAAAACTATTAAATGTGGATTTTTAAATATCAGATCTAAATCTCTGTTAGTGAATGACTTGATAAATGATCATCAAATTGATTTATTTTGTCTTACTGAAACTTGGTTGCAGCAGGAAGAATATGTCAGTCAACAATATGAGTCAACCCCCCCAAGTCATATTAATTATCATGTTCCTAGAAGCACAGGCTGAGGTGGAGGAGTAGCAGCAATCTTTCACTCAAGCTTACCAATAAACCCTAGACCTAAACATAGTCATAACTCATTTGAAAGCCTTACTTTTTCGCACCCAAACTGGAAAACTCAAAAACCACTATTATTTATTAGTGTGTACCGTCCTCCGGCCCTTTATTCAGAGTTTTTGATTGAATTTTCTGATTTTCTATCTGATTTAGTGTTTAGTACAGATAAAGTCATTATAGTGGGTGACTTTAACATTCATGTAGACGCTGAAAGTATTATTATTAGATTCAATTTGTTTTTCCCAAAATGTAAATAAACCCACTCACTGTTTTAGTCACACTCTAGAGGGGGCACAAGTCAGTGTCTTTTTGGGCCAGTCCCAAGTCTGGATAAATGCAGAGGGTTGTGGCAGGAAGGGCATCCGACGTAAAACACACACCAAATCAAACATGCGAATCGTGACATGAAAGAGGAGTTGGTGAGGAATGTTCTAGAGGTGATTAGAGTATCAGACATGTTGATGAGTCTGAAGCTGGAAATTGAAGGCGTGATGTTCAATGTTGTCAGTGGTTATGCCCCACAGGTAGGATGTGAGTTAGAAGAGAAGGAGAAATACTGGAGTGAGTTAGATGAAGTGATGCAGAGCATCCCCAGAGGTAAGAGAGTGGTCATTGGTGCAGATTTCAATAGACATGTAGGTGAAGAGAACAGAGGTAATGAGACTGTGATGGGCAGGTTTGGTCTTCCGGACAGGAACGCAGAAGGTCAGATGGTGGTTTACTTTGCAAAGAGGATGGAAATGGCTGTAGTGAACACTTTCTTCCAGAAGAGGCAGGAACATAGGGTGACATATAAGAGCGGAGGTAGAGGCACTCGGGTAGACTACATCTTGTGTAGACATTGTAATCTGAAAGAGATCAGTGACTGCAAAGTATTGGTAGGGGAGAGTGTAGCCAGACAACACAGGATGGTGGTGTGTAAAATGATGCTGGTGGTGAGGAAGATGAAGAGGACTAAGGCAGAGCAGAGGACGAAGTGGTGGAAGTTGAAAAAGAGAGAATGTTGTGAAGTTTTCAGGGAGGAGCTGAGACAGACTCTGGGTGGTTTGGAGGTGCTTCCAGATGACTGGACCACTACAGCTAATTTGATCAGGGAGACAGGTAGGAGGGTACTCGGTGTGTCATCTGGAAAGAGGAAAGTGGACAAGGAGACTTGGTGGTGGAACGAGGAAGTTCAGGAGTGTATACAGAGAAAGAGGTTAGCTAAGAAGAAGTGGGACACTGAGAGGACTGAAGAGAGTAGACAGGAGTACAGGGAGATACAGCGTAAGGTGAAGGTAGAGGTGGCAAAGGCCAAACAAAGAGCATATGAGGACTTGAATGCTGGGTTGGACACTGAAGAGGGAGAAGACAAAGAAACAGAGATGGTAAGGATGTGCAGCAGGTTAGTGTGATTAAAGTTAAGGATGGAAATGTATTGACAGGTGCCAGGAGTGTGATGGGAAGATGGAAGAGGAACTTTGAAGAGTTGATGAATGAGGAAAATGAAAGGGAACGAAGAGAAGAAGAAGTGACTAGTGTGGAGCAGGAAGCAGCAAAGATTAGTAAGAGTAAAGTGAGGAGGATGTTGAAGAGGATGAAGAGTGGAAAGGCAGTTGGTCCTGATGACAAACCTGTGGAGGTATGGAAGTGTCTAGTAGAGGTGGCAGTAGAGTTTCTGACTAGTTTGTTTAACAAAATCTTGGAGAGTGAGAGGATGCTGAGGACTGGAGGAGAAGTGTACTGGTGCCAATTTTTAAGAACAAGGGAGATGTGCAGAGCTGTGGCAACTACAGAGGAATAAAGCTGATGAGCCACACAATGAAATTGTGGGAAAATGTAGTGGAAGCTCGGCTAAGGGCAGAGGTGAGTATTTGTGAGCAGCAATATGGTTTCATGCCTAGAAAGAGTCCAACAGATGCAGTATTTGCTTTGAGGATGCTGATGAAGTACAGAGAAGGTCAGACGGAGTTGCATTGTGTCTTCGTAGATTTAGAAAAAGCGTATGACAGGGTGCCGAAAGAGGAGCTGTGGTACTGTATGAGGAAGTCTGGAGTGGCAGAGAAGTATGTTAGAGTGGTGCAGGACATGTATGAGAACTGTAAGACCGTGGTGAGGTTTGCTGTAGGTGTGACAGAGGAGTTCAAGGTGGAGTTGGGTCTGCATCGAGGATCGGCTCTGAGCCCTGTCTTGTTTGCTCTGGTGATGGACAGGCTGACAGATGAGGTTAGACAGGAATCTCCATGGACTATGATGTTTGCAGATGACATTGGGATTTGTAGGGAGAGCAGAGAGCAGGTGGAGGAAAATCTAGAGAGGTGGATGTTTTGTCTGCTCTGGAAAACAGAGGAATGAAGCTTAGCCGCAGCAAGACAGAAAACATGTGTGTCAATGAGAGGGACCCAGGGGGAACAGTGAGGTTACAGGGAGCAGAGGTGAAGAAGGTGCTGGACTTTAAGTACTTAGGGTCAACGGTTCAGAGCAACGAAGACTGTGGAAAAGAGGTGAAGAGGCGAGTGCAGGCAGGTTGGAACGGGTGGAGAAAAGTGTCAGGTGTGTTGTGTGATAAAAGAGTATCAGCAGGAATGAAAGCAAAGGTGTTCAAGACGGTGGTGAGACCAGCGATGTTGTTCGGCTTAGAGACAGTGGCAGTGAAGAAAAGACTGAGGAGGCAGAGCTGGAGGTAGCAGAGCTTAAGATGTTGAGGTTCTCTTTGGGAGTGACGAGGAGGGACAGGATCAGGAATGAGGACATCAGAGGGACAGCTCATGTTAGATGTGTTGGAGATAAAGTCAGAGAGGCCAGATTGAGGTGGTTTGGACATGTTCAGAGAAGAAATTGTGAATATATTGGTAGAAGGATGCTGAGGTTGGAGCTGCGAGCTGGAGGTCTAGAGGAAGACCAAAGAGGAGATTTGTGGATGTATTGAGGGAGGAAATGAAGTTAGTTGGTGTGACTGAAGAGGATGCAGAGGACCGGGTTAGATGGAGGCACATGATTCACTGTGGCGACCCCTGAAAGGGAACAGCCGAAAGAAAAAGAAGATTTCCTCATAATTCTCTTCCGTCTGACCATTTTCTAATAACATTTGAATTTACAATAATGGACTATTCAGCAGTAAGTAAAACAATTCCACTACAGCAAATGTTTATCTGAAAATGCTGTGAACAAATTTAAAGAAATTATTTCTTCATCTTTTTCACCACCATGTGTCAATACTATGGTGAGTAGCCATCTTACTCCTGTACAAGTTGATTATCTAGTTGACAATTCTGCAGCCTCACTGCGTATGATACTAGATACAGTTGCCCCTCTAAAAAAGAAGGCAGTGAATCAGAGGAGCCGACCTCCATGGTACAATTCACAAATGCACAGCTTAAAGCACGCGTCACAAAAGTTAGAAAGGAAGAAGTGTTCCACTAATTTAGAAGAATCCCGGGTAGCCTGGAAAAACAGTTTAAAAATGTACAAAAAAGCTCTCTGTGATGCCAGAACAGCATATTATTCAGCACTAATAGAGGAAAACAAGAACAACCCCTGGTTTCTGTTCAGTACTGTAGCCAGGCTGACTAAGAGCCATAGTTCTGTTGAGCCTAGTATTCCCTTAACTCTGAGCAGCAATGATTTCATGACTTTCTTTATGAATAAAATTGTAGCCATTAAGGGAAAAAGTCGCCAGATCCTCCCCCCCAAATATTACAGATAGGTCTTCATGTACAACAGCTCTAGAATCCTCAATAAGGCCCCAATCCATCTTAGACTGTTTTTCACCCATTGATCTCACTGAGCTAACTTCAACTATCGCTTCCTCAAAACTAACAACATGTCTTTAAGACCCTGTTCCAACCAAATTGCTTAAAGATGTTCTACCTTTAATAGACACGTTCATATTACATTGGATCAACCTATCTTTAGAAACTGGCTATGTACCAAAGGCCTATAAAGTCGCTGTAATCAAACCATTACTTAAAAAACCTTTTCTTGATTCAGGTGATTTAGCCAACTATAGACCAATATCATATCTCCCATTTATTTCTAGAATCCTTGAAAAAGTAGTTGCAAAACAATTATGTGATCACCTTTACAGGAATAATTTCTATGAAGTCTTTCAGTCAGGATTTAGAGTTCATCATTGAACAGAAACAGCACTGGTAAAAGTCATCAATGATCTTCTCATGGCTTCAGATAATGGACTTGTGTCCATACCGTCTTACTAGACCTTAGTGCCGCATTTGACACCATTTACCACAACATTTTATTACAGAGACTAGAACATGGATTTGGGATTAAAAGAACCACAAGGCATTGGTTTAAATCAAGATTCCAACTTGTTCATGTTGATGATGAATCCTCTTTCTGCAAAAAAAATTAGTTATGGAGTTTCACAGGGCTCTGTGTTAGGACCAATACTTTTCAATCTGTATATGTCACCTTTAGGCAAAATTATTAGGAAACATTTCATAAACCTCTACTGCTGTGCAGATGATACCCAGCTCTATTTATCTGTGAAACCAGAAGATACTAACCAATTAGTCAAACTAGAAGCATGTCTAAAAGACATAAAGACCTGGATGTCCTACAATTTCCTACTTCTAAATTCAGACAAAACTGAAATTATTCTCTTTGGGCCTGAAAAAAGAATGAGAAATATGCCGTATAACAATATAGTTACTTTAGATGACATAAATTTGGCCTCCAGTACTGCGGTAAGGAACCTTGGAGTTATTTTTGACCAGGATTTGGCATTTACGTCACATATAAGACAAATCTCTAGAACAGCCTTCTTCCACCTACGGAACATTGCTAAAATTAGAAGCATCCTGTCTCAAAGTGATGCCGAAAAACTAGTCCATGCATTTGTTACTTCTAGGTTGGACTACTGTAATTTCCTACTTTTGGAGTGTCCTAATAACTCTCTAAAAAGCCTTCAGTTAATCCAAAATGCTGCAGCAATAGGGCTGACTGGTATTACGAAGAGAGATCATATGTCACCTTCACTAGCTTCTCTCCATTGGCTTCCCATAAAATCTAATATAGAATTCAAAACCCTCCTCCTTACATACAAAGCTCTTAATGGTCAAGCTCCATCATATTTAAAAGATCTCATAGTTCTGTATCGCCCGATTAGACCACTTTGATCCCAGAATACAGGCGTACTTGTGGTTCACGGAGTTTGCAAAAGTAGAATGGGCTAGGCTTAAAACCTTTTAAGTTTATACTTAAAACTGCTCAGTCAACCTGAACTAGCTCCTACTTAAGATGCTATAGGTTTAGAGTGTTTGGGGACTACAGCAAGTGCAATGAGCTCCTCCCCTCATCTTTTTCTCTATACATGTATTTTTCACCACTGTATGCTATTAATTTTGTGTCCTACCAACCTGTATAATGTTTTGTTGTTGATTTTTGTTGCTCTTTTTTTTTTTTCTCTCCCTTCACTTTCGACTCCCCCCAACCGGTCAAGACAGATGGCCGCCCAACCTGAGCCTGGTTCTGCTGGAGGTTTCTTCGGTTAAAGGGAGTTTTTCCTCTCCACTGTTGCCTAGGGCTTGCTCAAGGGGAATTTGTTGGATTGCTTTTACATACTTGTGTAGTCTGGACTTTATTATTTAAAGTGCCTTGAGATTACTTTGTTGTAAATTGGCGCTATACAAATAAAGTTGAATTGAATTGAAGCTGTAAAAGTGGAGCTAATTTAAACAATTTTATGTTTTGAAAGATGAATAATCCCTGATCACAATATATTCATATTGATTGATTATAATTTATTGCACAAATGAGATTTTGTCTTATGACTCTGCATGTAAACAGTAACTCAAATTATCAATAAATGTAGTGGACTAAATAGTGCAATATTTCCCTCCATATTGTAATTACATGAAACCAAAATACTAAATTCTTTTTGTATCGAATCATGGCTCATTCAGTATTTAGAGATAAGCATCAAATCTTTTGAGAGGAAGAGACTTTGATTAAAAAACAAGGCGACATCATTCCAATAACCATCACTCCTTTCATTCATCCTTTTTCTGCTATAGCATCAAATGCACTTGAACAAGGAAATATATAATAAAAAGTATGATCCAACAGTCTCCTAAAGTTTTTGTCAGCCAAAATGATCAGAGCCTTCTGAAGTAGACTTATTACTGGATAAGAGTTTTTAATTCATTTTGTCTCTGTGAAAAATTCATTATGCTAACACTGTCCTTTCTGCTCTGAACGAAAACACTGTTGCTTCTTGCTGGGGCTGTGCTGCAGCTGCAAAAGATGTAGAAGGAGCAGTAAAGACCACACAGTGAAAACAGCAGGCTGTTAGAATCTTGTCAGAGCCTGGTGAGATATAGTATACTGGGAGCAAAATTGTGGTGTTAATACCCACCTGAATATCCACTTAACCCATGTTCTCCTTTTGGTCCTGTAAACCCAGGGGCTCCAGGGAATCCAGGATCTCCATGCTCTCCCGTTTCACCTTTTGAACCAGGAAGACCAGGAATTTGGCTGTAGCCATAAGGAGCCATCAGGCAGAGTGTGTAGAATAAGAGGAATCTCATCATCTTCCCTGTTTAAACCTTGAGTGTGTATGAAACATACAGTCATGGCCCAAAAAAATTGGCACCCTCTCAATTCTGTCAGATCCCTTCTCTCAACAATAAAATTGTTCCTATAGCAAATGTTTTGGTATTCACGTGCTTATTGTTTTTGTTTGCACTAGAACAAGACAAAAAACCAGGTATTTATAGAAGCTGAGAACGGCCATTGATGCTGTTATCTCCATATGTTGATAAAACAACTTGCTCCTTATTTCCCAATGTTTGTGTAATAATTTGTGATTTTGTTAAGGTTCAACAGTGAATACAGGCTATTGATATTCTTCAGGACTGTAAATGTTTTAGTGGTTAAGATGCCTTCAGATAAAAAAAAACACTCCCCTGATCACCTACATCACTGTGGTGCAGAAAAAGAAACAGGTTCCAGGTCTAAATTTAAGGGCATTTTAATTTGTCATATGAAATGTCAAATAGCCTAAAGTCACTGTTTATCCAGAGCAAAATCTGAACTTATTGCACAGACTTTTAAGAATAAGACTTTCGACTTTTGTATTTCACATCTAGACAGTCAGTATCTTGTTATGTCAGGAAATTAAAGATGTTGTTCCGACATAACAAGATAATTTTCCCATTATCACAAGATAACTGCACAAAAAAAGGTTACAGCAACCTTGGTCATTCTTGGCTTCAGTACTTATTTATGAGCTTTGTCAGATACATTTTATCATCACTAATCATTGTTCAGTGTGTACAATCAAATCAAAACTTCAAGCCAATGATATTCACTTCTTACTATGTCTCCATAGTAAAAAGAACTAGTAGAAAACCTACTAATACACCTACTCTCTAGAAGTTGCAGCTATTACAAATAGCTGTGGCTTTAGTGCTTACAGCTGAATTTGATAATCCTGTTTCTAGTGTTTTTATATGTTGCACATTGTATTAATGGTACAAAATCTAGTAGCATTTAGTGGTAAACAGGAAGGAACTTACTGTGTAAAGTTGGAGTGATCTTCTGGTCGTGCTGCTTCCTCACTACTTCCAAAAGAAATGACTTGAACAGTGTTGGATAGAATTGTCCAAAGTAAACAACAGATGTAAAGTCTCAGATTTTGGCATAGAAACGAAAAAAATCTGAATCCAACGTTCCCTCTTTCTTAAGCAACAATGGTCTGATCAAGCAGAATGGGTCCTGCTCAGAGTAAGCAACAGATGTAATGTCTTATTTGTTACGTTAAAACAGAAGGTAACATGAGCCTCAAACCCTCCTCCTTTTATAACCAACAATGTTCAGATCCAGCATAATTATTATTTTTTATAAAATAAACTCGTAGTAATTGACAAATTTACATGAGGTTTATTTTCAGCATTTACATTTTTTTCAAGCCCAACTTCCTTCTGTCAGTTGTAGAAAGGTGGTTTAATGGTTGTTCATTACCAAATCTGGAATTTGATAAAACATAACTGGGGGGGATGTCAGTGGCTGTTGATATGGCAACCTTCTCAGCCAACAGTTGTTTAATATAGATGTTATAGATCAACATAATTATTCATTTTAAGTCCCCACTTGTTCTGCTTTTGTTCTTTACCAACTCATGAAGGCAACACCTGGTTGTTCAGCTGTTGGATTCATCATCATCATCAGTGTTCCTGCTTTGTGGTGCTGTGCAGGTGGTGTACAGATGAAATTTAGCTCTTTTTTAGCAGAAACAAGTGACTGCTGTTGCTGAAAACAGAACAATATCAATGGCTGGAGTGAATCAAAACAGTAGAGCTTTGAGAGCTTTGGGTTAAGCCCTTAAACAATGAGCTTAAAATTTTCAAAATGTAGATCCACAGTAGGCTAGTGAATAAAAACTATTCAAATAATTTAAACAAGACAGCATCACTGCCCTGTTTTATTGTATTGTATGCTTACAAAGCAACCACTTTAGAAGTGATTATAGGGTTTATATTTCCAATCTCTTTTCCGTAAAAGCTACTTTTACAAAATGAATTTGGGTACCAGCGGCGTCTTCGCGCATGCGCGACTCATACAATTAGCAGTCTGGAGTCTGGATTCTGGGCGGCGCTGAACATCTCCTGCTCTTACTTCAGCTGGGAGGGGCTACTGCGCGAGGAATGAGCCGCCCTGTGCGTACTTTGTGACGTAAGAGGGGCCTACGGCAGCACTCGCTGCTCGTTGAGAAGAGTGATAATAATAATGTCCCATAACACCAGGAATTATTCGCTAGATTTGTCACTAGTCGCTTTTTTGAAAAAGACTCGCTAGAGGGTCGCTAGTCTGTATACTCACTAAATATAGCGACAAATTCTCTAAGACACTGGCTCATCAAGCTTGACAGCAGCACTAATTGTCACATAATCAGTGTGTGTAAAAAAGGGGGCGGGACCCCGTGAATTTGATTGGATGTACATGTAAGTTGGTTTCCCGAGTGACCAATCAAATTTGACTGATCGTTTTCAAGTTATATGTAGGATTCATTAACCTTTGGTGAGCTACTTGTTGGAGAGACCTGGTTACAGACTCATGTATTGTATTCTTATAGTTATTTGCTTTTAAAATCTTTTGTTTTTTAGTCAAGCAGTATCTAGTATTTTTTTAAGCAGTGGTGTTGTCGTATTCATGTCCAAGAGCCCACACAACCAGGCAAGTCTTATTATAAAGTAGACAGGGTTTTTCATGTTGCCGTGTTGTGTTTGACAGTTGAGTGTCTCACTAAATGAAATCCACAACACACAAAAGGATGCAGCCCAACACTACCAGCACATGTACACAGCTTTTTTCCTGTCAAATAAAATAATAAACAATCCAGTATAATAATATTATCACACAATGTGAATTTAGTGGTATTTCATGTGGGATACATTTATTTTGGTTGCATAACATAACTATAGCTGTTTCAATATCATAAACTTTACTTATTAGTGCAGTCTGACATTCAGTTTCTCAGCTGATCCGAACCGAAATGACGTAACGTTTCCGTTGTGGTGTCCACAAAGGTTACTGATGCAAACTCTCTAAATCATTATAATATAGGCTAAATGAATGAACCAGAGTAATGGCATCAATGCACCTGTATAACAGCCGTTATACTTTTATGGGAGGCTAATATACATCTCAAAGAAACAAACAATTGCATCTAAGAAGAGATATTTAAATGGGCTGTTGTTTGTAAACATAGACCTTGAAGCAGGCGACATATATAGCTGTCAAAATTAAGATATGTTTGTACGACGTCTTCAGTCACAGCCAGACTCCAGACCCGACATCTGGACGCCCTACTTGTGAACACAGGTGACTTTAATCATGTAACCTTCTCCAAGACCCTCCCCACCTTCACACAGTATGTGGATTGTCACACCAGGGGGAAGAAGACACTGGACCTGATGTACTCAAATGTTAGAGGCCTACAGCTCTTCTGCCCCTTTCTTACTTATTGTTCATTGTTTATTGTCTTGGTTCGGTAGAAGTTCTTTTCCTTTCTTTCTACTTTCACGTTGAGAGCAGCTGTAACAAGGTAAGGCAATTTCTACATAGATCAATAAAGCTTTTGAATTTTGAATCTGAATATTGAATAAGATGTAGTGTATGGTTTACTACACATTGCATTGTTTTTTCCTCATCAGATATGTCTGCCAAATCCTTTCTACTTATCCACACTTAATTCATTCATTTCCCTCAAAGAGAAATGTGACTTGCATCAGATGTAACTCTGACTTCTATATCTGACAAATAATGAAAGCGTTCAGGAAGCATTCACGTGTCACAAGCCAGACACCATTTTCTGACAGCATGGTGCAGCCTGTATCCTGGATTGATTTGTCTGGCTGTCCTTCTGCCCATTTGGTAAATGTCAGAGGTTGTTTTTTGATGTCCACCTCAAAATTCCCTTCGCTTTTTTTATTGTTAACATTGATCCAGGCATTTTTGTAAACGTCTCCAAACACTTGAGTCAGAATGTTGTTCTCCTCCTCATTCTGGGGTAAAGCCAGCTCTAAGCCTTGTTGGGAACAGAACTCCACAGCCCTGGAGAAAGTGTCTCTCTCCTTGTTGGACAGGAAGAATTTCTGACCAACTTTCCGGACAAAGTCATAGTTTATAGCTGGGGAAAAAAAAGAGATGTTGTTGAGAAAAATCTTTCTAGTTAGTTCTGAAGAAAGTATTTAAAAATGACATTCACACAGGGTGAGGGGCAAGGGGCAGTGAGTTGGGGTGTTTCGTGACGGCCAGATGCAATGACGGGATAGATTTGTTTATTTAGACATTTCATTTTTGGTCCAATTCATTTCAAGCCTCTTAAAATGTACTATTTGTCTGCATTTCACTCAAAGTTCAGAAAATACTTAAATAGGATTCTTACCCAGCTCGTATTTAGACATCCTGATTGCTATGGCTTCAATGTCTGGTCTAAAGGAATCTGGATTAAACAAATTACATACAGTTAAAAAGTGGTAGCAAGTTGTCAGCTTGAAGCAAGATTATACTATGGGCAAAATTATATAGAGTGGCAAGATAATGTGGGACCTGAAAAGGGATCAGGGTAGATTTAAAAAAAATAAAAACTACAGGCCAAAACTTTGGGTTGTAGTTTTGGTGCACAGTATATTATAATAAAAAGCTGCAACTTAAGTAAAAAAAAAAAAAAGTAAAGTATTATATGTATAAGCATACAACCTGGTTCACACGTTTCCACACAATGTCCAGGGGCTCCACGTGGTCCAGGGCGTCCAGGGGGTCCAGCTGGACCTGGTCGTTACGGATTCGTATCACAAAATCTTCAGACAATGACTTAGATATTCTACTAATTGTATTAGCATCAAATCATACTTATTATATTATTGATGCATTAATATGTTAACATCCCTGTTGAAGCTGTAAAGCTGGAGCTAATTTAAAGTATTTTATATTTTGAAAGATGGTTAATCCCTAATCACAATAAATTCATATTAGGATTGATTATAAATTATTGCACAAATTATATTTTGTATTATGACTCTGCATCTAAACAGTAACTCAAGTTATCAATAAATGTAGTGGACTAAATGGTGCAATATTTTCCTCCAATTTGTAATTAAATGAAACCATAATACTAAATAAATGCTAGTTCAAAAACTGTAGTTCCACCACTGCAAAAAATGTGATGTGTAGATAAAACCGAAGCTCAGTCAGCTGAATCAAATTGAATCAGTCTGGTCCTGAATTGTACTGTATCGTATCATTACAAATATATTGTTTTTGTATCGAATCCTGGTTCATTCAGTATTTAGAGATAAGTATCAAATCTTTTGAGAGGAAGAGACTTTGATGAAAAAACAAGGCGACATCATTCCAATAGCCATCACTCCTTTTATTCATCTTTTTTCTGCTATAGAATCAAATGCACTTGAATATGGAAATATATAATAAAAAGTATCATCCAACAGTCTCCTTGAGTTTTTGTCGGCCAAAATGATCAGAGCCTTCTGAAGTAGACTTATTACTGGATAAAATGATGCTGCAAGACTGGTTGTGAGGAACAATGAAAGTTGCCTTGTTTTAAAACAAAGCCCTTGTAATGTCCAACTGGCTACGTTTCAAAGTATAACGGGGCAAGACACTGAATCTCAAGTTGCTTGTGTTGGGTCAGTTGAGCACCTTGGATGGCCGCTGAATGACAGAGAACAGTGTTGTTCATTCTCATTCAAAAGTGCAGTGTTGTTATACTTGACTTATATATTATTACCTCTCATCTATGTTTTCTGTGTTTTTGTTTTAGTAGTAGTCCAAATCACATTTATTTTAATTATCTTTTAATAGTTTGGCTATCCAGCAAGTAAAACATCTTAGGTACTTGCTCAAAGGTCAAGTACAAAGCTACATGTCAGATTATGTCAGATTATGTTTTAGGGATCACATGCACAACACTAACAGACAACATCAATTTTCTCTCAAAGCTAAAACATGAAGGATTGTTTGAAGCTTTTATTTTGTCTCTGTGTAAAATTCATTATGCTAACGCTGTCTTGTCTGCTCTGAACGAAAAACCGTTTTGCTTCTCATTTCTTGCTGGGGCTGTGCTGCAGCTGCATAAGATGTAGAAGGAAAAGTAAGAATCACAGAGTGAAAATAATCTTTATATTATTTCATAATTCATTGAATATGAAATAAATTGCTGATATTGCAATTATTCCACAGTGCTATTATTGCAAATGGCTGTTTGAAGTAGAAACCAGTCATATGACAGTGCCCTGTTTGTCTAGATTGAGAAAACCTTTGAGATGAAAGCTTAAAAGACATAAACTCATTTTCGGAAAACAGCCATTTTTAAAATAAAATTGATGGACTGACTTACAGTAAACTACAGTGAATTATTTTGTTGTGAAACCAAGCAGGATAAAATAACTGCAGCTATGACAAAGTTTTCAAACTGCTGTTTATTGCTTTTCCTTTGACTAAATTCTTTTGTCTGTAATTTTATTCTTATTTAGGCTTATGTAGATTTTTTTTCTTGTATAGATCATGGCTGTTTTTACCTATATTTCATAAATTCTTTTATATAATGTTCATTATCTAATTTGAAGGTGCCCTCGCTGACACAGACAGTTTTATAGTTTTATAAGCAGGTTTGTGTAGGACCTAGACTGTGTATGAAATCTGCAGGATGTTAGAATCTTGTCAGAGCCTGATGAGATATAGTATACTGGGAGCAAATTTGTGGTGTTAATACCCACCTGAATATTCAGTTAACCCAGGTTCTCCTTTTTGTCCTGGACGCCCAGGGAGTCCAGGATATCCACGCTCTCCCTTGTCACCTTTTGGACCAGAAGGACCAGGAAGTTGGCTGTAGCCATAAGGAGCCATCAGGCAGAATATGTAGAATAAGAGGAATCGCATGATCTTCCCTGTTTAAACCTTGAGTGTGTATGAAACATAATTGGTTATTTGTAGAAACTGAGAACGGCCATTGATGCTGTTATCTTTTTTATGCCGTTGTCTCATTATTTTTTGTGTGAGTGCTGTTATCTCCATACGTATGTCTCAGCCTCTGTAGGTCAAATTTAGCTCCTTATTTCCCAATGTTTGTGTAATAATTTATGATTTTGCTAAAGTTCATCAGTGAATACAGGCTATTGATATTCTGCAGGACTGTAAATGTTTTAGTGGTTAAGATGCCTTCAGATAAAAAACACTCCCCTGATCACCTACATCACTGTGGTGCAGAAAAAGCAGCAGGCTTCAGGTCTAACTTTAAGGGCATTTTTCATCTATGTTAGTCTAAATTCCTGGAGGACGTCCATGCAATACACAGCTCATGTCTATTGGATACTTTAGTTTGCTTTGGCCGTGTAAAACGGCCCATGGTCAGAACTAGTGTCATCCTGTTAGAGGATGTGCAGCTGTTCCAGAGTTCTCAAGAATGCTACACTGCAACTTTTCATTTTCATAATGGAGGAAGCAGATTCCTCAAAGGTGCCATAACTGTGAGAGCTGAGAAAATAACTGCATCAACGAGGAACTGGTGATTTTTATCATTAGCCTACACAAAAATAATGCTTTATCAGCCTTCTACTCTCTCATGTTGTAAAGTCACACTGTCAAATGACATGAAAAGTATTTTCAGAATAAAACATGAATTGCTGAAAAACTGCAAAGAAAGATGGTCTGGAGACACAGGATTATTAAGAATTAGTAAACAGTTTCTTTGGAATAACGGACACTAAACTGAGTTAAGTGTGTGGTTGTTTTGTAGGAGCCTTGTAGCATTTCCATGCGATTTAATCGAGGTAAAGGGTGGATGGAGACACAGTCGTATGAAATGTCAAATAGCCTACAGTCACTGTTTATCCAGAGCAAAATCAGAAGTTATTGCGCAGACTTTTAAGTATAAGGCTTTAGATGTGAAATACGAAAGTCGAGACAATCAGTATCTTGTTATCTCAGGAAATTAAAGACGTTGTTCCGACATAACAAGATAATTTTCCTATTATCACAAGATAACTGCACAAAAAAAGGTTACAGCAACCTTGGCCATTCTTGGCTTCAGTAGTTATTTATGAGCTTTGTCAGATACATTTTATCATCACTAATCATTATTCAGTGTGTACAATCAAATCAAAACTTCAAGCCAATGATATTCACTTCTTACTATGTCTCCATAGTAAAAAGAACTAGTAGAAATCCTACTAATACACCTGCTCTCTAGAAGTTGCAGGTATTACAAATAGCTGTGGCTTTAGTACTTACAGCTGAATTTGATAATCCTGTTTCTAGTGTTTTTATATGTTGCACATGGTATTAATGGTACAAAATCTAGTAGCAGATAGTGGTAAACAGGAAGGAACTTACTGTGTAAAGTTGGAGTGATCTTCTGGTCGTGCTGCTTCCTCACTACTTCCAAAAGAAATGACTTGAGTTCAGTGTTAAATAGAATTGTCCAAAGTAAACAACAGATGTAAAGTCTCTTTTTTGGCATAGAAAAAAAAACAAATCTGAATCCAACGTTCCCTCTTTCTTAAGCAACAATGGTCTGATCATGCAGAATGGATCCTGCTCAGAGTAAGCAACAGATGTAATGTCTCATTTGTTACGTTAATTTAAAACAGAAGGTAACCTGAGCCTCAAACCCTCCTCCTTTTTTAACCAACAATGTTCAGCTCCAGCGTAAATTATTTTTTAAAAAATAAACCCGTAGTGATTGAAAAATATACATTTTCAGCATTAAAGTTTTTTCAAGCCCAACTTCTGTCTGTTTGTCAGTTGTAGAAAGGTGGTTTAATGGTTTGTTCATGGGGACCTGGAAAAATACAGAACATATGTATTTCTTCTGCCAAGATGGATTTGGAAAGATCTCAAAGTTTTAAGAGTTCAGTTTCAAGATTATTTTACCAAATCTGGAATTTGATAAAACATAACTTGGGCATTTTCAGTGACTGTTGATATGGCAACCTTCTCAGCTAACAGTTGTTTCATCCACTTATTATATATCAACATAATTATTCGTTTTCAGTTGTTTTTACCAAGTTCACACTTGTTCTGTTTCTGTTCTTTACCTACTCATGAAGGCAACACCTGGTTCTTCAGCTGTTGGATTCATCATCATCATCATCATCATCAGTGTTCCTGCTTTGTGGTGCTGTGCAGGTGGTGTACAGATGGAATTTAGCTCTTTTTCAGCAGAAACAAGTGACTGCTGTTGCTGAAAACAGAACAATATCAATGGTTGGAGTGAACCAAAACAGTAGAGCTTTGGGTTGAGCACTTAAACAATGAGCTTTAACTCACTATAAACCTCTGTAAAGGCAAGTGAATCATCAGTCAGGTGACAGTTTACTGTACATCCAGCAATTTGAGTGGCTGTGAGAAACAGTAATAGTCAAGCAAATTATAATCACACATCAGTTCTGAGACAGACCTAAACATTCCCATGCATTTTTTGCTAAGGAGCCAAACAAATAAACAACAAATAAAAGTATTGCATCCCTCTATATTTTATTGTGGCATTTTGTTTGTATATGCTTATTGTTATTTCATTCATAATTTACTTAAAATCTTTTTCATAGGAATATCTGTGCATCAGTAATAATGGCAACATACTGAAAGTTTAATTTTTAGTAAACTTGAGTATAGCATAACTAATTCTTTTTGAGATGTTTACAATTCAAAGCAAATATGTCAGATAAGGATATGACTAATGATGCTACTGGTTAATTCACAGATATTAACACAAAGTGAGAATTCATAAGGAGGACTCTTACTGTCCCTTTATCCACTTATGTTCAGGACAGTAATATAATCATTATTTCAATATCAAACATCTGACATTTGAACAACAGTCAGTCAAGAACTTTCTATAACTGACAAATGATATAAGCAATCAGAGAGCATTCTTCTGTCACTCGCCAGGCTCCATTTTCTGACAGCATGGTGCAGCCGATATCCTGAATGGATTTGTCCGGTTGTCCTTCTGCCCAGTTGGTAAAAGTCAGAGGTTGATTTTTCATATCAGCCTTAAAATTGCTCACTGCTTTTTTTTTGTTGACATTGATCCAGGCCATTTTGACAGCTTCATCAAACATTTGAGTCAGTGCTCTGTTCTCATCGTTGTTCTGTGGCAAAGCCAGCTCTAAGCCTCGTTGGGAACAGAACTCATAAGCCCTTGAGAACGTGCCTCTTTCCTTGTTGGACACAAAGTATTTTTCACCAATTCTCTTGACAAAGTCATAACTTATAGCTGAAAAAAAGAAAAGCGCATGCAGCAAATCAGGAATACAACTGCAAATTATTATATTTTTCATTATCATAATAGTACTTTGAAAATTAAATATCAGAAAAACTTTTGTTTTCCCAAAAACGATGAAATTACAAACTGTGAGTTACTGAAATGTTCAGTCTGAAATGTACTTATTTGTAATATGTATGTTGTTGGAAATCCTATGCCAAACTGTGTAATACTGCTACCTTAATGTCACATAATGTGTATTTTCTCACTTTACAGTCTCATGCAGGAAGATGCTTACCATGATTTAATTTAGCAATGGTCCCCTTTAAGGTTTCAAGGTCCTGGCTAATAGAAGCAAAGGACTCTGGATGAAATGGAGAAAGTTCAATAAGCACAGTTGCAATAAATGTAAACATTTACAATTATCAGCTTCCTCTTTTCCTTCCCTCATAATCACATGCACCGACAATGTAGGGAAACAGAAATGGTTGTTTTCATAAATTGCTTGATTAACCTTTTTCTCAATTAAATTAAACAATATCTGGGCCATTATAAGGCATAAAAATGCAATATAGTGCTGAACAAACACCTGTAGCTCAACAAAAATGAAAAACATTAAAAAGATGTCTTTTGTTTTAAGATTCTAACAGTTTTATGAAGTTTCACCGTATTTTTCTTTGTATCTACTTTGTTGCACATCTGAGTCTTTATATAGGTTTGTGTATTGGGGGATTTTCCTGGTAAGACATACCTCCAATCCACTGTGAATATGATTGTTTGGAACATGCTTTTCTTGTCTGTCTCTAGTGTGACCATGTCTGTCCATAGATGAACTGTGTAATCTTGCTCCACTTGATTTTTCTGTAGGACAACTACAGCGTCTCTTGAGGAAAATGTCTCTTTAAGTGATGTCTGAAGCACTAGGTGGTTTTAATGTAGTTATTAAAGATGCCAAAAAAATCTACATTTGATCTATTCAGATGTTACAATGTGTCGTTGGGCCTCTTTACATGTATTGAGGTGTCTCGTAACATCCCCAGTCCCCCTATTTGTTTACCAATGTAATTAGACCCCCTGACACCCATGTTTTGTGAGGAAACTGGTCCTTATGTCACATTGTCTTGCAATAAAAAGAGACTGCACTTGGAAACACGTGGACAAGCAAGCAACTTGTCCTCTACAAGCTTCAACAGTAAGGACTAAGTGATTGGTTTTGCAAACATCTGCCCAAATTATTTCCCATCTCTGTTGAAGTAAAGCACACAGCTGCTCCTACAGGCCTTTTGTTGGGATCCAACATGACGGTATGAAATGTAACTGGTTTTGCTAACAACTGATGGGTGGGCTTCCTGAAATACTCATCCCTTTGTGATAATAGGGAAACTGGGAGACTGTAAGCTAAGTCGAGCCAACCCCTGTAGTGTACATTCTTCATTTAGTTTTTTTTTAAATAGAGTACATTTATTTAACCTAAAAAACACTAAGATTTAACTTTTCTTTAACTTCTTTAGTTTTTTTTTGCCAGAAATCTTTTAAAAAGGAATACAATACAAATATTTAGAAGTTATTGATTTTTGCTATTAAACTTTAAATTGTATCCTCTCTCTCTCTCTCTCGATAGATATAGATAGATATAGATATAGATATGTGTGTGTGTGTATGTGTGTGTGTATATTTATATATATATATGTATATGTGTATGTGTATATGTATGTGTGTATGTATGTGTATGTGTGTGTATATATATATATATATATATATATATGTGTGTGTGTGTGTATATATGTGTGTGTGTGTATATATATATATATATATATATATATATATATATATATATATATATATATATATATATATATATATATATATATATATATATATATATATATACACACACACACATATACATATACACATATATACACACATATATATATACATATACATATATAATGCAACCGCAAGGGGGCACAAGCCAGTGTCTTCTTGTGCCAGTCCCAAGTCTGGATAAATGCAGAGGGTTGTGGCAGGAAGGGCATCCGACGTAAAACACATGCCAAATCAAACATGCGAATCGTGACAAAGACTTCCATACCGGATCGGTCGGGGCCCGGGTTAACAACGACCGCCACCGGTGCTGTTGACCTACAGGGTACTGGTGGAAATTGGACTACTGTTGGTCGAAGACGAAGAAGAAGAGGAGGAAGGTGTGTTCGTAGGCAGAGAGAGAAGAGGAAAGCTAAGAATGTAGGACTGACAGTAGGGACTTTGAATGTTGGTACTATGACAGGGAAGGCTAGGGAGTTGATCGACATGATGCAGAGAAGGAAGGTGGGCATACTGTGTGTCCAAGAGACCAGGTGGAAAGGTAGCAAGGCTAGAAGCTTAGGAGCAGAGTTCAAGTTGTTTTACCATGGGTCAGATAGGAAGAGAAATGGAGTAGGAGTTATATTGAAAGAGGATTTTGTGAGGAATGTTCTAGAAGTGAAAAGAGTATCAGACAGGTTGACGAGTCTGAAGCTGGAAGTTGAAGGGGTGATGTTCAATGTTGTGAGTGGTTATGCCCCACAGGTAGGATGTGAGTTAGAAGAGAAGGAGAAATTCTGGAGTGAGCTAGATGAAGTGATGCAGAGCATCCCCAGAGGTGAGAGAGTGGTCATTGGTGCAGATTTCAATAGACATGTAGGTGAAGGGAACAGAGGTGATGAGACTGTTATGGGCAGGTTTGGTGTTCAGGACAGGAACGCAGAAGGTCAGATGGTGGT